>NC_068350.1:37937450-38635784 GCF_014633365.1 Diospyros lotus | reverse complement strand
TTTGTCAATTAAAATGGTGAATAATTCTCTTAAATGCCAAACTAGGAGAAGCTCTTGCTGCTGACATCTGAGTGGCACAGAAAGTGGAAATAAACCCCTCTTCAAAATCGACAATTCGATTAAACTAAACCGGTCCTCTTCCAAACAGGGAGTAGTTCTCTGCTTCGATGAGGTTCGGTTTCATGTCTGAATTCTCTCATTGATGTTGCCCTGCTTGCAGTTTCTATAGTTGCAGCTTGATTTCAAATGAGTCCTTTGTTTTTCTTTCCTAGGAAGAAGCTCGGATTGGAAAGTTGAAGCATATTTGGAAATGTTTTTCTTGTTTCCTTAATGTAATCTGTTTGGGGATTTGACTGAAAAGAACAATACAAAGTTTCTACTACATTTTCACTGCCCAAAGAGGAAATATGAGTTTGATTTTGCAATTGTAAGAGTCATGAAAGAGGTTTTGCCTGAGATTTGCATAGAACTTGGTTGTTTGGGAAGTGAGAAAATGTGCTACGTCTCTGCAACTTGTTGCAAGCATTGCTTTGATGGTTTTGGATTTAATTATTTTAAATGCCAACTCAATCAACCGCTTAGATAAGCAAATAAGAACAAGATAATCATACCTCCAGCGTATAGGTCATGTGGCGGGCAAGTGATACGCTGGGGTTAGTATTAATAAATCAAGAGTTCGATACTCGATTTAGGTAAGGGGCCAAAGGCTAGTCTGCAATTTACCTTCTCTGTTAAAATTGAGAGCACGAGCGGCGAAGGACCGTGTAAGGATAATAATCCCAAAAACAAGAAAATCATTTAGCCTATGTTTATTGGACCGCTATATAAATTATTACACTTATAGTATCTCCTCACATTATAGTATCTCCTCATTTTGATTAAATGATCAAGGTTAAGAAGTATAATATATTGATGATTTTGTCACATGTCATCCTTATCTTCACTTTCTAATGTTTTGGAAACTGGATTGGGCTAGTCTTAGATGGCTGAAAATGCTTAAAAGACACCAAGTTCGGCCTAATCAAATATAAATCACAAGAGAAAAACCTTTTTTTTTCTTTTTTTCAAAGACATCTTAAGATCTTCATAGAGAGTAGAAAATGAAAATGGAAAAAAAAAAAAAAATCTAGAAAGCATTCTCAATATATGATAAATTAAGGTCACTATGCATAAGTGGCTCTACCACACTACTCTTAAAGCCCCTAGGACATGATAGTATGTTCCCTATTTTTCAAGAAATTTCAATAATAGATAGTTAGCAAAGTGAAAGTGTTATTTTGATATTTATTTGTATATTAATGTGTTATATTTTATGTTATATTAATATGAAAATATAATATATTAATGTATGAATATAATTAAAACTGTCACAAGTGTCCAAATAACATTAATTTTTGCAAACATATTAAATATTCATTTGGAATGTGTCAATGATGTTATAGCTCTCCATCAAGCTAGAATTGTTCTATGTAGATGTATAATTGCAAGAAGGTCTAATGGACATGGAAAAGGCATATAACAAATGGAGTATAAGTGTATATAGAAGGTCTAAGAAGAATATACACCGAATATCAATCAAAGTAAAAACAAAATAAATAGTAGATATACCTGAACGATTATAATTATTCTAATCGAGTTTGAGATCTAGGAAATGAGTGATAATGCAACAGCCCTACTATAGTGCAGTGAATGTTAGAGATCAAATTTGAGCCTCGTTTGTGTTTTGTTCAATTGGCAATTAGGTTAGAGTTGGGTTTATCTTTTTTATTTTGCTTAAGCTTCCATGGTAGATGGTTGAGAACATATATATTGCCTTAGGTGATTTTGTTCTTTTTATTAGTATTTGATTTATGAGATTTTTATATGTTTGTTGGGGTTCTTTTGCTTTTGTTGTTGTTCTTGCAACCCTCATTGGCTTCTCACTATGTGGCCATTAGGGAAGCTTTCTATGAGGTTTCCTTCGCCTTTTGGACTTTGACATTTTCAAGTCATCTTGTTGCCCTTAACAAAGTTTTGGTCCTTTTAGGTCTTTTCTCGACCCTTCAGTGATTGAGCCTTTTAAGCTACACTACAATAGTATTCTTGTAATTCATAACAGAATTCTTAGGATAACTTGTCTCAACCAAGCCTCTAGTCCCTCAAGTATTATAGTTGCTTTCTCCTTTGCTTGTAGCCTAATCCCATTGTTGCACTTTGTTTTTGTTTTGGCTATTATCTGCATGAGTTTTGCCCCTTTCTTATTATTTTAGTTAGTTTTTAACCTTAATCTTAACAAATAGGTGATCATCATCTCCTTTCTTGTTAATTAGCAATAGGATTCTAAACACTAATAACATTCGTAAAAGTTCAAGAGAAAAAAAAATGTGAAAAATAACACCTATATAAACACTTAGTATAATTTATCTATTCTATTATAATAAGCAGAAACACCTATTTTGTTGTGCGAAATTCTGTCAAACTTTTATTATTTCTAAAATACCTTTCACATATTTTATCGTTAAAATAACAAAACTAAAATATATATTTTGAAATTTAAACAAGAGTGGGGTTACATATTTTATCTTTTTTTAATTTTTGTTTGAAACTTAAAAAATTTCAAAATTCCCTAGATATTTATTAGATTATTTGAGGATATCTTTGAAAGACTACCCCAAGAAAATTAACAAAATTTAATAGTTTAGATATTTATATTTTTTAAATTTATTTTGTTGTTATTAAAATACAATAATTAAAATTTATAATCTTAAAAATTTGGACTTTATGGAGATAAAGCACGATTGTAGCACGAGTAGGTCAATAGTTAAAATTACACTTTCCTCCCTCAAATAAAAAAACAATAATTAAAATTTATAATCTTGAAAATTTAGATTTTGTGGAGGTAAAGCACGACTGTAGCACGAGAAGATCAAAGTTAAGACTTCACTTTCCTCTCCCCGTCGCAAAAAAATAAAAACATGAAAAGGTTAAAGCTCCACCAAGCAATCTGCTCTGTGGTGAATGAAAGATCAGCAATTCTAATCTAGCTTGAAGAGATCCAAATCTTCGTATTCTCCTTTCTAATTTCTTGAAGCTTCAGAAGTGCCCTGGGATGCTTGACCCCTTAATGATAGGTTTGCTATTCTCGGTGATCTAACAATTTTTGATTGTGTTGAAGTGGCCTTGGACCTGCAGGAGGTTCTTCTTGTTGACTTGCTTGGTACCACAGGCTGCAAGGAAATGTCCTCAGAGATGGAGATTCCTTTACTCTTGCTAAAATAATAAGACAAGTTTGAACTATAAAATTAGTAGTTTTCAACAAAGAAATAATATTGCATATGAATTTATACAAGAGAAGGAATTCTTGTCACCTCTATCGAGACAATGCAGTTACAAACAATTACACTAATTAAGGTGACCAATGATAAAAGGGAACACTAATTAAGAATGTGTGATTAATTAATTTTTTATTAACTCACAATCCAAGTATTTACTCTCTTTAACATGGATTCAAGAGATAAAATGCAAATCAATGCAAGAAACTAGATTATTTACTAAATACTTTCTAAGCACTAAAGTAATATTGCAGTGAAGACCTTATCTAGAGATGAAAGTTCCATCCTCAGATTTTGGAGCCTGCAACAAAAGAAGTGATTTAATGAATTTTAACTGTCAATTTGTTAATGGATATATGGAATTAAAATGCCAATCAAGACATATATACTACCTCACTTGTAGGAGAAGACTTGTAAGACCTCTTGCAAGCCTCAGTAGGGTCCTCTTTCTTCTCAAATCCACAGTCTATCATGTTAAGAAAGATGGAGATATAAATAAGTAATTGTGCCCAAAATATTTGGCTTTCAAAGCTATATATATATATATATATATATTGCATAACACAACTACTTTAAAAGTTAATAAAAATGCTGAAAAAGCACATGATTGCAATGTGAACTACAAATTGTTTTTTTTTAAGGGAACAAAACACATAAAACATTTGCAAACAAAACACATAAAAATAGCTGCAAAAATTGTTAATCCATTGAAAATTCTAGTGCCAACTTAGTGCTTAAGATGAATGACGTAATTCTTGTCCCAACTCATACTATAGTAAGAGGGAAACCTAATCATTTTCTCCAAACACTTTCAGCACAAAAGAAAATTAGAAAAGCATGGATAATAGCAAGAAAGTTGAGGATAGAGCTGAGCTAATTTCGTGCCCTTTTCAAAAAATAACTTGATAAAATTCTTGCTCTATTTGTTTTTACTTAATTATTCATTTATTTTTTTGTCAAAAATTGAAATTAATTATTTGATTACCAAGTAATGAAGATATATGAATTGCACGTAGTGACCAAAAAGAAAAAAATAAAAATCAAGAAAGGAGTAATTAAACGATAATTGAAAGCAAAAAGAAAACACATTAAATCAACATGAAAAGAAGTATGGTCACCTGTTTTTTCTTTCTGCCCAAGACTATTATGCTTGGAATTGCTTTCGTTGTCTAAACCGTCAAGTATGACAGCAAGACCATTTTCATGCTCTAACTCCAGTCCTTCAAAAGTACTTTTATGCTCTAGACCCCCGTAAGTCTCCGTATTGTTATAGGACACAAGAGGAGACAAATGATTTTGAAATTCAAAAAGATTATCGTTTTGAAATGGTGGATCATTAACTGGTGTAGATCGTCTAGTGGAGATTTCCAGAATTTGGGAAAAATGAATTCATTTGAGTCCCTGGAGTTCATTGTAACCTTTTATAACATTTAACCTTGCAAAGACAATAAGATATTTATTTGAAAGTGGTCTCGCTCTCATACTCGACACTTGGCAGAATGAAAAAATAGGTGACCATACTTCTTTTCATGTTGATTTAATGTGTTTTCCTTTTTCTTTCAATTATTGTCCAATTACCCCTTTCTTGGTTTTTATTTTTTTATTTTTGGTCACTACATGCAGTTCTTATATCTTCATTACCTGGGAATCAAATAATTTCATTTGATATTCACCATAGACCAGACTGCTTGGTGTAGTCTTGAACTTTTTGTGCTTTTTTTTTGGGCGAAAAATGCAGTCTTAAATGTTGATATTCTTGTGCTACAATCGTGTTCTATCTCCACAAAGTCTAAATTTTTAAGATTATAAATTTTAATTGTTAATTTTTTTAGAGAAAAGTGCAATCTTAACTATTGATTTTCTTGTGCTATAGTTGTGCTCTACCTCCACAAAGTTTAAATTTTTAAGATTATAAATTTTAATTCTTGTATTTTTGGAAATAACAAAATACAACAATGGCGCTGGAAACGAGCTCTTTTGTTCTGTAATGGCTTGGAGAGGTCAGGTGGGAGAAGGCCCATCTTTTCCTTTTCATTTTTTTTTATATTATATCAAATTAAAAGTATGAATAAAGAAATTATACAAATATATAATCGAAAATAAAATTGAAAACAAATCATATATAGTTGGTTGATGACACATTAGATTCTCCAGCAAAAAAAAAAAAACCACGTTAAGCTTTAATAGGAATAGCAGTACAACGACAGTGAGGGGGCGTGGAGGGCTACCGCACTTACTTCTTTCACGGTCAGCGACTTGCCTAAGTTCGGGGGGTCGGATGAAAGGTCGAGTGCTTGTGTTGGTGATGTGGAGATGCCACTGGCCGACAAGCCCTACTCGCGATGTTTGACCTCCAATAAGGGGGAATCAGGGGAGTGTGACTCATTTGATGGCGGCACGAGGCATAATGATTTGGGCAGGCCTATAGGGTTTGGTGTGTGTCAGGCATAAAACACCCATTTTGTTGTGCTAAGTTTTATCAAACTTTTGTTATTTTTAAAATACCTTTAACATATTTTATTATCAAAATTATAAAACTAAAATTTATATTTTGAAATTTAGAGAAGAGTTGAGTTACATATTTTATCTTTTTTTTTTAAATTTTTGTTTGAAACTTAAAAAAATTCAAAATTCCCTAGTTATTTATTAGATTGTTTGAATAAATTTAAAATAAAAAACTAAAATTTGTATTTTGAAATTTATAATTATTAAATAATTAATTATTTATTATCATGGCCCACTCTCAAAATTTTCAGATATTATAATTAATTAAAAATTTTGAAAAAAAACGAGTCCCAAGTCTTTAAAAAAATTGACCTTAATGAATTGAATCAGATTAATTATTCACATGCTCCACACTATCAAAATTGCAATAACAATTAATTTGTAAAAATTTATAATTTGTAAATATTATAATTAATTTAAAATAAAAAACTAATCCCACGTTATTCTTCTATTCTATTATCAATCTATTCTTCTGTTCTATTATTTAAGTAAAAACGCATTTTGATATAATAAAGTCTTAAATTTTTCAAAGGACCCATGTTAGTTATATATTAGATTAGATAATAGAATAAAATTAAAATTTAAACAAAAAATTAAACTTTGAATTAGAAATTTTGCTATTTTAAAAATTTGTTACAATTTAAAATTTTTAAAATGCCCAGTTATTAGTTATATTAGATATTAGAATAAATTTAAAATTTAAATAGAATGATAAAATTGACAATTTTAAAATTTAATAATTTTTTTGTAAATAAGAATTTTATTAAATGAAAAACCACAAAAACGTCTACATTTTTATCTTAGGAGATATCTCGAGCATGACAACAAATGACTAAATATGTAGTGGCCTACTCCTGGATAGTCCCGCTAGCATAGGATATCCGAAAGGAGGTCATCACAAGTGTGATATAAAACATTAACATACAACACCATAATACTATCCTTAGATAAATTCAGCGGAAGTTAACATAAATGTTTACAACATCTTGGATCATAGTCTACACAAAATGAAATACAAGGGCATTAGCAATTTTTATAACATAAAATTTCCTCACACATGCCCTCATCACAAACACTAGCATGGACCATCTAGTTTGGAAGGTCTCTGTACACCTCTAACCTTGGGTTTTAGCCCCATTGGACTCGCCCTCAACCATTGTTTTACATTTACCTGGAATGACACGAGAGTAAACAAGGTGAGCCACAAGACTCAGTAAGTATATTTTTGAAGCATGGAGATATAGAATCAAAGGCATGGATAATCAAGATAGAGTAAACAATAACTCTATGAGAAGATATCAGTATAACACAACTCATAAGTTTTCCATTTATGTTAATTTCCTATGCTATGATTATTATACATATTATGTAGTCATTTCCATGCTTATGCACATGCACCAACAATAAGGAATTTTCCACATAATTCCCAAGGCTCTCACAACCAACATATCCATGTATCATGAAAATACATCAACAAAAAATAATAATGTGAGCCTCGCCTACCGGGTTGATGGCCACCTCACTCGCATCAAGCATTCATAGGATATCCTTTCTTACCCACGGATATAGCCGCTGCACAAAGTAATAGGTGCGCAAATCAGTATAATCAAGCATCACATATGCATATCCCAATTTCATATCAATCCTCAATGATTAAGAAAAATCTCAATTCATGCGCAATTACATAAATTAAGGTGTGCACTATCTTATGATCACATGGTAAATTTTAATGCATTTATTTACTCATACTTATAGAAATGCCCAACAAATATTTACGGTATATTTTTACCCCAATAATAACCACAAGGAATCAAAATTTATACATGCAAGAAACACCAAATCTTGCATGACACTAGACCCTAATCAGGAAATGTCATTCCTTAAGAAATGTAGGGTGACACAAAACCCTATTTAGATTTTAGCAATGTTCATCAAGAAAGCCAATTAATATTGCAAGATTTATCGAAATAAGGAGAATAAAACCCTTTTATCCAAAAATGAAGGTTATCAAGAATAATTCAAAAAATGGAAGAAACTAGACAAAAGTGATAATTTTAAACATAGGAAGGATAGACTATATAGGAAGAATTGAATAACAACATTTTTCAGAAATTTTCAAATTTCAAGCATATTTTCAAAAAATCTAATCGGGGCCCAATATTTGGTCAAATACCACAACCGATATACCAAATCAAAGCCTAATGAGTCTAGTTTCTGGAACAACAACTGGATTTGAAATCGGAAATAACCTTAAGGAGATATTCCATAAAAACCAAAACAAGGCAGAAGTCGTAAGAGTAATTTACAGAATTCTAGATAGAATTCAACAAGGTTGTTATGGGTCCAGATCATAACCAAAAATCTTAAATCTTATACTGAATTGAATCCTATGATATCTAGTTTATATAAAAATAAACGGATCACAATTCGGATATAACCACAGAGCGTTATACTCCAAAAACTGAAGCAAGAACAGGTTATCCAAAAACAGAGCAGAAAATTTTCAGATTCTGGGCAAGAATTAACAAGGATGCTGTAGGCTCAAAACATAGCCAAAAATTCTAAAACATTTACCAAAATAAGATTATCGAGTCTAGTTTACACAGAAATAAACAGATCTTGAATTGGATATAACCACAGAAAGTTATACCCTAAAGAGTACAACAAGGTCAGTTTACTCGAAAGTAGTAAAATTTTCAAATTTTAGCAGGGATTTATAAGGCTATCATGGGCTGAAATCTTAGTCAAAAAATTCGATTCTTGTGTCTAAAATGAATCTTAAGATGTCTAGTTTACAACTCAATAAACAGATCTCAATTTGGATATAACCACAAGAAATTATGGGTCAAAGAACACAACATGGTTAGTGAATCCTAAAATAAAAATTTAAGAGCAACAACTTAAAATTGATGGAACCAAGCCTTATAAGATGGAAACAAGGTTGAAGAACTTGCATTAAAAGATAAACATGAGAAGAAGAGCTTACACAATCATGAGGAGAAGAAGAAGAAGATCTTGCATATGAAACAAGAAGGAAGAGAACTTGCCTTAGATGGTTGCAAATCCACAGAGATGAAGACACCCCTTCAAATTGGAAATTCTCCACTTGAAGCACCAATGAAGAAGAACAATGGAGGAAGAAGAGACAATCGGGAGAGGGAGAAGGAGAAGGGAACAAGAAAGTAAGAAGGAAGAAAAGGAGGGGGAAATGGGGGAGACTTGTTTCCCAATTCCCTCCAATCCATCTCCCTTTTGGTTTCCCTAATTAGCCCCTGATACTAACACACACAATTCAATTATCTCTTTCTCCTTTTGGTCATTTTGTCATTTTCTTAATATTTTTTTCTTTTTAATTAAGATACCACTGTCTATGCCCATGGTCCAAGCCCGAGTCAAAATATATGGCCCAAGCCCAAGTCAAAATATATGGCCCAATCCAACTAAGGCCCAATGGACTTTCCTTGAGATTTGGATTCAACCCAATTCATTTACACTTAAAATTTAATTATTTATCAATGGCCTAATTCAAATAAGGTCTAAACCCATTTAGCCCACAACTTTGAGGCTTTTCCACACACTTTATTTATATTCACAAAGACATTGATTCACCTACATTTATCTTCCCACAAAAATATTATTTTCATTAATTTGCCCCATTACCAATGCATATAATATTTTCAACAATTAATTAATAAAGGCAACAACTCTAATGTGCAAACTAAAATACCAAAAACACCTAGACCCACAAACGGGTCGTTACAAAACAAGCTCACAAAAAAGGTCCTCTATACAAAGAAACAATAAAAAGAAAACTATACAATTACTTGCAATAATCAGAGGATATCTTTTGAAAGACTGCCCCAATAAAATTAACAAAATTTAATAGTTTACATATTTATATTTTTAATTTTATTTTGTTGTTATTGAAATACAATAATTAAAATTTATAATCTTGAAAATTTGAACTTTATGGAGGTAGAACACGACTGTAGGACAAGTAGGTCAATAGTTAAAATTATACTTTTCTCCCTTAAATAAAAAAACAATAATTAAAATTTATTATCTTGAAAATTTAGACTTTGTCGAGGTGGAGCACGACTGTAGCATGAAAAAATCAATAGTTAAAACTTCACTTTTCTCTCCCACTTGCAAAAATTAAAAAAAATAAAAATCACAAAAAGGTTGAGGCCACACCAAGCAGTCTATGAAGGATTAGCCATTCTAATCTAGCTTGAAGAGATCCAAACCTTCGTATTTTCTTTTCTAATTTCTTGAAGCTTCAAAAGTACCCTAGGATGCTTGACCCCTCAATGATAGGTTTGCTATTCTTGGTGATCTCCTAACAATTTCTGATTGTATTGAAGTTGCTTTGGACCTGCGGGAGGTTCTTCTTGTTGACTTGCTTGGTACCACAGGCTGCAAGGAAGTGCCCTCAGAGATGGAGATTCCTTTGCTCTCGCTAAAATAATAAGACAAGTTTGAACTATAAAATTAGTAATTTTCAACAAAGAAATAATATTGCATATGAATTTATACAAGAGAAGGAACTCTTGTCACCTCTATCTAGACAATGCAGTTACAAAGAATTACACTAATTAAGGTGACCAATGATAAAAGGGAACACTAATTAAGAATGTGCGATTAATTAATTTTTTATTGACTCACAATCCAAGTCTTTACTCTCTTTAACATGGATTCAAGAGATAAAATGCAAATGAATGCAAGAAACCAAATTATTTACTAAATACTTTCTAAGCACTAAAGTAATATTGCAGTGAAGACCTTATCTAGAGATGAAAGTTCCACCCTCAGATTTTGAAGCCTGCAACAAAACAAGTGATTTAATGAATTTTAACTGTCAATTTGTTAATGGATATATGGAATTAAAATGCCAATCAAGACATATATATACTACCTCACTTGTAGGAGAAGACTTGTCAGACCTCTTGCAAGCCTCAATAGGGTCCTCTTTCTTCTCATATCCACTGTCTAACATATTAAGAAAGATGGAGATATAAATGAGTAAATTGTGCCCAAAATATTTGACTTTTAAAGCTATATATATATATATTGCATAACACAACTACCTTAAAAGTTAAATAAAAATGCTGAAAAAGCACATGATTGCAATGTGAACTACAAATTGTTTTGTTTTTTAGGGGAACAAAACACACAAAATATTTGCGAACAAAACGCATAAAAATAGCTGCAAATTGTTAATCCATTGAAAAATCTAGTGCCAACTTAGTGCTTAAGATGAATGCCATAATTCTTTTCCCAACTCATACTCTAGTAAGAAGGAAACCTAATCATTTTCTCCAAACGCTTTCAGCACAAAAGTAAATTAGAAAAGCATGGATAATGGCAAGAAAGTCGATGATAGAGCTGAGCTAATTTCGTGCCCTTTTCAAAAAATAACTTGATAAAATTCTTGCTCTATTTGTTTTTACTTAACTATTCATTTAATTGTTTTTGTCAAAAATTGAAATTAATTATTTGATTACCAAGTAATGAAGATATATGAACTGCATGTGGTGACCAAAAAGAAAAAAATAAAAATCAAGAAAGGAGTAATTAAACGATAATTGAAAGCAAAATGAAAACACATTAAATCAACATGAAAAGAAGTATGGTCACCTGTTTTTTCTTTCTGCCCAAGACTATTATGCTTGGAATTGCTTTCGTTGTCTAAAGGGTCAAGTATGATAGCAAGACCATTTTCAAGCTCTAACTCCAGTCCCTCAAAAGTACTTTTATGTTCTAGACCCCCGTAAGTCTCCGTATTGTTATAGGACACAAGAGGAGACAAATGATTTTGAAATTCAAAAAGATTATCGTTATGAAATGGTGGATCATTAATTGGTGTAGATCGTCCAGTGGAGATTTCCATAATTTGGGAAAATTGAAGTCATTTGAGTCCCTGGAGTTCATTGTAACCTTTTATAACATTTAACCCTGCAAAAACAATAAGATATTTATTTGAAAGTGGTCTCGCTCTCATACTCGACGCTTGGTAGAATGAAAAAACTGATGACCATACTTCTTTTCATGTTGATTCAATGTGTTTTCCTTTTGCTTTCAATTATCGTCCAATTACTCATTTCTTTGTTTTTATTTTTTCATTTTTGGTCACTACATGTAGTTCTTATATCTTCATTACCTGGTAATCAAATAATTTCATTTGATATTCACCACAGACTAGACTGCTTGGTGTAGTATTGACCTTTTTGTGCTTTTTTAGGGGGGCAAAAAATGCAGTCTTAAATGTTGATATTCTTGTGCTACAATTGTGCTCTATCTCCACAAAGTCTAAGTTTTTAAGATTATAAATTTTAATTGTTAATTTTTTTAGGGAAAAGTGCAATTTTAACTATTGATCTTCTTGTGCTATAGTCGTGTTCTACCTCCACAAAGTTTAAATTTTTAAGATTATAAATTTTAATTCTTGTATTTTTGGAAATAACAAAATACAACAATGGCGTTGGAAACGAGATCTTTTGTTCTGTAATGGCTTGGAGAGGTCAGGCGGGAGAAGGCCCATCTTTTCCTTTTCATTTTTTGTTTTTTTTTTATATTTAAATCAAATTGAAAGTATGAATAAAGAAATTATATAAATATATAATCAAAAACAAAACTGAAAACGAATCATATATAGTTGGCTGATGACACATTAGATTCTCCAGCAAAAAGAAAAAAAACCACGTTAAGCTTTAATAGGAATAGCAGTACGACGACATTGAGGGGACGTGGAGGGCTACCGCATTTACCTCTTTCATGGTCAACGGCTTGCCTAAGTTCGGGGGGTCGGATGAAGGGGAGTGCTTGTGTTGGTGATGTGGAGATGCCACTGGAAAAGAAGCCCTGCTAGCAATGTTTGACCTCCAATAAGGGGGAATCAGAGTGTGACTCATCTGATGGTGGTGCGAGGCATAATGATTTGGGCAGGCCTATAGGGTTTGATGTGTGTCAGACCAGTGAGCATGCTGGCTAGGGTTAGGGCCAATTGGATATGGAAAGCATCCTGAATAAAACACCCATTTTGTTGTGCTAAGTTTTATCAAACTTTCGTTATTTTTAAAATACCTTTCACATATTTTATCATCAAAATTACGAAACTTAAATTTATATTTTGAAATTTAGAGAAGAGTCGAGTTACATATTTTATCTTTTTTTTTTTAATTTTTGTTTGAAACTTAAAAAAATTCAAAATTCCCTATTTATTTATTAGATTATATGAATAAATTTAAAATAAAAAACTAAAATTAGTATTTTGAAATTTATAATTATGAAATAATTAATTATTTATTATCATGGCCCACTTCTCAAAATTTTCAGAAATTATAATTAATTAAAAATTTTGAAAAAAAATGAGTCCCAAGTCTTTAAAAAAATTGACCTTAATGAATTGAATCAGATTTATTATTGACATGCCCCACACTATCAAAATTGCAATAACAATTAATTTGTAAAAATTTATAATTTGTAAATATTATAATTAATTTAAAATAAAAAACTAATCCCACGTTATTCTTCCATTCTGTTATCAATCTATTCTTCTGTTCTACTATTTAAGTAAAAACCCATTTTGATGTAATAAAGTCTTAAATTTTTCAAAGTACCCACGTTAGTTATATATTAGATTAGATAATAGAATAAAATTAAAATTTAAACAAAAAACTAAACTTTGAATTAGAAATTTTTCTATTTTAAAAATTTGCTACAATTTAAAAATTAAAAAATGCCTAGTTATTGGTTATATTAGATATTAGAATAAATTTAAAATTTAAATAAAATGATAAAATTGATAATTTTGAAATTTAATAGTTTTCTGTAAATAAGAATTTCATGAAACGAAAAACTGCAAAAACGTCTACGTTTTTATGGTAGGAGATATCTCGAACATAACAACAAATGACTAAACAAGCTCGGAAAAAAGGTCCTCTACACAGAAACAATAAAAAGAAAACTATATAATTATTTACAATAATCAGAGGATATCTTTGAAAGACTACCCCAATAAAATTATTGAAATTTAATAGTTTACATATTTATATTTTTAATTTTATTTTGTTGTTATTGAAACACAAGAATTAAAATTTATAATCTTGAAAATTTGGACTTTATGGAGGTAGAGCACCACTACAACGTGAGTAGGTCAATAGCTAAAATTATACTTTTCTCCCTCAAACAAAAAAATAATAATTAAAATTTATTATCTTAAAAATTTAAACTTTGTGAAGGTAGAGTAAGACTGTAGCACAAGAAGATCAATTGTTAAGACTTCACTTTTCTCTCCCACTCACAAAAATTAAAAAGAATAAAAACACAAAAAGGTTGCGGCTACACCAAGAAGTGATTTAATGAATTTTAATTATCAATTTGTTAATGGATATATGGAATTAAAATGCCAATCAAGACATATATACTACTACCTCATTTGTAGGAGAAGACATGTCAGACCTCTTGCACGCCTCAGTAGGGTCCTCTTTCTTCTCAAATCCACAGTCTAACATGTTAAGAAAGATGGAGATATAAATAAGTAAATTGTGTCCAAAATATTTGGCTTTCAAAGCTATATATATATATATATATATATTGCATAACACAACTACTTTAAAAGTTAATAAAAATGCTGAAAAAGCACATGATTGCAATGTGAACTACAAATTGTTTTTTTTTAAGGGAACAAAACACATAAAATATTTGCAAACAAAACACATAAAAATAGCTGTAAAAATTGTTAATCGATTGAAAAATCTAGTGCCAACTTAGTGCTTAAGAGGAATGACATAATTCTTTTCCCAACTCATACGCTAGTAAGAAGGAAACCTAATCATTTTCTCCAAACGCTTTCAGCACAAAAGTAAATTAGAAAAGCATGGATAATGGCAAGAAAGTCGATGATAGAGCTGAGCTAATTTCATGCCCTTTTCGAAAAATAACATGATAAAATTCTTGCTCTATTTGTTTTTACTTATCTATTCATTTAATTTTTTTTGTCAAAAATTGAAATTAATTATTTGATTACCAAGTAATGAAGATATATGAACTGCATGTGGTGACCAAAAAGAAAAAAATAAAAATCAAGAAAGGAGCAATTAAACGATAATTGAAATAAAAACGAAAACACATTAAATTAACATGAAAAGAAGTATATGGTCACCTATTTTTTCATTCTACCCAAGACTATTATGCTTGGAATTGCTTTCGTTGTCTAAAGGGTCAAGTATGACAACAAGACCATTTTCAAGCTCGACTCATTCAAAATTACTTTTATGCTCTGGACCCCCATAAGTCTCCGTATTGTTATAGGAACACAAGAGGAGACAAATGATTTTGAAATTCAAGAAGACTTATCACTTTGAAATGGTGGATCATTAACACTACAAGAAATTCGGCATTTAGCGATGGAATATTTCTGTTGCTAAAGCCCAAAAATCTGTCTTTAAATCAGTTTAGCGACAGAACACATCCGTTGCTGAATTCCTCGTCGCTAAATTTTGTAACAACGGATCGGTCAGCTGGTAGATCCATTAGCTAAATTTTGTAGCGGTGGAACATATCCGTTAATTGGTAGATCCCCTAGGGGAGATTTCCAGAATTCGAGAAAAATGAAGTCATTTGAGTCCCTAGAGTTCATTGTAACCTTTTATAACATTTAGCCCTACAAAGACAATAAGATATTTATTTGAAAATGGTCTCGCTCTCATACTTGACGCTTGGCAGAATGAAAAAACAGGTGACCATACTTCTTTTCATGTTGATTCAATGTGTTTTCCTTTTGCTTTCAATTATCGTTCAATTACTCCTTTCTTGGTTTTTATTTTTTTCTTTTTGGTCACTATATGCAGTTCTTATATCTTCATTGCCTAGTAATCAAATAATTTCATTTGATTTTCACCGCAGACTAGACTGCTTGGTGTAGTCTTAACCTTTTTGTGTTTTTTTTTTCGGGCAAAAAATGCAGTCTTAAATGTTGATATTCTTGTGCTATTGTCGTGCTTTATCTCCACAAAATCTAAATTTTTAAGATTATAAATTTTAATTTTTTTTTTAGAGAAAAGTGCAATCTTAACTGTTGATTTTCTCGTGCTCTACCTCCACAAAGTTTAAATTTCTAAGATTATAAATTTTAATTCTTGTATTTTCAGAAATAAAAAAATACAACAATGGCATTGGAAAGGAGCTCTTTTGTTCTATAATGGCTTGGAGAGGTCAAGCTAGAGAAGGCCCATCTTTTCCTTTTCTTTTTGTTTTTTTATATTTGAATCAAATTGTAATATCTTGAAATTTGGAAATTAAATAAATGAGTATTAATTTAGTCGGGAACGATTAATAATTGCTACATTTTGCATTTGAAGTGATTTTTTTTTATTTATTGGAATTGAATAAATTGGTGACTGGTTGATAATTAGTAATTTTTGCGTATAAAATGGTTATTAAATATTTTTGGGATTAAGAGAAGTATTAATTATTGTGTTTGTGGGTTAAAAGGAAATATTAATTTATTTGTGTATTTGGAGATTTAAGAAAAATATTTATTTATGTTGTTTTGAGAAAATGATTATTTAATTGGGAGTATTTATGAAAATAGGAAAATAAATTAATTTAGTGGATTTTCTGAAAATTCGGGGTATAAGTATAAATAAGAGGAATTGGAGTTTGGGGGTATATGTGACGTTTTTGGAAGTCAGGGGGTTAAAGTGTGATTTGCGGAAATGGGCTAGAATTACTTTAAAATTAATGGGAGGCGCATTATGTAGTGAGAGAGCAGCTAGCTCTGCTGGCACACGCGCAAGGGATGAGGCGGGAGGTCGCGGGTTCAAGGCGGAGCAGATGCGCGTGCTGGAGGATTTTGGTTGATTTTTCAGCCAAAACCCTTGCCGTTTTGGGCAAGGCGGTGGCAGCCATGCGCGGCTGCTAAGCGCACCACATGGCGCACTGTGGGCCGCCCATTTACCTTACTCGCTAAGCCTCCATTTTTTCTTGTATAAAAGGCCAATTTTGGCCAAATTCAGCCATTTTTGAAGCAGCAACGGGCGAAGGAAAATCAGAAAAGAAGAACAGCGCATGTGGGCCATTTTTGGGGGAGAAATTTGAGATTAAATGAAGTTTAATCGCGGTTTAATTATTCTAGTAAGTAGAGAATTATGTGTTAAACATTCTGTACGGTTGGAATTTCGTTTTGAGTCCTATTTTGCTAATTTTGGGAGTTATTCTATTTTACAGCGTGTATTAATTTGGTGGTGTTTAAACGTAGAAACGTTGTAATCAGCTTAAATGAGGCAAGTTCCCTCTACCCTTACAATTTTTTCCATTTTATGAACCCCTCGCCTTCCCTTAATTCGTTTCGGTGTCACGTATTAATTATACGAATTGAGGATTTTATTAGTATGATTTAATTTAAATTAAATATGAGACTCATTGGGGTTTTATTTGTGGTGTGCTTACGTGGGATTTTATATGGTTAAATTATTTATATTACTCGGTTAGATTTAATTAATGTGAGCCATGATTTTATTAATTGCTAGAGAAACGTTTTACTTCGCAGCGGGAGTGCAAGAAAGGTAGGAAACGACCATGTAAAGGCAAGCTCCCAACTCTTTCTTCCTGTTCTTTAATTCCCGTGAGAAACTCCGAGGTTTCTCGTATTTTATCTCCTCCCTTACATTAATTCGGCTCCTGGCCTTATTTATTGAGCTATTATTCATTTGTTATAATTTGAATTAAATTCGGAACTTCTAGAACTTTGTTTGTTGTGAGCCTACGGGGGTTTGTACCGCCTCCATTCCTTTCAGAATGATGCCGAACCCAGCTTGGGGACTAGGTTCCTAGACGTGCGGGTTTATTTACGATTTTATCAGGTTTATTTATGATTCAGTTGAGCTATCAAGCAGTGGGGCAGAGGTCAGCTGTTTGGTGACGTTGGGGTAGACTATTGTATGACCCTACAGTGGACTATCGGGTAGACACTCCTATTCACTGGCCGTTGATCGGTGCCGGACACTACTGACTAGCTCTACCAATATGTGATTTACTGCAAGTTTAGATTCATTATATTACTGTTCAATGATTTGATATGCACATGGGTACGGGTTGCATGTTGGGATATTCATTTATTGAGTATGCTTGGACACGGACATTCTAGCTTGGTTAGGTTGCATCCAGCACGGGCATATGCATTGCATGTGGTTTACTATGGCCTAATGCCTGGATGTATGGGCCCTAGTGTATCACGTTGATGCTCATTACGCCATTGCATTTTTATGTGCATTACATGGTTACTGGTAGTTATTAGTTTTCGGACGGGAGAACCGTTCCGAGGGAGCCTATGGCTCGGGTGTTGGGAGTACCGACACGGACACACGGGTGGCAGGAGTACCGACCCGGGATGGCACGCACAGGCTGCTGGAGATATTTGTTGCCTTTCAAAGTAGCGGCAGGCTGGTATGGGACTTGGGTGCCGTGTGTTTTGTGTGGGCCCCAAGGACCAGTATGTGCTTTTATTTTGCTATACTATTGTGTTGTAGCGTCTCATGGCTTGTGTGTACTTGGGGGTTGGTGTTCTGGAGGAGAGCTTATTGGTTCTATACAGCCTTTAGCCTTTCTTTCTTTATGCTTGCTGAGTCTCTCGACTCACTTTGCTTTCCACATTCCAGGTAGTGGTAACGTGGGCCATGGCAATGGAGTCAGCTTTTAACAGCAGAGTCAGTATGGTGTACAGGCAGTCCCGTCAATCCCTGTCAACTTTGATGGTTGAGTAGGATTTACTCTATTATTCTTACTGTATCAAGTTATTCCTCGAGTCTCGTGTATGTCGGCACATGAGTCTGTATCCATTTATTTATCTTGTGACCGCTGTGCTAGCGGGGTACCCGTAGTGCATGCATGTATATATGGTTTCGCTTCCGTTGTTTTAAATCTTGTGTATGCATGCCAGTGTGGTTCTTGTCTTGTGGTTCATTCTTCCTCCTTCCGTAAGTGCTCCCGTTCGGTTAGTCCGGGTGGTTGGGATATCCAGGCGAGGGTGCTTACATAAATTAAAAGTATGAATAAAGAAATTATATAAATATATAATCGAAAACAAAACTGAAAATGAATCATATATAGTTGGCTGATGACACATTAGGTTCTCCAGCAAAAAATTATAAAAAATAAAACCACGTCAGGCTTTAATAAGAATAGTAGTACGACGACGATGAAGGGCGTGGAGGGCTACCGCATTTACCTCTTTCTTGGTTAGTGGTTTGCCTAAGTTCAGGGGTCGGATGAAGGGTCGAGTGCTTGTGTTGGTGATGTGGAGATGCCACTGGCAGAGGAGCCCCACTCGTGATGTTTGACCTCTAGTGAAGGGAAATCAAGGGAGTGTGACTCATCTGATGATGGCACGAGGTATAATGATTTGGGTACGCTTGCAGGATTTGATGTGTGTCATATCAGTGAGCATACGAGCTAGGGTCAGGGCCAATTGGATATGGAAAGCATCCAGAATAAAACACCCATTTTGTTGTGCTAAGTTTTATCAAACTTTAGTTATTTTTAAAATACCTTTAACATATTTTATCATCAAAATTACAAAACTAAATTTTGTATTTTGAAATTTACAGAAGAGTGGGGTAACATATTTTATCTTCTTTTTTTTTTTTTAATTTTTGTTTGAAACTTAAAAAAATTCAAAATTCCCTAGTTATTTATTAGATTATTTGAATAAATTTAAAAAAACAAAAATTAGTATTTTGAAATTTATAATTATTAAAGAATTAATTATTTATTATCATGGTCCACTTCTCAAAATTTTCAGATAATATAATTAACTAAAAATTTGGAAAAAAAAAATGAGTCCAAAGTCTTTAAAAAAATTGCCCTTAATGAATTGGATCAGATTAATTATTGACATGCCCCACACTATCAAAATTGCTATAACAATTAATTTGTAAATATTATAATTAATTTAAAATAAAAAACAAATCCCACGTTATTCTTCTATTCTATTATCAATCTATTCTTCTATTCTACTATTTAAGTAAAAACCCATTTTGATATAATAAAGTCTTAAATTTTTCAAAGAATCCATGTTAGTTATATATATTAGATTAGATAATAGAATAAAATTAAAATTTAAACAAAAAACTAAACTTTGAATTAGAATTTTGCTATTTTAAAATTTTTTTACAATTTAAAATTTTTAAAATGCCAGTTATTGGTTATATTAGATATTAGAATAAATTTAAAATTTAAATAAAATGATAAAATTGACAGTTTTAAAATTTAATATTTTTTTTGTAAATAAGAATTTCATTAAATGAAAAACCACAAAAACGTCTACATTTTTATAGTAGGAGATATCTCGAGCATGACAACAAACGACTAAATATGTAGTGGCCCACTCCTGGATAGTCTCGCTAGCATAGGATATCCGAAAAGAGGTCATCACAAGTGTGATATAGAACAATAACATACAACACCATAGTACTATCCTTAGACAAATTCAGCGGAAGCTAACATAAAGGTTTACAACATCTTGGACCATAGTCTACATAAAATGAAATACAAAGGCATTAACAAATTTTACAACATAAAATTTTCTCACACATGCCCTCATCACAAACACTAGCATGGACTATCTAGTTTGGAAGGTCTCTGTACAACTCTAACCCTGGGCTTTAGCCCCATTGGACTCGCCCTCAACCACTGCTTTACATTTACCTGGAATGACACGAGAGTAAACAAGGTGAGTCACAAGGCTCACCAAGTATATTTATGAAGCATGGAGATATAGAATCAAAGGCATGGATAATCAAGATAGAGTAAACAACAACTCTATGAGAAGATATCAGTATAACACAACTCATAAGTTTTCCATTTATGTTAATTTCCTATGCTATGATTATTATACATATTATGTAGTCATTTCCAGACTTATGCACATGCACCAACAATAAGGAATTTTCCACATAATTCCCAATGCTCCCACAACCAATATATCCATGTATCATGAAAATACATCAACAAAAAATAATAATGTGAGCCTCGCCTACCGGGTTGATGGCCACCTCACCCGCGTCATACATTCATACGATATCCTTTCTTACCCACAGACATAGCAGCCGCATAAAATAATAGGTGCGCAAATTAGTATAATCAAGCATCACATATGCATATCCCAATTTCATATCAATCCTCAATGATTAAGAAAAATCTCAATTCATGCTTATCATGCACAATTACATAAATTAAGGTGTGCACTATCTTATGATCAAATGGTAAATTTTAATGCATTTATTTACTCATACTTATAGAAATGTCCAACCAATATTTACTATATATTTTTACACTAATAATAACCACAAGGAATCAAAATTTATACATGCAAAAAACAACAAATCTTGCATGACACTAGACCCTAATCAAGCAATGTTATTCCTTAAGAAATGTAAGGTGACACAAAACCCTAATTAGATTTTAGCAATGTTCATCAAAAAAGCCAATTAATATTGTAAGATTTATCGAAATAAGGAGAATAAAACCCTTTTATCCAAAAATGAGGGTTATCAAGAATAATTCAAAAAATGGAAGAAACTAGACAAAAATCATAATTTTAAACATAAGAATGATAGACTACATAGGAAAAATTGAATAACAACATTTTTCAGAAATTTCCAGATTTCAAGCATATTTTCAAAAAATCTGATCCAGGCTCAATATTTGGTCAAATACCACAAATGATATACCAAATCAAATCCTAATGAGTCTAGTTTCTAGAATAACAACTAGATTTGAAATCCGAAATAACCTTAAGGAGATATTGTACAAAAACCGGAACAAGGCAGAATTCGTAAGAGTAATTTACAGAATTCTAGATAGAATTCAACAAGGTTGTTATGGGTCCAAATCATAAACAAAAATTTTAAATCTTATACTGAATTGAATCCTATGATGTCTAATTTATAGAAAAATAAACGGATCACAATTTGGATATAACCACAGAGCGTTATACTTCAAAACCGAAGCAAGAACAGATTATCCAAAAACAGAGCAGAAAATTTTCAGATTTGGGCAAGAATTAACAAGGATTTTGTAGGCTCAAAACGCAGCCAAAAATTCTAAAAAATTTACCAAACTAAGATTATCGAGTCTAGTTACACAGAAATAAACAGATCTTGAATCGGATATAACCACAGAGAATTATACCCTAAAGAGTATAACAAGGTCAATTTACTCGAAAGTAGTAAAATTTTCAGATCTTAGCAGGGATTTATAAGGTTATCACGAGCTGAAATCTTAGTCAAAAAATTCGATTATTGTGTCTAAAATGAATCTTAAGATGTCTAGTTTACAAAACAATAAACGAATCTCAATTTGGATATAACCATAAGAAGTTATGGGTCAAAGAACATAGCATGGTTAGTGAATCCGAAAATAAGAATTTAAGAGCAACAACTTAAAATTGAAGGAACCAAGCCTTCTAAGATGGAAACAAGGTTGAAGAACTTGCATTAAAAGATAAACAAGAGAAGAAGAGCTTACACAATCATGAGGAGAAGAAGAAGAAGATCTTGCATATGAAACAAAAAGGAAGAGAACTTGCCTTAGATGGTTGCAAATCCACATAGATGAAGACACCCCTTCAAATTGGAAATTCTCCACTTGAAGCACCAATAAAGAAGAACAATGGAGGAAGAAGAGACAATCGGGAGAGGGAGAAGGAGAAGGGAACAAGAAAGTAAGAAGGAAGAAAAGGAAGGGGAAATGGGGAGACTTGTTTCCCAACTCCCTCCAATCCATCTCCCTTTTGGTTTCCCTAATTTGCCCCTCATACTAACACACACAATTCAATTATCTCTAACCCGTTTTGGTCATTTTGCTATTTTCTTAATCTTTTTTATTTTTAATTAAGATACCATTCTCTATGCCCATGGTCCAAGCCCAAGTCAAAATATATGGTCCAATCCAACTAAGGCCCAATAGACTTTCCTTGAGATTTGGATTCAACCCAATTCATTTACACTTAAAATTTAATTATTTATCAATGGCCTAATTCAAATAAGGTCTAAACCCATTTAGCCCACAACTTTGAGGCTTTTCCACACACTTTATTTATACTCACAAAGACATTGATCCACCTATATTTATCTTCCAACAAAAATATTATTTTCATTAATTTGCCCCATTACCAATGCATATAATATTTTCAACAATTAATTAATAAAGGCAACAACTCTATTGTGCAAACTAAAATACCCATAACACCTAGACCCACAAACGGGTCATTACAAAACAAGCTCACAAAAAAGGTCCTCTATACAAAGAAACAATAAAAAGAAAACTATATAAATACTTACAATAATTAGAGGATATCTTTTGAAAGAGTGCCCCAATAAAATTAACAAAATTTAATAGTTTACATATTTATATTTTTAATTTTATTTTGTTGTTCTTGAAATACAATAATTAAAATTTATAATCTTGAAAATTTGAACTTTATGGAGGTAGAACATGACTGTAGGACAAGTAGGTCAATAGTTAAAATTATACTTTTCTCCCTTAAATAAAAAAATAATAATTAAAATTTATTATCTTGAAAATTTAGACTTTGTGGAGGTAGAGCACGACTATAGCACGAGAAAATCAGTAGTTAAGACTTCACTTTTCTCTCCCACTCACAAAAATTAAAAAAAATAAAAATCACAAAAAGGTTGAGGCTACATCAAGCAGTCTATGAAAGATTAGCCATTCTAATCTAGCTTAAAGAGATCCAAACCTTCGTATTTTCTTTTCTAATTTCTTGAAGCTTCAAAAGTACCCTAGGATGCTTGACCCCTCAATGATAGGTTTGCTATTCTTGGTGATCTCCTAAAAATTTCTGATTGTATTGAAGTTGCCTTGGACCTGCGAGAGGTTCTTCTTGTTGACCTGCTTGGTACCACAGGCTGCAAGGAAGTGCCCTCAGAGATGGAGATTCCTTTGCTCTCGCTAAAATAATAAGACAAGTTTGAACTATAAAATTAGTAGTTTTCAACAAAGAAATAATATTGCATATGAATTTATAGAAGAGGAGAACTCTTGTCACCTCTATCTAGACAATGCAGTCACAAAGAATTACACTAATTAAGGTGACCAATGACAAAAAGGGAACACTAATTAAGAATGTCTGATTAATTAATTTTTTATTGACTCACAATCCAAGTATTTACTCTCTTTAGCATGGATTCAAGAGATAAAATGCAAATGAATGCAAGAAACTAGATTATTTACTAAATACTTTCTAAGCACTGAAGTAATATTGGAGTGAAGACCTTATCAAGAGATGAAAGTTCCATCCTCAGATTTTGGAGCCTGCAACAAAAGATGTGATTTAATGAATTTTAACTGTCAATTTGTTAATGGATATATGGAATTAAAATGCCAATCAAGACATATATATATATTACCTCACTTGTAGGAGAAGACTCGTCAGACCTCTTGCAAGCCTCAATAGGGTCCTCTTTCTTCTCATATCCACTGTCTAACATGTTAAGAAAGATGGAGATATAAATGAGTAAATTGTGCCAAATATTTGACTTTCAAAGCTAGATATATATATATATTGCATAACACAACTACTTTAAAAGTAAAATAAAAATGCTGAAAAAGCACATGATTGCAATGTGAACTACAAATTGTTTTGTTTTTTAGGGGAACAAACCACACAAAATATTTGCGAACAAAAAGCATAAAAATAGCTGAAAATTGTTAATCCATTGAAAAATCTAGTGCCAACTTAGTGCTTAAGATGAATGCCATAATTCTTTTCCCAACTCATACTCTAGTAAGAAGGAAACCTAATCATTTTCTCCAAACGCTTTCAGCACAAAAGTAAATTAGAAAAGCATGGATAATGGCAAGAAAGTCGATGATAGAGCTGAGCTAATTTCGTGCCCTTTTCAAAAAATAACTTGATAAAATTCTTGCTCTATTTGTTTTTACTTAACTATTCATTTAATTGTTTTTGTCAAAAATTGAAATTAATTATTTGATTACCAAGTAATGAAGATATATGAACTGCATGTGGTGACCAAAAAGAAAAAAATAAAAATCAAGAAAGGAGTAATTAAACGATAATTGAAAGCAAAATGAAAACACATTAAATCAACATGAAAAGAAGTATGGTCACCTGTTTTTTCTTTCTGCCCAAGACTATTATGCTTGGAATTGCTTTCGTTGTCTAAAGGGTCAAGTATGACAGCAAGACCATTTTCAAGCTCTAACTCCTGTCCTTCAAAAGTACTTTTATGCTCTAGACCCCCGTAAGTCTCCGTATTGTTATAGGACACAAGAGGAGACAAATGATTTTGAAATTCAAAAAGATTATCGTTATGAAATGGTGGATCATTAACTGGTGTAGATTGTCCAGTGGAGATTTCTAGAATTTGGGAAAAATGAAGTCATTTGAGTCCTTGGAGTTCATTGTAACCTTTTATAACATTTAACCCTACAAAGACAATAAGATATTTATTTGAAAGTGCTCTCGCTCTCATACTCGACGCTTGGCAGAATGAAAAAACAGGTGACCATACTTCTTTTTGTTGGGTTTTGTGTTTCCTAATAAGGCCCAGGGCGATGACGATGGTTCGGGTTAGCTTCATCGGCTTCGGCCCAGGATTGAAGCAATGGTTCAACCCACTTATTGGCAGCCCATTTATAGAAGTCAGGCCATAAGCCCTTAACCCTCCATTTGGAGGAGAAATAGGCCATGGCCCATTTGCTCAAGCGAGGGAGGAAGCCCATTTCCCTTAGCCCATTTCTCTTTGTGCCCTAGGCCCTTAATATAAAAGGGATCATTTCCCCTTTTTGTGCCCTAGTCTGTGGCAGCCGATTCTCTTCCTTGGGCATCTTGCTGCGACCGATTGCTTCTTTCCATTGATGGCCGATCCTCTTGGGGTTTCTTTCCTTCTCAATCAGATGCTTATTTCCTTGCTGAGTGCTGCATTTTCCTTGTGCGTGGTGGCTGTTCGTCAATGGCGTTTGCAACGCCTATTTATTCCGAGTTGCTGTCTTCTCTTTGAGGTAAGTTTTTTCGGCCATTGTTGAACCCATATCTTTGTGATTACTCTCTGTCCCTTGGTGGATCCTACTGTGTGTGGAAGCTTGTGTGGCTTGTGTTAGGGGTGTCGATCGACCGAGAGACTTGGGGGGGGTTTAAGGGCTTCGGCTCTTGGGGCTTTTGGGCTCCTTTGTGGCTTGGTGTCCTTATTCGTTGGTTATTGCCTAAGTGGTGATTGAACGAGCCCAGATCTTAGCCTTGGAGTAGTCTTCGTGACTACCATTGTTGCTAAACAGGGAGTTTAATTTTCTGCCTTGATTTATTCTTGCAATCGGTTGTTTGAGTTTGATTTCGATTGAGTTCTAACCCACTATTTTGTAGAGTTTTTCTGCAACAATTAGTATCAGAGCCTCGTGTGGCTCCTAGGTTGTGCAAAATCAAAGCCTAATCGAAAAAAAAACCCTCTGGTTTTCTCTATCAATTTCACGATAAGGGTTTTATCAAAACCAAATCTGTGTTTCCTTGATTACTATGTGCAGGACTCGATTTGAGGGTGAAACAGCCCATAGCCAAAAATCGATCGACCAAGGAAAGTCCCCTTAACCGGTGGTGGTTCGTGAGGAGCCGACGGCATCAACGCGTGCCAACTCCAGCAGAGGTAGTGGTTCAAACTCTTTTCTGCTTACGGATTGTTAAAACAGCCCGCTCGGTGAGAAATTTCCAAACCCTAGTTTAAATTTCCAGTAACTAGCAGCCATTGTGTGGGGGTGGCCATTAGGATTGGGGGTTACCCTGTGGTGGTAACCATTGCTTGTTGCTAGAATTAGGATTATCTGTGATTTTCTTGTGTTAGCATAACTTGTTTTGATGCGGTTAAGTCTTGCTTAGAAAATCAATTGCTTAGTGCTGTGTGTGAATTTTGCCTGGTCTAATCCTTTGTGGGTTCAAGTGGCTGTTTATGATTTATTGTTATCTAAACTGCTTTGTGCATTTTTTAGATATTACTGAGTAAACCTGTGCTAATTTGTGTGATTACTGAAATTGCTAAGTGCTTGAAAAATTTGTTTCTAATCGATCTTTGATTCTTTGTGAATCTGCTGCCTAAGTTTGGTTTAAATTAAAACTTTGTGCTTTTCTTTTAAAATTTCCTTAGGTTGCATATCCTTTTTCTTATACTCTTAGTGGGTATCCAGTGTTTGTTTTGATATTTTATGTGTGATTTACTTGTGACTGTTTTTTAAATTGCTTAGTGCTTTAAAATTGTGCCTTGTAAATCAGTATTATCCCTGTTAAAATCTGCCCTCAATTGAATCTGTTTTGTGCATACCCGTTATATATTTAGGATATAGTGTGAAAAAAAAAAAAACTTAGTGTTTTACAGGTTGCACTACTTATTTGTGTGTTGAGCATATTCTTTGAGAACATGGCTACACATTTTGAAATGGGGATGTTCAATGGGAATGGTGATTTTTCTATTTGGCAACAGAAAATGAAAGGGATTTTAGTTCAACAAAAAGTATCAAAAGCCATAGATGGTAAATATCCTGAAAACACAACAGCTGAATGGAAATTAGAAATAGATGAACTTGCCTATACTTCTATAATCTTGCATCTTTCTGATTTAGTGTTCAGGAAAGTAGGAAAACTTGACACAACTAAAGAACTTTGGGAAAAATTGGAAAAATTGTATGTTAAGAAATCCACTCCTAATAAGCCTTATTTGCTTGAAAGTTTCTTTAGATTTAAGATTGACCCCTCTAGGGACCTAGATGACAATTTAGATGTCTTTAACAAGTTGGTTCAAGATATCACGAATTGTGGTGAAAAAGTGTCTGAGGAATATAAGGCTGTAATTCTTTTGAATGCCATTCCTGATGCCTTTAAGGAGGTAAAAAATGCCATTAAGTATGGTAGGGATACTTTAACACTAGAAATTGTCATAGATTCTCTTAAGAGTAAAGAAATGGAACTTGAAAGTGAGAAAATATGGTGAAGTCCATGTGATAAGGGGTAGGTCTCAGTTAAAAAGTCAAGAGGAAGGTAATAAGAATGGGAAAGGTAGGTCCAAGTCCAAAACCTAAGGGAAAGGTAAGAAGTGTTATGGTTGTGGGAAAATTGGATATTTTATTAAGGATTGTTATGTCAAGAAGGACAAACAAACGGGAAAAGAAAAAGAAGAGGCTAATGTAGTAACTTCCTATGACCCTAGTGAGGTTGGTGAGGTGTTCACACTCTTAGAGCATTTTTTGAGTGTCATGAATAGAACCTCAAGCTAGGTGGAGAGTCTTAGCCAACTCATTTTCAACTGAGATCCTAACCTAAGTGGTACGATGAGTTAGATCCTAGCCTAAGTGGGAGGATTAGAGAGATCCTAGCCTAAGTGGAAGGATGAGAGAAGGCCTTAAAAACATGTTTAAGCATTTGTTGCATTTCCTATGTGGATAATATGCATTTGTTGCATTTCCTATGTGGATAATATGCATTTGTTGCATTTCCTATATCGATGATATGCATTTGTTGCATTTCCTATGTGGATAATATGCATTTGTTGTAAGTTCATATTTAAGCTTTTGTTGCTTATAAGCATTTGTTGCTTGTCTAAGCATTTGTTGCCTATCCTATGCATTTGTTGCATGCTTTGCATTTGTTGCATGTGCTTGTTTCATGTTGCCTGTGTGTGCTGGCTCATTAGGAATCAAGGTGGAGATTGTTGGATTTTGTGTTTCCTAATGAGGTCCAAGGCGATGACGATGGTTCGGGTTAGCTTCATAGGCTTCAGCCCGGGATTGAAGCAACAGTTCAACCCACTTATTGGCAGCCCATTTATAGAAGTCGGGCCATAAGCCCTTAACCCTCCATTTGGAGGAGAAATAGGCCTTGGCCCATTTTCTCAAGGGAAGGAGGAAGCCCAAGCCCATGAAGCCCATTTCTCTTTGTGCCCTAGGCCCTTAATATAAAAGGGATCATTTCCCCTTTTTGTGCCCTAGTCTGTGGCGGCCTATTCTCTTCCTTGGGCGTCCTTGCTATGGTTGATTGCTCCTTTCCATTGATGGCCGATCCTCTTGGGATTTCTTTCCTTCTCAGTCAGATGCTTCTTTCCTTGCTCAGTGCTGCACTTTCCTTGTGCGTGGTGGCTGTTCGTCAATGGCATTTGCAACGCCTATTTAGTCCGAGTTGTTGTCTTCTCTTTGAGGTAAGTTTTTTCGGCCATTGTTGAACCCATATCTTCGTGATTACTCTCTGTCCCTTGGTGGATCCTACTGTGTGTGGAAGCTTGTGTGGCTTGTGTGAGGGGTGTCGATCGGCCGAGAGAGTTGGGGGGGTTTGAGGGCTTCGGTTCTTAGGGCTTTTGGGCTCCTTTGTGGCTTGGTGTCCCTATTCATTGGTTGTTGCCTAAGTGGTGATTGAATGAGCCCAGATCTAAGCCTTGGAGCAATCTTCGTGACTGTCATTGTTGCTAAACAGGGAGTTTAATTTTCTGCCTTGATTTGTTCTTGCATTCGGTTGTTTTGGTTTGATTTCGATTGAGTTCTAACCCACTATTTTGTAGAGTTTTTCCCCAACACTTTTCATGTTCATTCAATGTGTTTTCCTTTTGCTTTCAATTATCGACCAATTACTCCTTTCTTTGTTTTTATTTTTTTATTTTTGGTCACCACATGCAGGTCTTATATCTTCATTACCTGGTAATCAAATAATTTCATTTGATATTCACCACAGACTAGACTGCTTGGTGTAGTCTTGACCTTTTTGTGCTTTTTTTGGGGGGCAAAAATGCAGTCTTAAATGTTGATATTCTTATGCTACAATCGTGCTCTATCTTCACAAAGTCTAAGTTTTTAAGATTATAAATTTTAATTGTTAATTTTTTTAGAGAAAAGTGAAATTTTAACTATTGATCTTCTTGTGCTATAGTCGTGCTCTACCTCCACAAAGCTTAAATTTTTAAGATTATAAATTTACATTCTTGTATTTTTGGAAATAACAAAATACAACAATTGCATTGGAAACGAGATCTTTTGTTCTGAAATGGCTTGGAGAGGTCAGGCGGGAGAAGGCCCATCTTTTCCTTTTCATTTTTTGTTTTTTTATATTTAAATCAAATTAAAAGTATGAATAAAGAAATTAAATAAATATATAATCGAAAACAAAATTGAAAACGAATCATATATAGTTGGCTAATGACACATTAGATTCTCCAACCAAAAAAAAAAAAAAAAAACCACGTTAAGCTTTAATAGGAATAGCAGTACGACGATAGTGAGGGGACGTGGAGGGCTGCTGCATTTACCTCTTTCATGGTCAACGGCTTGCCTAAGTTTGGGGGGTCGGATGAAGGGGAGTGCTTGTGTTGGTGATGTGGAGATGCCACTGGCAAAGAAGCCCTGATAGCGATGTTTGACCTCCGATAAGGCGGAATCAGAGGAGTGTGACTCATCTGATGGTGGCACGAGGCATAATAATTTGGGCAGGCCTATAGGGTTTGATGCATGTCAGACCAGTGAGCATGCTGGCTAGGGTCAGGGCCAATTGGATATGGAAAGCATCCCGAATAAAACACCCATTTTGTTGTGCTAAGTTTTATCAAACTTTCGTTATTTTTAAAACACCTTTCACATATTTTATCATCAAAATTACGAAACTAAAATTTATATTTTGAAATTTAGAGAAGAGTCGAGTTACATATTTTATCTTTTTTTTTTAAATTTTTGTTTGAAACTTAAAAAAATTCAAAATTCCCTAGTTATTTATTAGATTATTTGAATAAATTTAAAATAAAAAACTAAAATTAGTATTTTGAAATTTATAATTATGAAATAATTAATTATTTATTATCATGGCCCACTTCTCAAAATTTTCAGATATTATAATTAATTAAAAATTTGGAAAAAAAAATGAGTCCCGAGTTTTTAAAAAGTTTGACCGTAATGAATTCAATCAGATTAATTATTGACATGCCCCACACTATCAAAATTGCAATAACAATTAATTTGTAAATATTATAATTAATTTAAAATAAAAAACTAATCCCATGTTATTCTTCTATTCTATTATCAATCTATTCTTCTGTTCTACTATTTAAGTAAAAACCCATTTTGATATAATAAAGTCTTAAATTTTTCAAAGTACCCATGTTAGTTATATATTAGATTAGATAATAGAATAAAATTAAAATTTAAACAAAAAACTAAACTTTGAATTAAAAATTTTGCTATTTTAAAAATTTGCTACAATTTAAAAATTAAAAAATGCCCAGTTATTGGTTATATTAGATATTAGAATAAATTTAAAATTTAAATAAAATGATAAAATTGATAATTTTAAAATTTAATAGTTTTCTGTAACTAAGAATTTCATGAAACGAAAAACCGCAAAAACGTCTACGTTTTTATAGTAGGAGATATCTCGAACATAACAACAAATGACTAAACAAACTTAGAAAAAAAGTCCTCTACACAGAAACAATAAGAAGAAAACTATATAATTCTTTACAATAATAAGAGGATATCTTTGGAAGACTACCCCAATAAAATTAATAAAATTTAATAGTTTACATATTTATATTTTTAATTTTATTTTGTTGTTATTGAAAAACAAGAATTAAAATTTATAATCTTGAAAATTTGGACTTTTTGGAGGTAGAGCACAACTACAACATGAGTAGGTCAATAGTTAAAATTATACTTTTCTCCCTCAAATAAAAAAATAATAATTAAAATTTTTTATCTTAAAAATTTAGACTTTGTGAAGGTAGAGTACGATTGTAGCACGAGAAGATCAATAGTTAAGACATCACTTTTCTCTCCCATTCACAAAAATTAAAAAAAATAAAAACACAAAAAGGTTGTGGCTACACCAAGAAGTGATTTAACGAATTTTAATTGTCAATTTATGAATGTAGGAGAAGACTTGTCAGACCTCTTGCAAGCCTCAGTAGGGTCCTCTTTCTTCTCAAATCCACAGTCTAACATGTTAAGAAAGATGGAGATATAAATAAGTAAATTGTGTCCAAAATATTTGGCTTTCAAAGCTATATATATATATATTGCATAACACAACTACTTTAAAAGTTAAATAAAAATGCTGAAAAAGCACATGATTGCAATGTGAACGACAAATTGCTTTTTTTAAGGGAACAAAACACATAAAATATTTGCAAACAAAACACATAAAAATAGCTGCAAAAATTGTTAATCCATTGAAAAATCTAGTGCCAACTTAGTGCTTAAGAGGAATGACATAATTCTTTTCCCAACTAATACTCTAGTAAGAAGGAAACCTTATCATTTTCTCCAAACGCTTTCAGCACAAATGTAAATTAGAAAAGCATGGATAATAGCAAGAAAGTCGATGATAGAGCTGAGCTAATTTTGTTCCCTTTTCAAAAAATAACATGATAAAATTCTTGCTCTATTTGTTTTTACTTAATTATTCATTTATTTTTTTGTCAAAAATTGAAATTAATTATTTGATTACCAAGTAAAGAAGATATATGATCTGCATGTAGTGACCAAAAAGAAAAAAATAAAAATCAAGAAAGGAGCAATTAAACGATAATTGAAAGAAAAACAAAAACACATTAAATTAACATGAAAAGAAGTATATGGTCACCTATTTTTTCATTCTACCCAAGACTATTATGCTTGGAATATTGCTTTCATTGTCTAAAGGGTCAAGTATGACAGCAAGACCACTTTCAAGCTCTAACTCCACTCCTTCAAAAGTACTTTTATGCTCTAGACCCCCATAAGTCTCCGTATTGTTATAGCAACACAAGAGGAGACAAATGATTTTGAAATTCAAGAAGACTTATCATTTTGAAATGGTGGATCATTAACACTACAAGAAATTCGGCATTTAGTGATGGAATATTTCTGACGCTAAAGCCCAAAAATCTGTCTCTAAATCAGTTTAGCGATAGAACATATCCATTGTTGAATTCCTTGTCACTAAATTTTGTAACGACGGATCCGTCAGCTCGTAGATCCATTAGCTAAATTTTGTAGCGGCGTAACATATCCGTTAACTAGTAGATCCTCTAGGGGAGATTTCCAGAATTCAGGAAAAATGAAGTCATTTGAGTCCCTGGAGTTCGTTGTAATCTTTTATAACATTTAGCCCTACAAAGACAATAAGATATTTATTTTAAAATGGTCTCGCTGTCATACTTGACGCTTGGCAGAATGAAAAAACAGGTGACCATACTTATTTTCATGTTGATTCAATGTGTTTTCCTTTTGCTTTCTATTATCGTTCAATTACTCCTTTCTTGGTTTTTATTTATTTTTTTTGGTCACTATTTGTAGTTCTTATATCTTCATTACCTGGTAATCAAATAATTTCATTTGATATTCACCGCAGACCAAACTGCTTGGTGTAGTCTTAACCTTTTTGTGCTTTTATTTTGGGCAAAAAATGCAATCTTAAATGTTGATATTCTTGTTCTATTGTCGTGCTTTATCTCCATAAAATCTAAATTTTTAAGATTATAAATTTTAATTGTTATTTTTTAGAGAAAAGTGCAATCTTAACTGTTGACTTTCTCGTGCTATACCTCCACAAAGTTTAAATTTCTAAGATGATAACTTTTAATTCTTGTATTTTTAGAAATAAAAAAATACAACAATGGCGTTTCCAACGAGCTCTTTTGTTCTGTAATGGCTTGGAGAGGTCAGGCTGGAGAAGGCCCATCTTTTCCTTTTCTTTTTGTTTTTTTATATTTAAATCAAATTAAAAGTATGAATAAAGAAATTATATAAATATATAATCGAAAACAGAATTGAAAACGAATCATATATAGTTGGCTGACGACACATTAGGTTCTCCATTAAAAAATTAAAAAAAATAAAACCACGTTAGGCTTTAATAGGAATAGTAGTACGACGACGGTAAACGGGCATGGATGGCTACCGCATTTACCTCTTTCATGGTTAGTGGCTTGCCTAAGTTCAGGGGTCAGATGAAGGGTCGAGTACTTGTGTTGGTGATGTGGAGATGCCACTGGCAGAGGAGCCCTACTCGCAATGTTTGACCTCCAATGAAAGGATATCAAGGGAGTGTGACTCATCTGATGATGGCACGATGTATAATGATTTGGGCAGGCTTGCAGGATTTGATGTGTGTCATATCAGTGAGCATGTGAGCTAGGGTTAGGGCCAATTGGATATGGAAAGCATCTAGAATTAAACACCCATTTTGTTGTGCTAAGTTTTATCAAACTTTCGTTATTTTTAAAATACCTTTCACATATTTTATCATCAAAATTAAAAAACTAAATTTTGTATTTTGAAATTTAGAGAAGAGTGCGATTACATATTTAATCTTTTTTTTTAATTTTTGTTTGAAACTTAAAAAAATTCAAAATTCCCTAGTTATTTATTAGATTATTTGAATAAATTTAAAAAAACTAAAATTAGTATTTTGAAATTTATAATTATTAAAGAATTAATTATTTATTATCATGGTCCACTTCTCAAAATTTTCAGATATTATAATTAATTAAAAAATTGGAAAAAAATGAGTCCCAAGTCTTTAAAAAAATTGCCCTTAATGAATTGAATCAGATTAATTATTGACATGCTCCACTATCAAAATTGCAGATAACAATTAATTTAAAATAAAAAACTAATCCCACATTATTCTTCTATTCTATAATCAATCTATTCTTCTGTTCTATAATTTAAGTAAAAACCCATTTCGATATACTAAAGTCTTAAATTTTTCAAAGTACCCATGTTAGTTGTATATTAGATTAGATAATAGAATAAAATTAAAATTTAAACAAAAAACTAAACTTTGAATTAGAAATTTTGCTATTTTAAAATTTTGCTACAATTTAAAAATTTAAAAAAGCCCAATTATTGGTTATATTAGATGTTAGAATAAATTTAAAATTTAAATAAAATGATAAGATTGACAATTTTAAAATTTAATAGTTTTTGTAAATAAGAATTTCATTAAACAAAAAACTGCAAAAACATCTACGTTTTTATAGTAAGAGATATATCGAGCATAACAACAAACGACAAAGCAAGCTCACAAAAAATGTCCTTTACACAAAGGAACAATAAAAAGAAAACTATATAATTATTTACAATAATCAGATGATACCTTTTGAAAGACTGCCCCAATAAAATTAACAAAATCTAATAGTTACATATTTATATTTTTAATTTAATTTATTATTGTTGAAATATAATAATTAAAATTTATAATCTTGAAAATTTGAACTTCATGGAGGTAGAGCACCACTGTAGTACGAGTAGGTAAATAGTTAAAATTACACTTTTCTCCCCGAATAAAAAAAATAACAATTAAAATTTATTTTCTTGAAAATTTAGACTTTGTGGAGGTAGAGCACCGTAGCATGTGAAGATCAATAGTTAAGACTTCACTTTTCTCTTCCACTCGCAAAAATTAAAAAAAATAAAATACACAAAAAGGTTGAGGCTACACCAAGCAGTCTATGAAAGATTAGCCATTCTAATCTAGGTTGAAGAGATCCAAACATTCGTATTCTCCTTTCTAATTTCTTGAAGCTTCAAAAGTACCCTGGGATGCTTGACCCCTCAATGATAGGTTTGCTATTCTTGGTGATCTCCTAACAATTTCTGATTGTGTTGAAGTTGCCTTGGACTTGCGGGAGGTTCTTCTTGTTGACTTGCTTGGTACCACAGGCTGCAAGGAAGTGCCCTCAGAGATGGAGTCCCAAGTCTTTAAAAAAATTGCCCTTAATGAATTGAATCGGATTGATTATTGACATGCCCCACACTATCAAAATTGCAATAACAATTAATTTGAAAAAATATATAATTTGTAAATATTATAATTAATTTAAAATAAAAAACTAATCCCACATTATTCTTCTATTCTATTATCAATCTATTCTTCTGTTCTATTATTTAAGTAAAAACCCATTTCGATATACTAAAGTCTTAAATTTTTCAAAGTACCCATGTTTGCTATATATTAGATTAGATAATAGAATAAAATTAAAATTTAAACAAAAAACTAAACTTTGAATTAGAAGTTTTGCTATTTTAAAAATTTGCTACAATATAAAAATTTTAGAATGCCCAGTTATTGGTTATATTTGATATTAGAATAAATTTAAAATTTAATAGTTTTTTGTAAATAAGAATTTCGTCAAACGAAAAACTGCAAAAACGTCTACGGTTTTATAGTAGGAGATATCTCGAGCATAACAAACCACTAAACAAGCTCACAAAAAAGGTCCTCTACAAAAAGAAACAATAAAAAGAAAACTATATAATTATTTACAATAATCAGATGATATCTTTTGAAAGACTGCCCTAATAAAATTAACAAAATTTAATAGTTTACTTATTTATATTTTTAATTTTATTTTTTTATTATTGAAATACAATAATTAAAATTTATAATCTTGAAAATTTGAACTTCATGGAGGTAGAGCACGACTATAGCACAAATTGGTCAATAGTTAAAATTATACTTTTCTCCCCCAAATAAAAAAAATAACAATTAAAATTTATTATTTTTAAAATTTAGACTTTGTGAAGGTAAAACACGATTGTAGCACAATTGTAACATGAGAAGATCAATAGTTAAGACTACACTTTTCTCTCCCACTCCCAAAAAATAAAAAACACAAAAAGGTTGAGGCTACACCAAGCAGTCTACGAAAGATTAGCCATTCTGATATAGGTTGAAGAGATCCAAACCTTGGTATTCTCCTCTCTAATTTCTTGAAGCTTCAAAAGTACCCTAGGATGTTTGACCCCTCAATGATAGGTTTGCTATTCTTGGTGATCTCCTAACAATTTCGATTGTGTTGAAGTTGCCTTGGACCTGCGGGAGGTTCTTCTTGTTGACTTGCTTGGTACCACAGGCTGCAAGGAAGTGCCCTCAGAGATGGAGATTCCTTTGCTCTCGCTAAAATAATAAGACAAGTTTGAACTGTAAGATTAGTAATTTTCAACAAAGAAATAATATTGCATAAGAATTTATACAAGAGAAGAACTCTTGTCACCTCTATCTAGACAATGCAGCTACAAAGAATTACGCCACTCTGTTCTTCCCAATCGGGTTAGGTATTTGCAACTACACATTAATCATTTATCCTTGGGGTTTGATCATGCTCAATTTGATCAAGGTGACCAATCATAAAGGGGAACACTAATTAAGAATGTGTGATTAATTAATTTTTTATTAACTAACAATCCAAGTATTTACTCTCTTTAACATGGATTCAAGAGATAAAATGCAAATGAATGCAAGAAACTAGATTATTTACTAAATATTTTCTAAGCACTTAAGTAATATTGCAGTGAAGACCTTACCTAGAGATGAAAGTTCCATCCTCAGATTTTGGAGCCTGCAGCAAAAGAAGTGATTTAATGAATTTTAATTGTCAATTTGTGAATGGATATATGGAATTAAAATGCCAATCAAGACATATATACTACCACCTCATTTGTAGGAGAAGACTTGTCAGACCTCTTGCAAGCCTCAGTAGGGTCCTCTTTCTTCTCAAATCCACAGTCTAACATGTTAAGAAAGATGGAGATATAAATAAGTAAATAAGTCTCCGTATTGTTATAGGACACAAGAGGACACAAATGATTTTGAAATTCAAAAAGATTATCGTTTTGAACTGGTGGATCATTAACTGGTCGATCGTCCAGTGGAGATTTCCAGAATTTGGGGAAAATGAAGTCATTTGAGTCCCTGAAATTCATTGTAACCTTTTATAACATTTAACCCTGCAAAGACAATAAGATACTTATTTATTTGAAAATGGTCTCGCTCTCATACATGATGCTTTATTCAATGAAAGCAATTCCAAGCATAATAGTCTTAGGCAAAATGAAAAAACAGGTGACCATGCATACTTCTTTTCATGTTGATTCAATGTGTTTTCTTTTCCTTTCAATTATTGTTTAATTATTCCTTTGTTGATTTTTATTTTTTTCTTTTTGGTCACTACATGCAGTTCGTATATTTTCATTACTTGGTAATCAAATAATTAATCTCATTTTTGACAAAAAAACGTAAAGGAATAATTAAGAAAATCCATGTAAAGCAAGAATTTTATCATGTTATTTTTTGAAAAGGGCGTGAAATTATCTCAGCTCTATCATCAACTTTCTTCCTATTATCCATGCTTTTCTAATTTACAGTTGTGCTGAAAGCTTTTGGATAAAATGATTCGGTTTCCTTCTTACTAGAGTATGTGTTGGGAAAAGAATTATGTCATTCATGTTGAGCACTAAGTTGCCACTGGATTTTTCGTGGATTGACAATTTGCAGCTATTTTATGTGTTTTGTTTGCAAGTATTTGCTAATACAATCAATTGATTTCTTGGGTGCATATTTAGGTAGGTGTTTTTGTCCTTAGTATGTGGCCTTGTCAACATTGTGCTCTTTGGAGCCTTGGCCTGATCAATGCAAGTCCTCTTGCAGGTGCGGTTTAGCTATACACCTACGATTTCAGTTTCCTCCCTAGTAACACATAGTCAGTCACCCTATCAGGGTTGTTATTTGTATTTTTGTTTCCAATTGTTTCGTTTGGTCTATTGGCGAAAACTTTGTGTTGTTAGTTTAGTGCTGGGGTGTGTCCTAGCTTGTCTGCTCTTTGGAGTTTTTGGTCTAGCTTGCCTCAACCCTATCCCTCTTGTGGGGGCAACATTTTCTCCATGTATGTGGCCTTTATGTTCCCTTAAAAAAAAAAAAAAACAATTTGTTGCACACATATTGCAATCATGTGCTTTTTCAGTATTTTTATTTAACTTTTAAAGTAGTTATTTTATGCAATATATATACATATATATATATATAGCTTTGAAAGCAAAATATTTTGAGCACAATTTCCTTATTCATAGCTCCATCTTTCTTTACATGCTAGACTATGGATCTGAGAAGAAAGAGGACCCTACTGAGGCTTGGAAGAAGTTTGACAAGTCTTCTGCTACAAATGATGTAGTATATATTATGTCGTGATTAGTTCCATATATTCATTCATAAATTGACAATTAAAGTTCATTAAATCACTTCTTTTGTTGCAGGCACCAAAATCTGATGATGGAACTCTCATTTGTAGGTAAGGTCTTTACTGCAATTTTACTTCAGTGCTTGGGAAGTATTTAGTAAATAATCTAGTTTCTTGCATTCATTTGCATTTTATCTCATGATCAATCCATGTTGAAGAGAGTAAATATTTGGATTGTGAGTTAATAAAAAATCAACTAATCACCTATTCTTAATCAAATTGAGCATCATAAAATAAAACCCCAAGGATAAATGATTGTGTAGCTGCAAATACCTAATGATTGGTAAGAACAGAGTGCTGTAATTCTTTGCAGCTGCATTTTCTAGTTAGATGTGACAACAATTCTTCTCTTGTATACATTCATAAACAATATTAATTCTTTGTTGAAAACTACTAATTTTACAATTCAAACTTGTCTTATTGTTTTAGCGAGAGAAAAGGAATCTCCATGTTTGAGGGCACTTTCTTGCAGCCTTTGGTACCAAGCAAGTCTACAAGAAGACCACTTCAACACAATCAGAAACTGTTAGGAGATCACCAAGAGTAGTAAACCTATCATCGAGGGGTCAAGCATCCCAGGGCACTTCTGCAGCTTCAAGAAATTAGAAAGGAGAATATGAATCCCTAGATTAGAATGGCTAATCTTTCATTCACCGCAAACTAGACTGCTTGGCGCAGCCTTAAACTTTTCATTTTTTTTTTTTTTTGCGAAAAGTGCAGTCTTAAATATTGATCTTCTCGTGCTACAGTCGTGCTCTATCTCCACAAAATATAAATTTTTAAGATTATAAATTTTAATTGTTGTCTTTTTTGTTTTTTTTTTTAGGGGAGAGGGGGGAGGGAAGTGCAATCTTAACTATTGATCTTTTCGTGTTATAGTTGTGCTCTACTTCCACAAAGTTTAAATTTCTAGGATTAAAAATTTTAATTGTTATATTTTGAAAACAATAAAATACAACATTGGCATTGGAAACGAGCTCTTTTGTTCTGTAATGGCTTGGAGAGGTATGCGGGAGAAGTCCATCTTTTCCTTTTCTTTTTTTTTTCATATTTAAATTGAATTAAATAATAATAATAATCACATAGGCACAAAAGGTCAATTTAGTCCTTATACCATACGCCTATATCTAGTTTAGTATTCAAAATTTTGAGATTATCCCAACTTAAATGATGTCGTTGTAACGTTTTTCAACATTTCTTATCTTGAAAAGTCAAGAAACACAAACACACACACACACACAGTTTTAGAGCTATTTTTGTAGTTTTAGGAACGTTTTAGAGCCATTTCACAATATTGAAAAATTATTGGAAATGTATTTTTATTTAGTGATCATGTTAGGGATAGAAGCAATTATATTTCTGTTGTAGAGCTATTTTTGTAGTTTTAGGAACGTTTCAGAGCCATTTCACAATATTGAAAAATTATTGGAAATGTATTTTTATTTAGTGACCATGTTAGGGATAAAAGCAATTCTATTTCTGTTGTTTCGACAACCACATTAGAGATAGAAACAACCTGTGTTTATGTTTACTTAAATTGATGATAGAACTTATGTTTATGTTTGAATAATTATTTTTTATAATTTTTTACATTAAAAATTATATTTAAAAAAAATCATATATTTTTTATTTACAGGTTTATATTTCCTGTTTTTTTAAAAATTTCGTTTTCATGTTTCCTTTTCGTATCATATTTCTTTCCCACTTTCATTTCATATCATAGTCAAACTAATAGTTGATTAACAATGAGTATGAAATTGATCAAGTTTTCAAAAGTTGAAATATTAAATTGACTGACTCAATTTCTTACTTATACAAAATTTTGAACGAGTTAGCTAAATTTTTATTTGATTATTTTATTTTGCTCTTTCTTCACAATTAATTAATGAGAAGATGTCCCGTTTAAATTATAGAAATATAAAACCAAACTTAAATATAGGAGTGCACACTTCTAGAGGCAATTTGCCTACCTTATGTCGGTCAATAGACCAAGTGCAAGCTTAAATTTAATTCATTTAATCGAGTCTAAGTCTAGTATTAAACATGAATATGATTACTAAAACCCAAATCTAAATATGATTATATATACCACGTTTGTGAAGATATAGATAATTGATTAAATATATTTTACATTTAATAATATATAAAGTTAATTACTTAATTATAATACTTATGATATATTTAATTTAAATATATTTAATGTATTAACTATTAAGATCAATAGGTCAAAAGCTTTTGTTGTAACTTTATGGATGCAAGTCTTTATTCCCTCCAACATTTGTCAATTATTTGATGAACACTTACCATTATTTTGGCGCTCATTTGTCTTAAACTTTTAGTTACACTTTCCTTGTTTTGAACTCAAAAACGAAAAATTGCATTTGGTTACTGATTTTTTTTCTTCAAAATTTTAAAAGAAATTTAAAACGAAATAGTGGTTTTAGAATTTAATTTGTGTGTGTTTATAACCCTATCATCACCGGTGACTCAAGTCAATGGACGGATTGCCTAGGACTCAACAGAGGTGGTGTTGATGACTAAAAGGATGAATAAAGAAATTCTATAAATATATAATTGAAAACAAAATTGAAAACGAATCATAGTTGGCTGATGATACATTGGGTCCTCCACCCAAAAATTAAAAAAAAAAAAAAAAAAAAAAAAAAAAAAAAACCATGTTCGGCCTTTATTTTTAACATTGAAATAAAGTCGAACATATTAAAATGAAAACCAAAGTTAATTAAATTGAGCATTCTTTCAAATAGTCCTTGTAAAAATTTATCCACATTTGAACTCGATATGATCATTAACTTTTGAATCTTTCCCTTTTTGATTGAAGACCTTAGTTCAGTTTCCAAAAATCGAATGAGATGATTTGTTATTATCTTTCATACTACCGTCTGTAACTAGGTTTTCATTCTCCTAATATCTAGGAACTCAACAAATGGTATTTAACTTGAGAGATTATTTACTTAATAATGTAAGAGATGTAGTCAAAATTAATATAGTAAATGAATAATTAAGAAGCTGAACATTTGTCGATTTAATACTTTTAATACTTAGTTAATTATATGTATTGAAAAATCCTATCTTCCACACATTTTAACCCCCATAATAACTTGTCATTCAAAATTGAGCTAACTTGTGATAATATTATCAATTAGAAGTGCAAACACACTTCAAAATATCTAGTACAACAAAAGTGGAATTTTTTTCCATTAACACAATTTCTTAGGATCATAATTTTTTAAAAATTATAAGCAATCATGCCTAACCACTTCCTTTTCTTAATTTACTCGACAATGTCTAACCACTTCTTAATAACTATAATAACGAAAACCACACAAACTATCAATGAAACTAAGGCGTAAAATATTTTTTTTTCTTGAAAATTAAGATTATACTACTGAGGACCTAATGGCATTGACATGCAACTTCCTCATATGTTAAAGAAATCCCACTTAAATTAAAAAGATTTGATTTTTGTTACCAAAACTCCAAACCACTCGATATCATCTGTTACCAATGACTTCTTGATTGAGTGGTTTATAAAACATAAGTTTATTGACTAGATGCAAATGTAGTAAAAAACTAAGTAAAAGCGAGTGAGGAATTATTGAATCCATAGATTTTATGACAAACGAGAGCAATGGTTGTGCATGTGGTCATCTCCCACAACTAATTGCATCAAACACTTGGTAACTCTCTTGATCCGTGACATCTATTTCACAAAGCAAAAGCTCAACTGTATAATTTAATCATAGGTTAACTGCTACCTCTTATCAACTCAATTGGACCAATTGAAGATAAAAGGAATAAATCCATAAGAATCATCCTTTTTAACTCTCAAGAAAGAAAAACGTGATCAAGGGCCTGCTTTCTCTCTCCCTATTAACGATCGAGGAATCTCTTGCTTTTTTTGGAAAAGGTGAAGGTGCAATCCAACACGCCAAAAGGAAGTAATCAAGGATGACAATGAAGAAATTCTTTAGAAGATTTGCTAAGGAGTTGAAAGGAGAGAAAACTCGAACTCGTGGCATCATGTTGTTTCTAAAGCTGTGGGTGCAAGCTACATAGTGCCTAACCCAAAGATATGATCCCTTCATTGCATCTATAAGAGCATATAAAATTCCTTGATCTATTTCTCTCTTGTTTTCGTTATTGCTTCATTCAGATTTTTTCTCCTACCGATGTCGGGCAAACCCGACAAGGGCATGCAAATAGGGGAGGGAGGGGGGCCCACGCTCCCCTTCTCATTTTATCAACATCAAAAAAATGATATATTGCTCGACGCGGGCAACATAACATTCTCGTTGCTTCATTTACTAGGGCTTCCTAGGATTTTGCTACTTTGCTTAGTTTATGTTACGATACCATGCTTTTGGTGGCTGTTAGGGAAGCGCAATAGCAAGATATCGTACCTCCATGGATATGGACCCTCAAGGCAAGTAATTGAATTCTATTAGAATCTCCATGCTACAATCTCTCGAATTTTTGTCCTTTTCTTGTTGACTCCCTTTTTTTAGCTCTCCTCGCCAATCCATCCTTAGATGTCATAATGTAGAATAATTTTCTTTATTTCGTTGATGTTCTTTTAGTTTTTACCCAAGGTTTTATTTAAAAAAATGAAAAAAAATAAATAAAATAAAATAACTCAAAAGCAGAAAGATTGTTTGAAGTTTAATATATTAAAGTGAAATATTGTGATATATTTAGATGGCGGGAAAAAATGTAAATAAAATGAACTAAACTAGGGTTTTCAACATCTCCAGCATTTATTAAACCATTAATGGTCAATGTGTATTTGTGTGCGTGTGTGTATATATATACATATATTTCATCTTGCAAAGCAACTGGCATTGTGCAAAAGAGAACGAGAGGTACCAAGGGAACACAAAACCTACCAGCATTGAGTAGAACGAGAAACAGAGATACGAATAGAAAGTGAAAGCTCCCTTTGATGGTAGATATACCCCTCTTTCTAAATACCTTTCAAAATTCAATTTTTATTTTTCTTCTTTTTCTATTTCTTTAGTCTTTTCTTTAGTGGGAAGCAAATTTTCACTGCCTTATTAGATTTTGAGATAATTGATTTAATTCCTTTTTCTTAATGGCTTTCAAGGATATCAAGCTAATTTGAAGGCGTCGAACGAAGTTCTGATAATCTCTACAGGTCGAGAACAGAAGTCTAATTCGTTGGTCTGCCATTTCTCTTCCTTAAAGGACATAAGGTGAGGCATCTACAACTTTGATTTTCAACTTGATGCGACAAATTTCTCAATTATAAATTGTTCTAAGAATTGATATGGGGAGCGCTGTGTGTGTGAGAGAGAGATAGATTTCCAAATAAAACTAATTTCATAAAAAGATTAGCTCCTCAATTGGAATATGCAAATCATTTCATCCTATTTAACCTAAAATTTCAATTTTGGTACACATATGTTGAGTGATCAAAGGGATTTATTTCTGGGATTTTTTTTATAAGAGCCTAGATATTATTAAGAAAAACAAATATCTAAACCAACAATATTGGGAAAGCAAAAGTAAAGCACAACGGCACATCAACAAATGGATATAAGTAAGAGATTTTTTTAGTTTAGACATTTAATTTTTTTATTAGTAAGAGAATTTTATTTTTTTTTATGAATATAAGGACACACAAATGGATATATCGAAAGATTTTTTTTTGTGACTTCTAGATTTTTTATCGATACTAAATCTCTTAACTGATAGCACTAATTTGTTCTTATCACTTTTTGCGGTCATTTCATTACCCCTCAACTCTCTTAATTTTTGTGAATAAAACCCTCTATTAAAACTTCTAACTGACCTGAAAAAGATTATAACTTATGAATACTGTTGCTCTAATCCTTCCTCTATATTTTTTAACAAAACATTTTGAAGGTATTAGATAACTATTTGAGATCACATTAATTGTTTTGAGCCTCATTTTCATTTAATTAATTTAAATATTGTAATTTTGATTAAGGTGCTTTAGCAAAACATTTAACCTTAATTATCTTTTGCAGTCCTTGTAGCTTTTATGACTAAATCCTAAATTAAATATTATTACATACCAAACAAATAAATAAATATCTCATTGTCTTTGCAGTGTTAACTGTTATAAAGGGTTACAATGAACTCTTGGGACTCAGATGACTTCATTTTTCCTCAATTATAGAAATCTCCACTGGAAGATCTACCAGTGGATGAGCCACCATTTCAAAACGATAATCTTTTTGAATTCTAAAATCATTTGTCTCCTCTTGTGTCCTATAACAATACAGAGACTTATGGTGGTTTGGAGCATAAAAGCACTTTCGAAGGAGTGGAGATAGAGCTTGAAAATCGTCTCGCTATCATACTTAAAGCTTTAGACAATGAAAGCAATTCCAAGCATAATAGTCTTGGGCAAAATGAAGAAACAGGTGACCATACTTCTTTTTCATGTTGATTCAATGTGTTTTCTTTTCTGCTTTCAATTATCGTTTTAATTACTCCTTTCTTGATTTTTCTTTTTTCCTTTTTGGTCACTACATGCAGTTCATATATCTTCATTACATGGTAATCAAATAATTTCATTTTCGACAAAAAAAGTAAAGGAATAATTAAGTAAAATCAGATGGAGCAAGAATTTTATCATGTTATTTTTTGAAAAGGGCATGAAATTACTGTTGTGCTGAAAGCGTTTGGATAAAATGATTATTAGGTTTCCTTCTTACTAGAGTATGAGTTGGGAAAAGAATTATGTCATTCATGTTGAGCACTAAGTTGCCACTAGATTTTTCGTGGATTGACAATTTGCAGCTATTTTATGTGTTTTGTTTGCAAATATTTGCTAGTACAATCAGTAGATTTCTTGGGTGTTTTGGTAGGTGTTGTTTGTCCTTAGTATGTGGCCTTGTCACCATTGTGCTCTTTGGAGCATTGGCCTGATCAATGCAAGTCCTCTTGCAGGTGTGGCTTAGCTATACACCTAGGATTTCAGTTTCCTCCCTAGTAACACATAGTCAGTCACCCTATCAGGGTTGTTATTTGTATTTTTGTTTCCAATTGCTTCGTTTGGTCTATTGGGAAAACCTTTGTGTTGTTAATTTAGTGCTGGGGTGTGTCCTAGCTTGTCTACTCTTTGGAGTTTTTGTTCTAAGCTTGCCTCAACCCTATCCCTCTTGTGGGGGCAGCATTTTCTCCATGTGTGTGGTCTTTATGTTCCCTTAAAAAAAAATAATTTGTAGCTCACATTGCAATCATGCATGTGCTTTCTCAGCATTTTTATTTAACTTTTAAAGTAGACATTTTATGTAATATATATATATATATATATAGCTTATATATAGATTTGAAAGCAAAATATTTTTAGTGCAATTTCCTTATTCATGGCTCCATCTTTCTTAGCATGCTAGACTATGGATATGAGAAGACAAAGGACCCTACTGAGGCTTGGAAGAAGTTTGACAAGTCTTCTGCTACAAATGAGGTAGGATATATGTCGTGATTGGCATTTTTGTTCCATGTATTCATTGATAAATTGACAACTAAAGTTCATTAAATGACTTCTTTTGTTGCAGGCAACAAAATCTGATGATGGAACTCTCATTTGTAGGTAAGGTCTTTTGTGCAATTTTACTTCAGTGCTTAGGAAGTATTTAGTAAATAATCTAGTTTCTTGCATTCACATGGAGAGGGTAAATTATTTAGTAAATAATCTAGTTTATCTCATGAATCCATGTTGAAGAGGGTAAATACTTGGATTGTGAGTTAATAAAAAATTAACTAATCACCTATTCTTTAATTAGTGTTTCCTTTTGTCATTGGTCACCTTGACAAATTGAGCATCATAAAACCCCAAGAATAAATGATTATGTCAGGGCCCGCTCCCAGATTACCCGCTAGCATAGGAAATCTGAGGGAAGGTCCGTTCAAGATGGATACAGATACAAATATCGCTCAAAATTTACAAAAAAAAAAAAATTTCATTCCCATATTTGCTCACTATCAATAGAAGTCAAAATAAATAATTCACATCATTCTTTAAATCATAAGCTCAAGTTTACAACCCATACATTTAAAAAAATAAATAAATAAAAGGGCATCAAGGTTTAAATACAAGATGAAACCTCTAATCATGACCTCAAACTACATCTATGGATCTTTGAGGCCGGGACATCTCTATACACATCTAACCAAAATATATGATAGTATATATCAAATCGAATCCCTCAAAATCTAGTTTATTACAGTTCAAATGGATCGCAATTTCGAGTTCTATATCAAAAGTTATGGCCGAAACAGCGAAACACGCACAGTGTAGTCAAGTCGTGGCCGAGTCAACTCGGCAAAAATTCCAGTCGACTTGGGCTAAGTCTACTTGACCTCCTGGATGAGTCGACTTGGCCGAGAACGAACAAAAATAGCCAGAAACCCACCGAAAACCCACAAAATGGCCACCAAACACCCAAAAACTCTCATTCTAGCTTCCTAACTCACAAATGTCATTCCATAAATGAAAATATGGGGTAAACAAGCCCCAACAAAACCATCAACAAGACCCAATAAAGGCTTTGACATGACATACGAATCAAAAAAAAAATGACGAAAATATACAATCGATGCCGAACATACTTTTTAAAAATGAGGGAGAGAAGAACCATGAAGCATTTCATTGCTACAACGGGGAAAAAAGCTTGCATAACCATTTTTTAAAAAAAAAGTGTAAGAGAACTTGATTTTTGAAGTTTAAATAGAAGACAAGAAGAAGAAGAAGAAGAAGAATAAGCCTCCTCTACGAACTGCATCCTTCAAGCTCCCAGCAACAAGAAGAAGAACATTGAAGAAGAAGAATGGGAAGGAGAAGGAGAAAAGCCACGAGAGAGAGCCAACCACTCTCCCCCTAGGAAATTACCACTTTACCCTCCACAATACACATACACCCACAAATATCTCAAGCCCCTCATGGTCATTTAACTTCATTTACCATTTCTTTTCTCTTTTCTTTATTCAACCCCGGCCTTATGCCAATTACCATTTTACCCTTTTCTTTTTCTTACACAACATATAGTACATAAGCCCACTTTAGACATTTCATAAACCATTTCAACTTTTATTACATAACTACAGAACTTTATGCACATGGGCCCAAGGCCTATTTCATTAGCCCAACTCAAAGGACCTCAACATATCCTTAAGCCCAATGGGCTTCACAACATTACAACAATTAAAATATACAAAATCTCCTCTTAGGCTCAACCCAAGTTTCCAAAGCCCAATCCATTAATCTAAACACATCACATATGAGCAAAGCCCATTTATGCCATTCTATTTTAATTTATTTTACCTATGGGCTCAAGCCCAACCAATCAACTAAATATACAACACAGTACTACATGGATTAGGCCCAAATGAGCAACCCAAACCCATTAATTTAACACATAAATTACTTACATATATTTTGCCACATAAAAATATATTTTTCCACATTTATTCTAATAGGGAAAATTTTTCAATACTCATAAATAAAATATTAATAACTCTTAGACTCATTAACAGGTCGTTACTGTAATACCCTAAAACATCGTGAATAATAATCGTAATTTTGGTATTTCGGACCCTAGTGAAATTATTAGAATTTTAGTGTTTAGCAGTAAATTTAATAGGGTTAGGTATGTATAAATTTATTTATATTGTATAAAGTATATAGTTTAATCATAGTAAAAATACCAGAAATTATAAGGTTTAGGTATTTAAAATTAGAATTTTCTTTCAATATTTTAAGTGTTATACATTCATATATGTACGTATGTGTATATATATTATATATATATATATAAAAATCAAGAAAAAATCGGAGCAGGCACAATGACCATGCTCTGGCTACGCCTGCAACAAGCTATCAGAGGGAAAGGGGCGGCATTAATGCCACAGTGGCTGACGGGATGGTCTTCAAGACGCATGGGCGCCCTTGATGGGACAACTCGTGGCCGATTGGGCTACAAATAGTCGCGTTCGAGCAACCCTTTCATCAAAAAATTTTCTTCAAGAAGCGGCTGATTGGGGCAGTGTTTGAGAGATTGGTGACTGGGGTTTTAGTCCTTCAGTTGTGGGCAAGATTTCTGGAGCGTTTGGTGGCCAACGGAGCAGAGGAAGAGGAGAAACGAAGCTCGCCGGAAAATCACGCCTTCGCCGGAGCCGAGGCTTCAACTAGAAAATTGAGGTATTTTTATTATTTTTTTTCTAAATTCTAAGGCTATAATCGGATTCGGGAGGTTAGATTTAGGGGGAAGGGAAGCTTTTTTTAAAGCTTGGAGGCTCGGGAGGCTCGCCGGCAGTGAAGTGGCCGTTGAAGAAGACGACCCAGTGGGTTGGGCACGTGGCGGCATGTGGCAGTGCGTGGGGAGGCAGCGCATGGCCTGCACGCACATACCAGGTAGAAAATAAAGGAAAAAGAAAAGAAAAGGAAAGAAAAGAAGAAAAAATAAAATAAAATAGGAAAAGTTTTGCAAAAAATTTGAAAAATTCCAGAAAATCTAGAATTTAATTTATGATTTATTTTGAGAAAAATTTCCTGGAAAATGTGAAAATAATTATTTATTTTGTGATTTTGTTATTATGGAAAATAAGGAAAAATACGAATTTAATTTGGAAAATTACAAGAAAATTTCAGAAGGCTAGAAATGGTATTTTAGGAATATTAGTGAAGAAAAATTGGGTTAAATGAGGGTTTAGATATTTATTATGAAATTTTGAGGAAATAAAACTTAGAAAATAAAGAGAAATTGTGGAAATTATGAGAATTATGAGGAAAATAGGAAATTTATATTCTAGAATAAATTTAATGTTTTAGGAACTCTTGAGGCCCGAGGCTTGGGAAATAGTTCGTTTGACATGTTTATCGAGGTTGTCACGCTTATCGAGGCAGCTTAATTGTGAAACGTAAGTGTACTATTACAAGTTTAGTACAGTCATAAGTGTTTATGTTTAAACCCCGATCTTCGGGAATGTTTTCATCATATTGACATGCTCTGATATATATCCATCACGTAGACTGCACACATGACATGCTATGAAATACATATGTACACATTGATATCATTGATCACGCGTATCGTAGCCGTAGGGAGTACGAACTGGCACCGCTGCTTTACCAAAGGTGCCCCCATACACCCCGGCTTCGAAAGAGGTGGCCGTAAAAATAATAGGTAGCATGAATGGTGCAATTGACACTTACGATGAGTAAGATATTGCATACACGCATGGTGAAACATTTTGTACCCTTACTCAGATGGTTCATCATCTAATTTGAGTTTCTGCCCCTGGAATATTCAAACGTTCCAGTGGGGATTTGCAGTGATGGTACGGATATCAAAGATGTGTAACAACACGAGTTGTCGAAAAGTGAGCAAGTCGTATCATGTTTTGTTGCAGCATAAATATTTCTAGTATTATGTAGTATGTCATGACAAGAATGTACATTTTAAAATTATCTTTGAAAGCTTATGTATTGTGAGAACTTTGTAATAAGTACTATGTTCGGTTACTGATATATGAGATGCTATGATCAGAATCGATTTCAGCTTCCGCTTTATAAGATTTTATTTAAATCTAGTGTATGATTTGCTAGGTCTTACACTAGTCAGGTCTAATGGAATCTTGGGAATAATTAAATTTAGCACATGAAAAGGATTTTTTTTTTTTTTTTTTTTTAAAATAAGTCCCAAATTTCTTAAGTTCTATCACGCCCAGAGAAAATGGGGTGTTACAGTTACAGATTGTGTAGCTGCAAATACCTAATGATTGGTAAGAACAGAGTGTTGTAATTCTTTGTAGCTGCATTTTCTAAATAGAGGTGACAACAATTCTTCTCTTGTGTAAAAGGAAACAATATTAATTCTTTGTTGAAAACTATTAATTTTATGATTCAAACTTGTCTTATTATTTTAGCGAGAGAAAAGGAATCTCCATCTTTGTGGGCACTTCCTTGCAACCTGTGGTACCAAGCAAGTCTACAAGAAGAACCTCCCGTCAGTCCAAGACCACAACACAATCAGAAACTGTTAGGAGATTAGCAAACCTATCATCGACCAAGCATCCCAAGGCACTTTTGAAGCTTCAAAAAGTTAGAAAGGAGAATATGAATGACTAATCTTTCATTCACCACGGACCAAACTGCTTGGTGTAGCCTTCACTTTTTGTGTTTTTTTTTTTTTTTTGGTCAAGCATCCTAAGGCACTTTTTTGTGTTTTTACCTCCACAAAGTCTAAATTTTCAAGATGATAAATTTTAATTGTTGTTTTTTCTTTGGGATGAGGGGGAGGAAAGTGCAATCTGTAATGCCTCGCTTTTTCGGGCACATTATAACTTGGGACAATTCCGGGACAATAATTTTTTTTTTCAAACACTAAAGCTAAATCACATCATTCCTCGAATCCATCCCAAAATTTTCAATCATTTTTCTCGAAAGAGAATCATTATACACATCAAATGCGGAAACAAGGATCGAACCTAATACCTTAACGGTAATCGAAATTCAGTTCTTACATCATCGTTCCTCAACATAACTTAATACAAAACATAAGTTCTCAACTAATATTAATCTTAAATAAGATTATACATCATCATTTCTCAAAAGGTTCAGAATTTAAAGTAGCAGAACTTATGGGCTACATAACATACTTTTCATTCCTCATGCACTTTGCTAAGTGTCTTTCATGCCTCATTCATCCTTGTGTCTACTACAATCTCCATCTGGAACGTTTGAATATTTCAGGGGATGATGAATCATCTAAGTAAGGGTACAGAAAACATATTTCGTGCCTGAATGTAATGTCTTACTTCATCGTAAGGGTCAATTGCACCCTTCATGCTACTCACCATTTTTGTGGCCATCTCTTTCGAAGCCGGAGTGTATGGGTGCACCCTTGGTAAAGCAACGGTGCCAGTTCATACTCCCTATGGCCAAAATGCGCGTGATCAATGATATCAACGTGTACATATGCATTTTGTAGCATGTCATGTATGCAGTCTACGTGATGGATACATATCAGAGCATGTCAATATGATGAAAGCATCCCCGAAGATCAATGTTTGAAACATAAATCATCTACAACCAACCATTTTTCATAAAATTAAATCTATTTGGGAAGTATCACTTACCTTCTCAAGTTTATCGGGCTACCTCGATATTCATGATTTACCTCGAAATATGTGCATCACCTCGATTTGCGTGCCAACCTCAAAATTTACACAAGTCACTTCAACTTTAGCCTCAAAGTATCCTAATCACCATATTTATTTAAATAAGAATTAAAACCTATTTTTTCATAATTTCTTGTATTTTCTTTATTTTTCTCTCTATTTCTACCTATTTTTTTCTCAATAAATCCAAACTAAATATTTCTCAAATTTTTCACTATGAAAATTCATAAAATAATATTTTGAAATTTTTAAAATTTTTTAGGGAATTTTACTTACCTTAACTTAGACTCTCAGGCTTCCTCAGTATGCGCGTCATATCCTCGAAACGCGTGCCAAAGTCATTTTTCTATCCAAAATCTCCGGAATAACCATAAATCTCTATTTCCCATTTTTTGGGATTTTTTCAGAAAATTTCTCCATTTTCTTCTATTTTTCCTCCATTTCTTTCTTTTCTTCCTTTTTCTTTTTCTTTTCTTTCTTTTTTCTTTTTTCTTTTCTTTTTTTCTTCCCTCCTTCTTCTTCCTATCTTCTTCTTCCTCCCGCCTGCAACTCCTGTGCCTCTACTTCTTCTTCTTCTTCCTTATCTTCACTTCTTCTTCTTCTTCCTCCCCTACAACGCACCAGCACCTGCAACCAGCCCATCCGCCATGCCTAGTCGTCTCCGCCTGCTGCTCTGCCCGACGTCGTGCTGCCATGGCCACTGCCGAAGCTCTTAGCCACCACCGACAGCCTCACAACCCCCCACGCACCTCTGCCCAGCCACTCTAGCTGCCGCTGCGCAGCTTGATGCTCGCCGCTTGAGCTTCCTAGAAACTCGCGGCCATGGCTTCTGTGAGCTGTCGTGGCTTGCTCCGATTTCTTTCATCTCTATCTCTCGATCTCGCGAGCTCTCTCCATTGCTCTTGGCCATAGCTCTCTGATTCATCCCACTCTCTGCCATGGCCGAATTTGGCCCCTCTCTCTCTCATTGATTTATTCTACCATGCTCTCCGATTCTTTTTCCTATTTATAGCTAAAGAAACTTCGGCGCCACTTTAGCAAACTTGGCGTGCAAAATCTTCAAAACTAGCAAAAGGATGGCTTTCGGGTTGTAGAGCATGAGCTGAAGTTGCAGAGGTATGGGGTTTGCGTGTAAATCCCTCTAACTCTTGTAGGGAATGGCATGAAGTATGGAGTTGCAGATGGCTACCATCACTCACGCACACACACAGCACGTCTATATACATATATGTATATATAATTCTATATTATATTATAATAATAAAAATTATACATTTTAAATTCTAAAAATTCATTTCTATTTCACTTAAATAATTTTCTAATTGCATTTATATCCTCAAACATCGAATTAATTTGTATTATAATAGTGAAAACGCAAAAGTAATAACTTCAAAGTTACTCAAAAATGACGAGTTCGCCCTAGTGTTCTCACCGGACTGTCGTTTCATCCTGAAACCATTGAAGGGTTGCTCATTACGAAAAATCGAAGCCCCCTCAAGTTTTAGTTAACTTCCCGGGAGTCCCTTACGACAATTCGATTTTACAGCCTAAATTGCCACAATCCGAGAATTTTCTCATCTTGTAATTACAATTCAACCAAAATCACACATTACACCACAACAGCGAAAGATAGATAAATACGGAATAAACCACTTAGGGGCTTAGTCATACATAACGACCAGATAAATCAAACAAGCCACGCTGATCAAGCCCCTGATCACAACTCGCACCTCACGGATCTTTTAGTCGGGATTGCCCTGTACACACAGTTATCTGCAACTAATACGCCAAATAGTCTAGCCATTGCGTCATCTCCTACACTTGGAATGATAGTAAAAACAAAATGAGCCACAAGGCTCAGCAAACATAACAAAATAATGGAGGTAAGGTTAGACATAGATCTCCCACACTAGAGTGCATCCCACTAATACAGGTAAGACAGACCAAAACCTGAAATAACCATACCCGACATGTACCTCGCTAGACAAAAATAAACCAGAAATAAACCACAATCAAGTACACCTCGCAACATAACAATGACATCGCTGGGAGTACATCCCTCACCAAGAATACACCCGCACAAAGTGCAATGCAGTATATGAAAATGCCACGCCATAACGTGCAACAGGACATCCAGTGCTCAACAAAAATATAACAATGCACATAACAGTTCCCGGGGCCCACATAAGAAATGCGCATCCTGGCACCCAAGTCCCAGCATACCAACCTGCCACAGCCATGAACTGGCTGGCATAAAGTCCACAAGCCCGAAGCTCCCACAACAAGATCCACACGAGCCCGAGGCTCCCATCACAATCACATACCAGAGTCCCCGAATCATAGCTATCTGGAGCCCAGCATCCACTCATAGCTATCAAGGGTCAACTCCATACCACAATCCTCATTCATAAACTAAATCAACGGTAACCACGCGATGCAACAGATAATAAATGCAATGACTCTTGCAGCATTAACGAGATGACAAAGCCCTCATAAGCTAAGCATCAGGCCATGCTATGCCCATATAAGAACTCACACAGGCAAAATGCTCTAAATGCACATGCGCGCCTAACTTACCCAAATTAGCACTTAACAGGCCAACCGGATTATGCCAATGAGCACACTTCCCCGTACATACAAGGCATGACCCCCAATGGATGTAAGCCTAATCTCATCCAATATAATGTCATGCAATATGCTACATATTGGCAGAGCTGATTGACAGCGACCAAGTACTGGTCAACAATCCATGACTAGGAACAACCAGACAACAGCCGCCCTCGGCTCGATGATGGTTCGCTCTAGTGTCACCAAACAGTCAACACGTTAGCCCACCGGTCAACAGCTCACGCCGCCTGTCGTTACCACTCACGCCTACAGGAAACCATAACCACTTCATGATAGGCACAACACCAAATGTGGGTGTCTGGCGATACCAGCTTGCCCGACCTGTCTATAGTCTATCGTAACAGATGATAATTGACGCCCATACGTTCAGCCATCAACTGCCACGACCCAACGATCGACGATCAGTAGCTGTATATCCCACTCCTTACAACTCACACAAATAAAACCCCAAGACTCCCAATTACCACAACTCATCCCAGAGGATACTCACAACTACAATTAACTCACTAATAATCTAGCCCAAACCAGGTTCAACATCATTCCCAAGGAAGTAGGGGCGATACAATACCCCATAAGCACTTACCGAATTAAACCACCGAAATCTCCTATTTAATTTAATTTAATAAAATTTGGATAATAATTAACTCTAACGTTCACAATTAATTTCTATATCCAAATCAGGTTGAGGGAGGACATAGAATTCATAAATCGAATAAGAATTACAAAGGGAGTAAAGAACTTGCCTTAAATTAACTGATTTAAATGTTATTCTGCTCACACACCGCTAAACTGCTAAATTAATACACACTGCAAAATAATGGTTTAATTAATCAAAATTAATAAAATTACACCCTAAATTAAATTTCAAACCGTATAAATTTATTTACATAACTCACACAACTTACCTGAATTTATAAACTTTAATTTAATTACATTTCTTCTATTTTTCCATGATTTTTCCCCCTTATTTTCATGGCCACGCGCTGCTTCCTCTTCTCCAATTTTTCTTCACTGTTTGCTGTTAATTTGATGGCCGAATTCACCCAAAATTGAGGTTAAAAGGTAAGGGATTGGGTTGTCCAGCGTGCGCCGCGTGGCAGCCCAATTGCACCGCCTCTAGCCCCCAAAACAACGTCGTTTTGGGGGGCCATTTGCTGGAAAATTTCAGCAAAATCCCCGCCAGCGCGCGCATGCTCCCAGCCCAGCTCGATCCCGCGTCCCTCGCCTGACCAAACGCGCGTGCAATAGCCCATGCTACTTGCATTCTTGAACATATATGCACACTAAATTAATTTTAAGGGATCCCACAGCAGTTCCAAAAATTACATTTAAACCCCCCATACTTTCATAAATTCTCACATACACCCCATATAAAAATATCTCTTATACCCCCAGATTTCCAACAATTAATTTCCCACTTCTCAAATACAAATAATTTAATATCCTCTTTTAATACAAATTAAATTAATATTTCCTTTAAACTTACAAATATTTAATAATCACCTTAGTTACAATAATTAATAATGATTAACCACTCCTATTTAAATTGCTACATATTTCCTATTCCAAATTAAATTAATAACTATTAATTATTCCCAAATTACCGGGATGTTACATAAATGGTAACTGTATTTTAGTTGAACCAAAAATTATTCCCGATCTAATTTCTTTTGATACCATAAATCTTTTCTCGAAACGCTCATCAAGACCATATAATTTTCCTTAGACAATTCCACTCCGAGGCACTTCCTACAGCCGATTCGGCGACTTAATTTATCATTAAACTGATCTTTCGGTATTCTCAACTTATCGAAATTACGTGGCAATCTCATACAAACATGGGGTATTACACAATCTTATTGTTAATCTTCTTGTGCTATAGCCTTGCTCTATCTTCACAAAATTTAAATTTCTAAAATTATAAATTTTAATTATTATATTTTAAAAACAACAAATTACAACGACGACACTGGAAAAAGGCTCTTTTGTTTTGTAATGGCTTGGAGTGGTTAGGTGGGAGAAGCCTATCTTTTTCTTTTCTTTTTTTTATGTTTAAATTTAATTAAATAATAATAATCACATATGCTGTAATACCTTGAGAGCTTAAGGTCAGCTCTAAGAAGGGACTCTAGAGAAGCTAGTATATATATCGAGGATAGTAAGAAAAGGAAACAACACCAACTATATACCTTTTGGGCTGAATGTGGATAAAGAACTCTCGGGTTAAGCGTGATTGAGCTAGGGTAGCTCAAGGATGGGTGACTCCTAGGAAGTTCGCGTAGGCCCACTAGGATAAGTTGATCTGATTCTTCCTATTGGTCAATGTGGGATGTTACAAGTAGTATCAGAGTTGACTTTTGGAGAAGGCGATCCGATGAGGGCGGGGAGTGGCATCGGGGTGTGAAGGTTTGAGCAAGAAGTGGCTCTTAGGAGGCTTTTAGGATGACAACCCCCACATGGGAGCAGATCTATGACCAGTTGTAAGGTTACATGACGAGAACGTTATGTGTTCAAGGAGTGAGAATGTAATACCCCAAGAGCCTAAGGTCAGGTCTAAGAAGGGATTATACAGAAACTAGTATACATATCGATGATAGTAAGGAAGAAAACAACACTAGTTAGATACTTTTTGGGTTGAATGTGGATAAAGAACTCTCGGATTAAGTGTGGTTGAGTTAGGGTAGCTCAAGAATGGGTAACCCTCTGAAAGTTCGCGTAGAGCCATCATGGTAAGTTGATCTAATCCTTTTTCTCGCTCGATGCAAGATGTTACATATGCATAAAAGGCCAATTTAGTCCTTATACCATTCACCTATATCGAGTTTAGTATTCAAAATTTTGAAATTATCTCAACTTAATACATGTTGTCTCTGGTGCATGAAAATACCGAAACAGTGTCATTTCAACATTTTTCAAATGTTTGCTATCTTAAAAAGTCAAGAAACACACACACACACACAAATTTAGAGCTATTTTTATAGTTTTAGGAACGTTTCGGAGCCATTTCGAAATATTGAAAATGTATTTTTATTTCGCGACGATGTTAGGGATAGAAGTAATTCTATTTTTTTTTTTTTTTGACAACCACATTAGAGATAGAAGCAACTTTTGTTTATGTTTACTTAAATGGATGATAGAACTTATGTTTATATTTGACTGAATAATTTTTTTTTATAATTTTCTATATTAAAAATTATATTTACAAAAAAACCATATATTTTTTATTTACTTGTTTCTAATTCCTATTTTTTTAAAAATTTCTTTTTCATGTTTCCTTTTGGTATCATATTCCTTTTCCACTTTGATTTTCGTGCAACCTAAGCTATCCTTAGCCAAACTAATAGTTGATTAACAAAGAGTATGAAATTGACCAAGTTTTCAAAAGTTGAAATATTAAATTGACCCAATTTCTTACTTATACAAGAATTTGAACGATTTAGCTAAATTTTTATTTGATTATTTTATTTTGATCTTTCTTCACAATTAATTAATGAGAAGATGTATGTTTAAATTTTAGAAATATAAAACCAAACTTAAATATAGGAGTGCACACTTCTAGAGGCAATTTGCCTACCTTATTTATACCTGTCAATAGACCAAGTGCAAACTTAAAGTTAATCCATTTAATCGAGTCTAGTATTAAACATGAATATGATTACTAAAACTGAAATTAGAATACAATTATATATACCGTAAATGGTGGAGATATAGATAATTGATTAAATATATTTTACATTTAATAATACTTATGATAGATTTAATTTAAATATATTTAATATATTAACTATAAGATCAATAGGTCAAGGAAGACTAGGGATATAGAGGGTTTTTTTGTGCGCCCGTGCGTGCGATGTTCAGAAGCTTTTGTTGTAACTTTATGGATGCAAGTTTTTACTCCCACCAACATTTCTCAAATATTTGATGAACACTTTCCATCCTTTCGATACTCATTTGTTTTAAACTTTTAGTTCCACTTTCGTCATTTTGAACTCAAAAACAAAAAAATTGCATTTAGTTATTGATTTTTGTTTTCAGATTTTTAAAAGAAATTTAAAACAAAATGGTGTTTTTCACAATTTTGTGTATGTTTATAACCCTATCATCACTGGCGTCTCAAGTCAATGGAGGGATAGCCTAGGACTCAACAGAGGTGGTGTTGATGACTAAAAGGATGAATAAAGAAATTATATAAATATATAATCGAAAACAAATCATGATTTTCTGACAACACATTAGGTTCTCTAGTCAAAAATTAAAAAAAAAAACCTTTATTTTTAACACATAAATAAAGTTGAACATATTAAATTGAACACTGTTTCAAATAGTCCCTTGTAAAAATTTATCCACATTTGAACTCGATATGATCGTTAACCTTTGAATCTTTCCCTTTTTAATTGGAGACCTTAGTTCAGTTTTCAAAATCTTGAATGGGGTGATTCGTTATTATCTTCCTTAATACAGTTAGTAACTGAGTTTCATTCTCCGAATATCTAGGAAGTTAATAGATGATATTTAACTTTAGAAATTATTTACTTAATATTGTAAGAGATGTAGTCAAAATTAATATAATAAATGAGTAATTAAGAAGCTGAATATTTGTCGATTTAATACTTTCAATATTTAGTTATATCTATTGAAAAACCCTATCTTCCACACATTTTAACCCCACAATGACTTGTCATTCAAAATTGAGCTAACCTGTGATAATATTATCAATTATATTAGAAGTGCGAACACACTTCAAAATATCTAGTACAACAACAAAAGTGGATTTTTTTTTCCATTAACACAATTTCTTAGGATTGCAATTTTTTTTTAAAAAAATTACAAGCAATCATGCCTAACTACTTCCTTTTCTTATTTTACTCGACAATGTCTACCCGGCCACTTTGTAATAACTACTTCCTTTTCTTAATTTACTCGACAATGTCTAACCACTTTGTAATAACTATAATAACGAAATCCACACAAACTGTCAATGAAATCGAGGCCTAAAATATTTTCTTTTTTGGAAAATAGGATTCTATCACTTAGGACCTAATGGCATTGACATGCAACTTCCTCATATGTTAAATAAATTCCACTTAGATTAAAAAGATTTGATTTTTGTTACCAAAACTCCAAACCATTCAATATCATCTCTTACTGATGACTTCTTGATCGAATGGTTTATAGAACACAAGTTTATTGACTAGATGTAAGTGAAATAAAAAACAAAGTAAAAGCAAGTGAGCAATTATTGAATCCATAGATTTTTTGAGAATAGGGAACAATGGTTTGCATCTAGTCATCCCTCCCACATCTAATTGGATCAAAGACTTAATTAGAAACTCTTTCGATCCATGACATCTGTATATCACAAAGCAAAAGCTCAAATGTATAATTTTATCATAGGTTAGCAGCTACCTCTTATCAACTTAGTTGGACCAATTGAAGCTTAAAGGAACAAATCCATAAGAATCATCCTATGATCCATAAAATATTTGCTAAGAAGATGAAAGGAGAGAAGACTCGAACTCATGGCATCATGTTGTTTCTAATGCTGTAGGTGCAAGCTACATAGTGCCTAACCCAAAGATATGATCCCTTCATTGGCATCTGTAAAAGCATATAGAATTCCTTGATCTGTCTCTCTTGTTTTTTGTTATTACTTCATTTACTAGGGCTTCCTAGGATTTTGCTACTTTGCTTAGTTTATGTTATGATGTCGTGCTTTTGGTGGCTGTTAGGGAAGTGCAATAGCAAGATATCATACCTCCATGGATATGGATCCTCAGGGTAAGTAACTGAATTCTATTGGGAAATATTCAGATGGCGGGAAAAAATGTAAATAAAATGAACTAAACTAGGGTTTTCAATCTCCAGCATTTATTACACCATTAATTGTCAATGTGTGTTTGTGTGCGTGTATATACATATGTTTCATCTTGCAAAGCAACTGGCATTGTGCAAACGAGAACGGGAGGTACCAAGGGAACACAAAACCTACCAGCATTGAGCAGAACGAGAAACAGAGATACGAATAGAAAGTGAAAGCTCCCTTTGATGGTAGATATAATCTCTTTCTAAATACCTTTAAAATTCAATTTTTATTTTTCTTCCTTTTCTATTTCTTTAGTGGGAAGCAAATTTTCGCTGCCTTATTAGACTTTGAGATAATTGATTTCATTCCTTTTTCTTAATGGCTTTCAAGGGTTTCAAGGATGTCAAGCTAATTTGAAGGCGTTGAATGAAGTTTTGATATCTCTACAAGTCGTGCACAAAAGTCTAATTCGTTGTTCTGCCATTTCTTTTCCATAAAGGACGTAAGGTGAGGCATCTACAACATTGATTTTCAACTTGATGCAATGGATTTCTCAATTATAAATTGTTCTAAGAATTGATATGGGGAGCGCTGTGTGTGTGAAAGAGAGAGAGAGAGAGATTTCCAAATAAAACTAATTTCATAAAAAGATTAGCTCCTCAATTGGAATATCCAAATCATTTCATTCTATTTAATCTAAAATTTCAATTTTGGTACACACATATGTTGAGTGATCAAAGGGATCTATTTCTGGGGTTTTTTAATATAGAAGCTGAGATATTATTAAGAAAAATAACTATCTAATCCAACCATATTTGGGAAAGCAAAAGTACGTAAAACACAACAGCACATCAACAAATTAAAAGGGCAACAAATTAGGCTTCAAGAATGAATTGAAGTGGAAAAGCAGAAAATATCGATTGACAGGATAGTTTCTTAGTTTGGACATTTAATTTTTTTATTACTAAGAGATTTTTTTATATGAATAGAAGGACACACATATGGATATATCGAATGAAAACACGTAACTTCTAGATTTTTTTATCGATACTAGCTAAATCTCCAACTGATAGCACTAATTTTTTCTTATAATTTCTTGCGGTCATTTCATTACCCCTCAACTCTCCTAATTCTTGTGAATAAAACTCTCTATTTAAACTTTTAACTGACCTGAAAAAGATTATAACTTATGACTACTGTTTCTCTAATCCTTCCTTTATATTTTTTAGCAAAAAATTTTGAAGGTATTAGATAACTATTTGATATCACATTAATTGTTTTGTGTCTCGTTTTCATTTAATTAATTTAAATGTTGTAACTTTGATAAAGGTGCTTTAGCAAAACATTTAACATTAATTATCTCTTGTAGTCCCAGTAACTTTTATGACTAAGTCTTAATTAATTAAATATTACTACATACCAGGCAAATAAATAAATATCTCATTGTCTTTGCAGTGTTAACTGTTATAAAAGGTTACAATGAACTCCAGGGACTCAAATGACTTCATTTTTCCCCAATTCTGGAAATCTCCATTGGAAGATCTACCAATTGATGAGCCACCATTTCAAAACGATAATCTTTTTGAATTCCAAAATCTTTCGTCTCCTCTTGTGTCCTATAACAATATGGAGACTTATGGTGGTCTGGAGTGTAAAAGCACTTTCGAAGGAGTGGAGCTAGAGCTTGAAAATGGTCTCGCTATCATACTTGAAGCTTTAGACAATGAAAGAAATTCCAAGCATAATAGTCTTGGGCAAAATGAAGAAACAGGTGACCATACTTCTTCTTCATGTTGATTCAATAAGTTTTCATTTTGCTTTTTTACAGTTCATATATCTTCATTACTTGGTAATCAAATAAATTATTTTCGAAAAAAAAAAGGCAAAGGGATAATTAAGTAAAAACAAATAGAGCAAGAATTTTATCATGTTATTTTTTGAAAAGGGCATGAAATTAGCTCAGCTCTATCATCAACTTTCTGGCTATTATCCATGCTTTTCTAATTTACTGTTGTGCTGAAAGCTTTTTGAGAAAATGATTAGGTTTCCTTCTTACTAGAGTATGAGTTGGGAAGAGAATTATGTCATTCATGTTAAGCACTAAGTTGCCACTAGATTTTTCAATGGATTAACAATTTGCAGCTGTTTAATGTGTTTTGTTCTCAAATATTTGCTAGTGTAATCAGTTGATTTCTTGGGTGTTTAGATACGTGTTGTTTGTCCTTAGTATGTGGCCTTGTCACCATTGTGCTCTTTGGAACATTGGCCTGATCAATGCAAGTCCTCTTGCAGGTGCGGCTTAGCCATACACCTAGGATTTCAGTTTCCTCCTTAATAAAACACAGTTAGTCACCCTGTCAGGGTTGTTATTTCTATCTTTGTTTCCAATTCTTTCGTTTGGTCTATTGGGGAAAACTTTGTGTTGTTAGGTTAGTGCTAGGATGTGTCCTAGCTTGTCTACTCTTTGGTGTTTCTGTTCTATGCTTGCCTCAACCCTATCCCTCTTGTGGGGGCAGCATTTTCTCCATGTATGTGGCCTTTATGTTCCCTTAAAAAAATAAAACAATTTGTAGCTCCCATTGCAATCATGTGCTTTTTCAGCATTTTTATTTAACTTTTAAAGTAGCTGTTTTATGCAATATATATATATATATATATATAGCTTTGAAAGCAAAATATTTTGAGCACAATTTCCTTATTCATATCTCTATCTTTCTTAACATGCTAGGCTCTGGATCTAAGAAGAAAGAGGACCCTATTGAGGCTTGCAAAAAGTTTGACAAGTCTTCTCCTATAAATGAGGTAGTATATATATGTCGTGATTGGCATTTTAGTTCCGTGTATTCATTCACAAATTGACAATTAAACTTCATTAAATCACTTCTTTTGCTGCAGGCACCAAAATCTGATGATGAAACTCTCATTTCTAGGTAAGGTCTTCACTGCAATTTTACTTCAGTGCTTAGGAAGTATTTAGTAAATAATCTAGTTTCTTGCATTCATTTGCATTTTTCTCATGAATCCGTGTTGAAGAGAGTAAATACTTGGAATGTGAGTTAATAAAAAAATAATTAATCACCTATTCTTATTTAGTGTTTCCTTTTATCGTTCGTCACCTTGATCAAAAAGTGCATCATAAAACCCTAAGGATAAATGATTGTGTAGCTAAAAATACTTAATGATTGATTGGTAAGAACATGGTGTGGCGTAATTCTTTGTAGCTGCATGTTCCAGATAAAGGTGACAACAATTCTTCTCTTGTATAAATTCATAAACAATATTAATTCTTTGTTGAGAACTACTAATTTTACAATTCAAACTTGTCTAATTATTTTTAGCGAGAGCAAAGGAATCTCCATCTCTGAGGGCACTTCCTTACAGCCTATGGTACCAAGCAAGTCGACAAGAAGAACCTCCCGCAGGTCCAAGGCCACTTCAACACAATCAGAAACAGTTAGAAGATCACCAAGAATAGCCAACCTGTCATTGAGGGGTCAAGCATCCCGGGGCACTTATGAAGCATCAAGAAAATAGGAAGGACAATATGAAGATTTGGATCTCTGTAAGCTAGATTAGAGTGTTTAATCTTTCATTCACAGTAGCCTTAACCTTTTCGTTTTTCTTTTTTTTTTGGGGGGGGGAGGAAAGTACAGCCTTAATTGTTGATCTTTTTATGCTATTGTCCTGCTTTACCTCCACAAAGTATAAATTTCTAAGTTTATAAATTTTAATTATTGTATTTTGATAATAATAAAATAAAATTAAAAATATAAATATTTAAACTATTAAATTTTGTTAATTTTCTCAGTGTAGTCTTTTGAAGTTATCCTTTAATTTTTGTACACTTATATATATATATATATATATTTGTGTGTAGAGAATTTTTTTATGCACTTGTTTAGTCGTTTGTTGTAATTCTCAAGGTATGCCCTAACATAAAAATGTGGATGCTTTTGCGATTTTTAGTTTAATAAAATTCTTATTTATAGGAAACTATTAAAATTTTAAAATGTAAATTATAACATTTTATTTAAATTTTAAATTTATTCTAATATCTAAAATAACAAATAATTGGGAATTTTAAAATTTTTAAATTGTAGCAAGATTTTAAATTCAAAGTTTAGTTTTTTGGGCACAAATTATAATCAGGCCCACTGAAAGCATAGGCCACTAAGGCCTATGCCTAGGGCCCTAAGAGAAGGGGGCCCAAAATTAAAAATTAGTTTTTTTTTTATGTTTTGAGATATAAAATCACTAATTCTATTTTTTGATGGTTTTCTTTAAATTCATATTCTGTTTATTTTGTTATTTTATTTGAACGAAGAGACCTCCAATTTCCTAAGTCTACAGATCATTTTTTAATATGTTAGGCAATGAAAAATGTGGTGTAAACTAGTAACGCAACAACAACAAAAAAAAGACAAGAAGTGGTATTATTTTAGGAGAAAATTTTGATAAAATAACTTTTTGAACAAGAAAAATTTCGTCCACAAAATCTGCAGGCCATTAAAAAAAAACAAAATTAAATCAATAAATTTTTAATTTAAAGACCTGGCTGTAAACTCTTCATATTTTTTTCTTATTCAATTTTTACATTTTTATATCTTTTTCATTTTTTGTCCAGGTAATCTACACTTATCTGGGCAATAAAGAAAAAATAAATAAATCAATGAATTTTTAATTTAAAGCCTTGGCCGTAAACTCTTCATATTTTTTGCTTATTCAATCTTTACGTTTTCATATCTTTTTCACGTGTCTACATTATCAATTAAAAAATAATAATTTCTAAATTAGAATATAAAATTTTAATTAGTGATTTTATATCTTACAAAAATTAATAATTTTTATTATTTTTTTCAAGGCCACTAAACTAATTATCGCTTAAGACCCCCACCAACTTTGAACGGTTTCCAATTGTAATCTCTTCACTTTCCTATTTCCAACTAAGGCTTTCAAGTATAACATTTTGTTCTGTAATGGCTTGGAGAGGACACGCGAGAGAAGGCCCATCTTTTTTTTTTCTTTTTTTATATTTAAATTGAATTAAATATTAATAATCACATAGTACAAAATGCCAAGTTAGTCCTTCTACCATAGGCTTATATCTAGTTTAGTATTCAAAATTTTGAAATTATCCCAACTTAATACATATCATCTCTGCATAAAAACATCGAAACAACGTTGTTTTAACAATTTTGAAACGTGAAACGGAAAGAAACATGCCCAAAAAAAAAAAAAAATTGTTTTCAAACTATTTTTGTAGTTTGGGAATGTGTCAGAGCCGTTTTGCAGTATTGAAAAAATATTGGAAATATATTGCTATTTCACGACCATGTTAGAGATAGAAACAATTTTGTTTCTGTTGTCCCGACTACCATATTAGAGATAGAAGCAAACTTGCATTTATGTTTACTTAAATCGATGATGGAATTTATATTTAAACGTGATTGAATAATTATTTTTTATAATTTTTTGCATTAAAAATTCTATTTACAATAAGTCTTATATTTTTTATTTATGGGTTTCTATTTTTTACTTTTTAAATTTATTTTTTTTATTTCCTTTCGTACCGTATCCATTTTCCACTTTCATTTCCTTGCAACCTAGCCTGTCGTTAGTGAAATGTTACATGTTATTTGATTAACAATGAGTGTGAAATTGACCAAGTTTTCAAAAGTTGAAATATTAAATTGACCCAATTTCTTACTTATACAAAAATTTGAACTATTTAGCTAAATTTTTATTTGATTATTTTCTTTTGCTCTTTCTTTACAATTGATTAATGAGAACATGTCACTTTTAGATCATAGAAATATAAAACCAAGCGTAAATCTAGGAGTGCACACTTCTAGAGGCAATTTGCCTACCTTATGCCTCTCAATAGACCAGGTGCAAACTTAAATCCAATCCATTGAATCGAGTCTAGAATTAAATATGAATATGATTATTAAAAATCAAATTTGAATACGATTATACATACCATAAATGATGAAGATATAGATAATAGATTAAATATGTTTTATATTTAATAATATATAAAGTTAAATACTTAATTATAATAATAATTATGATATATTTAATTTAAATATATTTAATATATTAACTATAAGATCAATAGGTCAAGGAAGACCAGGGATGTTGAGGGTTTTTTCATGTGTGCGTGTGTAATGCTCACAAGCTTTTGTTGTAACTTTATGGATGCAAGTCTTTATTCCCTCCAACATTTCTCAAATATTTGATGAATACTTTCCATCCTTTTCATGCACATTTGTCTTAAACCTTTAGTTCCACTTTAGTCATTTGGAACTCAAAAACAAAAAAATCGCATTTGATTATTGATTTTTGTTTTCAAAATTTTAAAAGAATTTAAAAAAAATGATGTTTTCACAAATTTCTTTTTGTGTTTATCACCCTATCATTACAGGCGAGTTAAGCCATTAGAGGGATTGCATAGGACTCAACAAAGGTGGTGTCGATGAATAAAAGAATGAATAAAGAAATTATTATCAGTATATATATATAACTGAAAATAAATCATAGTTGAGAAATCAAACATTTTAAAATGAAAACCAAACCTCTTTCAAATAGTCCTTTGTAAAAAAATTTCCACATTTGAACTTGATATGACCGTTAATCTTTGAATCTTTCCTTTTCTGATTGGAGACCTTAGTTTAGTTTTCAAAATATTGAATGGGATGATTCATTATTATCTTCCTTACTATAGTTGGTAACGAGATTTTCATTCTCTGAATATCTAGGGACTTAATTGATGGTATTTAACTTGAGAAATCATTTACTTAGTTTTGTAAGAGATGTAGTCAAAATTAATATAATAAATGAGTAATTAAGAAGCTGAACTTTTATCAATTTAATATTTTCAATACTTAGTTATATCTATTGACAAACCCTATCTTCCACACATTTTAACCCCACAATAACTTGTCATTCAAAATTGAGCTAATTTTTTATAATATTATCAATTAGAAGTGCAAACACACTTCAAAATACCTAGTACAACAAGAAAATTGGAATTTTTTTTCCAATAACATAATTTCTTAAGATTGCAATTTTTTAAAAATTACAAGCAATCATGCCTAACAACTTATTTTTCTTAATTTACTCGACAATGTCTAAACACTTCTTTATAACTATAATAACAAAATCCACACAAACTATCAATGAAACCAAGGCCTTTTTTTTTTTTTTTTGGAAAATAAGATTATACCACTCTGGACCTAAAAGCATTCACGTGCAACTTCCTCATATGTTAACTAAAACCCACTTAGATTGACAAGATTTGATTTTTGTTACCATAACTCCAAACCACTCTAATATCATTTGTTATCGATGACTTCCTGATGGAATGGTTTATAGAACCGAAGTTTATTGACTAGATGTAAGTGAAATAAAAAACTAAGTAAAAGTGAGTGAGGAATTATTGAATCCATAGATTTTACAAGAAAATGAGACAATGGTTGTGCATCTAGTCATCCCTCCCACAACTAATTGGATCGAACACTTATAGTAAATCTCTTGATCGTGACATCTGTATCACAAAGCAAAAGCTCAACTATATAATTTTGTCATAGGTTAGCTGTAATACCCAAGAAATTCTAAAGGACTCAAGGGTAATTTATCTTGGGGCAAAAATAGAATTTAAGGATAAATGAAGGGTATAACGGTAATTTATTACCGTATAAATGACTGAATCAACTGCCGGGAGTGCCCTGGAGCTGAGATGCCAAAGGAAAATGACGTGGCATTAATGAGCACCCCGCGATAGGATTTATGGTGCTAAAAGAAATCGGATCGAGAACAATTTTCGATACAGCTAAAATGTAGCTGCTAATTAGGCTGCAATACCGAATTGTTACAGACAACTTCCGGGAAGTCAACGAAAGCTTGAGGGGCTTTAGTTTCTCATAAGGAACAACCCTTGAGTGGTTTCAAGAAGAAACGAAAGGGGTTTACAGCCAAAATAAAGATTCAGGCCAAAGTGCAGTTTTTCAAAATTGCCAAAATGAGGCCGAAATGATGTTTTTTTGAAATCTTCAGGGGTCAAATAGATGTTTTAGGGATTGAGGGTCGTAATCACAATTATGAAAGTTGAGAAGCTTTGTAAAAATGGGCTAAAGTGAGAAAGCCAAAATGCAAGGGGCCAAAATGTAATTTCAAGAAAAACCCCAAGCAACCATGGTCGACCAGCCATCCCATCGTCGAATTCAGCCATGGGAGACACGAGGAAATGGCTGGGGGGCCTCGAGGGCAAGGCCAAGACGAGATTCTTTGCCAACAAGTGGCCAAAATCGCATCGAAATCGAGCCAACTTTCAGCCGAAAGTTTGGCCACTTAGATCGGGAAAAATAGAGCATTTCGGTGGGTTTTTGGACCAACTTGGGGGAGGTAAAGGCTCTAGGAGACTTGGGTTGGTCGAAATCGAGCGTTTTAAGGATCGAAAATGCCTATAAATAGACATTCGAAGTGGCCGAAAGTTTGGAAGTTTAAAGCTTCAAATTGGCCGTGTTTTCAAACGAATTGGGCAATGGTAATAAGGGGCTTTTGTTTCCCATGCCCTAAGGATCAATTCTGGAGAATTTGGGCTATTTTCATGGCCGTTTGAAGGTGTTTCGAAGCCTCGCCGGAGTTGGAGACGGATGGCCAAGCCGAAGCTTTGACCGGTCCGTTAAGGCCTTTCCCGAACTTCTTTCAAGCTCCGAGGCATACCAAAAGGATCGACTGGAAAAGGGGAAGTAGCTGGTGGTGTCGGCCTGGAAGATGACTGACGCGTGCCGGTCACACGCTGGTGCTTCACTCGCGCCACTTGCCCTAGGCGTGTGCAGGCACGTGTGGAAGCGTAGGCTGCTGAAAAAATTGGAAAAAAATACTGAAAAATAAAGAAAAATATTTTATATATGGAGGTCTGTGCAAAATTTTTGAAGTTTGGGTTCCCGATGTCTCGATTTTCACACCAAAGAGCCTTATTTTGCTTGAAAATGCACCATCCGGGTAAGTCTAGTATTTTTCCCTTGAAGTTCATAACCTATTATGAATTGTTGTGGAGTTAGATTTGAGAAAATAGTCTCGATGGTATTTATTGGGATTTTTAGAAGAAAAATGAGAGAAAATTATGGGAAAATAAAATAAATGGAATATTAGGATATTTAGTGATTAAATATCATTTTTATGATTGAGGTGATTGAGATGATGTGATTGGTGCAACTTTGAGAGTTGACACGAGAATCAAGGTCAGGCACGCATATTGAGGCGATGCGCACTTTTCGAGGTGTTTTAATCTTTGGGAAAATGTGAGTTTTCCTATCCTAACTATGGTATTGTGAGTGGTTTTCTCACGAGAACTTATATTCATGATATGTCTGTTATATATGCATGTTGTTATGAATGTAATATTCATTTTGGCATATTGCATGGAAAGTCGTGAAAATTGCATGACACGATATTATTGTTACATTGATATTTGTGCATGAGAATTGGATGTTGCCCTAAAGTGTAGCCGTAATTCCCCTAGGGCAGTGATGGAATAACGTCAGGCTTATCCTGTAGAAGTTCGGGATTTACTTAGAATGGGCTGGTGGGCCTGGGAAGTTATATTAAGGGCAAATGTTGTTCATGTTATTGCATCATGCATTCAAATATATGTTTTGTTTTTGGACCCTCACTAGAAGTTCCATCTTCTAATGGGTTATGCCTCTGGAACATTCAACGTTCCAGTTTAGACTTGCAGCTTAGGCAAGAAGCAGGTTGAGATGAGACGGCACGTGATGGCGTGGCCGATGGATTTAGCGAACTGATTCGGATATGTTTTATCTTATGCTTTATTGATGATTAGTCTTGTTAGAATGTTTATGGAATCTCCATGTATTTTATAATATGATGTAATATGTGGTACGGATTCTTTATAATATAAAATAAAGTGAATTCAGGTATGTACCATATCAGGTTTCGATTTTAAGTTTCTGCATTTATGATGATTACCTATCTTAGCTTATTGATTCTTGTTTAGTATGCTGGGAAGGTAAAACGGAATTGTCGGGAAATGGTTTATATTGAAAAAAATATTTCTGAAATTTCTAAATTATTTAACGCTCGAAAAAATGAGGCGTTACATTAGCAGCTACCTCTTATCAACTTAGTTGGACCAATTGAAGCTAAAAGGAACAAATCCGTAAGAATAATCCTTTTAACTCTCAAGAAAGAAAAATATGATCAAGGGCCTACTTTATCTCCCTATTAACGATTGAGGAATCTCTTGCTTCTTTAGAGAAGGTGGAGGTGTGATCCAACACGCCAAAAGGAAGTAATCAAGGATGATAATGAAGAAATTCTTGAGAAGATTTGCTAAGGAGATGAAATGAGAGAAGACTCGAACTCATGGCGTCTTGGTGTTTCTAAAGCTATGGATGCAAGCTACATAGTGCCTAACCCAAAGATATGATCCCTTCGTTAGCATCTGTAAGAGCATATGGAATTCATTGATCTATCTCTTTGGTTTTTGTTTTTCGTTATTGCTTCATTTACTAGGGCTTCTTAGGATTTTGCTACTTTGCTTAGCTTATGTTATGATGTCATGCTTTTGGTGGCTCTTAGGGAAGTGCAATAGGAAGCTATCATACCTCCATGGATATGGACCCTCAAGGTAAGTAGTTGAATTCTATTGGGAATCTCCATGCTACAATCTCTTGAACTTTAGTGTATCTGCATGTATGTGTGTATATATACATATGTTTCATCTTGCAAAGCAACAAGCATTGTGCAAATGAGAACGGGAGGTACCAAGGGAGCACAACACCTACTAGTGTTGAGCAGAATAAGAAACAGAGATACGAATAGAAAGTGAAAGCTTCCTTTGATGGTAGATATACTCCTTTGGTGTAGCCTTAACCTTTTCGTGTTTTATTTTTATTAGAGGAAAGTGTAGTCTTAATTGTTAATCTTCTCATACTACAATTATGCTCTACCTCCACAAAGTCTAAATTTCCAAGATTATAAATTTAAATTGTTGCTTTCTTTTTTAGAGGAAAGTGCAGTCTTAACTGTTAATCTTCTCGTGCTATAGTCGTGCTCTACCTCTATAATATCTAAATTTTTAAGATTATAAATTTTGATTATTGTTTTTTTGGGGGGGCGAGGGGGGGGGGAGTGCAGTATTAACTATTGATTTTCACGTGCTATAGTCGTGCTCTACCTCCACAAAGTCTAAATTTCTAAAATTATAAATTATAATTGTTGTATTTTGACAATAAAAAAATATAAATTTGTAAACTATTAAATTTTGTTAATTTTCTCTCAAACATGTTCTCTGATCATTATACATAGTTATATAGTTTTCTTTTTGTTATTTTTTTATGTAGAGGACTCTCTTTGTGTGCTTGTTTAGTCGTTTGTTGTGATACCATTACAAGAGGTTCGATTTTTATCGGCGGTTGAAAAATTGTCGGAAAAAGTAAAAAAATCGCCGGTAAAATTTTTACCGACGGTAATTATATCTGCTAGAAATACCTCCGTCGGAAAATATTACCGGCGATTTTTAACCGCCGGTAAAAATACAAATTCCTGGCCTTTTTTGCAAATCGTCGAAAATTTCCAACGGTTACTGAAATTTGCCGGCAAAGTTTTGATTTTGCCGACAATTTAAAAACCGTCGGTAATACTAAACTGCCGGCAAAGTTTTAACTTTGCCAGAGGTTTAAAAACAGTCGGTAATTATATTTTACCGACAGTTTATAAACCGCCAGCAAAGTCCGAAAATTTCATAAATTTGCCGGCAGTTAGAAACCGTCGGTAAAAGTGTGGCAAATTGACAACTTTACGGCCAACCACTTGTTCTAATGATTTAAGGGCACGGCAGATTCCTGTACTTATTTAAAAAATTTGTTACAAGTGCACTAACATTGAATCAAACACTTGATGGTAAGGCACAGTAAGAGCTGGCAAGAAGTAGATAATTGGGTGATTGTACATCATGACATTTATGAGTTTAATTAGAGAAAACTTACTAATAATAATACTATCAACAAGATCTCAGCAGTCAGCAAGAACATATTCGTCTACAAATGGGTATGTGATACAATTAATATCTACAGATGGGTGTTGCAAAAAGAAATCACTCTGTTTGTAAATAATTCACATCTCTCTCTCTGTCTGTGTTGTCCAACAAATTATTTATTGTCAATTAATATTTATAATCATGATTATTTAATCAATATAATAATTCACAAATTGCGTTTGGTACTTTGGCAGTAACCTTTTCATTTTTTATTTCTTTTTCTATAATAGAAAATAAGGATGAGCAAATTAACCAACATTTGAACACTCTATAAATAAAAAGATAGTGATATGCATATCAATCAATACAATAGTATCAAAGGAAGATAATATTTTTTAAGAAATAATAATAATTTAAAGCCAGACAAAGTGAGTCATCTCACTTTCCCACTGATATTATCTTAAAATGGGAAAATTTTGCATACCAAGACTGTAAGACTGTTTGTATGAATTGTTGAGCACCAAATGACTCTTTTAACACCCCAATTATATTCAAAAGAACAAAAAGGATGTTTTTACATCTTAACATTAACATGCGAATTTGTCCCCATTTTTAAAATAAAAACAATTATCATGCCAAATTCCCCACATTTTTAACAGTGATAGGGTTTCCACATCGCCCAGATAGAGTTCTAGGTTTCCCCGAACCTAGATTAGAAAGAGAGGGTTTTGGGTTGGACGAAACCGGAATAGGAGAGATTGTCGAACACAAATGCATTTGGGTTCACAATCTCCCCCCTCATCCCTTCTCATTTATATTTCCAAAACCTCAACCTATCAGAGTTCGCAAACTAGGTAACCTAAAAATTCTCAGTCTCAATGCTAGTGACCATGACTTTTAAGCACTACTGATACTTCAACAGAATTTAGAGATCGATTCAGTTTTGCCAAGACATGAAAACGTCACTTTTGCCCATTCCAAGTCTCAAAAAAATTGAATCAATCTCTTATATCATTATCGTTTTTAAATGAAATGATTTCCAGTCATGTACATTTAGACTGACCATCACTTTCTTTGCCTTCAAAGTTAACACAATAAGGTACACCTAGTCGGAACACCTATTATAAAAATGAACAAAAATGAAATTTTGAATGTTTTAACCAGTATAATGTCTTCATCATATCAAATCCCAAGTCAAAATATCACTCTTGGTGCTTGCTTTAGATCTCTAATCACCTCCTTGGAAAAAATTTGATTCGTGAATTATTTTGCTTTCTAAGTCCACTAGAGAAAAAACTGTCAACTTTCAAACAACCCTTTTAACTTTTTCTTAGCCAAAAAGTAGCTAAAAGGTTTTGCTCTCAAATTGAGTCGTAAATGCACTTCTGTGTTCTAAATTAAATCTTGTCAAACTGATTATCTGCACCTTTATGTAAAATGATTGTAAATGTCTTCAGTTTCCATAGGCAAATCATTTAATTGAGAATCAATAACAAAGGGGAAACCTTTTACGATAAGATAGAAAGAGAAAATTTGGAAGCAATCTACAACAATAATCACAAGCCTTAGTTTCTATTTTGGCATTGCTATGAAATAATCAAATTAAATCAAACATTTGGATACAAATGTTTTAGTAGTTAATACTATTTGGATATTGATATATGTTTTTTATATTTTAACATTTTAAATTTTTATGATTAAATGCTATTTTTAATTCTAAAAATGAGCTAAACCACAACCATATTTAAGCAACAACAAAGGTAGGAATCAAGAGCAATACAATGAACAGGTGAAAGGTATTAGTAAACTGCTAAAAGTATTTGAGGGAGAAAGTATAATTTGGTCAACAAACATTTTGTAGACTATAGACATAGCTATCCAAACATTTGAATGTAACACGCAAGTGTAATGATTTTGAAGTATATTAACTATTTGGTAGCGAATTACTTCTAAATAATGATCACATTCTGGTGTCGATAATACAGCGCATTCAACTTCGGGTGATGGTGTGCTTGCATGTGTGGCAGAAGCACTAGCACATGAGGATGGCTATATTTCAAAATAGTTTAGTTAATATATATAGTAAACATGCAATTTTAAATCACAAAATGCACTAATGGAATGGCATACCTGTCTCGGTTGTGGTGTATTATTTGGAGTCGGTGGTGTATATCTCATTGCCTCAAGTATTGCACGAACTTGCATTTGAACTTAACTTTGAATTTGAACTTGAAACCAAAAATAACATATCAAAACATAGAAAACTACGAACATAAACATATATTCATACCTTTTGCTGGCTGTCTTATAACCCTTGAAAATTTTCACTATTTTCAAGATTTTGAGTGCAAGTATATGGCTTATGAAGCATAATCATGACTACGACCTGTAATTAAATTAATTTGGGCCTGGGATCAGTGTACCTAATATTTTGCAATGAATATGGTCATGTACATTACCTTGATAGCTAGCAGCTGCCACTTGTCAAAATATGATAATGTGGACTACATAAAAAATTAAGAAAATTTAATTACTAACCCATATATCAACTCCCCAAGTCTAGATTCATAAGGTCACCCATTTAATTTAATTCAGAGTGCTTTGTTTGTTTGTAACAAACAAAACTGTAACGCCCCACTTTCTCGGGCGCGTTATAAATTGGGACAATAAATTTCTTTCTTTCGAACACTAATTAAAGCTAAATCATATCATTTCTCGAATCCGTCCTCGAATTCCCAAATATTTTTCTCGAAAGAGAATCACTGTACATATTGAATGCGGAAGCAATGATCGAAACCTAATATCCTAATATGAATTATAAATAAATTCTTACATCTTCAATATTTCTCAAAACGTGCTGAAAATAATTAAAACGTACATAATTAATATTTCAACATATCATGGTACATTTACTCGTTTCTTGGTGTCTCGCGTCATTACACATCTCCAACCTCTGCATCATCACTGCGAATTTCGACTGGAACGTTGAATGTTCCAGGGGCGAACCCAAGTTAGATGATGAAACATCTAAGTAAGGGTACATCATGCTATGTCATGTGTGTATGCAATGTCTTTCATCGTAGGTGTCAACTGCACCCCTCATGCTGCCTACCATTTTAGCGGCCACCTCTTTCAAAGACAGGGTGTATGGGTGCACCCTTGGTAAGGCAGCGGTGCCAGTTCGTACTCCCTACGGCCTCATATGCGTGTAATCAATGACATCAACGTGTATTTATGCATTTCATAGTCATGTCATGGATGCATTCTACGTGATGGATACATATCAAAGCATGTCAATATGATGAAAATATTTTCGAGGAAGTACCTCTTACCTTCTCAAGCTTATCGGGACACCTCGATGTCCGTGCCTTGCCTCGATTTGCGTGCCAACCTCAAAATTTACATGACTCTCTTCAACTTCAGCCTCAAAGTATCCTAATCACCATAATTATTTAAATAATCATTAAAATCTATTTTCCCATAATTTTTGGCATTTTCTATAATTTTCTCTCTATTTCTTCTTATTTTTCCTCAATAAATCCAGATTAAATATTTCTAAAAATATTTTCTCAAATATTTCACTACAAAAATTCATAAAATAATATTTTGGAATTTCTAAAATTTTCTAGGGAATTTCACTCACCTTAACTTAGCATCTCCGATTTTCTCGATTTGCATGCAATATTCTCGAAAAGCGTGCCCGAGCCGTTTCTCACCAAAATCTCCGAGATATCACCGAAACATAATTTTCTATTTTTCAGGATTTTTCTAGAATTTTTCCCATCATTTTTCCTATTTTCTTTTCTTTTCTTTCTTTTCTTTCTTTTCTTTTCTTTTTTTTCTTTTTCTTTTCTTCTTTCTCCCTCCTTCTTCCTCCTCCTCTACTTCTTCCTCCTCCTCTATTTCTTCCTCCCGCGCCCGCCTCCTTCGCCGGCTGCTTCGGTGGCCTGTTGTGCCATCACTGGCCATCCCCAGTCGCTGCCGTCGCTCGGAGCTGCTCGCGGCCACTGTTGGCCGCGGCTGGTGCAGCCCTGCCACAGCTGGAGCTCGCGGCCATGGCCGCGGCTTGCTGCTTTCGACCGCTCCTCAGGCCTCTGCTCGCCACCACCGGTCGCCCCCGCTGCCCGCACAGCTTCGCCGGTAGTTGATCGCGACCGCCTTCGGTCTTCGGCCCTCGGCTGGTTGCTGCTCGTGCGGCCATGGCCGCCCGCAACCTTGGCAGTCCGCGGCTATAGCCGCTCGCTGCTTGCTATGGCGGTTTGCTCCGCCACCCCTCACGCCATTGCCTCAGCTCACCTCTCCCTCATGATCTCTTCTCTCTCTCTCGGCCTTGCTCGCCCACGCTCGCTGCCATTTCTCCTTGCTTCCATTCGCCCACATCTCCTTCCTTTTATAGCCGAATTCCACCCTCCACCTCACCACTTTTGCCCATACTTCCTTGCGTGCAAAACCCTCTTGGCGTGAAAAATCTCCCATAAATCTCGGCAGGCATGGAGTTTGCGTGCAAAATCAGTTTGTAGAGCAGCAGCCATCACTCACGCACACACAGCCACCGAATGCACACGCATTATATATATATATATATATAACTATAAATTACACTATTAATTAAGAGAAATTACACATTTAAATTTCAATTTTTACCTTAATTCCACTTAATTAATTTCCTTATTGCAACTATGCCCTTAAACATTAAATTAAATTGCATTATAATACCGAAAATCTAAAATTAATAACTCAAAACTTAGTCAAAAAGGACGATTCGCCCCAATGCCCTCACCGGGCTATTGGTTCATCTCGTAATCACTGAAGGGTTGCTCGTTACGCAAAATCGGAGCCCCCCTAGGGTTCCGTTGATTTTTCGGGAGCCTCCTATAACGATTCGGTTTTATAGCCTAAATGATAGCTGTATTTTAGCTGTACCGAAAAGTGTTCCGAATTTGATTTCTTTCGATACCATAAATCCTATGTTGATACGCTCGTCGAGACCATATAATTTTTCTTAGACAATTTCACTCCAAGACATTCCCTGCAGTCGATTCGGTACGTATAACTGCTATCAAACCAATTTTTCGGTATTCTATACTTATTGAAATTACGTGGCAACCTCATACGAACATGGGGTATTACAAAAACACTTTGAATGCAAGTCTTTTTAAGACAAAGTTAGTACAAACTCATGGAAAGCATGATAGATTATATGTAATTTACATATAATATTTCATGTAAAATATTATATGTAAAAAGCAATTAAAGACTAACAGGTACCAAATCAGACCCATATAGAGTGTACTATCACTAGTTTCCATTAATGTTTCCTTGAGATGGATTAGTTTGTTAAATTAAAGCTTATTGTTTTGTCATCTAATTGCTTTCCAGTTGTAGGCCACATCCAAAGAAGAAGGCACAATCAAGCCATTAAATAAACAGTGACACAACAAAACCATTTTATATATCTGCAGATAGATGATGATATGATATCCATTTAGACCTACCTGCTTCAGAGAGATTTCATTTCAATTCAATTCAATTCTCTGTTTTTAGTTATAACAGGGCCTATCTATCTATCTATCTATCTGTCTGTCTATGATTGATTATCAGCAAAGGAAAACAGGTAATGAAACAAGAGCAAGAAAGAAGAAAGAGGGTAGCAAGGTGACCATCACGTGGGTGAATTATATGCAATGCATCAACCAAATTAAAACAAAAATGAAGTGAAGTTACAGCTCATGCAAATTGAGGTTGAGGATGGCAAAAGTGATTTGAGTTCACAACCACATACTCATTCCCTTTGGTTTCTTTCATTGATTCGATTCACCAAACAAACATATATGGCTGTGGTTTGCCCAATTGCTTCTTCATTTCACCAACCAAATTAATCTGTTTTCAAACTCAAAACTCTACCACAACAACATAACTAATCCATCTGCTCAAACATATTGATATGCTTGTTTTGAAGACAAGCATATCAATTGTAAGCTTAAAGCGAAAACAAATGGCTTTAATAGACAAATCAAAGCAGAAGCTTCAAAGCTAACCTTTTTTTAGGGCGAAGGCGAGAGCGAGCGAGGGCGAGGGCGAGATCGAGACCGAGACCAAGACCGATTGAGGGTGAGACCGAGACCAAGATTGAGACTGATTGAGGGCGAGAGAGACAGAGACTAAGAGGGCAAGAGCGATCGAGAGTGAGAGACCGAGAGCGAGGGCGAGGGAGGCAGTGACTTAGCGGCGAGAGCGAGGGCGAGTGAGCGAGCTAGATAGACACAACGAGGCCCGAGCGAGAGAGGGTTCTAGGGTTTGCAGGGGGGGATTTTGGAAGAGAGGGGGATGAGAGGAAGATTTGGGCGGGGGCACGAGAGAGAAGGGGAATTTTCACGGGGATATATTAAATCGTATCCCCGGCGGTTTTAAAAACCGCCGGGGATGGGCAAACATCACCAGCGATTTATAAAAACCGTCGGGGATGTCTTTTCCATATTCGGCATTTGTCCAAACCGCCGGGGATGTGAGTGTATACCAGGCGGTTGTCAAAACCGCCGGGGATGTGGATGTATACCCGGCGATTGTTAAAACTGCCGGAGATTTTGGTGTATTCCCGACAGTTGTTTAAACCATCGGGAAAAGTTCACCGACAATACCCCTTTTTCTTGTAGTGTACTCATGGTATGCCCTAACACAAAAATGTGGATACCTTTACGATTTTTTGTTTCATGAAATTCCTATTTAGCAAAATTTTAAAATGTATTAAAATTTTAAAATGTAAATTTAATCATATTATTTAAACTTTAAATTTATTCTAATATCTAATATAACAAATAACTAAGCATTTTAAAATTTTAAAATAGCAAATTTTCAAATACAAAGCTTAGATTGTGTTCTCTTTATTGTTTTCAAATCATTTTTAGTTTTCAATTTTTTAAAATAATGAAAACGAGTTCTTTTTACTGTTTTTAAAAATACATTTTTGAAAGCAAAAAAAAAATTGTAAAGAAAACTCAAAATTCAAAAAACATTTAATTATTCATATTTTATTATTGTAATGGGAAACAATATTACAAAATTCATTAACTTTAAAATGTATATATTTTTTTAATAATATATTAACATTAAATATTTTTAATTTACTGAATAATCAAATTTACTGAATAAAATATTATTAAAAATTATTTTCAAAATTTCAAAAAGAACACGTTTTCTAATTTTCTATTTTAAGAATTAGTTTTTTAAAATGATAAAGAGAACATGTTTTCAATTTTCTAAAAATATACTATCAAAACAAAAAACTAAAAATAAATTCAAAACTCAAAACTAAAAATTGAAAAGTAAAGAAAACGCCACCTTAGTTTTTTAAGCACAAATTGTTATCTCTTTCACATTCTTATTTTCAACTAAGGCTTTCAAATACAACAATGGCGATGGAAACTGGCATTGGAGAGGTCAAGCGGGATAAGGCGCATCTTCTCCTTTTCTTTTTTCATATTTAAATTGAATTAAATAATAATAATCACATCCGTACAAAAGGCCAATTTAGTCCTTATACCATACGCCTATATCTAGTTTAGTATTCAAATTTTTAAGATTATCCCAACTTAATACATGTCATCTCTAGTACTACTTGAAAACACTGAAACAATATCGTTTCAATGTTCTTCAAACGTTTCTTATCTTAAAATGTCAAGAAAAACAAAACAAAAAAATGTTTTCGAGCTATTTTTATAGTTTTGGAAACTTTTCTAAGTCATTTTGCAATATTGAAAACATATTGAAAATGTATTTCTATTTCTCAACCATGCCAGAGCTAGAAGCAATTGTATTTCTGTTGTCCCAATGACCACATTAGAATTATAAGAAACTTGTGTTTATGTTTACTTAAATAGATGATAGAATTTATGTTTATATTTGATTGAATAATTATTTTTTATAATTTTCTATATTAAAAATTTTATTTACAAAAAATCATATATTTTTTATTTATACGTTTCTATTTCCCACTTTTTTAAAAAAAATGTTTCTGAGTTTCCTTTTTGTATTATATTTGTTTCCCACTTTCATTTTCATGCAACCCAGCCTGTCATTGACCAAGTTTTCAAAAGTTGAAATATTAAATTGACCCAATTTCTTACTTATACAAAAATTTAAACTATTTAGCAAAATTTTTATTTAATTATTTTATTTTACTCTTTCTTCACAATTAATTAACGAGAAAATGTCACATTTAGATTATAGAAATATAAAACCAAGCTTAAATTTAGAAGTGCACAATTCCAGAGGCAGTTTGCCTACCTTATGCCTGTCGATAGACCGAGTGCAAATTTAAATTCAATCCATTTAATTGAGTTTAATATTAAACATGAATATGATTACTAAAACCCAAATCTGAATATGATTATATATACTATAAACGGTGAAGATATATATAATAGATTAAATATATTTTACGTTTAGTAATATATAAAGTTAATTACTTAATTATAATACTTATGATATATTTAATCTAAATATATTTAATATATTAACTATAAGATCAATAGGTCAAGGAAGACTAAGGATATAGAGGGTTTTTTCTCTCACGCATGCGATGCTCACAAGCTTTTGTTGTAACTTTATGGATTCAAGTGTTTATTCCCTCCAACATTTCTCAATTCTCAAATATTTGATGAAAACTTCCCATCCTTTTGGTGCTCATTTGTCTTAAATTTTTAATTCCATTTTCGTCATTTTGAACTCAAAAACAAAAAATTGCATTTGGTTACTATTTTTGTTTTAAATTTTTAAAAGAATTTAAAACAAAATGGTGTTTTCACAAATTTCTTTTTTGTATTTATCACTATATCATCATAGACGACTTAAGTCATTGGACGGATTGCCTAGGACATAATAGAGGTGGTGTCGATGACTGAAAGGATGAATAAAGAAATTATATATCTATATATATAATCGAAAACAAATCATAGTTGGCTCACGACACATTAAGTTCTTTGTCCAAAAATTAAAAATAAAAAAACCATGCTAGGTCTTTATTTTTTAACACAAAAATAAAGTCGAACATAATATGTCAGGGCCCGCTTCCGAATTACCCACTAGCATAGGAAATCCATGAGAAGGTCCATACAAGATGGATACAGATACAAGACATCAATAAAAAATTTTGCTCACTATCAAAAGGAGCCATAATAAATATTACATCATTTATCTAGGGCTTACCACTCATACACTATCAAAATGAAAGGCTCCAATGCTATAGATACAAAATAAAGCCCTCTATTGAAGCTCTCCAAATTACACCCATAGATCTTTGAAGTCGGGACATCTCTGTACACATCTAAGCAGAACTCGCCCCAAATATCTATCTTCCACTTACCTGGTATGACAAAAAAGCAAGGGTGGGCCATAAGGCTCAACAAGTATATAGCAAAGGAAAATTACGACAAGATCAATATACGAAGGCATGAATAACAAAGAGCCAAGGGAAATTCACTACCAGACTATTAAATCTCAATTGAGTTCTTGCCTTCGACACGTGACAACAACCTCCTCAGAGAAAACCATTTCTATATATTTTAACAAAACCCATTTTAAATTTTCATAAGGTATACATGCACATGCACAACAATTAGCATACAAGGTTCCTTTAACCATATGCATCAATACATGCATTTCACATGAGTACCAGACTCTCTTTTTCCCATGCCATTGACATCATACATGTCATGTGTTATTTCCATCATCATGCACATGAACCATAACAGAGAAACCCAAGTAGCCCCCAAGGCTGCCACTACCATGCATACATGCATACATTATGAAGGATACTCTTCATTCAATTAAATGCCATGCCTTTAAAGAATCATTGCATAGCTTATGCCTCAATTTACAAAGGGATGACTTTCCCATGCATCACAACATCTCAAATAGCCAGTCATCCATGCAGATGTATAAATATATATACACACAAATACCAAAATTCCAATAGTCACTCCTAGCTCGAGAAACGCCTATCGAGTTTATGGCCACCTCATCTGTATCAGGCTCTCATAAGGTACCATCTTCCACACACGCAGACTTAGTTACCGTGCCAAAATAATAATAGTGGCGCAAATTATAACATCAAGCATGCATATGTGAATTTAAGTACATGCCACATCACGAGTGACCACCATAGTACATGCAAGCCCTTTACACATAGTGTATACCCATGACTATATGCATAATTACCATGCCATGCTTAATGCACCCATCACATGCAAAGCATGACCTATCATCATAAAGCAAGATAAAATGCAATGCATCCACAACAATACTATGACAAGTGACGATCACATATCCTCAATATTTGCCCATTAAAGCTCTTGGCTCTTCCACACAATTTACATTGATTAGGTTTCACCACATCAATTAAGGAAAATTATTCATATAATGGTAGTCATACATCACACATGAGTTACCATGGACATGCCAACCAAGAACATTTCTTATTAACTTCCCAAATGATTATCATCATGCTTCCTCATGCAACTCGATTACATTTTTATCTCATAAACTCTCGTATATACATATATATGTCTTCAATCACATCTTATCATTTTAGAGGATTGAGGGATATCAAAAGAAGCATTTAAAAATAATTTACTTTAACAATCTTATTTGATTTGGATTAAGAAAAGTCTTAACCAATTGAAATAATAACCAAAATATATGATATTGTATATCAAATCGAATCCCTCAAAGTCTAGTTTATGACGCTTCAAATGGATCACAATTTCGAGTTCTACATCAAAAGTTATGGTCAAAACAGCGAAGCACGCGCAGTTTAGTCAAGTTGCGACCGAGTTGACTCGGCCCAAGTCGACTTGACCTCCTAGATGAGTCAACTTGGCTAAGAACGAAGAAAAAAGGCCAAAAATCTACCAAAAACACTCAAAATGAACACCAATCACTCCAAAACTCTCATTCTAGCTTCCTAACCCACAATGCCATTCCATGAAAGAAAAATAAGGGATAATCAAGCCCCAACGAAACCATTAACAAGACCCAACAAAGGCTTTGACATGACATACAAATCAAAGGAAAAATGATGAAAATATACAACCGATACCAACATACTTTTAAAGATTGAGGGAGAGAAGAACCATGAAGCATTTCATTGCTACACCGAAAAAGAAAGCTTGCACAACCATTTAAAAAATATGAGTGCAAGAGAACTTGCCTTGATAATGGAATCCCAAAGAAAAGAAGAGCAGTCAGCTGAGATCTCCCCACTTGAAACTTCAGTGGACATCCATAATAAAGAATAAGAAAGAAAGAGAAGGAGAAGAAGAAGGAGAAAAGGATAGCAACGAGAAGAAGAGATTGAGAATGAAGAATGATAAGAATTAGACAAGGCATGGAGAGGTAAGGGGGAGAGAATGGTCTACCAACCACTCTCCCCTTTGCTTTTACCATATTACCCTTCTCCTAAAACACACACACACAAATATCTCATGCCCCTTATGAACATTTTACATTTTCTTATTTCTTTTCTTTTTTCTTTATTCAATCCATTACGTCAATTACCATTTTACCCTTTTCTTTTTCTTACACACATATAATAAATAAACCCACTTTAGACATTTCATAAACCATTTCTATTTTTTTGATTAAATAAAATATACCATTTCATGCACATGGGCCCAAATCCCATTTCATTACCCCAACTCAAATGGCCCAACCTAACCTTAGGCCCAATGGGGTTTACAACCTCATTTCAATAGATATGCAAAATTTCACACTTGGGTTTAACCCAATTTCAAAACCCCAATTCATTAGAGATGGACTTATTTTAGCTACCCACATATAATAATACCACTTATAATTTATCCACAAATTTTTATTATATAAATTTGCCACATAAAAATATTTTTCCACATTTTATTCTAATAGGACAAAATTTTCAATACTCATAAATAAAATATTAATAACTCCTAGACCCACCAATGGGTCGTTACATAAAAAAATGAAAACCAAAACTAATTAAATTGAAAACTCTTTCAAATAGTTCCTTGTAAAATTTTATCCACGTTTGAACTCGTCATGACTGTTAACCTTTGGATCTTTCCCTTTTTGATTGGATACTTCAATTAAGTTTTCAAAATATTGAATTGGATGATTCCTTATTACCTTTCTTACTATAACTGATAACAAGGTTTTCGTTCTCCAAAAATCTAGGAACTTAATGGATACTGTTAAACCTGAGATAGTATTTACTTAATATTGTAAGAGATGTAGTCAAAATTAATATAATAAATGAGTAATTAAGCAGCTGATTTTTTGTCGATTTAATACATTCAATGGTTAGTTATATCTAATGACAAACCCTATCTTCCGCATATTTTATGTAACGACCCGTTTATTTATGAATTAATGTGAATTGGGGTGTGAAAAATTAATTGGAGAAAAATTAAAATTTATCAAGAGGGTTTTGGTAATTATTCGAAATTATTGAGGTCGTTATGGAATATTTGGGGATTTAAGGAAAAAAAATAATAGTTCATGTTATTTTGAAGAAATAGATAATTAATTATTTGGATTTGAAAGTATTTCTGGAAAGAATAAAATAAATTAATTGGGATTAATTTTTGAAAGTTATTGAGTTAAAGGATAATTTTTGAAAACTGGATGCCACCTTAAAAATAAATGACAAGGATTTTTATCCGAGGAGTGCTGTAGGCAAGATGGTTGGAAGTCCCAAGGAAGAGGGAGAGGTCGTGGGTTCAAACCCGCGGCCGAGCAATTAAAGTTGTTCTTTTTATCCAAAAAAAAAAGAATCAGCAAACGCGCTTAAGCACCCACGCGCGGCCCCGTAGGGGGGCCCATGCCCACGCAGGCGCTCGCGATCGCATGTGCACGGAGCCAGGCGCCCTCGGCCGCACGCCTATGCGCGCCACACAAGACCCCTGCGTGGCCCTACTGCGCTAACAGCTGCTAGCTACTGCCAAGTGGCTTCCAGCCACTACCACTTGTCCAAATTGTTAAGCCATTTGTCCAGCCCCTTGCCAAGTGTCCAAACATGCTTTTTCCACCATATTTTTTTTATTCCCTTTACCCCACGTAACCCCTAAATTGTCCCTTCCCCTTGGCCTATAAATAGGCCATTAATGCTTAAGAGAAATGGGGAATTTTGTGAGAAATTAGGGAGATTTTTGGGGAAGGTTTTAGGCAAATTAGGGAGAATTTTGGTGAAATTAAGGGAAATTCTTGCCGTGTAAGTTTGGGCTGTGTCATAAGCAACCTTGATTCACAGTAGAAATTAAAGAAGAATACCCAAGGCAAGTTCCTATTACTATTTTGCAAATTCTTCTGCTGTTTTACAAGTTAAATTCATCTTTCCTCAAGTTTATGTTTTAAATTGCAAGTTCCATATTTATCTCTTGTTATTGCAAAATCCTACTTCTTAATTTTCAAAAATTGCAAGTTATGTCCTATTTTACAAGTTATTTCCCTTTGCTAGTAAATTATCCCACGATTTACATTTATACTTATTGAGTCTCAAATAGGGTTTTGTATCACCCTATCTTTTCTTAGGAATGATGCTTTATTGTGGACATGCAAAGGTTTGATGTTGTCTTGCATGAATGTTGCCCTATTACTTCATTAATTGCATGTCAGTTATTTATGATAAGTTATTGTGAATACGCATGTTATGATAGTGCATGAAGCATATGCATGAAAATGGTTTTTAAAAATATGTAAAGGCCTCAAGATGCGTGCAACAGACGAGTCCGCAGGATATATCTGCAGAGAAAGTGTTGAGCTCAAAGTCGGACTTCAGTCCCAAGTTTATGTTATGGACTTTAGTCCCAAGGTTTCGGACTTCGATCCCATGTTTATATTTCTAAAAAGTACTGCATATGAGCATAAATACATGTATCATCATTTTATCATATGAAAGTACCTTAAATGGCATTCATGTCTCTTTTGCTTCTTGATACCATGACTCTTATGCTCGCTTTCTTCCAGTTATACTTGCTGGGCCTTGTGGCTCATGTTTGCTTACATCATTCCAAGTAAGGGTAAGGCTAAAGTAGAGGGCAAGCCAAGTGAGTCATGATCCATGGGGTAGCCATGTGTATAGAGCCGTCTCATTCAAAGATCCATGAGGGTGTTGTGTTGTGTAATATTAAATTATGCTTGTTTATGTTTTAGATTGTACCCTGAGGGGATATGGTGGGTTTATGGACCCTGATCTGGTGTGTAATATTAAGTTGCTCTTGTTTATGCGAGCATGTGAACACTATTGTGTTTATCTATGAGTAAGAATGTATGAGTGTGGCTTCCGTTGTCAAGGAGGATGTGTAAGGTTTTTAATGAGATTTAACATTTATGTTATCTTGTTATGGGTCCTTGGTTAAGGGCACCTACAATTGGTGGTATCAGAGCCGGGTTTGAGATGAGTCTCTGTACACGTAGGAATGTTGGGTAGAGTTAAGGGTATTTTTAGCAAATAAAGGTGTGACTAAGTATGAATTAGACTCTAAAAATGTTAGTTGTGTAGAAAAATGAGTGCTCATCGAGGAAGGCCACCAACCCGAAGCCTAGGCCGTGGCCAACTTGCACTCACACTTGCACCCATGTCTGATACTTCAAGGGAGTCTAATGGAGGGCTGCGACAAGAGATGGATGAGGTGCATGAAGCTTTAGCAGGGATACGAAGGACGATTGAGATGCTTGCTGTCAATCAAGTGAGAAATGATCAGGGGCAAGAACAAGTACGGCAAGAGGTCGAGAATAATCGTGGTCAAGTCTCCAATTCAGAGGTTCAAGGGATGGAGAGCAATGCGGGAGGCCAACTACTGAAGAATTTTATGGCGCTTCAACCTCCTGAATTCTATGAAGGTATAGATATCTTGGCAGCAAAAAATTGGATGTTATCCATAGAGAAGCACCTTCGGACCATGGGGTGTAGCGATGCACAACGGGTGCAATTTGCCACCTTCCTTTTGAGAGGGGATGCTGAAAGATGATGGGAGACCGCTCGTCAAAGCTTCATAGGTAGGGAACCCTATTAGGCCGAATTTCAAGATGCATTTAATGGGAAATTTTTCCCTGACTGGATTTGAGAGTAGAAGACATACGAGTTTATTAAGCTAGTGCAAGGAAGCAAGTCAGTGGCTCAGTATGGGACTGAGTTCATTTTCTTAGCCAGATTTGCTCCAGAATTGGTGTCAATTGAAGCGAAGAAAGATGCAAAATTCCAGAGAGGTCTACGAGCTGACATTCGACATGCATTAGCTGGAGCAAGGATTTTGGATTACTCGATTGTGGTACAGAGAGCTTACGCCATTGAACGAGATAAGACTGAACTAGGAAATGGACAAGGGATGTATAAAGGAACGGGTAATAAGAAGAGAAAGTGAGAAACACGTCCATCAAGTGGGATGGTAAAAGTTCCGCTATATGGTAATTGTGGCAAAAGACATAAGGAACCCTGTCGCTTCGGTAGTGGAGTTTGCTATTTGTGAGGATAAGCAGGGCACATGCGAAGAGAATGTCCTCGTAGTTAGGATAAGGCAATGGCTAACATAGAAGTGAAGTGCTTTCGATGTGGACAGAAGGGTCACCTAGCAAATAATTGTTCACAACTGGCCCAGCCTTAGTACGAAGGACAAAGATTTAGAGGATAGGGACCCTAGCTTAACCAAAGGCCAGCAGCACCTAGGGCACAAGGAATAATCCCATAGATGATGATGCCACAGCGCCCTACTGCTGCAGATAAACCCTGTATGCAAGGAAAGGTGTTCGCCCTGACGGCAGCAGATGCAGAGCAAGGGAACAAGATAATTCAAGGTATTATTTCTTTATATGGTGTAGATGTGCGTGTGCTTTTTGATACCGGCTCTACGCATTCTTTTATTACACTACATGTGATATGTTATGTTCCCATCCCTAGAACTATTTTACCATATTACCTGGTTGTGTCTACACCTGGGGATATGGTGTTAGTAGGGAGTGAGATACTCCAAAATTGTGAGATTAAGGTGTATGATAAGAAATGTCCTAGCGACTTAGTGGTGTTGGGCATCAAGGACTTCGATCTTATTCTAGGTATGGACTGGTTATCTTGACACTATGCTAAGGTGGATTGTTGAAGAAAGGTGATTCATTTTGAGTTGCCCCAACAACCAATTATTGTGTATAGGGGTATTAAGCCGATGAGTTCAATTCCAATGGTCTCGATAATGAAGGCAGAAAGGTTGGTACGACATGGTTGTGAGGCGTACCTTGCCTTTGTAACCACTGATGGAAACAGTAAGGCAAAGTTATTAGAACTTCCTATGGTTTGTGAGTTCCTGACGTGTTCCTAGATGAATTGCCAGGATTACCACCTCAAAGAGAAGTGGAATTCTCTATTGACTTGGTGCCAGACACCCAACCCATTTCAAAAGCTCCCTATAGAATGGCCCCAAATGAATTGAAAGAGTTAAAGACTCAACTGCAAGAGTTGATTGATAAGGGGTTCATTCGCCCTAGTGCATCGCAATGGGGTGCTCCAGTATTGTTTGTACGAAAAAAGGATGGATCCCTAAGACTATGTATCGACTATCACTAGTTGAATCAAGTGACAGTAAAGAAAAAATACCCATTGTCACGTATGGATAATTTGCTAAATCAACTTCGAGGGGCATCAGTATTCTGAAAAATTGATTTGAAGTCTAGTTATCACCAAGTGCGCATTAAAGAGGAAGATGTGCAGAAAATAGCTTTCAGAACTCGCTATGGGCATTATGAGTTCGTGGTGATGCCATTCGGATTAACTAATGCCTCGGCAATTATCATGGATCTTATGAATTGAGTCTTTAAAGAATATCTAGACTGCTTCGTAATTATCTTTATCAATGATATTTTGATTTACTCCCCGAGTCTAGGAGAGCATGAGATCCATCTCAAACTTGTCTTGCAAAGACTTAGGGAGAACCAATTGTATGCCAAACTTAGCAAGTGTGACTTTTGGCAACAGCAAGTGGGATTTTTGGGCCATGTAATCTTTGGGGAGGGTATCTCAGTTGACCCCGAAAAGATTAAGGCTGTAATAGATTGGCCAAGGCCTACGACAGTGACTGGAATTCGTAGTTTCCTTGGCTTGGCTAGCTATTACCGAAGATTTATAGAGGGCTTTGCCCGTTTAGCTACCCCCATGACCAATTGACTCGAAAGGGGGTGAAATTTGAGTGGGGTGAGGCGTGTGAATCCAGCTTCTAAGAATTGAAGCAAAGATTGACTACCACTCCGGTGTTAGCTATCCCTAGGAGTAGGGAGGAATTTACCATATATAGTGATGCCTCACATTCAGGATTGGGATGTGTGCTAATGCAGGATGGTCGTGTAATTGCCTATGCCTCGCGACAATTGAAAAAGCACAAAATGAACTACCCAACACACGACTTGGAATTGGCAGCTGTGGTATTCGCACTAAAAATTTGGAGGCACTACCTATATGGAGAGAAGGTGGAGACTTATACGGACCATAAAAGTTTAAAGTATCTTTTCTCCCAGAAGGAATTGAATATGAGGCAACGTCGGTGGATAGAGTTATTTAAAGACTACAATTGTGAAATTTTATATCATCCAGGAAAGGCCAATGTAGTGGCTGATACTTTGAGTCGACGTGGAGCATCCATTGCAACTATGATGGTGCAAGAATGGTTAATGTTGGAGCAACTGAATGATTTATCTATCTCTCCATCTGAGGAAAGATCAATCGTGTTTTGCAGTTATATGAAGGTGCAATCGGAGTTGATTTAACGGATTCGGGTCCAATAGTCTACTGATGAGAAGCTAGCCAAAGTTTTAGTCAATAGGGAGAAATTTGAGACTATGGGATACAGCCAGAGGGGCGACAGACTATTATTGTTTCAAGGTTGGATTTGTGTACCAGAGAACGAAGAATTGAGACAAGAAATTCTGACTGAAGCACATAAAGTCCGTTACACCATTCACCCGGGCATGACAAAAATGTATCAGAATTTGCGACAACAGTTTTAGTGGGATGGTATGAAGAATGACGTGGCTAAGTTTGTCCCGTAATGCTTGGTGTGCCAACAAGTGAAAGCAGAACATCAGAAGCCCGCCGGTTTGTTGCACTCACTACTGATACCATAATGGAAGTGGGATCACATTGTTATGGATTTTATCACAGGTTTGCCTAGAACTTTGAAAGGGCATGATGTAATATGGGTAATAGTAGACCGATTAACAAAGTCAACCCACTTCTTTCCAATTAAGAAGACATTTCCCTTAAATCGGTTGGCTAAGTTATACGTTGAAGAGGTAGTAAGGTTGCATAGAATCCCAATCAGTATTGTCTCAGACCGCGACCCCAGATTTACTTCTCGGTTCTGGGGAGCCTTACATGAAGCTTTAGGAACTCAACTAAAATTTAGTACTGCATTCCATCCTCAAACAAACGGAACAAGCTATCCAGACCTTGAAAGATATGTTAAGAGCTTGTGTGCTAGACTTCCACGGAAGCTAGGATGATCATTTGCCATTAGTGGAATTCGCTTATAACAATAGTTTCCATTCTAGTATTGGGATGCCACCGTACGAGGCGCTCTATTGTCGGTCGTGTAGATCAGCCATTTGTTGGGAAGAAGCAGGAGATAGGACCTTACTCGGACCAGAAGTAATTGAGCAGACCTCTGAGAAGATCAGACTCATCAGGACCCAAATGAAGACAGCCCAAGATAGGCAGAAAAGTTATGCTGATAAACGATGATGTGACCTCGAGTTTGCTGTCGGGGATCATGTATGGCTCAAAGTAATGCCTGTGAAGGGCGTGCGGAGATTCGGGATCTCAAGAAAACTCAGTCCTCGATATGTAGAACCATTCGAAATATTGGAGCGAGTAGGATTATTAGCCTACCGACTAGCCTTACCTCCTGGTAGCACTCTCACCTTACAATTAAAACCCAATAAAACTTTTATATATTTTTTCTTTATTTTGATGAGAGGTTTATACTCATCAGTGTATGAGTGCAGTTGTAGTCCCAAGTCTTCCACTGAGAGATTTATTTATGACAAAAAAAAAAAGAATGTCACAAACATGTACATGCATTTGGATGAATTGGCAATAAGATTTTTTTATGGATTTTTAGATAACAGATACTAAGAAATAAAGTAAGGCAGAAGTTGAAATAAACGCTTAATGTGAGGATATGAAATTGGATAGCACTTGAATTAAGACAATTTCAGCACCAACTCGTTGATTCCCAAGTTTTTAGCAGAAAAGATTAGCAACATTAATTTAATTTCAGATATTAGGGTTTATTATTAAATGCAATTAGAGATGATAATAATTCTAGTTTAAGCAATCCCCATACATGATATGCGAGATTCTAGTTTAAGCAACTACCATAAATTCGATTGCAATTAATACACAAAACAACTAAATTAATCATCCGGGTTTGGGTATGATAGTTTTTCCAGTTCTAGTAACTCTCATACATGGCATGAAAGCTCTAAGTTAGGCTTACGCTCCAATCTAAATCTAGTGATTTCTCAATAATTACTACACACCCATACTGAATTTTAAATTAATGTCACTTATTTTAAGCACAGATTTCTTTGGGAATCATTGACGTTAGACAATGTGCTTGCCTTAAACCAAGATTGGATTTAGCTACTCATCTCCATTTAAAAGTTAATTGATAGAAATTTAAATGGCGTAATTTAAATAATAGAATTTAAATGATAGGAATTAAAATAGCAGAAATTAACCGGCCATTTAGGCGGTGGATAATAAAGTAACAATAAAGGACATAAGAATTCAAGAGAAGAAAGAAAAAGAAATAAGATCACAAGAGAAAACAATAGAGAAAATAAGAAAGAACAAAAATAATTCTCAAAGAGAGAATTCTAAGAAAACAACTAAGTTTTGATTCAAGAATAATAATCACTCTTACAAATGCAATCAAGTGAGTTATTTATAACCCACAAAATGCAATACAAACCACACAATTTCAATTATTCAACTAAACATAATTATATCTAATGGGCACTCACACAATTAAAGTTAAATGGATTTTAGCTATAATACACACCTAAAGTTAAATGAAATTTAGCTAAAATACACACCTAAAGTTAAATAGATTTTAGCTAAAATACACGCCTAAAGTTAAATGGATTTTAGCTAAAAAAAACACACCTAATAAAGCACTCATAAAAAATATTAAAAAAAATAAAAATAGATTTCTACAATTAGGTTTTTGATCTTCATTAGGATTAAAAAAAATGCTTGGGTCTTCTCCAAATGATGTCTTCCTGCTCAAATTGGGCCTTAAACATGTGTTGGGCCTTGGGCCTTCAATTTAATGGGCATGTGCTGGACCATTTCTTCATTCCAACTTGCAATTAAATGTGGGCATTCTTTGCTGGGTCTTCTAAATTGGGCTTCAATTGCAATTTTAATGCTTTTATCCTCCAAGCAAGCCCTGCTTCACGCATGAACATATGTGATATTAATATATTATATATTATGCATGATTATATGATATGCATGCATGGGGTGCACTTATATTGATATATGTATATATATATGTATTACGTTTATATATTATATTATATATTATAGATATATATTTATATATTGTAAATAACTATTTAATTAAACCAATTTAAAATCAAAACAGGGGCTATAATTATAACAAAATTTTACAAAATTAACCACTAATCACCTCCACAATTAGCTAATGTTCATAATGTATTTCATGTGTCCATGCTACGAAAGTACGTGCCAGACCCTCAACATGTTATTGATTATCGTACTCTCGGAGACAAGGAAGATGCGACATATGACGAATTGCCAGTAGCCATTCTGGAACGAAAAGAAAAAGTGTTAAGGAGCAGATCCATTCCATATATAAAGGTCCAATGGCAGTATCACAGTCCAGAAGAAGCCACATGGGGGCTAAAGGAAGAAATGAAGCGTTCCTTCCCTCAGTTTCTTGAATGACCAGCTACGAATTTGGAGGACCAAATTCTTTTGAGGAGTGAGGATTTGTAACAACCCATTTATTTATGAATTAATGTGAATTTGGGTGTGAGAAATTAATTGGAGAAAAATTAAAATTTATCAAGAGGGTTTTGGTAATTATTCAAAATTATTGAGGTCGTTATGGAATATTTGGGGATTTAAGGAAAAAAAATAATAATTCATGTTATTTTGAGGAAATAGATAATTAATTATTTCGGTTTGAAAGTGTAACGCCCCGTTTTCCCAAGCGCATTATGACTTGGGACAATAATTTTTTTCTTTTAAATACTAAAGTTGAACCACATCATTCCTCGAAATCGTCCCAGAATTCTCATCTATTAATCTCGAAAGATAATCACTATACACATCAAATGTGGAAGCAATGATCGAAACCTGATATCTTAATATTTAATCATAAATAAATTCTTACATCTTCAACATTCCTCAAAACGTTCAAAATCTAAAGTAGCAGAACTTAAATACAGGGTCTACGTTACATACATTTCATTTCTCATGCACTCTACTAAGTGCCATTTCATGCCTCATTTATCCTCGTATCTGCTACAATCTCCACCTGAAACTTTTGAATATTCCAGGGGCAAAGCTCAAGTTAGATGATGAATCATCTAAGTAAGGGTACAGAAAACATATTTCGTGTATGAATGCAATGTCTTACCTCGTAGGTGTCAACTGCACCCCTCATGCTACTTACCATTTTTGCAGCCCCCTCTTTCGAAGCCGAGGTGTATGGGTGAACCCTTGGTAAAGTAGCGGTGCCAGTTCGTACTCCCTATGGCCTCAAATGCGAGTGATCAATGATATCAACGTGTATTCATGCATTTCATAATCACGTCATGTATGCAGTCTAAGTGATGAATACATATCAGGGCATGTCAATATGATGAAAACATTTTCGAGGAACATAAACCAAGCATTTTCCATAAAACTAACTTTAATTGAGGAGTACCACTTACCTTCTCAAGCTTATCGGGCTACCTCAAAATTTGCACATGTCTCGAAATTTGTGCATCACCTCGATTTGCGTATCATCCTCAAAATTCGCACCAATCACTTCAACTTAAGCCTCAAAACATTCTAATCATCACAATTATTTAAATAAGTATTAAAACCTATTTTTCCATAATTTCTAGCATTTTCTATAATTTTCTCTCTATTTCTTCCTATTTTTCCTCAATAAATCCAAACTAAATATTTCTAAAATATTTTCTCAAATATTTTACTCCGAAAATTCATAAAATAATATTCTTGAATTTCTGGAATTTTCTAAGAAATTTTACTTACCTTAGCTTAGCATCTCTGACTTCATCGGTATGCGTTCCCTATCCTTGAAATGCGTGTCCGGACCGTTTTTTTCCCCAAAATCTCTAGAATATTATCGAAATATAATTTCCTATCTTTTGGGATTTTTCTGGAATTTTTTTCGACATTTTTCCATTTATTTTTCCTTTTCTTTTCTTTCTTTTTCTTTTCTTTTCTTTTTTCTTTTTTTCCCTTTCTTCTTCTTCCTCCTCCCTCCTGCGCGACCTGCAACTCCATCTTCTTTATTTTTTTTTTTTTTTCCTTCCTTTCTTCTTCTTCTCTTCTTCTTCTTCTTCCTTCTCTTCTCTTCTTCTTCCTCTCATTTCTTCTTCTTCTTCTTCCTCTTCCGCACGACCTGCAGCTCCCCTGCCATGCGACCGCCGCTGCCCACGCGCTTTCCGGCCTATCGCCGCCCTCACCGCCCGCCGTTGGCCTCCCCGGCCACTACCGCTCCCGTCGCGCCGCTGCTGGCAGCCGCACGTGGCCGCCGTTGGCCGCGGCTGGTTGCTGGTTCGGCACGACTGCCCACGGCCATGGCTGCCATGGCCGCACCAGCTCCCTCCGGCCGCCTCCCAAGCCTTCGCAGCCTCCTCCGACCGTCGCACCACCATCAACAAGCCATCCCTCGTTGCCTCGACCCTCCCCTGCTCGCGTCACCCAGCTGCTGGAGCTCGCGCTCGAACTGCCATGGCTGGAGCTTCACGCAACCAACTGGAACGCATGGCTGCGTCGACCACTTCTGCCATCGTTACTTGCCGCGAACTCACCGCCTTCAGTCGCCACCCAGCTCCCTCTTAATATCCTTGCTTCTCCTCCATTCTCTTGGCCAAGATCTCTCTGCCGCCTTGCTTCCATTTCTTCTCCAATTCTATCCCTATTTATAGGCGCTCGGTTGTTCCCTCACCTCACTAGCCGTACCCCATTGCGTGCAAATCTTCTTAGCGTGTAAAATCTCCCATAAATCTCGGCAGGCATGGAGTTTGCATGCATAATCAATTTGCAGAGCAGTAGCCATCACTCACACACACACAACCAGCGAATGCACACGTATTCTATATATATATATATATATAACGATAAATTGCACTATTAATTAAGAGAAATTACACATTTAAATTTCAATTTTCACCTTAAATCCACTTAATTAATTCCCTTATTGCAACTATGCCCTTAAACATTGAATTGAATTGCATTATAATACCGAAAATTCAAAATTAATAACAAAAAACTTAATCAAAAAGGACGATTCGCCCCAGTGTCCTTACCAGACTGTCGTTTCATCCTGAAACCACTTAAGGGTTGCTCATAACGCAAAACTAAAGCCCCCCTAGGGTTCCGTTGATTTTTCGGGAGCCTCCTATGACGATTCTATTTTACAGCCTAAATGGTAGTTGTACCGAAAACTGTTTATAATCCGATTTCTTTCGATACCATAAATTCTATCTCGAAACGCTCGTCGAGACCATATAATTTTTCTTAGATAATTTTATTCCGATGCATTCCCTACAGTCGATTCGGTACTTACAACTGCTATCAAACTAATTTTTCGATATTCTAAACTCATCGAAATTATGTGGCATCCTTATACGAACATGGGGTATTACAGAAATTATTTCTAGAAAGAATAAAATAAATTAATTGGGATTAATTTTTAAAAGTTATTGGGGTTAAAGGATAATTTTTGAAAACTAGATGCCACCTTAAAAATAAATGACAAGGATTTTTATCCAATGAGGGCTGTAGGCAAGATGGTTGGAAATGCCAAGGAAGAGGGAGAGGTCGCGGGATCAAACCCGTGGCCAAGCAATTAAAGTTGTTATTTTTATCAAAAAAAAAAAATAGAATCAGAAAGCGAGCTTATGCGCGCTCGCGCGCGCGGCCCCGCAGGGGGGTCCAGGCGCACGCGGCCGGGTGCCTATGCGCGTCACGCAGGGCCCCTCCATGGCCCTGTTGCGCGCCAGCAGCTACTAGCTGCTGCCAAGTGGCTTCCAGCCACTACCACTTGTCCAAATTGTTGCGCCACTTGTCCAGCCCCTTGCCAAGTGTCCAAACATGCTTTTTCCACCAGATTTTTTTATGCCATTTGCCCCACGTAACCCCTACATTGTCCCTTCCCCTTGGCCTATAAATAGGCCATTAATGCTTAAGAGAAAGGGGAAATTTTGTGAGAAATTGGGGAGATTTTGGGGGAAGGTTTGGGACAAATTAGGGAGAATTTTTGTGAAATTAAGGGAAATTCTTGCCGTGTAAGTTTGGGTTGTGGCGTAAGCAACCTTGATTCGCAGTAGAGATTAAAGAAGAATACCCAAGGCAAGTTCCTATTACTATTTTGCAAATCCTTCTGCTGTTTTACAAGTTAAATTCATCTTTCCTCAAGTTTATGTTTTAAATTGCAAGTTCCATATTTATCTCTTGTTATTGCAAGATCCTACTTCTTAATTTTCAAAAATTGCAAGTTATATCCTATTTTACAAGTTATTTCCCTTTGCTAGTAAATTATCCCACGATTTACATTTATACTTATTGAGTCTCAAATAGGGTTTTGTATCACCCTATCTTTTCTTAGGAATGATGCTTTATTGTGGACATGCAAGGGTTTGATGTTGTCTTGCATGAATGTTGCCCTATTACTTCATTAATTACATGCCACTTCTATATGATAAGTTATTGCGAATATGCATGTTATGATAATGCATGAAGCATATACATGAAAATGGTTTTTAAAAATATTTAAAGGCCTCAAGATACGTGCAGCGGATGAGTCCGCAGGATATATCCGCAGAGAAAGTGTTGAGCTCAAAGTCGGACTTCGGTCTCAAGTTTATGTTATGGACTTTGGTCCCAAGGTTTCGGACTTCAGTCCTATGTTTATAGTTCTAAAAAGTACTGCATATGAGCATAGATGCATGTATCATCATTTTATCATCTGAAAGTACCCTAAATGGCATTCATGTCTCTTTTGCTTCTTGATACCATGACTCTTATGCTTGCTTTCTTCCAATTATATTTGCTGGGCCTTGTGGCTCATGTTTGCTTACATCATTCCAGGTAAGGGTAAGGCTAAAGTAGAGGGCGAGCCAAGTGAGTTAGGATCCATGGGGTAGCCGTGTGTACAAAGCCATCTCATTCAAAAATCCCTAGGGGTGTTTGTGTTGTGTAATATTAAATTATGTTTTTTTATGTTTTAGATTGTACCCTGAGGGGATATAGTGGGTTTATGGACCCTGATGTGGTGCGTAATATTGAGTTGCTCTTGTTTATACGAGCATGTGAACACTATTGTGTTTGTTTATGAGTAAGAATGTATGAGTGTGGCTTCCGTTGTCAAGGAGAATGTGTAATGTTTTTAATGGGATTTAGCATTTATGTCATGTTGTGGGTCCCTAGTTAGGGGCGCCTACATTTTAACCCTCACAATAAATTGTCATTTAAAATTGAGCTAATTTGTTATAATTTTATCAATTAGAAGTGCGAACACACTTCAAAATATCTAGTACAATAACAAAAATGGAATTTTTTTCCATTCACACAATTTCTTAGGATAGCAACTTTTTTAAAAATTACAAGCAGTCATGCCTAACCACTTCTTTTTCTTTACTCGACAATGTTTAGCCACTTCTTAATACCTATAATAACAAATTCCACACAAACTATCAATGAAAGCAAAGGCCTAAAATATTTTTCTTTGAAAAATAAGATTGTACCACTCATAACATAATGGCATTCACATGCAACTACCTCATATGTTAAGTAAATCCCATTTAGATTAACAAGATTCTATTTTTGTTATAAAAACTCCAAACCACTCTATATCATCTATTATCGATGAATTCTTGATCAAATGGTTTATAGAACACAAGTTCATTGACTAGATGTAAGTGTAATAAAAAAAAACTAAGTAAAAGCGAGTGAGGAAATATTGAATCCATAGATATTATGAGAAAATAGGACAATGATTGTGCATCTAGTCACCCCTCCCACAACTAATTGGATCAAACACTCAATAACTCTTTGGGAAATTCTATTCACAACCACGTTTTTGCTCTTTGCAGTCATAATTAAAATGAATTTAATAAATACTCTTCACAACCATTTTTATTACTCTTCTACAACCACTTAAATTCCAAAATTACCCTCTCTCACATATCCCATACATCGCGGTCTCTCCCACATATCCCATACATCGCGGTGGCGGTGGCGATGGCCGCTGGGTTCGGAGGAGGTGGCGGCCTCCGAACAATGGAGTTCGGATAGGCCACTGCCACCCCTAGCGCCTCTAAACCATGGAGTTCGAATGCAGCATGCGCTTTCGAACTCCAGGGTTCGAAAGCGCTAACTGCCTCTGAACCCTGAAGTTTGTAGGTGCTGGGAGCCTCCGAACCATGGAGTTCGAAGGCGGCCTACGCTTTCAAACTCTAGGGTTTGGAAGTGCTGGCTACCTCCAAACCTTGAAGTTGGGAGGTGCTGGGAGCCTCAGAGGCTCTCAATTTCCACTTTATATATAATATAATATGTTACACATTTCAATTTGCACGGACCCTCCCCTGTTTTAATTTGCAATTTGCGCAATGATGCACTTGAGGCAACCTATAGTTAAGTTAATATAATGCTACCTGCAGTGCATGTGCAATATGTATATAATATATATATATTATGAGAATAATAATAATAATATTATTATTATTAAGATTAAAAGTAATCGAGAGTCTAATATTTATTTAATATGTTATGCTTGAACTTTTAATTAGATATGTTCGTGAGATCTTATTGAGTTAAGATGTAAGTGCATATGATTTATAAGTTACTGATAATTTTATAGTTAATATTTATATTTATTGATAAAAATTTATTAAATCCATATTGTATGTCATGCTTATAATTGTTCGAGGGACAAATTTATCACTTTGTAGTGGCAAGTAATTCAAATGGATAATGACATTTTTTTGAATCTGTGTATTTGCATTTTATTTTTCCTATTTCTTCTTTCTTTTTTGATGGTTTATACTTCCCACTATGTTCACAAGCAAGACGAATTATAGGTTTTTTTTTCAAGACCCCCAGATTTTGAACTCTGTATTACAATAACAATTCCATTTTATTTTCCAACTTTCTTAGCCCATCCAATCACTGTTTCTCTAGTATCAAAGAGCTAATAGAAGAAAATATTTAGATATATTTTTTCTCTAATTAAAATAATAATTTTAAAAAAATTATTAAAAATCTATCATATCTCATTAGTAGTGAACTGTTAAATAACATCAAATGATTGATAAACTGCAAAATCAATTTTCCTGAGATATAAGAAAAAAATGAATAAAATAAAACACCAATTAAAAATCCAAAAACCCAACTTCCGGTGTTTCCCGAACCCTAGGATTCAAAAATACATGCGTTTCTCGAATTCTGGAATTTAGAAAATTCACTAATACATACAATATTTACATACACACTAATTCGGAAAACTAGGGATTCTCTAGAGTTTCCAACTTCCCAAACCCTTACAAACACACACTAATACATACAAGATTTAGATTTACTTGAGTGTGATGTTATTTTTTTGAGTAGTTGTTATCTTCTTCGTCAAACTCTCCCCAGCTCGTCGTCAACATTTGAGTATACTAATCCATGGCTAACTTCGACTCGCTGATATTCTGAGACAAATTGGCTGAGTAATGATAGGTGTGAAACAAGAGGAATGAGTGACCTTGAGGAGAAAATAGCTTTTCAATTTTCGATGGCAGGTATGAAATAATAAGTAATTGTGATGGACAATAGGTGAAAGGAAATTACAGAGTTTGGCCGATGGAAGAAAGTGCGATGTCAGGTAGTTGCTTAATGTGGGTGGTTGAGCATTGAAGATAAAGGGGTAAAATTGAATTTTTGCTTGAGGTTATTTAGGTATATTGAAAAGTGGCTGCAGAAAGTAAAATCGTGGTTTCGAATAGAATTTCCCTAACTCTTTCGATCCATGACATCTATTTTACAAAGCAAAAGCTCAACTCTATAATTTAATCGTAGGTTAGCAGCTACCTCTTATCAACTCAGTTGGACCAAATGAAGCTTAAAGGAACAAATCCATAAGAATAATCACGTTTAACTCTCTAGAAAGCAAAATAATAGGTTTTGTCAGGAGATCAACAAATCATACATGTTATTTAAGGGTTGTGTTTAGATGTGTTCCTACATGTCCAGGGAAAGGCCCCCCAAGAAAGGGTCTTTGAGGATACGCTAGAATGGCCTCCAGGAAAGTCTCTTCCGAAGGATTATTCTGTTGAGAAAGTCTTTTGGGCTTCCTTCCTTAGACTTCTTTCTCTTAGACCTATCTTAGACTCACTTTATTGGACACAACATAAACAAACATCCTTTATGGTGTATTAATTTTTTTTTCAATTTTTATGATGTCCCTTTACAACTTTTGTATTTTAAAAATATCCCTAATAATTATTTTTGATATCTATCTATATTAGAATGAGTTTATAATTCAAATGAAAAAAATAACATTTTTTGGTAGAAAAAACTAACATTTTCTAATTGATATTTAGACCCCCCACATTCCAAATCGTGGTTCTAAAATTCAATTAAAGACTAAGGCTGCGTTCTCTTTATTTTTTAATTTTAAATTTTAAATTTTAAATTCATTTTCAATTTTTTGTTTTGATAGTCTGCTTTTAGAAAATTGAAAACGTATTCTCTTTATCATTTTGAAAAACTATTTCTCAAAACAGAAAATTAGAAAATGCGTTCTCTTTGAAATTTTGAAAATAAATTTTTAATGATATTTTATTCAATAAATTTGATTATTCGGTAAATTAGAAATATTTAATGTTAATATATTATTAAAAAAATATATACATTTTAAAATTAATGAATTTTGTAATATTTTTTCTCATTACAATAATAAAATATGAATAAATAAATATATGAGTTTAGAGTTTGATTTGAATGAAAACATTCAAAATAACTTTTTGTTGTTTTGAGTTTCTTTACAAATTTTTTTTTGTTTTCAAAAATGCATTTTTAAAAAAATAAAGAGAACGCATTTTCATTAGTTTAGAAAATCGAAAACTAAAAATGACTTGAAAACAGTAAAGAGAACGTAACTTAACTTTTTCTCTATTTTATTAATTAATTATTTATTAGATATTATACATTAATATTGTTGTGTCATAAGTAAAGCCCCATTAAAAATTTAAGAGCCCAAAATATCTTTTTGGGTTAAAATGCATAAATTTCCCCTACGTAGGGCTGGGGAGTCCCACACAAATGCGCAAACTAGATAATTCTGACATCCGAAAATCTCTCCAAATATTCTAAGAAAATGATAGATAATTATCTATAAAAATATTTAATTCTAAATTAATTTTGAGATATTAGGATAAACGTCATCCATAAGAGATAAATGTTATCTATAATAATCTTAGTCCCAGCCAGATTATGATTGATCAAGATAAGTGTTATCTACAATAATCCTAATCCTTGATTGCTTAAGATCTCCATATTTATCTATAAATAAACAAACACTCATTCATGAAAATGTACGACGTCTCTAATACTGATTTCAATATAATTTTTTTTATCATATTTAGTATCTGACTTAAATATCGGAGTATTTGTGCGAAAATCTCCTTACGTCCTTTAATTGTTTTCTTATTTTTGCAGACTCTGACGACTTGACAACGACATTTTCAATCAACTAAATTCATTATTTTATCCGAGCAACAACAAATATAAATCTAAAATTTAAATAAAAATAATCCCAAAAAATGTGGGGGACGAAATCAAAAAACATGGTATCCATATTTCTTCAAAATTTGAAATAACCAAAGTTTATTCATATTTCAAAATTTGTGTATTTAGTATGGGTTTCTGTTTCTGTTTTTGTTTTTGTTTTTTTCCTTAGAAGGTAGTTTGGATTAAAAGAAAACAATATTGAAACAAACTTTAAATAAATAAATACATGGAGATGAAATTAAGAAAGTATTCACATCCATATTTTTTCTTTTTCTTTTTCTGGTACTTGGAAAACAACAATATAAGGGGCACGAGAAAGTTCAAAGTTGTAACCTCATGCTCGCTATAAAATGGTCACAAACCTAAGTCACCTTGGAGACAACGTCTGTATTTTTTGGGGTATTGTTATTATGATTTCTTATTTAGCTATATTCCAATTTGAATATGTAATTAATGGAAGGTGATAAAATCCTATTATCCTCAACCCCACAACATATTGAATCTCCTTTAATCAAGATGTTACCCTAAGATATCCTGATGTTGTTGGGAGATAGGAGTATTATCCGCGGCATGGTAAGGGATCCTAGCAGATTGCTAATTGTTTGGTTTTGCAGGCTATGATATATTTTCTATGATAAAAGCATAATAGTAGATGCTTCAAAGAGCAAAACTGATCTACATCCGAGTTGTTTCTTCATATATAGTGTGTAATCTAGACAAGATTAACAACCATCTCCTTCTCTTATATATTATAGAGTGGAGCTTTGAGGCATTTCAAACAGCATCCAATTGACTAGTCTTCGTCTACTCCCTTGAGTCGAACTGCTTAATAACTGAGAGTTGATATCACTAATGCCAACTTTTATGTAAAATGATGATTGACTAATGAGTATGTTGTTAGTACTCTAAACCATTGTTTGGAGACTACCCAGGAGTTGACATCATAAATGTTAACACTTATGCATATGTGTCATTCTAATGCTTGGGAATGATTGTGTATTAATAGTTAATGCTTAGTGGTTCCGTCCTCAAATTTTTTTTAAGTGAATGATCAAGTGTCAACATCACAATATTGACATTCATATCAAAAGTCTTTAAATTCTTAAGAAAGTTTGCCTAATGAAGATTGGAAGATAGTTTTCTAGTACAATCTTTTAAAAATATCCCTTGATTATTGCACATAATTATATAATTTTTTTTCTTTTTTTTTTATTCATACAACTTTCTTTGTACGTTTGTTTAGTTGTTTGTTACGTAAACACAATAAAGATATAGAGATAACCCTTTCATTCTCATTAGTTTTTTTCAATGAATTCCTATTTAAATTTTATAAAAATAATTTTAAATTAAATTAAATTACACCCAACACTTTTAAATTTAACAAAAATATACACAAACATCTTTGACATTAAAGAATAACAACCACCTCCCGTAATTTTTTAAATCTCACTTTACTTTTCCCCTATTGCTACTATTTAAGCATCATAGATCGTACAGACTCCACATCTCCAACACTAACCGTAGGTGCTCTTCAATTAGAGAGAGAGAGAGAGAGTTTGTGTTTAAAAGATCAGGGATATAAAATGGGTTTTCTATCTAATTGTCTAACAATATAAGTCTCTCATTTCTCAAATCTTAAGAGCGTCTTTTTTTTAACAAATCTCAAGGATATCAAGCATAATTATACACTTAATATAATGAAAAAAATAGAATTGAAGACACAATATAAATTTTTGGGATAAATTACTTTTAAATTGTTATAAAAAAAAAAAAAGTATGTTAGGTATTGAGTACTCATCACCTGATGTAAAAAGAGAGAAATTAAAATGGTAAAGAGGCAAAATGAGATGCAGTGCAAGAAACATTACCCCGATTCAACCCATTCCCATGCCTAATTCCACAACTAATGTCTGGTCAAGGTACATAAATTACCCATCAATCTAACATCCATTAATCCTAGCTGTTCTAGCAAATTTTTGGAGCCACCCCTCCAAAAATTAGGGTGAAGACATTTCTTCAACTTTCCTCAATCTTAAGCTTCAATTTATACACACTCTCATCTATAAGGAAATGTCAACCAATCAGAGCTAGCATAACAAGCAGAAACAGACATTATATATAAACCATGCCAGCACTACAGAGCTTCATACCAAACTCACAACAGATAAATTCCTTTCTACTGCAAGATCATTTAAAGAAGTCATTTCAAACCAAACAACTCAATGACCACCTTCAAGAAGTGGAATACCACTACTCCATATGGCCTCTCCAAAAATTACCAATTTAAACACCACACCATTTTAAGCCTCTGCTACCAACTTATCGACAGATGCATATCAATATCCAAGTTTTACACAAAAGAGAAAACTTGTTTAACAAAATTAATCCAAAAGTAGTCAACCCGACAACATAGAATTTGCAATTCTAGAGGCAACAACCTATGCAATCATTTGCACCAGATCTCTTTCATTCTTTTCGTCTTCTTCTTCTTCGTCATCATCCACCGAATATACTAGTGGAAAACATAAAAAAAGGAAGGATATGTAAGCCATCATCAACTTGCAATTCCCAATCCAATGATTGAATCTCTAATGTTTACTTGAAAAGGAAAATGACTAGAGAAAAAAATTACTCAAATCAATTACTACATGGAGGCCCAACAGAACAAAGGATGAATTTCACCAATGTTAGCATTCATCGTTTTCAGCACAATCCAGGCAAAATCTAAAATCACTTCTCTTTCAATTTGTTTCCATTTATATCTTCTCTTTCTGTTTTCACAAAGCCAAAAAATCTGAACATAGTACAAAAATAATATAGCTATAAGACAGGAGAAGAAACAACATCCTATTAGGTTTTTCTTTATAATAAAACCAAATTGGCAAAAACCCAATGAATTAAACAAGAAATTTCCCCTCAGTACTCCCACATAAACTCAATGAATTAAGATCATAATCTCTTTATTTTGCACCAAAATGTCTTCGTGTAGAAAATATTCAACTTATCTGTGATATTGCATCATGGCGCTAACGTGACATCACAGCCAATCATATGTTACTATATGTTCAGATCCTGAATACATGGCAGTTCGTGAAAATAAAATATATATTAATTTTTAAATTTTTTTATCACACCAGCCACTGCCATGTATTCCCAATCTAAAAGAACTAAAATTGATGGTCAGAACTCACAAAATGCCAGAAAAGAGCCAAGACCGTAAAGAATAGACAGATAACATTTGCTACTGTATTTTAGGGTGGACTAAATTATGTGTACCAATGTATCACAAAATTATTAGTGCAGAAAAATTTGAAGAGAATTCTTAAGAGTAAGACCAGTAATGCTCTATAGCATATGAAATTGATAATCCAAGAATAGCTGCGACCATGTTTTTAAATGTAATTTTAACTAGAAATCCTCCTCTAACAAATTATTGGGAAATGCCAAAGGAAGCCACAACTTCAATGATAAGGAACAACAAACGAGAGGAAATGCAAAGCTGATACATGATCACATTCTCAAAGTATGTAAGCCAATTACTACAATTAATCCAGATTCTAGATAATTATAATCCTGGAAGCTTCAAACTTTCCACGAGGAGACTGGTCATCAATTGGTTGAGGTGTTCTGACGTAGCAAGTTGGTGGGTATTGTGGAGCTTTACACAATGGAGAAGGTTACAAGGCCAGGTCTCCCTGGCAGAGAAGAAAGACCATTTCAATTGGACCAAAGTAAGTCGCTTGAAAGGTTCTTCTCCAAGGAGATATAAGTGCCCAGACAACAAAAAAAGGGAATGACAGACTTGAGATGAGGTTCATGTTCCTAGAGTAAGTTAAACCTGTTCAATGTAACCCAGATCTTGAAGATTGTGTATCAGGAGGCAGTAACATATAGCTCGCTCATAATTCTCAATCATTTCTATTGAATCTATGTGCGCAATGAGTGCAGAGTTAACTGATTATGGTTCCCAATCATTTGGGTCAAAGCTATGCACGCATTGTGAGAGCGGATCGATTAATTACCTTCTCCTTCACCATGAAGTGGCATGGGAAAAAAAAGTTGGGAGAATGATATTTTTATTTCTTCACGATGTATTATGTCATGGATCCTTTTTTGTACCATTATTGACCAACCAGTCATATTTCACCAAGGCAAGAAGGATGGCAGACAGTCCATTTTTGTCTGTGGATACCAAGAAAAAGGAACTAGGGCATTTAACAAAGTGGACTCTCCCCAATTCATTCTCTTAAGGAAATCATACTAAGTTTTTTTATTTTTTTTAATGTTCGGCCTTTCTTGTGTTGTTTTATCTTTTTCTATCAAAATTTTTTATGATTTGCACAAACCTGCAGCATGGGAAAGGAAGAACCTATATGGTTTCACCCCAAATAAGGCATTCTATTTATTTTATTTGACCATGTCTATTTCTCGTGTGTGTGTGTGTGTTGAGAGAAGGAAATAAATAATTTCCCCGCCCAGATATGAAAGTAAAAAAAAAAAAAAAAACAGATTTTATAATAAAAGACAGCAGGAAAGGAGAAACACTACTAGAGACAATGAGCCATAATTCAAAGTGCTGCACACTAGTGTGTCATGATCCTAAGGCTTAACCTAGGATCAGTTTGGGAATCGGAAGAATCCGATTCAGCTAAGCCAAGAACAGAAGGTAATTAAAGAGGAAATTGGAAGAATGAGGAAGAGATTAGAAGTGTTAGGGAGATTAGAGAACAGAAAAAGAGGGAGATGAAGATCAAGAAAGGGGAGAGAATTTGGAAGAGGAGAAAAACAGATTTCAATTCATTAATTTCTTGGATAAGAAAACAAACCTATTACACAACCTTATATAGGCATATTTGCCTTCTAACAGCCTAGCACATGCTCCCATATGCTCCTAACCACTTGCTAAAATATCCCTAACAAACTATTCTACCCTATTATAATAATACCCTTTTATTATTCATAGGGTCATGACATAGTGCACAACCTCTTACAAGAATTGAAGGAAGAAAAAGTAGCAGCCAGGATCGGCAATTACAATTCAACTTGAGGCAACAGCAAATTTAACAGCTGGAGTGTTTTCTTTTGTAAGGGGGAAGATGGCAGCCATAGCACCAAGTAGCAACATTAATATTCATAAGTTAGAATCACTTAATGGTGTAACAACAAAGCCAAAACAAAATGGCTGATATGGCTTCTAATTGTTTGATTTGTGATTTTGGAGAGGTAACAGAAAAAATTAAAAAAACAAAACATTGTTTTTATTTAACTACAGTTAAAGGAAAGCACACAAAAAAAATAATAATAATAATAATGAGGGAAATGAAGAGATTTTTACTCATTGTATGCAACTTTGCCCAAAAATTGTTTTGAAAACTGTTTTGATAAAATATAAATATAAACTAAGAATAACCATGAATAAAACTCTTATTTTGGTTCCCTTTTCCCTGTTCATTGCTGAGCACCAAAATGATTCTTTTGGTAAAGGCAAGGACTAAAAGCAGCCCTAACCATACAAGTGATACTAGGAATGGAAAAAGATTGGAATTGATTCACAAATTTTAAAGTAAGCTCTATAAGATGGAAAAATTTATTAAGATCGCGATATGAACAGACCTATACAGAAGAGAACCAAAGTTTAGCTCAACAGCCGAAAGGTCATCTTAGACCTGAGCTAGGATAAGCCTTAGACTACATAAATGTCCCCACAACAACAACATATCCAGCCTTTATCCCACTATGTGGGGTCTGCTACATGAATTCTAGACTTCCATATATTTCTATCTTTTGTCATATCTTCATTAAGATCTATACACTTCATATCAAACTTTAATGTCTCCCTCAAAGTCTTCTTAGGTTTGCCTCTATCTCTTTTTTTGATTAATTGTTCCATTTCATCAACTCTCCTCACAGGAGCGTCTCTTGGTCGCCTTCTCACATGACCAAACCATCTTAGTCTAGTCTCTCTCATCTTCTCCTCTATTGGCACTACTCCTATCTTATTACGAATAACTTCATTTCTAATTTTATCTTTTCTTGTATAGCCGCACATCCATCTTAACATCCTCATCTCCGTTACACTCGTCTTTTGCTCATGTTGGTATTTGACTGCCCAACATTCTGAGCCGTACAACAAAACTGGTCTTATAACTGTCCTATAGAATTTTTCTTTCAATTTTAATGAGATTTTACCATCACATAACACCCCCAATGCATTTCTCCATTTTAGCCAACCTGCCTTAATTCTATGTGTGACATCCTCGTGAATTTCTCCATCTTTTTGAATCACTGATCCCAAATATCAAAAATGGTCATTTCTTTGTAAGATTTGATCTTCCAATTTTATTATAACATCCTCCACTCTTGCATTCTTACTAAATTTACATTCCATATATTCTGTTTTCTTTCTGCTTAATTTAAATCCCTTAGATTCTAAATTGTTGCTCCATAACTCAAACTTAGTGTTCACTCCTTCTTTTGTTTCATCCACCAACACTACGTCGTCTGCAAATAGCATACACCATGGCACCTCTGTCTGAATATCTTTAATGAGTTCATCCATTACTAAAGCAAATAAGTATGGACTTAATGCAAAACCTTGATGCAATCCTATTGTAATTTTAAACGGTTCAGTATCCCCTCCACATGTTCTGACCCTTGTCTCTGCACCATGATACATGTCCTTAAGGGCTTGTATATAGGCTATTCGGACTCCTTTCTTCTCTAAAACCCTCCATAATACTTCTCTAGGAACCCTATCATAGGCCTTTTCTAGACTACATAAATGTCCCCATGTGAAAAAAATCATAAACTAGAAAACATGCAGACATGACAAGAGACCTCACAACACTCAACTTAAGAAGCATAGACACTTAAAAATGGAGATCACATCCACATCTAATGTCAACCAAAAACAGCAATCATTCTAGATTTGTACATGCCAATATTCAAGTAAACCAAGTTACATGTGGACTTACCATGTCTAATGCCATACTGCTTAATTCTTTTTGCGTGTGCATGCATGTGTATTTGTCGTCATCATCATAATTACACCTTATCCTAACCAAGTTAGACTACGTTTGGTATGGCAAGATAGAAGGGAAGGGAAAGAGAATCGAATGGCTACTCCACTCCATTACCATGTTTGGTATGGGCAGAAATGTAATGACCATTCCATTCCATTGATATGTCTTCATTTTGATGGAATGGAATGGTACAAATCAACCATTTGATTAGTGCCCTTTTACATTATAAAAATTAAAAATCTTATAAAAATAATATTTAATTCCAAATAATCATATAATTATTGAGTATATGTAAAAAGATTTATTTTCACCCTCTTTTCAATAAAATAATCAATAAAAATTAAAAAATCGTTTAATTTTTAAACAAGTTATTTAATTGCAACCTGCAGAGGGTGGTGCCGGTGGCAAAGGGGAGGGCTTGGGTGGATTCCAGCCAGACCTAGTTCGAAGGAGGCGGATGGTCGCAGTAGCAAAAGAGGAGGGGTGGGACGCAGTGAGTTCAACCAGATCTATGGGGAGGAGACAGAAGGCCACCAACGAGGTGGTTTCCAATGACTTCTAGCAAAGGAAGAACGGGGGTGGGCTGTGGTGCTACTGATGGAAAACAAAGAGGCCTAACGGTTTTTGAGCAGATCCGGTTTGGAGGAGTCAGACGATCATGGTGGCTGGCAGTGGAAGGGGGGGGGGGGGACATGGTGGGTTCTGTCAGCAGCAAGGATTCCTAATCTCGTTCCTATTCACGAAACAAGATATGATAGGTGTATTTATTTATATGGAATGTATCTTTCAGATTTAGATCGATTGATGATTATTTCTATAAGTTATTGTATCCTAAAGGCTGTAGAGGTTTCCTAATCTAGGTTTGCAATCTTTCTTAAAATGTTTTTAGCAACTTCCTATTCTATAAAGGAAGAAGCTGGTGTATAAATCAAATCAACCTCCGGCAAGGTAAATAAGATTGAAGAGAAGAATTTCAAAGTCCTTTTGTGACAGGTTCAACCAAATCTATGAAGAAGAGAGAAATGGTTGGAGAGATGGTGGTTTCTGGTGAGTATTGGCAAAGGAAGCGAGGAAGGTGGGTCTCGGTGGTACCAGTGAAAAAGGAGGGGCAGGTTTGGGCTAATTTTGGCCAAATCTGCTTTTGAGAAGGTGAATGGTCACGATGGCCGACAGCAGAGGAGGGGGGGAGGGTTGACAATGGTTCTCGACCAAATCTGGTTTAAAAGAGGTAAAAGGTCGCTCTTTTTTTTTTTAACGTAGGAATCGAGAAGCCCCACCTAGTGGCGCCTTTGGCGCAGGTGTCACCCTCCCTATAACCTATGGGCAACCGACCCTGCAGGCCCATGGCCAGGCTAGGTAAGTCCGGGTTGAAGACTCGTGGCCCCCCGTGTAGCGCAGCGATGCAATGCCACACTGCCCAGGGATCGAACATGCAACCTGGCAGTATCCAATACCTAGATCCCATGCAGATGGTCGCTCGAGCTACCTTGAGGGGCTGCAAAAGGTCGCTCTTACCAGCAACAAAAGATGGAGGAAGATGGTGGTTTGCAATGGAAGACACCAAAAAACTGGACCAACGATTGCACTAGCGGTAGTGGCAGCGACAGTGGCACACAGCACGCAGCGATAGATGACAGCACATGGCAGCAACTAGAAGAGATTTTCACACAGAATGGTTCGATGAAAGGTGACAAATGATTGAGTCCTGGTTTATATATGTGGCATTTTGTAATTAAAAGAAAAAAATGAGGGTAAAATTGTCATTATACTACCCATTCCATGGAACAGGAAGGCTTTCCACCCATTTTGTGATGGAAAGCTTTTCCATCATTGGTAAAATTGTCATTATACCAACCAAACGAAGGAATGAGTGAATTCCTTTCCCTTTCCCTCCATTTCATCGTACCAAATGTAGCCTTAGGGTCAGTGCATGTTATACATTGATTGGTGTTTTTTGACAGTAACTTCATCTTAATTAATAAACGTATGTATTGGATATTAATTTTGATGTATCACCATAGGTTTGCATCTCATTCCTCTTGAGATCACCATATCTGTGTGCTCATGCAGTTTTTAGCATCCAGCTGATATAAGGTACTCAACTTTGCCAGAACAACCAGCCAATCCTCCATGCATTAAAAAAGGTACACCACACCCATGATAAAGAGAGAAACTGAAACGTTTAGAGTACTTATTTATAACACCAACAACAATCTTAAACAGGTTAATGGATCATGGTTATACTTATACCTGAGGAACCAGTGGTGCAATGCTACCCTAAGAAATTTAGGATATGGTGTCCAAGCTTTAACTTGTGGTGGATTTAGGGTAGGGAAATGTTCTCAGGTCAATATCCTAATAGGTAGAAGAAATGGCAGAGACGTTGGGGTTTGAACAGGGTTACTGTAAGTTTGGATTTAAAATTAGCAGCTTCCTAGGTAATTACATAATTAAGATGTTATGGTAGTTTTGGAACTATTGTTGATGAATGAAGGCCAAGAGGTAGGGAAGATAGTCAGTTGATTAGGCTAGCTATGGAATGTTTGGTGCTGAAATTGTGAATCTTTCCCATGATTGCAATTTGGAAATGGCGTGCCCTAGGATGTCATGGAAAATCCACATTGCTATCAATACAACTTGTCATAAATTTATGCAATGTGCAAAAATGATTTACCAACAACAAATGTAACCAATTACTTTTGACGTTCTTTCAGGCCATTAAAAGATTCTCCCACGAGATCTCTATTGTCATCATTGTCAAGGCCATGAGTAGAACTGATCGCATGTTGATTAAAAGGATGTCTAACTCATTTAGAAGTCACTAGTGCAATCCAGCTAATAATCAGGCTCTTACCTTATTAACAAATAAGAGGTGTAAAAAACACATGAGAAAAGTTACAATCAAAAGCCAATGCGCTAACAAATATTCCAAGTTGTCAACTAGTATTTACAAACAACCATTTCATACATATACATTTCTTAATAATTTTATTTGTATATGTTATTAATTCCAGAAGGGATATCTTCTTTCAACTGCAACCACTAACCCATGTTCGACACATTGTTTCCAAAACCAAATCCTATTAATAAAGAATGGGTGAAATAATTAAAATCATGCAATGAACATACAAAAAACAACCTATAAAGAACCCATTAGGGAAATTAAAATGAAGACTCAATACTAACCGTGGAAACCAACCAGTATCTAACAAACAAAAATCACCAAATGAAGTAATCACGCGCGCGCGCGCACAAAAAAAAACTCAAATCAAAAGCCAAAATCGCAGTTACAGATCAAAAGTTGAGACATTATTGCAGCTGCAATCATCAAGTCCCCATCTTAACGGAAGTTATAAAAACCCTAAGACGGTTATAATAAACACAGTACAACGAAAAGAGAGCAGAGAGCCAAAATTATGAATTTGGCAACAAGTAATTACGAGTTGAGAAAACCATAAACTTTTCAGCAAATATTATAAAGGCAAAAAATCAAATGAACAGTTATAATTCCGGTTACATAGGTGGAAGCCACAGTTCAAGGATCGAGATCTTATTCAGGCAGAAACCATCGAACCCGTATCAACATATGTTTCCGGAACCCTAATAACAGAAAAGGGGCCAAGGGCGAAAGGCAAAGTGCCAAATCGAACCGTACCCGAAGCAGGGTGGAGATTAATCGGCGTCATCGGAGGAGGAAGAGAGGGCGGCCAATTGCTGCTGCGCTTCGAGGCGTTCGAGGGCCTTGCGATGGGCCCAGGACTCGAGGGTGAGATCGGGCTTGGCGTTGAGGCCGACGCCAAGGATGACGATGGTGAGGAAGCTGGTGATGTAGCAAGGGAGTTCCCAGTCCTCCCACTTCCGAGGCTGCCCCGGCGGCGAAGGCGTTCGGTTGAAGAGGTAGCCGTTGGGGCGCTCCTGGTGGCCAGCCGAGGTCCAGCGGCTCGGCCCGTCGCCGCCGCCTCCGCGGGTGCGCAAGGCGGGGCTCAGGCGACGGCGTAGCATCCCTGCGGCGGTCGCGATCGGTTTCGCCGATGGCATGGTTCCTTTCTTTTGTTGAGAGACCTCTCTGTACGGAGGGAGAGAGAGTGGAGAGCTGCACCGCTCCCTGGCTTTCATACTCCTCGGCTTTGATATTGCCAACAAAGAGCCAGACGGCGTCGTTTTGAGTTCTCCTTGTGATGTGATGCTCCAAGCCCAAGGCCCAGGCCAAGCCCATGCCCATTTAACTCTAATTTATTTATTTTTATAGAATAAAATATACAGAGTCATTCTACAGGGCTCGACAGACATACCGATCGTCTTATCGAAAAGGGGCAAAAAGATGATTTTACCCCATCTACTTTGTAAATTTACAAAGTGCCCCACTACTGCTTACTCGTCTCTTTTCCATGATTGCTGCATCGTCGCTGCCCTCATCTTGTCGTTGCGCCTCACCCTCGTCGCCTCGTTGCCTATTGTTACATCTTCAAGATGTAGCGACAGTCGGTAAGATGAGGCGAGGAGCGACAACGAGACGACAACCATGAAAGGAAGATGAGCGAGCAGGGAGAGAGCAGCACTGACCTACTTTACAAATTTGTAAAGTGGGCGGGAGCAAAATCGCTTTTTTGCTTCTTTTCGATAAGGTGATCGATAAGTCTATCGGGCTCTCTAAACTTTTCCAAATATATATATTCCCAACTCATTTTCTAAGGTTTGGCCTATTATTTTTTTTCCCTTAGCATGAGAAATTCAAAGAATCCTAATTAAAGCAAAGCATTCAATTAATTTTGTATCATTCTTTCTAAAACTTATAACTCACCACGCCTCAATCTAAGCTAACAAATGGGTGAATTGTGAGTCGAACCTTAAAATAGATAGAGATTATTGAAATGCTTTTTAAATATGTGGGAATAATTATAGGCTAAACTTTGGAAGGTAGAATTTATGTTTAGTTTGATTGAATTTTTTTATAAATTTTATATTAAAAATTATATTTATAAAAAAAATTCTTATATTTTTTTTATTTACGTATTTTCATTTTCTACTTTTAAAAATAACGTCATTTATTCATTTCCATATTATATTATATCCGTTTTTATATAACCTATACAATATAATAGTTTTTGCTAAAATAAATAAGATAAAATTTTATCAAAATAAGATTGATATAAAATGATCAAAATAAAGCTAGAAAACATTTTAAGATTTTTATTAAACTATTTGTTAATTTTTTTAGAATGCACAGAAGGACACATATATCATTTTTTTTTTATCTATATAAATCAAGATAAATTTATCTAAAAAAATTCAGATAAGAAGTTACGTAACTTTTTTCCCAAAGATTACTAAATAAATTTAACAAATACAATGGAAAGTACTTTTGTCTAAAATATTTTTTATATTCTATTTTTTCTGATCTATATATTGGTTAACAAACACTTCCTATGTAAAGAACAAAAATATAAATTAGAGCCCCTAAATAAATCGAGCGATCGGGCAAGCAATATGTCATATTCGCATCAGTGGATCGTGAGTTCGATCCTTGTCTTGCGTAGTGAAGCAAAACTTTACACTTGTGATTTACCTCCTCTGCTAGAATCAAAGATACGAGTAGTGGGGGCTGCACAAGGCCGGTCATCCCAAAAATGCGAATTAGAATGATGATCTGCATCATCCAGTCCCTTGCCACTGCTCGTATATCCTCCCCATATTCAAGAGACTTAGTATATTGAGTGCAAGAAACTGTAATCTCTACCTGTAACTAGCTCATCCGTTTGCTTTGAAGTCCAGCATTCCAGCTAGCAATGGCCCGAGGATGATCTCCACAAGCATAAAGCCACAAGAAGAAAGAAACTGGATGCATAAGCTCATAAGCATGGAGCAACTAGAAGAAACTTGATTGCACTTTCATGATTTTCTCCATTTCATCCAAGCAAAACCAGTTACTTACTCTGTTGCCATGTCGCAAACACTCAGCCCCAGCAGGCAACAGTCGAGTTTATCCCTCCGACAGCTGTCACATTTCGATTTGTTTGGGATCACGCCGAGCTTGTTAAACTGACAACAAAATCAAACCGCCCCTGAGGACATGCTTCACTAAGTCATGTATGTCCAGCGCGCAAGAAGACCTTTCGTGTGCTGAAGAATGGAAGTCAGTGCATAAAAGCATCTTCAGGACTCACCAGTAGTCTCCGCATGAGCAGATGCCTCCAACAATATGATGGAATCGGTTTTTATCCCTCAGAGACACTTCTCTTCCATAAACCACCGACACGAACTTGGCAAAGTTATGGCAATCAACACAAATCCGGAGGTTTTTCATGACCTGAACTGGCTTCCCTTCGGGAATGCCCATCAGCCCGAATGCTAAAGCCAGTTTTTCACTGTGGCCCAGGAGTATCTTCTCCTTCTGTTCATCATCCACATCATGTAAAACACAGCTTAAATCAGGAATGTAACCGGCTTCCTTAATCTTAGTTAGTAATTCTCTCACTTTTGCAGACACCTCTTCCTTTCTTGGATGGGTTCGATCGCTCGCATGAAAGGTATGAATGGTTTGGTTGAGATTGATCCAGCTCCTTCCTGGCTCCTTTATCACAGCTTTCTCATCCATCAACTCCCTCACATTTCTTACTTCTTCCCATCTCCCAGAAGAAGCATACAGATTGGAAAGTATAACATAATTCCCAGCATTTTCAGGTTCAATATCTAGGAGCCTCTTAGCCACAAATACCCCAATGTCGACATTTGAGTGAACCTTACAAGCACCTAAAAGCGAACCCCAGATGGCAGCAGTTGGTTCCAAAGGCATTTTTTTGATAAATTCAAATGCCCTTTCTACCTGCCCAGAACGCCCAAGTAAATCGACAACACACCCATAATGCTCAATCTCTGGTTCAACCCCATCTTTCCCATTCACCATCTCATCAAAAATTTCCAGCCCTCTTTCCTCGTTACCTCCATGGCTGCAACCAGATAGAACAGCCAAAAATGTAATGCTGTCAGGTTTGACGTTATTTTCTTCTCTCATCAGTTTGAAAAGCTCAGTCGCCTCTTTTCCCCTCCCATGTTTGCTGTAACCCACAAGCATTGCATTCCATGAAATGACAGTTCTCTCAGACATCCTATCAAAGATCTTTCTTGAGTAACCGAGGCTTCCACATTTTGAGTACATATCAATAAGAGAATTTTGAAGAACCACATAAGATGGAAGCTGAGAGCGGAGGACATGATTGTGAACTTGTTTGCCATGATCCAGTGCCGCAAGCCCAGATAACGCAGTCAAAACACTGGCGTAAGTAACATAATTGCAAGGCATTCCTTCCCCTTGCAACCTGCGAAATAATTCTAGCGCCTCTTCATCAAGACCCAATTTAGCATAACCTGAGATTATAGCAGTACACGAAACAACATCCCTTTCCGGCAAGCCTTCAAAAACCCCTTGAGCCTCGTGGATTTTACCAGCTTTGGCATACATGTCAAGAAGGGAGCTTCCGACATATATGTGAGATTCAAAACAACTCTTGATTACAAGAGAATGAACTTGCCTTCCATGGTCAATTCCAAGAGCACCCGTACAAGAAGTAAGCACTGTTGCAAAGGTGAACTCATTTGGCTCTGTACCTAGAAGAGTTTCATAAGACCAACAAAAAGGGGATATTGCTATAAGAGAATTCAAAAGGAACATTAGCTATACCACTCTAGTAGCATGATTTAGGTATGGAATATGAACGCTTGGTAGGAAGTTCACGGGAAGGAAATTTCAACCTTTGGATGCCCTAAAATATTCAAGTAACACCTAAGCCATTCATGTTCTCCATCTAATTGGTGAAATATGATCATTTCAGAAGACCTCCTCCAAAATACTAAAATTGACACCTTAAATACTTTGCAAGCCATACAGAAAGAAAACTAAACAATTCTACTCCATTATAGTAACCGAATACTTTTGCATTCCAAGAAGATTATTTATTCACAGGTAACATTCCCTTATTTACAGAAAAAAAAAAAAAAAACATTCCCTTAACATAAGAAGCAAATTTTATGAAAAAAGGGAGATCGAGTTAAAAGTTAAATCTGCAGGCAACCTATGAAGCCCAATAGAAAATAGTGTTCGTCTTCTCTTTGTTAAGAATGTGATCCAGTTCCTATCAGTCCGAAAGTTATAGCTCACAAGGTGGAAAAACACATTCATATTAACTAACTTCTGAACCTATGTATCAAATAAAATACCTGATCTTAACATCTGCACAAAAAGATTCCGAGCTTCAGACGCATACCCTCTTTGAGCATAAGCCGTGATCATCGCCGTCCAAGAAACTACATTCCTGTCCGGCATTTCGTCGAGCACTCTCCGGGCATCACCCAAACACTCGCACTTGGCATAAAAGATAACCAGCCTGGTTCTGAGGTAAACCGGCGGGTGATAATGGCTCTTGATCATGTGAGCATGGACTCTTTGGCCTTCTCGAATGGCCCTTCGACTCACGCACTCGTTTAAGAGCGTGTCGTAGCCTTTAAACCTCATTTCATGGCCTTGAACCGCCATTTCTAACAGGGCTTCTTTCAGTTGACCGCTGGAGACCAGATCGATCAAATTTGGTCGATTTAGCGGGGAGGTGTAGTTAACTGTTGAGGAAGAAAACCCATGTTTGGAATGATGGAAAATTTTGCCCATTTTCCGGAGCATTTTCAGGCCCAGAGATTTGACGATGCTGTACCAAATCAAATCTTTGTTCTGCCTTTGCCATATTATGCTTCAAAACCTTGAAGATGGCCAACCAAAGTCGCCACCAACAGGAACGTTGCTGAAAGCATGACGACCAACTTCGATGACTCTGCCCAAACTTTCAACTTTCTCGGTCCTTATAAATAACTGAAAAAGAAATGAGGAAAAATTATTTTCTTGCTTAATTTTGAAATATATTGATGCCACGCGGAATTCTTTATTTATAGCGTAAAAAATTCGAAGAATCTTCGATCACAAATAATTTTCAGTCTTGATTTTTCATCTTCTCTAAAATCTACAACTTGTATTGACTTAGCCGACAACCAAAGCCGGCCCAACAGAGCTGGGCCTTAGAAGAAAAGATTTGTTGAGCCCTTTGACTATTAATTTTTTTTATAAAAAAATAAATAATATACTTTTTTACCCAAATATTTTATTATTTTATTAAATAACAAAATTTAAAATTCAATCAATTACAAAATATTACTAGTGTTAAACCCGTGCAATGCACGGAAAATGTAATTAAAATAGATTTATAAATTTAAAAATAAAAACTTAAACTCGTTATTTTAAATAATCATAACATAATCGATAAATATAGTTTTTTTTTATTTTAATACTCAACACTTATCAAAATTTAAGTTTAATTAATTATTCGCTATTTAATGTGTTAATAGAAAACGTTCTTAAATCAATATACTGCAATTTAATGTGCTAAAGAATAATTAACGCATTAAGTAGATTGTCACATTTTTTCACTTGTCATTTCACAAGATTCTTGGCATTTAACATTATCTTTATTAATGACCTCTCTAATTATATCTTTAATAAAAAAAAATATTGTTAGTTATAAAGGCATAAATAATTGTATAATCAACTTTATACTTACCAAATAATTTATATTCGTCAAGTTCAACTACACTCAAAATATTAGCAAATGACCTAAACATAAAATTTTGTATTAAAAAACTTTCATCCATAGCATTTACAACAATAGTATTTGATATTAAGTTTAATTTGTACTTGTGACTTGTAGTTTTATATTTCATATTATTGTATTTAAGTATAAAATTGGATATAAAACATAATTGTTCATCACAAATCAATATTTTGAAAAATCAAACCAACTAACGCTTGATTGTTGCATGAATCATTTCAACCTATAAATTTGATGACAAAATCTATATAAATAATTAACAATAAATTTATCAGGAAAAAAAAATATGTCTATCCATGAAAATCATTTCAATGGGAATGTTATAAGTTTTGACCTATCTTCAAAGCATAAAATCTCTCAAAGTCTCACAACTCAAACATTTAACGTCCATATTTTAAAAAATTACTTTAAAAAGGCTTTTATTAAATTGTACAGCATTATATAAATTGAAAAATCTTAACATGAACTTCCTATTTATATACAAAAGCTATTACATTTGAACAACAAATCATTAAATATTTATATTAAATTAAATATAGTGATTAATTAATTATTAAAGTAAAATAATTTCTTATATTATATATTTATTTATAAATTATAATTATAAATATAAATTAAAATTCCTAAACATAAGGAAGTAAGAGTTTTTCAATGCTAATTAAAAATTCTCTTAAAATTTTTAATTTATGCAATGATAACAAAACATTGAAAATATGGATTTTAACTTATTTTTCTTTCACAATGCATTAATTTTCTTCCATGGTATTGAAAATATGATATATTAAATCTTAATTAGTATTGAAAAACTCATACATTAAATTAAATGTAATGATTAATTAATTATTAAAGTAAAACTATTTATTATATTATATATTTATTTATAAATTTATAATAAATATAAATATAAATTAAAACTCCTAAATGTGAGGAAGCATGGGTTTTCCAAAGTTAATTAAAAATTCTCTTAAAATTTTTAATTTTTGATCTTAAAATTTAATTTTTGCAATGATAACAAAACTTTAAAAATATAGATTTTGACTTATTTTTCTTTTACTATGCATTAATTTTCTTCCATAGTGTTGAAAATGTAATATCCCACATCCTAATTAGTATTGAAAAAGTCATGCATTAGTATTGAAAATATGATATATGGATTTTGATTTCTTCCATAGTCTTGAAAATGTGATACCTTAAATATTAATTAGTATTAAAAAATCCAAAATATCATATTTTTAAGACTATAATATCGTTATTAAATTAAAATTAATAATTAATTAATCACTACCTTTGATTTGATGCAAGTTTTTGAAAAAAAAAATTCACTGTTAATTGTCACTTGAAAAAATACTTTGGCCGACTATTCTATTTTAATATATTATATAGGATTTAAAGATAATATTTTATACAGATGAACGATTTTCTATGATTTAATTAATAGTTTAAGTTATCTATTCATATTTCACATAAATAATATTCATTTTTGATTGATGAGATGATATGACATAAAATATTTATTTTTGATTAATTAATAGTATTGAAAAACCCTTGCAAATTTAATACAAATTTTAGAGACAAAAAATAGTTTGGCAAATTAATTTTTGAAGGGAAAAAATATTTGTAAACTATTATAATTTATTTAATATATTATATAAAAAAAGATAAGATTTTATACAAATGAACAATTTTTTATAACTTAATTAATAGTTTAAGTTGTTTATTCATATTTATCAAAAATAATATTTATTTTTGATTGATTGAGGGATTAATTGATGAGAATATATGACATAAAATATTTATTTTTGATTAATTATAGCATTGGAAAACCCATGTAAATTTAATGCAAATTTTAGAGGCAACTTTTTAGAGAAAAATTGTATGTAGAAAGTCTGCTACTTTATATATTAAGATAATTGTAGGAATTTAAAATATTAATTATTAATTATCTAATTAATAATGATAATGAATAATTAATATAATTGCATAGAAATTGTCCAGTTAATTATCCCAAAATGTGTGATTGTTTGGAAGTCTGAATGTCACATTGAAAATTAAATAATGTCTCATTTTAATAATAATATAAATTTAAAATATTAATTATTTAATTATTCTAGCTGATTAATAATGGTAGTGAATAATTAATGTAATGATATAGAAACTGCCATTACATTAATTATTATTCCAGCTGATTAGTGATTATCCCAAAACAATTGTGTATACCTTTTAAATATTAATTTATTTCTTAAAAAAAAATAGAAGCTGATTTTGGGCGAAAAAGTTTTGTGCAACTACTCTTCAACTTTAATATATATTGAGATAATTTCTTAACAATAATAAATTTTTAACTAAAATATAAAGTCTCAGAGATTAAAAAAAAAATGCCAAACAACTTATTACAATAAATGAAGAAAAACAAAATTAAATTTTCTTAAAACTCTAAGAAAGTTAATACTAGTAAAAAACTATACATTCATGATTCTCTTATAGAAAAAAATAAAATAAAACATTAATGTAAAAAAAAATTTATTGAAGGGAAGTTAAAGAGATTTATAATATTTTGTATTTAATTTTTTTAATAAAATATTTATTATTAAATATATATATATATAGGGGAGAGCATTCGGTTATAACCGATCGAACTGTCAACTTTTTTACCAACCAAACCAAACCGATCATAGCCCACTAATCGAGTTGAACCGAACCGATAGGATACGCTAATCGAAAAATCGAAACCAAAGTAACCGGTATAACCAAATGGGCAAGCATGATCGGAGGGAGAGAGATGTAGCTGGGGTGGTGTCGGAGGGGTCTTGAGAACAATAATCGAGAGGCCGGCGGGTAGGAGGAAAGCGATGAACCACTGGTGAGGCCGGGAATGAATGGGCAATAGACCAACTGGCACGCGCACGCGGGAGAGAGAGAGGGAGGGACATCCGATGTTGTGAGGCTGAGAGGTTTGGACTCTTTTCTAGGACAATTAATGGAAACGCTAAGCAACCTCGCTTGCCTTTTCGCTAGAACACATCTAAAACTGCCATTAACTCCTCCCCACGACCATTATTACTGCCGTCGCAACTTCAAATCGTCGAAGACATCTCTACAGTCCCAAACACCCACACAAAAAAAAAAACACCATCTTATCTAAGGGAAAAAGAAGTTTGGGGGGAGGGGGTTGGGGGTGGGGGGAACTAGAATGTCAGGGTCACGTGGGGGGGGGGGGGGGAAAGTAAATCGTGGGCTGTGTGAGAAAGAGAGAAAAAGTTTGGGGGGGGGGGGGGGGGAAACCATTTGGGTGGTAGTAAAATTAAAATCATGGGCAGTAAAGTAAGGGAAAATAGTGAGCGGACGAATTCAGTTATTTCGATTAATTGAAATATCTGAAATTTTTTATAAATATAATTGAACTGATTTTTAATTACTTAATTAATTGAATCGAATCGATCAGTTCAGTCGAACAGAAAAAATGCACACCCCTACATATATATTATAAATTTTGGGTCTTATGTCATGGCATATATGGCTTTAGGGTTGGGTCAACCTTACAGACAAGTTAACTCCAAATCGAAACTTAAAATCTAGTCTCTTAGATAAACATAGATGATTTCACAATTCTACATCGAAACAGAATTAAACTCACGATCTCACAATATCTCAAACTCCCAAACTTGTGCAACAGACTATTTATATTATCTCAAGAGGTTACAACTCAAGAATGTACGTCAATCAAATTTGTTAAATTTGAGTTATCGATTCAATTTTGATCTTTCTTTTCAATAAGTCTGTTCAATCTATCCAAATCAACCTGAAAACATAGAACAAAGTGGATTGTTCAAAGCATTTCTACACCATCCTCCAATACTTAATCAAAAAAATATAAATTAAGTATATTTCGTCAAAATTTAAAAGAGAAAGTGCAAAAAGAGATTTATTCCAAGAGCTTTTAGAATAAATAGACAGTCGTAAGGCTTTTCTCCACTGGTGGTGCTAATTTTCTCACCTCTTTTTCTTTTATTTTACAAAATCATTTCTCACGTTCTATTATTTTACACACTTTTTCTCACGACGTAACAAATTTCATCTCCACCCTTATCATATATATATATATATAATATATTTTTTCTATAATTTAAATTAACTTACTATATTTTTTTCTTACTTTTAAATATGAAGATCTAACAAACAATATGGGTAGGATCATAAATCATGACTAATTCGAGTCGAGCTATCACTACCAAATTGTTCAAAATCGAATACACTAAATTTGTATTAAAAATCAAATCAAACCAATCAAATAAATTCACAAGTCAAACAAACCCAAAAATTGAAATAACAAAATGCAAAAACTATGCCGTTTTTTATATTTTGATCAATTTAGTTATTTTAATTTTTTTTTATATAGAGAACGGAACAAATTGAAATAATCAAAATTATCAAACTTAAAAACTGAACTAAACTTATCTACAACTTGACCTAAATCGATCTACGGCTTAAACTGAATTAAATTGACAATTTTAACTGATTCAAGTCAGTTATTTTTGTTTAACTGAAACGACAATTCACCCTTAAATTCAAGAACTATAAAATTATAGTAGTAAAAGAGACGCTCCAAATAATTGACACGTTACAAAAAAGAGATTCTTGTAACGGTAAAAATTTCACAGCAATACCAAACCGTATTCGTAATCGACAACACCCTCTACAATGCAAATAGGCTTGAGTGGAAGTTGAGGAAAGAAATGTTATTCACAGTTGAAGGCCTCAAGTCCAGAGGATTGTTCCACGGCGCTCCCGACCATCTCATGTCCACATTTTCGAGTTCCAGCCCTTCCACATGCTCCATCATCATCCCCGACGTGTTGTGGTTTACGAGCCCCTGACATCCCGGCCGGTAGTCGACCATTCCGGCGGCGTAGTTTGTCCATCTTCTGTAACTCAGATTGACATTCAGGAACTTCAGATTGCTCAAGGTCGCCCCCTGAGAGCCTGACAGGAAGACTCCATTTTCAGATGTTGCTGTGATGTTGATGAACTGCACGTTGGAGATTGACCCTGCTTTTGAGTTGCTGTCTCTGGGGCAGGTTGTCAGGTAGATCGGCTCGGCTCTGCCCCACCAGGAGGGATCGTAGTATCTTGTTCTGATGTCAATGTTTGTGAAGGTAACATCACTCACATTTCCTGCAATTTTCATCACAAACAGGGCTGTCGTCAATCCTATGTTCATACTATTTGATCATTGGCATACACAATTCTCCTGGTTTGCTTTCGTTCAATAGAAGTACTTATTCTAGTTGAAACAGTAGAAGAATCCCAAGATCAAAGAGCAGAGGAAAGCATCCGAGATAAAGCAAATTTCTTGACAAAAGGACTGTTATCAAGCCTGTGTTGCATAAGATTTGATCATTAGCATACACACTTTTCTTGGTTTTCTTTCGTTCAATAGCAGTACTTAGTTTAGGCGAAAACAGTAGACTGAAGTTGGGTAAGATTCCCAAGATCAGAGAGCAGAAGAGAACAGTATGAGATTGAGCAAATTTCATGGAAAAAAAAAAAAGAGGGCTGCCATCAAGCCTGTGTTGCATAATCTTTGATCATTGGTATACACACTTCTCTCGGTTTTCTTTCGTTCAATGGCAGTACTTATTTTAGGCAAAAACAGTAGATCGAAGTTGCATAAGATTCCCAAGATCAGAGAGCAGAAGAGAACAGTATGAGATTGAGCAAATTTCATGGAAAAAAAAAAGAGGGCTGCCATCAAGCCTACGTCGCAATGTAGTTGATCATCAGCATGAGCAATTCTCCCGGTTTTCACTAGCGTGATTAGTAGTCAAAAACAGTAGATTGAACTTGCATAAGATTCATAAGATCAGAGGGCAAAAGAAAACAATCTAAGATCATTGATATACACCAAAGGAGCAGATTTTTCACAATCAAGAACCCCTCCTTAAGCCAACTAGCTAATGTGAACAATCTCTGTCAATATGCAGCCAAGGATTATGATAGGTTTGTGGGGGAGCTAAACCTAAGCAACCAACAACAACAACATCATGTCAAGCCTTAAACCCCGCTATGTGAAGTCAACTACATGAATTCTATCTCACCAATCATTTCCAAATCTAAGTGACCAAAGAGTAAAAATGGCTGATGAGGAGAACAGGGGAATGGAAAGATGTTACCTCCATCGCGTATCTGCATTCCAAGGCCACGATGGGAGTCGACAATGGTGATGTTATCGAACACCAGGCCCTTGAACTCGAACCAGCTAGCGCTGCCGAGCTTGATGGCCGAGGATTTGGTTCGGATCCAGCAGTCTGTTGCAGTGAGGTTGTAGAGAGGGGAATTGTAAGTCTTGGGACAGATTGCATCATCTCCTGTGTTTATGTTGCATCTTGTGATGAGTGTATTGTTTGAGTCCTCTATGTCTATGCCATCATTGTTGGGTGTGTTGAAATCTCCATGGATTGAGACATCTTCAATGGATGTGTTCTCACACCTTACTATGTGCAAGCTGCAACAAAACTATCTTCATGAGCCAGAAGAACACAATTATGCCCTCATTGTGTTACATTTTAAGGGCCCTATCAATGGAGGAGCATTTGTTTCATTTTTAGGTTTTCCTTCACAAAATTTTAAGACCCAGAACAAAAATTAGTGTTTGATTGTCTGTTTCAATTTTAAAAATAAGAAATTGTATTAAAAGAGATTGAACAAATAAGATTAAAAAAATACACATAAAAATGTAATTTACATTTGACTAGATACTAACATCTCCAATGCGGGGCTCTCCACGCTTTTAAGGAGTGAACAGAAGGCTAAATAGCATAAATGGTCATTGAATTTTGTATTATGGTAAAAGGTCACTGAAGTTCAATTTGTAGACAAAACGTCCTTGAATTTTAATTTAGTATATAATTTCATAACAACCGTCAATTATCATTAAAAGAAGCTAATAGGGTGTTGACTAGCTAACAATGTGGACGACTAAATAACACAAATGATCAATAAACTTTGTATTAAAATAAAAAAGGTCATTAAACTTTAATTTATAAGCAAAAGACCACTAGATTTCAATTTAATATATAATTCCATAATTATCGTCAATTATCATTAAAATAGACTAACAACATGGACGGTAAATAGTACAAATGGTTATTGAACTTTGTACAATAATACAAAAATATCACTGAACTTTGCACTAAAATATAAAAAGATAACTAAATTTCGCTCTAAATTATTAAATTTTTAATATTTTGTTAATCTCTTTTAACAATAATTAATCATAATTATAGAATTATATATAATAAATTAAAATTTGGTTGCCTTTTAATTATAAATTAAAATTTAATAATATTTTTATATTTTAATACAAAATTTAATGAGCATGCTATTTATATGACAAGGGAATAACTTTATCATCAACTATCTTAAAAAATGTGCATAAAAATTAAATTTGAATGCTTTGATAAAAAATTAATCATGGATGCTTCGATCAAACTTTCCCAAATCAGGAGAGAGAGAGAGAGACGCACCACCAGTAGGCAGGCTGAACGAAGCGGATGCCGGAGAGACGAACGTTCCGGCAGCCAATGAAACCAACCAGCCGGGGCCTACACTCGTCTCCCAAACACGCCCCCGTCCGGTTCCAACTCACCATCACGTTTTTCCTCTCATCGAACCTCTCCACGAACTCCAGCCCCTGCCCGTCGATCTCCCCTCCGCCCGTTATCCCCAACTCCGCCGCCTCCTCCGCCACCACCACGTACCACAGCCTCGCCTCCGCCGGGTAGTCCTCCCGCCTCGTCCCCCCCAATATCTTCGCCCCTCTTTTCACCTCCAAAACCACGCCCGATCGCAGGAACACCGTCGCCGTGAGGTACCTCCCAGGAGGAAAGACCACTCGGCATATGCCGCCGGAGAGGGCGGCCGAGGAGGAGCAAGCGTCGATGGCGGCCTGGATGGGCCCGGTGTCGTAGTGGAAGCCGTCACCGGCGGCTCCGTAGTCGCGGACGGTGACGGCCGATTCGGGTAGTTGAATGGCTGGCGCGCCGGCGGGTGACGCGGCAGATAGCCATTGGCTAGGGATGAAGAGCAGGATAAGATGGAAAGCTAAGAAGTGGGTTGTCATCTTCCCATTGGTAGTGAGTCTGGTCAGTGCTTTTAATTGATTGATTTATAAGGAAAGTAGCCTTCACACGCCTTCCTTACTGGAGCCCATTGCTTTGATTGAGATTACCAACTGCTCCGCTTGAAATATATACACTGGGAGAAAGCAAGAATTGGATTTATCTGAACTTATAGAATCGAATCAATTAAATTTATTAGTTTAATTTAATTTTTTTTATCGATTCAATTTAGTTAATTTTTTTAAAAATTTTAATTTTAATTTTTAGTTGATGTTTTAGTTGGAAGAATCAAACCAAACGAAGTTTAAAATAATGATATTTTAATATTTATAAAATGACGTCATTTTTTTGGATTTTATTTATTTTCTATTAGTTATTTCAATTTATTTACATTTCTTCGGTTTAATCGATTTCTTCGATTTATATAATTTGGATTTGATTTTTTTAGTTATCGTTAGTTCGATTTTTCAAGTTAATCGATCAATTCGATTCAATTTTGTTCATCAATTCGGTTTAATCGGTTAGTAAATTTTGATCTATACAGTTATTAAATCAATCGTTTGGATACCCCTAATATTGGTCAAATTTATATTTTTATCAGTAGTACTTTTACGTGTTTTTTTTGCATAATCATTCAAATTTTTTTGTTATTTCGATTATACCTTTAAACCTAATTTTTGAATCAATTTAATTTTTTTTATATGATAATTTAAACCTTTTGTTATTTTAATTAGTATTTACATTTTTAAGGTAATTTAATTCATGTACTTTGACAAAAAAATATCAAAATATATAAATTAAATTGACTCAAAAATACAAATTCAAAAATATAATCAAACAATAAAAAGTTTAGATTATCACACAAAAAAAATAATTAAAATTTAGAAATTAAATTGACTTAAAATTGCAGGTCCAATATAACCGAAACAATAAAAAATTTGAATGACTAAACAAAAAAATAAAAAAAAAATACATGAGCAAAAATATAATTTTAGCCAAATTTATAATTATTTTACAAAAATATCCCTAAAATTTAGATTATTTACAACATAGTCGCCCCTATAAATATACAGACACTAGTTATTGTGATTAATTCAGAATATATTGATCATTTGAATAACATGGAATGCTGATCGTGCAAAGGAGAAAGAACATCCAGTATCCACAACCACAAGGCAAATGAGCATTTAACAAAAAGGCTTCTCTAACTTGCATAACAGTAGGGCACATAAGGCACAGCAGCAAGGCCATGTCCTTTACATATGAATCAATCAGTCTTCTCTTCTCATACATGTAGAATCAGATTGAATAACCCCTTCCCTAAGGTATGTATAGATATAGATATAGATATAGATGACGATAACAATACTGGGGTTTTTCCCGTCTCTAAATGAGATATAAATCAGGGTTTCCATCTGACCGAAACAGCAGCAAAACACGGCCATAATGCAGGCCTTCCTTTCCACTTCTGCGGCTAACTGCTAATGTAGCTGATATATATACAGTAGTAGCTATTGAAGGAGCTCCTTTCGGCCCATCTTCACAGTTCCATTCTGAGCTGATTGGAGTGCAGAGACACTGCATCGATGCAAAGAGTTGTTAAGAGTTAGCGCGATCATTTTCAAAATCGCCTTTCTTTCAAGAGAACAATACACCAAGAGAAGAAAAGGGTTGAATTGGGGGAACAAACAGTGGATGATCGATCAGATCTGATAACTTTCACCAAACAAAATGGGAAAGGGGTGTGAATAAATTGGAGCTGAAGGCTGAAATCCTTTAGTTAACATGTTGTTTATCTACGTTTTCCTAGATTTACTACCACAGGGCGGGAGAGGAATCGACTTCTGTGGAAACAAAGATGTTAATACTGTCATTTAACAATTACTTCTTGCATTACTACTTTGAAGTTGTAATGAAATTCTAAATCTTGGAAGTATGATTACCTGGAGGAAAAATAGAATAAGTTCTAGACTACCTTTGGATGGCAAACCCATCGTCTCCTAAGAATCATTGTGGCTACAGGGTCAAATAAGAAGGAAACTAATATTGGATGCTTTGATGCCATCCCCAAGGCTGATAAGGGATAACATTTTACCAGCTGCTAATAGGCTTAATCCTTAGCTGAAGAGGTGGTATTATGATTGCCCCTTGCAAGGGCACTCATAAACCTCTTAAGGAGGATTAGGAGTTCGACCATTTAGGGTTCCTCATCACAAAAAGGAATAAATGGAAAGAATTTCTCAATGTCCCTGCTGCATACTCCCCACCCTCCTTTTTTACATTCTTTGTATCCTTTATATCAATAAAATGAAAAGGCTAAAAGAGACATAAACTGCACGTTAAATAAATCACCAGAATTAGTTGAAGAGTCAAAACTCATTAATGAGTTCTCTGGGGTAATGAAGTTGGCAATATCTTCCCTTCCCCAAATTGGCTGATGAAATCCATCAAAATGGCATAATTGTTGGGAATGCTGTCTGTTCCTATTGACTGGTCCCTCCGGCCACATCAGTGGCATAACCATGCTCAGGGAATTACTATCTACTGGTGATCCATTCTGCAAATTTCAGAAAGTTTGCATGAAATACTAGTAGTAAAAATGAATATAAACTCAAAATAGTTTCTGAAATAGTCAAGGGACCCGGTCACTTATCATGACTGATTTTCAAGACATATTCCATAAAATCACAGTATTTTTTTTTTTTTTGCTAAGTTGACATCACACAGTTCGATATGACATTCTAGAGTCATGTGGCAACCATTTTTATGGAGATTCATGAACGTAAATGGAAACCCAATATTACTATCATAGCAGGTGAAGAATTTTATAACCTCTGATATCTTTTCCTAAAATGACCGAGAAACTCCTCCAGTTGCAATAGCAATAAGTTGTTCATAGGTAAGAATTGAATATAGATTGGTTTTAGAGGATATCTGTTATCTTCCCATCCCTACATGTGCAGCAGCCTTAATTGGGGACACCAGACTAAGAGCCCCACAGTATTAACCCCAATGCGAAATGTAATGATGTGGTACTGGTAAAATATTACAGGTCAATCACATTCAACTGATGTTAGAAGACGTTAATGTGCAGCTGGCGGATAGCTTAGGTGGTCCAAGTTTGATCCTCTGGTCTGCCATTATTGATGGAGGAAACCTACTTTAAAGTCTTTGTGGGCATGTTTCAAAATTGAGGCAATATTCACACTCCATAAACATAATTTTTCGCTCTTACCTAAATTCACAGTCCATAGAACTTGAATAATTTAGGCTCAGTGTTATTTAGGATGGAATAATAATGCTTGCACAAGTTGATGAAATGATTGCCATCTCATACCTGGCACAGCAAATTATGGTGATTTATTGTGTGGTTACTGTAGTAGGAGTCGTCATTGTTATTATTAGTAGTATAAAACAAGAAATCTAAACTCAACACTATAGAGTCTAGTATTAGCAGTTAAGAAAGAGGGTCGCAGAAAACTTACTTCTGCAGCCAATAAACTGTCAAGGTTGAAATCAATTCTTGGGTTAACAGCTGCAAGTCTCATTGATAAGAACTGAGGTCAAACAAATATTAAATTAGAAAGAGACCGAAGAAATTGACAATATGCTATGGACCAGACAATGTGTAATTGAAGCAACCGTAGAGTAAGGCAAGTGATTATGGAACTCAATTCTGATTTATGGTCACTCCATAATTTTTATTGAAAAAGGAATCATTTTCATCACAAACTAAATGATAAAAGTTTGAGAAGCACAACAAAAGACAAAATATATTGCTATCTGAATTACAAAATAAACAGTGGTACTTCTTTTGTTCTTGCAAATTTTTGACTTCTTGGAATATCTTCTGAAGAAATTCCATACAATATAACTGATCTTTCTTTCGGTAACCCGGGGTGTCCAAACCTTCGGCCCAACTAATCCCCATAGGTCCATGCAAATTGCCCCATCTACATCCACCGAGCAAGCCTCCACCAAAGGTCGTGAGCGTGGCCCCAAGAGGCCATTTAAACCAAGATGTGTAGAGACCAAGACTTGAACCCACTAAGTCCAAATCTCTTACCACTTGAACAAGCCCTTGGTCTTTCACACAGTGAAAATAAACAACCAATACAGAACAAATACTGAAAATATGTGCTGGCCTAACCTCCACTTGACGTTGTAGGGACTGTACATGGTTAATAATCTCATCCAGCACCAAAGCTGTCCCTGAAATCTGCATGGAAATCATTTCCAAGTACAAAAATGGAGATGCTTAGGCAACTGGAAAATTTCTGTCAGTGCAATATAAATTATCAATATAAACTAGTTTCAGATGTGAAGTGTGAACACTTCGAGTCTTGAACTTAGGAGATGAACCCAGAAAAACAAAGTGTGGAAAAGTACAAGTTTTTTCTTTTGTATCAACCTCTAGAATTCACAACTTGCCTTAGTTGTGGACCCATTGTCCTGATGCTTTGGACTAGAAAACATTTGCATCTTAACAACCAATAGAAGGCACACTGCAAATTTAACAGGGACAGGGACGCTAAGAAGAGATTCACTGGCTTCTCTGAATCAGTAAAAAACAGATTTTCCCAGAGATCTGAAGATGGGTCAAGCTTCCAAGTTAATTTTAAAATGACTAAAATAAACATGTGCAAAATATAGATAAACTCATAAATGTGAATATGTGCCTTCTTCTTTTCCTTTTTTTTTTTTCTTTTCCTTTTCTTTTCTCTTTAAAAGAAAGGAAAAAAATAAGGCAAACATAAGACCAAAATGTTCGGTAATAAATTAGTTAGCACGATGCACCTAAATTAGTCACCAAAATTTCTTCTCTTTAACGTCTTTTTTTGTTCTTTACCCAACTAGTACTGGTTTTGTGATTTTAACAAAAATACTCGGCCTAGAGAGATCCACTAGTCTAACTGGCGGGTCTAGGTTGACACTTAGCCATTAAGCAAACACTTGCTAAGTGTCTGGGCAAGGCAAAGGAAAACCTGCCAGCCCAACCGGCAGGTTTCTATTCGCCTAAAGGCCAACAATTTTAGATCGGCAGAATTTGCCTTTGCCAAACTGACAGGTCTCTCTCAGCCCAGACTCGGATAATATTCAATGCTACTTTGGTAAAAATCCCAAATCCAGTGTTGGTTGCATAAAAAACACACACAAAAAAAGTAAAAAACTACATATAAGTTGAGTTCTGAGCTCCAACTAACTTCAGAGGTCTATCCAGATCCTACTTACATAAAAGAGCACTGTGAATGCGAAATAAGATCACCGAAACACAGAGTACTTTAATATACATGAAAAATAGTGTTCAAAACTTCAGTACGACTAACTTTTCAACCACAAGCGATGAAGAATAACGTCAAGTCTTGAAAAAAAAAAAATCATAATGGTATTGGTGGTGCCCAGAAGAAAGACCATGGCCTGGCATCAAATATTAATGAAGTCTAGGATCATTGTTTCAGAAAAAATCATAATTTAATGAATATACTCTAGTCTACATACATTGTCCACTCCCTATGAAATTCATTTGTTCATGGTTATGATTATCGTATTATATTGTTACAAGTTTGGTCGTGGAGCAAGTGCTTGAAGAAGTGTTCTTCTTCTGCCAACCCATTTTGAATCACGCCCAAAATTTGATGAATAACATTGTACCTTGCACTGTTGTCTAACCACTGGATCACAAGTGCAGAAATCAAAATCCTCCTAGTACATGGGTCCCATAGAGTTTCAGAAGTCTCCTGTAAACTACACATTAGTTTTGGTCCTTTTGGAAGTTAACATGCATTAATTTGCACGTTACATGTACTTCCTAAACATATTTACACAGGAAGGACGAACAGTTGCTATCAACCCATGGTGGGCAATAGGATCATTTCAATTAAATTATCGGCCAAACAAAATTGGTTTCCAGTAATACCCTTTAACCCTTTTCATCCACAACAGGTAAAGCCACTGACATAGAGTGACCAAAAAGTAAAGAACAAAAAGTATACAGCATGTTATGAGCTTAAAGTTCAAAATGACAAATTTACCCTTACAAGGACTCCTTACTTCTGAACCCTCCCAACAAGGGTAAAACAGATAAAGCAGTGGGAGTAGGAGATGTGCCACTTTCACCACCCAATTTCCACTTCCCTTGATGCAAAAGCGACAACCTTTTTGCTAAAAAGGTGACAATGACATAGCCCTTAATAACAAGCCTAACCGAAGGATATAATAGCACTTGTTAACATCAAATCTTCGCACACTAATTCACATAATCCAAATTTCAACCAAATTAACCCTAAATCGGGAGAAAGCCATACCAACCCACGAGGTTCACCTAAAAGAACAAAATATAAGATGGAACAATTAGTATCCAATGTTAGATTGAGTAGAAATAATTTGTTTACTTGTTATTCCCACGAACTTGGGCACAAGAATGCTAATGCTTGTAATTAAGTGTCACATTGCAACATTCTAATAACAACAGTAACCATATGGCACAATTACAAATTAGCTAACCTTGTTGCATCCGGGGACTAGGTCTTGAAGTAGTTTCATCCGAGCATTAATCTTCTCTCTCCTGGCCTGTAATTAAGCATTGATCAATTGACGATTACAAATACAAATTGAACTAATTAATGGATTTGAGTTTGAGATTGAGACGGTACTCTCTCCGCTAGGCTATGGTTATCAGTAGCCTGGCCTCGGCGAGCCCGGACGTGAACGTACGGGAGCTTTTCGCTGTCATCGGAGGCATCATTTGCGGCGTTTTTGCTCTTCTTGGACGACCCTTTTCCCTAATATCAGAAAACAGTGATTCGGTTATGAAACCCTAAGACCTAGATTCCCCAATTGAGGATAAGGAAGTAATTGTGTAGTACCTTCTTCTCTCGCTCTTTTCGCTTTGTCGATTTCTGATTGCTGTTCGGAGCAACCGGATCGGAGTATTTTGGGTTCGAATCCGAATCCGCCGGTTCTTGCTTCACTTTCTGCTGGTTGGGGCTCGAATTCCCGGGAATTGAGCTCACCTCCGCCGAGTTTTTGCCGGCGGCGAAGAACGAGAACTTGGAGGCACGTTCTAGTAGGGCAGCATTGGAGGGGAACGTCGGAGTGCAAATGATGGAATGCATTCGGTTACTCCAAACTCCGGCAGGAAGCGGCGCCGGAGCTTGGTCGGTATCCGGCGAGTGCAAGAGCTCCACGGCCTGGTTCGCCGGAAGCTCAAGAAGAGCAGTGAATGAACTGGCAGTTTCCGGCGCCGGCGCCGCCATTAATCTCTCGATATCTTCCCCGAATTGAAGCGATTCAACTCCAATTTCTTCAGCCTTATCCCCGCCGCTCGAGCACCCAACCTCAGGACCCGAAACTCCCTCCATTAAACGGGCTAAATTCCTTCAAATTACAGCAAAAATCCCACCCCCAATGCAACTTCCACGCCGTCAATCTCTTCCAAAACCTATAAACACCCGGAATTCGACCAAATTGCCCGACAATCCTTGGACCCAACACAAGAACTCTACAATCCGCTTCAATGGGAGTCAATTCCGCTCCATATCCCCTACCTCTGAAATCTTAGCCATTTGCAGCACAGGGAAAGGCACGTTGCTTGGGAGATCGTTGTTGCTGCTATATATCTCATAATGCTGGTTGAGAGAGAGAGAGAGAGAGGGGGGGGGGGGAGGGGGGGGGGGGGGGGGCATTGGTGTTGGGGCGCTGTAGGGGCGGGGCGGGGACCGGGACCGGGACCGGACACGAACCCACGCGACACAGTTTTTAATCATGGAAGGCGAGACGTCATTTTCCCGCATTTATAGGTATTCACACGCCCGGTGATTATTGTTTTCGTAAATTACATTTACCACCCGTTAGGTTTACTTTTTGCGAACACCCATAAATTGCTTTTATTTCCTTTAACTCCTCCCCCTCCCCTGTTGTTTTGTTAGCATCATATTTAATATTTATAAAATACCCAAAATATCCTCATTTACCGCAATCACACCCTCTTTCCTACTGCTTTTATTTTTTTTAACTTCTCCCTCCTCCCATGTTCTTTATAATACCTTTTTTTCTTTCTCTTATATTAACAAGCACATATTTAATTAGATATTACAAGTTCTTGCACCAAAAAGTATTTTAGTTGAGGAATCCACTTAATTTTAGATAAGGTCACCATTGGTATTTTTAACTAATTATCAACGGCTACAAAACAAAGTTCTAGGTTGCCTAGGGATGTTCTCCAAAAACCCTTTAAGGGTCAAGTTAGTACAAGAAAGATAATGGGTTGTCTTTTTTTGAAAAAGAAAGAAATAAGTTGGTTTTTTTTTTTTTTTTAGAATGACATCTTTTTCCTTCAATAGGGTCATTTGTTTATATTAACTTCTTATGTGATTTGGACGTTTTTATGGTCACTTTTATACGACATAGTTTTTTGCACCTTAAAATATAAGGTATAAATGCTAATGTATGGGCCATGTTTTCCACGATGGGTTTTTTGGGTCATTACACTATTATTCGACTCAATTGTGTTAAGTAATAGACCCAGAATACCTTATAAAATTGAGAACGATTTTGTTCACCCCCTTTAACGGGGGTGACCATCACCCTCACTATTCATGTGAGGGTGAAAAGCAACGGAGGTAACTACCATAATCTAGTGACTCAAATGACTTCTAGCCAATGGGTTATATGATTGTCGCAACAACCCTGAAGTAGTGTTGATAAATAAGATTTTGTTAGTCTAATCAAGTATTATTGATGTGGCAAGCTTATTTTTTATATTTCTATATTCTTTTCGTGTCATCCATACAACTAAATTCCAACTTTTTAGTCATGATGGTTGAATCCAAAACTTTGTCTTTTTCTTCAATTTCTATTTGTCATATTATTTTTAAGTTCTTTCATATCTAATAAACCAAGATTGAAAATATCACTATTGTTGTTTTTATTAAATTTGTTGGCCATAACAATATCCATCTACCCATATCAATCTTGCCCTATCACTATTTTCCATCTACCAACCTAACATATCTTTTTCTTGTTGCAAACTCCAAATGCTACCAACCCTTTCCCCCCCCCCCCCTCTCCCCTCCTTTCCTCCCTCCCCACTCGAGTTACAAAATTCAAACTTTGGTGCTTTTATAGATATCGGGTGGCAATGTTAGTAGGATTCATGATAATCAATTGGGTTAGCCATATTGCTTTCCCAAAATCTCAAAGAATGTTGTGTATAATGTGTACATATATCTATGTATAAAGTATAGTGTTGCCATTCACAAAATTCATAACCCCACGCCACACAAGCCATAAGTAGTACCAGGGCATATAAGCTGACTCAACTTATCAATTAAAGCAATAAAAATTTCATTTAGATTTAAAATTGAAAATTTTTTGAGATAATAAAAATATATTGGGTATTATTATAAACTATAAATTTATATGTACCATGTTATTTTTTATTTCTCGACTTTATAAAACAACAATAACAATATTTTTTTATATAAATAAGAATTTAATAAAACTAACCAAAGTAATATATAACTCTAAGCTAGAGCATACTCAAGCCCTACAACAAAAGATTAAGAAAATCAAAGCAACTAAATAACAAAGGAATATACTATCCTCCTAACAATAAGAAAAAATAAAATGTATCGTTATGAAGAAGGGATCTCCATCAATGTCACATTTTAAGACTATTTAGAGAAAATAATTTTCCCAAGTATTATAACTTAGGTGTCAAAACATACTCATAATTCAAGCCTTCATGACACATGAAAGGTGGCTCAAATCAGACAAGTAGAAAATATATGCCGAGAAATCTTTAAAAGAGTCACTTGCAGAGTCCAACCAATATTAACTTCTCTAAGAATTTGCCAAGTTTTTGCACAAAAATTTATAGTTGTGCTCCCAGTTCCCGACTACAATAACAATAATTTAAGATATTGTTTAGTACATAGCATCCTTTCAATGTGTTAATTATTTCAAAATTTGAAATTTTCAATTTTATAAATTCATAAATTTTTATTTTATAATAAAAAATAAACGACAACTTAATAAGCTAACCAACTTAATTATAGGGTCTTTACGGATCAAACCTACCCAACCAATGTAGGACAACCCGAATCAAGCTCTCAAAATTTTAAACACAACCCTTTAACAATATCTAGTTGTAGGACAAAGGCCCTTAGTTAGGGCAAGTATAATTAAATAATTAATGGTTTCTCTATCCATTTTTTTTTGTAAATTCCATCCTTTTTAGACTCTGTGAATTATAGTCAACTTGACTATTGTTAATTACTACATACATATAAATGGTAAGGGTAATAATGACGTGGTTAGTATATAAGTAAATTAAGTTAGAATTAGACACTTAATTTTAATATTTAGAATGACACTCTACGTTAATATATTATATATTTATATTAGTCTCTATTATGTATTTACTTAATTAAATGGATTAATCGCTTTGACGCTAAAATTTAATGGAACATTGTCAAGGTATTATCGAATTTTTCAATTTTTATTAAATTATAATAATTTATTTAACCAATTTTTTAAGTATAATAAATAATTTGATAATTGGTATTAAAGTGTGCAAACTTGTCGATATAGTAATTAATTTAATCTTTAAAATAAATATAATAATTTATTTGACTCTTTTACTAAAATAGAGCAAAAAAAAAAAAAATGGATCCAATTCATTATCAATCATATATATGAGCACTTTTTTTTCGATTTTGATATAGTCGAAAGTATTTTTTGACATTAGAGAAATTATAAGGATTGTCGAGGATGTGAACGTGCTACCTTAACCCAATTAACATACGTAATAATGAGTTTCGTACCTCACACTATAATTAATATCTTTTTCAGCAAAAAGATTTCATGTTTAAAAAAATTTGATATTTTTTATTAATTAGAATACCACGTTAGGATTATCGTCCTTGCGTAATCCCCCGTTACTCATACCTTCGATTTCGACATAAGAGGTAAATTACAGGTGGAGACTTTATCTCACTCCACAAAGTAAGGAGTCGAACCCATTATTTATTGGTATAAATCCCAACTTATCATAATTCAACCACTTAACTTATGCCTGGAAGGCAATTAGAATAGCACCTTGATAGTTAGTGTTTCTAAAATTTATAGGATTGATAAATTTAGAGAGGTGGCAAATAACATAACAGTTTATGATTAGTTAAAATAAATTTTAAATATTATATATATTATTAAATGTGTAATTTACTAAAAGATTTAGAGAATAAGTGAATCCCTCCTATTTTACTATATTTTTAATTATATATTAATTTTTTACTTTTTTAATATTAAGTTTAGACGTTTAATTTATATCAAATATGTATTGTCATCAATCTATCAATGAAAGAGATTTTAATTTTTCTAGTATTATTCTCAATTAAATAGTATGATTTTAAAAAGATGAATTAATTAAATAAGATGGTTTAAAATGCCGTATTACTTATTTAAAAATCTCCTACCTACAAAGCACGATAGGCCAAAAGTGAATATTTAGTTCATTTCGATCAAGAATTTGATTTCTTCAACAAGTTAAATATACGTTACATTCAAGATTATTAGTTTTTTTAACAAATAATTTTAATAGATACGTTACAAATTTGAAATAAATTAAAAGTTTGGTCATCATATTAACAAAAATTAAAAGTTTGATACATAATTAAAAATATGATAAGATATAGGTCTGTTTTTAATAATTAATTTTTTTTTTTAACAAACAAAAGGATGTCATTCCAAATTTATTTTGACTCTAACATCTTCATTAGGTCTACAGCATAACAAAGTTATGGCTAAATTCGATTGTACTTTTAAGATAATTTTACAATGATAGCAAAGTTTACAATTATCATCATACGAGTCTAAGGTTATTGACTTGATGTTTAATCTTAAAATTTGTAAACGATTCCACATGATAAAATTTACAAGTTTAAGTTTGATGATCAATGACTTTATTTGTGAGGTTCAGATCGATATATAAAGTGTTTCGAGGTCAAAATAGAGTTTTTCTAATTTTTATAAATTTTTTAATAAAATAATTTTGAGTCTGCTTTCTATAGTTTTTAATGGAAAATAAAATAATTAGGTAATAATTTATTAATTTATATTCAAATTTATTTATTTTTTAAAAAAATCCTGATTTTGTCAAATTTTCCAAAGAAAAAATAATAATAAAAGTCACAAAATTGTCATTGTCAGAAATCACTATCAAGAGGGAGAAGCCCATCTTCAGTCAGACTTGGGCTTTTCTTCAAAGCCCAAAGGCCACCTATAGCCCAACTCATAGCTCATAAACAATGCAGAGTCCATACATTCCTTCCGATTTGTCCCAATCTTATGTTTACTTTGTATATTTAATTTTTGAAAATATTATTTAGACACTCAAATTTAATATTTTGAATGACATTCATATATTAATATATTAAATTATGTGTCATATCAATACAAACATACAATACATCAATGTAGAGCATCATCCCAAATGTTAAAATTATGTATCTAAATAATATTTTTGATTTATTTTTATAATTTTACTTTTTAAACCAATTATATCCCCCCGCGTGCGTCACAAACCTTTATCCCATTAGGTAAGATTAAATTACGAAATCTAACTCTCAAATCATCTTTATTCAAGATAAGCAAAACTAGAAAAAGTGATAAAAGGACACGTTTGGCCTAATAAAATTTAGATAATAAAAAATAAATATACTTAATATATACTCTATGCACTATTTGAGAAGTAAAATAAGGTTTTTGATGACGATAAACACAAGGAAGCCCACACATATATATATTTTGTAACATGAAAAAATTTAAGAGTCTCCAATCATAGACAAACTTTTTTGCCCTATATCATTCTACCCTCTTTAAAACTCACAATCCACCTTGACCCGACTTAAGTGTATGGACAAATTTCCTGCGAGTCAAATCTCAAGGTCTAGCTCCTAGGTTATAAATATAAGCAATTATACTGTCCTGCACAGAAGCAAAATCAAACCCATAAATTTGTGGTATCCCAAACTTTCGAACACTTACAGTAGATTGTCGGTGCTACTCCTAGAGGTTGAGCCCACACATATATTTACTTATTTCTCATATAGTTTAGATAATTTCACTTTGTACCATAAGTATATGTTTATAACCATATATATTTATGTAGAATAGGGGCCATGACTCAAGTAGACCCCATTAATGCCCATGGTTTGGGACCACATCACATTTTAAGTCCAGAGGTTTTTAATCAATAATTTATTAAATTAATACGATTGGATAACTTTACATTAGCTATTAGCTACCACAAGTTACACCACCATCATTAGTATTAAGGGTATTATTCCATTTGTGCATACTTTTCTTATTTAGAATTATTATTTTTATATAATTTTAAAAAAAATTCATTCAGTACCAACCAAAACACAAGATTAAATTGCGATAACAATAACAAGATTACTTCTTCGTATTAATAAGTCATGGGTTCAAGTTAAAACACAATTAATTTATTTATAAAATAAAAATAAAGATTGTGTACAAAAATGATATTCTCTCGATTATCGAGAGAACTAACACCAATAATTCATCCCAAATTTGATATGATGTATTTTGATTTTTAATTTTAGATTTATTGTCAAAGTTTGACTCGACTCCAATAATTTGAGACGAGACTCAAATGGAATTAGTTATGCTAGGAGCAAAGGGCATGAGCCCTAGAATAGCCCTAATCTAACAAAATCAACAATAACGGCAGACCATCTTTTTTGTGGCACCATAAATTTGGAGCTAGTGGGTGATGGCGATGCAAAGAGGCAGCAGCCCTTGGCAGGGACCATGCAGGAGGATAAGCCTATGATGCAGTTCTAATCGGCAGTGACTCGCCCAAAACCCAATGCCAAAGTCCCATAAAAAGCTATGAAGGGTACCCTCTAACCCCAGCTATGGACAATTATTTGTGGCACAGTCCCAAAAATTGGCAACCTCTTCTCATGTGCAAAGGCCAGTCTACCATGTATAGGATCTTAACTCTAGGTTAAAAGCATATTAAGTACTCTGCAAAGCATAGTACTTCTCCTCGATACTTCAACCCTAATAAAATTTTCGGAGTTAGAATTTAAGTAGTCAATTTTAATTCATAATCGAAATATTGTATGAACATTAACTTAATTAGTCAACACACAAATTTATCTTAACTTATACCCTTATAGAGTTACTAACTAAAATATTTTTCAGTTAAACCTAATTCGACAAAAAAGTTCCTTTAGCCACAAATACAAAGAAGACAGTTTCGTCGCTAAATATGGATTCGACTAGAAAAAGAAATGAAAGAAAAAAGTTTTGCCAACCCCCTACCAATGGATTGATTTTTTTTTATTTTCTTATTTTATTGAGTTTTTATTAGTTTTTTTTCTTATCTAATTGCATAAATATAATTTATCTTGGAAGACAAATAATCATACCAAAAGAAATAGAATGGATGGGAAGAGAATCATAAATTTAGAGCTTCGGTAGTGAAACCTTACGATATTTAAGGATGTCAGTATCTTATATAAAGTGAAAATTATTTTATACAATATAAAATATATATATCATTGGGGGTGAGTTATATTTTGATTAAACTAAAAGAATTGAACTCAATCGATTGATTGAATTGTAAGTCAGTTCGATTCGATTTTTTACTTTGACAATTTTAATTATTTTGATTTGGTTCGATTTTCATATTGAAAAAAGTTAAAAAAATCAAATTGATCAAAATGTCAAAAATTATGTTATTTTTACACTTTATTATTTTTATTTTTTTAGTTTTTTTGGTTTTTGAATTTTTTGATCAATTCACTTTTTTTTTTATTTGTTTGGTTTGAGGGTATATTAGGTTGATTTGATTTAATTTTTAATATAAGTTTAGTCTATTTAATTTAAATAATTTAGTAAATTCGATAATTAAATTAAAATTAAATCAACTAAATACTCATTTTTATATATTATTTTTATATGGTATTGTGTATCATACTTTCAATATATAATATATTTTTTATATTATATAAAATATTGATTAAAAAAAAAAGAAGAAGAAATGGGACAAGAAATAATGAGTTATCAAGAAGTGTAAGAGATGTTGGCTTAAAAAGAGCAGTGGGGGAACAGCAAAACACAGCAGCAGGTAAGTTGGCAGCTCAATAATTGCTTCTGTACTTAGCAAAACACCCACCCAAAATCAATTAATACCAAGATTTGTTGTCGGATTTTTTAATTTGTTTGCTGTTGACTTGTTTTGTAATTTTCATTATAAATTCGTAGGGCAACCAAAATTTCAGTTTAAAGAAAGCATTTGAACCGAACCGAATCGAACCGATTCGATTAGTTCGGTTCAATTCAAATTAAGGATCAATTCAATTATACTTTTATGTTTGTCAATTTTAATTAAGTTCTTTTAATTTCTTTTCGAAACATAAAAAATGACATTATTTATCCGTTATTTCTGTATTTTTTGAGTTTTCTCAAATTTTCAAGTTCTGTTTTTTTGGTTTTTTTTGTAGGTTGAGTTTTTTTTTTCTTATATTTATTTATTTTTTTCAAATTTCATTTTATTTAGTTTTCATTATAAATTACTAGGATAACTAAAATTTCAGCTTAACAGAAGTAATTGAACTAAATCAATTCAGTCGGTTCAGTTGGATTCAAGTTAAAGATCTATTTAGTTTTGTTTTCAAGTTTGATAATTTTAGTTATTTTGATTAAATTATTTCAGTTTTTTTTATCGAAATGTAAAAAAAGACTTTGTTTTTTCAACTTTTTGATTTTTTTTATAGGTCAAGTTTTTTTTTTTTTTTTTGTATTTATTTGCTTTTTTCGATTTTGTTTTATTCGATTTTTATATTTGTTCAGTTAGTTTAGTTATATTTTTTACACAAATTCAATTCTTTTAATTTTAATATTTTAGTCCCTTCAGTTCAACCCTATAAATTAGGCAATAATTTTTTTCTTAATTTGGGTAACTTTTACATATATTTCTTACAATTTATTTTAGATTCTTTAAATTCTGATGGTTTATATATATTTTTTCTTAATCAATTTAAAAGAGTTTTTTTTTTTTTTAATGTTTGATTTAAGTTATAGGAGACTTAAACGAAACGATCAGATTTTGAGAAGAATTATTGTTATACGCTATTCCCGTATCACCCCCTTTTATGGGTCAGGCTCAGCCTAATGGGCCGGCCCAATCACCCAGAGCACGAAAGATCCTGACTATCTCGTTAAATAAAATCCATACATCACCAAAGTCCGAAACCCATAGAGCAAGCACCTTGCGAGCTCCTGATGAAACCCCTGACGAACTCTCAACGATCAACTAATGAGCTCGATACAAAACTCTCAGTTCGCTGAGTCATCTAAGTTGCTGACCTAAAGCCATCAGCTCGCATAAGTGGTGAAGCTGCTGAGAAAGTTAGAGGTAGGGCCCGTTCACTTTATCTGCAGCAGCCCATCCCCCTCGTAATGAGAATCCCACTCTCGGTCTTGTACAGGCGATAAGGGTTGTTTGTCCCCCATTATACAATCATTGTATTTTTATATGTTATCTAAATTGTAAAAGCTCATCAGTATAAATAAGAGTCATAGATATCACGAGGGACAAAAAAAAGAAAAAAATAATCAGACACCGCCATTCTGAGAGAATAATTAAAGTGCGGTCGTGGAGTAGGCATCATTCTGGTCGAACCACGTAAAAAATCCTGGTGTTGGTTCACGTTTGGATTTTGGGTTCTTTTCTTCTTCTTGGTATTTTAGATTTACTCACCGCGACCCAAAACGAATCACGGTCGGTTGGAATCGAACGTCGACAATTATATTCACCATAAGATTTTTGACTAGTTAAGTGTTAATTAGGAGTGTGTAAATTGTCACTTCGATTATTGAATTGATCAAAATTTATTAACTAATTATACTGAACCCAAATCGTATAAATTCAACCAAACAGATTAAACCAAAGAAATGCAAAAAAAACCAAAATAATGATAAAAAATACACAAAATTGAAAAAAATGATGTCCTTTTATAAATATCAAAATAATATCATTTTAAAGTTCGATTAATTCAATTTTTCTAACCCATAAATTAAATCAAAAACTAAATTTTTTGAGAAAAATTAATCGAACCAAACCAATACAAAAAACAATAAATCAAACTAATAAGTTCAGTCAACTCAATTCAGTTAGTTTAGATAACGAACTCTTGCTCTCCCTAATATTAACATGTATAAAATATTATTATAATTGAGGTTTACGTGGTATCATAAAAAAAATATAAAAATGAGATGATAATAATAATAATATATTATTTATTAAAAATAAGACCTAAAAATCACGATATAATGATTTAGAAAAATAAAAATAAAACCAATAAATATGTCAATTGCAACACGTCGATGAGGCGAGAGATTCGAATAGATGAAGTCTTTAATAAAATAAGGACAAAAAAAATACTCAAAATATTATTGAAATAAAATGCAATATAACGACGCTACCAAAAACATAATTATAGATAAAAATGACTAAAAATTTAAAATTCATGTAACAGTTAGAAAATTTATAGTTTTATGATTTTTCCTTTTGGTTTTTATTTTTATTATAAAATTTTAACATGCTACTTAATAATTGTGAGTGTACTCAATTTATATTTTTATTTTTTTTATATTTTTACTTCCCTCCCCTCAGAGCTATTAGTACATATAAATAAATGCCTTCTTCATTGTTGAAAAACTCTACAATAAAATTTAATAAAATAAATATTTAATAAGAAATATCAATAAATTTTAATAAAAAAACTCATTATTGTGGCCAAGAAAATAAATTTAAGACTAAACCCAAGAAAAAGAAGATTAAGGGGCAGGTCGAAAGACCTTCTCGATAAAATAATTTCAAGGAGCCTCTCCTGAGTACCCTTGGAAAATCATCTTTATGGGTTTCTCTTGAGTTTAAAAATATATTAACTCATTTTCGATGTATCTACCTAAAAATTTGAAACAAATTATCCTGAAATATGTAAATACTCTTTCACCTGTCAACTTCAGTCTTTATAAATAAAAAGTGATTCTTTTGATCAAAATATGACTAAAACATTACTCAAATTATATTTCTCTTAATCTTATATACTCTTTCTCGAAGACAAACTTAACTATTGAATGGCACGCGCAAAAAACATTCTGTGTCTCAAATTATTTCTATTTCACAAGTCTTCAAAAAAATAGATAAACACTCCATCACAATTCATAAATATAATGTCTTGTGAGTTATATGAATATTAAGAAAATATAATTATAAATAAAATGATTGAGTTATAAGATAAGGGCTGATGTGTTGTATATTTTTATAAACATATATATATATATTTGCAATGGCGGGAGAGAAGATATTTTCACCAATGTGAATGAAATGACCAAGTTGATCTTAGAACAGTACAATTCGGCAGCTAATTGGGCCCACCAACTTTGGTGTTTGGACTCTATCAAGGTTGGCTCATTATTCAATGAATATAAAATTCATCACTATCTGGGCCTCAGATTTTCCACAGTTGTGGGCCACTGGGCCTTTTATGTAAAAATGTATAGAATACCCCCCCAAAACTTATATTAAATAAGAAAAACCAGACCTTAATACCCGTGCGATCCACGTGACATGGCCCAGATGTTTTTCCTCTCTGAATTCTCTGTAGGATAAAACAAGCCCGAGAAGCAGCTAAAAAGAAACATGGGCCCGTGAATGGGTCCATGGGCCTATGTTGTACAGGCTAATAAAAGAAACATGATTAAAGTTAAATGTCAAAAATCTTGGAAAGAAATTTTCTCCTAATTCAAAGGGCATTGGTGAAAAGATAGAACAGCTGTTTTCTATTCAGAAATTTATTTTTTTTCTTGAGTAGTGTTTAGAATTTTTTTGTCTAAATCGTCGAAAATAGTAATATGATAATAATGTTTTCAAAATATAAAGAGCCGACCCCTTTAAGAATATGGTAATGTCAACTATTGTCCTAACTTCCGAACAATTTTATCAATCAAAAATGTATTCATTTAAAGAAGGAACAAAAAAAATTCCTTTTATGGATCCAAAAATTGTCATACAAAAATAAAAATTATATCAATTAAAAGTGCTTCCGAGATGTTTACTATTTTTAATTTGAAAAAAACAAAGAAAATTATTTTTATTATACATAAATAGTTTTAATTAAATTACTAAATAATATCAATGAGTGCCGTAACAAACAGATGGGCCCATTGTTGAGCCCAGTAGTACAGTTGGACGGTACTGTCCAATCAAAGAGGGCTCAGAAGAAGTGTGGGGGCCGCCAAAAATTGGGCCAATTAATAATGAAATGGGCCCCCACTAATTAATCAGTACCCGTTACTTTGGTTGTACGACAGAAGCCCAGCTGCCTGTTATATGTCGGTTCTGGACAACTGTTTGGTGACAGACGGACAGTGTCTGGTAATGTGGGCCCGCAAGTAAAACCTTTAATCAGACAATCACTTTCGGAGACAAACGTCATAATCCAGTGGGCCAGTTCATGAAATTGGGCCTATCAGAGCCCGATAACAAACTAAAAGGCCCACTCAAATACAAGCCCATTAAGAGGAAATATACTGTTCCTTCTATAAGCCCATTATAACCCAAAAACATGCTTTTAGAATTTCCATTTTCGTTCTTGTCACATTGTCATTGCTAGGATAAATTATTTTTTTTTTCAAAAATTAAATTAGACCGATCGAAAAATTGTTTAAATTAAAACAATCAAAAAAATGAAAAAAAATAAAAAACATTAAGAAACCAAAATAACAAACTTTAAATAGATAAAAATAATTAAAGGTCAACAAAATTTTAGTTAAATTAAAATAACTGAATCAAGCTGACTAATTTTTGTTAAAAATATTATTTTTGACATTTTGATTAATTTAGTTATTTTAAATTTTTTCAATTAAATCGAATCAAATTGAAATAATTAAAAAATTCAAATTTAAAAATTGAATCCAACAATTTATAAATTGAACTAAATCAAGCGGTCAATTTTGACCAATTCAATTCATTTATTTCACTTTAACTAAAATTTTACTCATCCCTAATGGTTACCTTATTTTGCTACTATAAAAGGATGTTTTGCTACCTTATATTATAAGAACTTTTGGCTTCAGAATTTTATAAGTTTTATAAAGAATTTATAAATAGTAAGACTTTATATAATAAGACATTTTGGTCTTTTACAACAATCTTTTTCTAGACAACTTTATACACTGTAAAAAAGGGTATAGGGTTGCCCATTTTTTTTAGAAAAAAATATTATTAGAAGAGTTTATAAACTACACAACTTTGTGAAGTATGTAAGAAAATATTAAAGAGCTAATATGCAATCTTTAACCAAAAAATACGCTAAGGCAAATGCCCTCTTAAAGTTCTTTTATTTCAATTTTTTGAGTAGCGTAAATAATTTATTGCACGTATTTAGGAGTTTAAAATATTATAAGATTGTGAGCTCAATTCTACTTCCGTACAAGAATACACATTTAACTATGCCTATTCAATAGGTCAGGACCTTAAGCTTCAAATTGCAGCGAACCTATTAGTTCACCTAGGCTCGTAGAGCAAGTAGACCGTAAGTTTTCGGGAGAATGAGATAAGCATAAGCCAAAAACTTATTGTGATCTAGAGACTCCACGAGTTTTCCACATTACCAAAACCTACCCTATCACCATTACCAACCAAGTTCTTTGACGCAGAGACAACAGAGGAAGAGACCAAAGAGAAGGATAAATGAGGTGAGGGGAAGAGAGATGAGATTAGAATCAATTTCCAACCATCTACAACAGGATTCTAATGTATTATTTGAAGAGAGTTCACACTCTTATCTGTCCAAGTCCATTCCCAGTTTTCAGTCACTCAAAAAAATTATTTATCAGACCTCCATGCTCTTCCATTTTAGTTTTTTTTACTACAAAAAAAGGACGGGGCTGCTTTCTTCAGTATTCATGCTTAATAGTTAACCAGGGCCAAACACCGTGGCCATTCCTCAAGCTTCAAAAGCTACAAAAAGGTGGGTGCAAAATGGACACCTGGTATGTTTCCATGGCATCTGAATAAGGTGTGCAAAAAGTCTAGAACCCAGGGAGCACCAGAAAAAGAAGAAAAAGTACATGAAGAGATGGGAACATGCTAAACCGTTCAATTCTAATGAAGTGATAAATGAGAGAAGTTACTGTCAGCTTCAAATATATATATATATATATATATATATAATATTCAAGTGAAAGCACCAAATTAGTTCAATGATTGTTCATTCAATTTCTAGGGTCTATGGAAGGGATGAATGAAAGTAAGTCACAGTACAATGTTAACAAATCTTCAGGTGAAAACATTATGATAATAAACGATGCATGCCAAAGTTCTAAAAGAGACAACTACTTCATCAACGTAAAAACACATCATAGAGTACCACCCACAATCTACAAATCAGTTCCAATGCTTCACAAATCAGTAACTCCAAGATTGAATGGTATGGCAGAAAAGACAAGTTCATTCTTTGGGAGGTCTGTCAACCTATGTCAGTAAATTGGATTACATTTGTCTTTTGTTCTCTTTTTGCAATTTGAGTAATCACTACAAACTTATGGAGAGCAGAAATCATACTGCAATAAAGTGGCAGAACTTAGGACCACAAAGCTTCATGCACTCCATCATCTTCATCCATTATAGAGTTGATGATAGATAGAACAAGCCTGCAACAGGGATATCTATAATTAGTATATCCACACACACACACACATAGAGAGAGAGAGAAGTGCTATGATGCCATTAGAAAGTAATTTCATGCCATCCATCACAGATTCATCATGCACATAAATTCAAATATCCTTTTCTGCAAATAAAATTTGATTGGTAAATAGTTGTTTTGCATAAACTTGTATCTGTCCAAACAGTTTCCAGAATTATATTTGTCTTCAGAACCTTCTTCTAACTAAATTTACTTCACATTTCTGCTCTTTTAACAAATCTTACTATAATCTTAATAAACCAACTTGTCTTATTATGACACTCCTTCATGTTTGCAATTTACAGCTCCTAAAAATTTCTACAACACAGCTTATCAATAAACCAATTATATGCTGGTATCTAAAGAACATTGGAATTCATAGCAGAGTATGTCAATGTTCCTCAAGGGTTCTAGTTACATGTTAGTAATCTAAAGAACATTGGAATTCATAGCAGATTATCTTCATTTTCCTCAAGAGTTATTACTTTCTTGTCTGGGGCTTGGATTGAAAACAAAACAAGAATTTAAATCCCAAAAAGTCCTCTTCTATCCTGCATGCAACAAAGCAACTAATTGGTAGTTCAAGAATGCCCAAGAAAGAAAATGCATTAATCTGGTAGTTCTAGCTCCAATAGAAAATGCAAAAATCCTTGGGTCAAGAGGGACAAGAAACTTAAAAAACCATTTTGACATTAATTATGACAAGTGTAGTTTACGAATTAATTTGTTGTCTTTATGAAGCTATGAATTATCTCTTTGAATGTTAGGGGCAATTAACAGGTTGGTGATTAAGTATTCGTCTTAGAAGATGGAAAGGAGATCTAATCTGTGTCTCATGGAAACCAAGCTGGAGTTAAATTCTTTAAACATCATTAAGTGTCTTTGGGGTAGTACGGGGCAGACTAGAATAGTGTAGATGTTTCTAGTGCTGCAGGGGGGTATTTTGATTCTTTGGGGGATTTTTTACGATGAGCAAAGTTGACTCTTTTTCTCTTTGGAGCTTCTTATATTTTGAGTAAATTTAAAGTTGTGGCTGATGATTTTGATAAATTTGATTGGATGTTCTCTGGAGTGAACGGTCCTAATCAAAATACAGACAGAAAGGAGTTCTGATCTCAGTAATCAAGGGTGAGGATTCCATGGATTGTCCTTGGTAGGTGACATTACGGTATTCATTTTAGTAATTAAAGGGTGTGATGTACTGTCATTAATGCTTCTATGGGGAGCTTTTCAAACTTTATCGAGTCTTGTGGGCTACTGGTCTTGCCTTTGGAAAGAGATCCTCAGTTTTTAAAGCAGATAATAGTTTTCCAGGTCTTGTTTTGTTAGAGTCCCCATTTCCTCAGATAGCAAATGTCATTTCCCAGATGTTTCTCAAGCCTGTCTCCGCATAACTCTCTTCTGATGACTCCCCTATTATTTTGGACATTGTGGGGGGGGGGGGGGGTGTGCTCGTGGCCCTTCTCCCTCATATTCTGAGATGTGGCCTAAAGAGGAAAATTCTATTAGTTTAGTTAGGGATTGGTGGGATAGGTACATGATCAGTGGTTCTCCAAGTTTTTTGTTGGCTAGGAAATTGAAGTTTTTTGAAATCTGATTTAAAAGTTTGGGATAAAGAGGCATTTGGTAATATGAATGTTAGGATTAAACATTTTTTGGAGGATTTAAAACCTTTGGCTGACGAACATGAATCTCCTCTCTTTCAATGGGGGAAAGGCTTCCTAGAGTCTCACTTATAGTGGAGGTGAAGAGATTTATTATGTTAAGAAAGATTAGCTGGAGACTGAAGTCAAGAGAATGTTATGTTAGAAAAGGTGACATAATTTTATATGTTGGCTAATGCATATGCTCCTAGGCATGATAACCATATTGGCAGATTTGTTCTTGAAGGAAATGCAATTGTTAGTAATAATGGCATTTACGAGGGCATTGTTCAGTTCTATAAGAATCTGTATACAGAGGAGGAGAATTTGAGAATGTGTGTCGGACCTTCAATATAAGACCTTGTCAAGTAAGCATCAAATGTGGCTTGAGAACTGATTTTTAGAAGCTAAGGTGTTAGAGACCCTTTATAGTTCAAAAGGGAATAAAGCTAAGGTGTTTGGTCCCTATTTTCAGGAGAAACATTCAAGACTGGGAGGTTGATTGAATAATAGTTCTTTTAGGAATTCTCCATAATCAATTTCACTATCTGGACCAATTGAAGATAGTTGGATTTGGAGTCCTCCTCCTGATGATCACTTCATAGCTAGTTCAATCTATGATATTGGTTGTGGCTCTCCCTTCCCTTGGAGAATCATTTGGAGGTCAAAGGTTCCCAAGAATTGCTATCCTTGTTTGGACCACTTCTCACAGTGCTATCCTCGCATTGATAACCTGAGGAGGTGAGGTCATTGTTCGATTCAGTGTAGCAACTTGTGCAAAGAGGGTGAGATAACTGATCATTTACTTTCCTTTGCTGGATATCTCATGATTTAGGAGTTTAGTCTTCCACATCTTTGGAATTCAGTAGGTGAGGCCAGAGGCCAAGTGTCAGTGAAAGACTTATTGTTTGCCTGGAGCTGGGGTTACCCGCGTTCAATACAGAGATATTCCCCCCACCTTTTTCTTTTGTTATGTGGCACATTTGCGGAGAAAGAATTAGTGGGGCCTTTGAGGGGAGGAGCATTCCATTTCCTGCATTGAGGGTTCTAATCTTGTTTTCCTTTTCTTTGGTGTGCAGATCCAGCTCTATTTTCTTTATCTTCTTTTCCTCATTACCTTTATGATTTTTTTTAGCTTTTAGTTTCTATTTGGTTTTATTTGATCGGGTTCATCCTCTTTTTTTGGTTTAGCCTTCTAACATCCAGGTGATTAATTTTTTCATTGGCTAAAATAAGAACCAGTTCAGGTAAATAACAAAGCCATAAAAATCAAGGCAGAAGGGATAAGACAACAATAATGAAAGAAAAAAAACAGAAGAAAGAAAAGGGTTGAAAGTGAAAGCAGGCATAACCTAGCTTCAGTGCATTTTAGACTGACATGTGACCCATGTAGTTGAGATCAAGGCATTTCCCAAAATCCCCATGTTTAGCCTAGAGTCTATATTAGAGAGCTTTAATGTAGCAAGTGAGCAAGAGGGTTGAACATCTAACTACAAGCTGTTAGCGCTGAAAGGTTGGGAAGAAGGCTTTTTGAAAGTATGCTGTCTGCTTAGATGGTGCTAGCCACCAAAGATTTGTTGGTCAAGAGTTGAAGCAATCCTAGAGGCGAAGAGAGATGTATAGAGAGAACATTGGTTGGAACCTCATCATACAAATGGTGAGATGAAGATAATTGATTTCATAGACAATGGAGGCGCAGTTCAACTCTCCTAGCCAGCAACTGAGTGTAAACACCACTTTAGTTGATGGCTCCAAATCCTTGGAGGCCATATAGAGGTAGTTGCAATTCTCTTCAAATAAGAAGTGAGCCGTGCCTTCATCTGAGGATGCCTTCTAGTGCTGATATCAAGATCAGATAAGGGTGGCACCATCAAGGGAGGGGAACAAGTGCCTTGGTGAAATCTTACCTCTAATAACGAAGTTGCACAATACAAGTAAATGCTAAGGGGTCACTCAAGACCTATAACTACAAACCAACTCTGACACATTCCCATTCCTTGCTTTCAAACCTAGGCTAGCATAAGAACATCAGGTAACATTTGGAGGATGAAGTATAGAACCTAGGATAAGAATGCTTGAGTTGAGAACCATTCAGCACAAGGAGAACTAAGCTTCTTAACTCAAGCAGAGAAGATTATACTAGGGTGGAAAGTTCATTCCACAAAGAGGAAAGCAGATCAAGACAAGGAAGCTCAAATAACTTTCACTGCCTTGGCTGGAGGTTTAAGCACCACATACAAAACCAACATATGGCACACCTTGTCTTGAGGATGAAAGCATTGTCTGCTCAGGGAAACAACATACGGCACACCTTTATTTGTCAAGGTACCATCCGAGAAAGTTTGCAATCAAAACCAAGGCACAGAACACAGGCATGGCCAAGAGTAGCCATTCATGTGGGCCTGTGAATTACTACACTGAACATGATTGGTTTTCACACGAATTACATTTTGCCTCAATAAGAATCTTGTCCTTCCATGAATACATCTTCTGTGAATTATTAGAACATCCTTCATATATAGCTCACCAAAAGAAATAGATATTAGATTAAGGTCCGGCCAGGCTTGTAAATTCAACATCATCTTCCCTTAAGATTCTTTTTGATACTTAGTAGATCTTGTACTTGTCTGATTGCATAGATGACTAAAACAAGCAACACAAGATCAATGAATGTGAAGCATTAATGAAACTAGGCAACAATACCAAACTATATAACTAGCAAAGTATTCATGCAAGGGAATTGCCAAAGTCTACAATAGCACAAGAACTTGTATCAATTAAATATTTATAATGGCATGTCCTAGCCTATTCCAAATAAGTGAAAGGATAGGACATACAGGGTCAGGGATTGTAAGTTTCTAAAATTCAAGAAAGGAGGAGCGGATGTCTAATGCGTCATTATTGAAATGGAAGATCGATGAAATGGCGGATAATGACCCTGCAGAGAGAATTCTAGTCCCAGGCAGCAAGTAAAACTTTCAGTAAGCAAAAAATATAAATGAGATCTGGATATACTCCACTGACTAAGGAAAAAAGGAAAAAACAGTGAGAGAAATCAAAGCAAACCTGATAATGACTAAGACAAAGAGAAGCAAGTAAAAAGCAAGCTTGATAATTCGATACTTTTTCTCAGCATTAAGAAACCTAAAGACCTCCGTGACATCAATAAGGTGCTGTCGGTTCATATATCTGAAACATAGAAAAAGCAAAATTAGCTAATAGGAAAACAAAAGTTCATGCATCAGTTTCAACATTTATAAATGCAAAAGATTTCTTTTTCTTTTTTTGGGAGGGAGGAGAGTAACCATAGGAAGTGACATGCAAAAGGTTGCAGATCCAATTAATGTCTTCTCCTTTTCTACTTTATCTGTGAATTACCTGTGTTGCCCAGATAAAAATCCTGTCTTTCAATTCTTGAATGAGAATTTTGACAAGACAAAGCATCAATCAGAAGAATGAAAAAGCAGACAAGGCTGTCAACGGAATACCATAAGCTAAAATTCTGTCTAGAAAGGCACCATTGTTGAGCCACATTATTTATGTTTACAGGGTTGGCACCAAAAGCAGATGCATTTGTTAGCAGGTGAATAGTTATTATCTGGTGGAGGCTTTTCTTTCCCTTTCAGTAATTAAATACTTCATTAGAACTATCAATGTTCTGTATGAAAGTAAATAATCCAACAGGGTTATTTTTGTGTTCACGTCATTTAAACTATGAGAGTTCCCATGAATCTAGAGACATGTTCAATCTAGTAGACAAGTTCGGATCCAATGAGTAACTAGAACAGAATCATGTTACTGTTTGGAAACTAATACTAACTTCTTAAGGACTTTTCAGTATATAAATAACATCAGTAAAGGCTCCAAACTTTCAATCTTCACTTTTGAACAACCAAAAGCCCATCTGCATTAAATTATTCAACAGGTTGCCAGCATTATTTTGTTTCTTTAAGTAACAACTACCACAGGCAAGAGAATTCTGTCCAAAACAGCATCATCTTCAGTAACTGTTTTCAAACCAAAGCAAGAAAGGCACTCAGCAAGTATATGCTCCTCGGTGCTGCATGTGTAAAATGGGAGAAACCACTGACCATCTCTTCATTCATAGCACCATGGACAGTGCTATGGTCACTTATCTTTGGACTTTGGTTCAGGTTGGGTGTTCTGTTGACATATGATCTTGTATTAACTTAGGAGGGTGGTTGTCTGGGGGAAGGTGAGAGTTCAATTGATAGTGCCTCATGTGTTGAGGTGAACTGTTACAGATGAGTGCAATCTTGGATCTTTCCAAGTGTGTGAAGCTCCATTATCTAGGCTTAGAAGTAAGCTCTCTCATTCTTGCGTAGCTAGGTTCTCCAGGGGAATTGACCTTTTGTTTAATCAGTATTTGGGTAGTATACATGATTTCCAGTTATTGAATTTTCTGTTTCCTTGAGGGTTTTGGTTTGTTACTTAAAAGGAAAAAACCCAAAACCAAAACCAAAACAAAACAGATGAGAGCAGACAGTAGTGAATCTAGAGGTTATGGAGGATCAAATCTCCTTTAATTTTTGGAAGCTTCCCATCTTCATGCAAAAACCTAGATCCATATCTTATAGTTTATGATACGGCGCCAGCTAAATATTTTGCAATCCAATATGTAGAATCCTACAGTAGAATTTTGGATCCTAGAAAACCTAATAACTTTGAGATTCCATTTCTTCTATTTTCCTATCTTGTCCTAATTTATATATTATTTAAATAGTATTTACTGTATTTCAATCTGCAAATGCCCTTTTCCTACCCAAAAAAAAAAAAAAAAGGTTCTATTGGATCCCATCTAATTTATTATGGTCATGTACAAAACTCTATTAAGTCTGCCTTTTTCAATAAAAGTTACTCTGACCTTATTACAAACAATCTCATTTTTAATCTCATACTTTCTTATATGTCCATACATCCATCATAACATCCTCGTCTCTATTACACTCATATTTTCCAAATATTGGTGCTTTACTACCCAACATTCTATGCCATATAACAAAGTAGGTCTTATAACTTCTTTATAAAATTTTCTTTCTAGCTTTTACATAACTTTACGATCACATACAAGGCCAGATGCATTTTCCAAAATATTACCATCCTAGATTACTTATGAGTAATGTCCACATTGATTAATCTCTCCATCTTTTTGAAAGATTGATCCAAGATATCTAAATTTATCATTTCTTGGGATGGTGTGATCTCAATCATGTCTTCACATCCTTTCTTGGTTTAGACCACCTAATTTAGGAGAACTAGATTCAAGGATAGAACTTTAAGGTTAAAGAGGTGGGGAAGTATAAATTGAAAGAGAAAGTTGTTTTTGCTCAAGTTGCTCTAGGTTGTGGAACTATGGTGAAGATATTTAAAATTGAATCAAGCGAATGAGAATATGACAATAGATTGAAATGGTTGGATGTTTAGAATTCATGTACTTGATCCCACCTAGTGGAATTAAGGCTTTTGATTGTTTTTGTTGTGTATGTGTGTGTGTGTATAAACAAAGAATGCTAATTTCATAAGGTATTACCATGTTCTCAGAGTGCAAAGGGTATCTCACTGAAGTCAAGTCTTGTCCCAAATAATACTGGCCAACCACAAAAACCTGTTTTGGAATTCTGCACCATCAATCATTTAAATGCCAGAATTAAGAAAGAAATGTCTCATAAGATTTTGTTGTGTTGTGTGATTGTGTATGCTGGATTGTGCATGCAGTGGAGCCAGAAGTATCTTTCCATATGTATATGAGGCGGTGGCTTTCCTTATTGGTGGCAGCAGCATATCAAGGCAGTCTCGGCCTTGATAGAATTAAGAAGTTTCCTAAGTTCAACTTAGGAAACTTTCTTAATTCCTTAGCTTTCTTATTTCTTTGGCTTTCCTAAAAGTGTATATATATGTTCTTAGGAAATGTTTATAGATAGGATGTTTATATCTTTGGTTTCCAAATCTGTATGGTAGTTCTTTTCCATCTTGAGCCTCTCCTAGCTTCTATGAGAGGGATTGGCTTTGATACCAAAGAAGGAGGAGAAACCAAATTTGGAAAACCAGCCTCTGTGCATAACCGAGGGGCTAATCAATGGTGCACATTTTGCAAGAAGCCATGGCATACCTGGGAAACATGCTTCAAATTGTATGGAAAAGAAGCTGTTTTGGGCTGAATTGGAGGCTTCAAGAACATGAAGCCTCAAAGCTATATCTCCAACAATGATCTAGAGGAAGTCGTTGATAAAGGAGACATGACTGAGGCTGATTCTACTCAGCTAAATCCAGAGGAGCTAAGCAAGCTAAAAGCCTTCCTTCGGACATTCCAAGATGGAGCATCTTGCTCGCTGGTGCAGCAAAGCAAATCACTAACTTATGGGACTTTTTCAGCCTCTAAATCTGATAGGAATAACATGTGGATCCTTGATTCAGGAGTCACTGACCATATGACCCCTAATCTACATGTTTTTGACACCTATGAACCTTTTAAAACCACTAAACACATTACCATTGCAAATGGAACATCTGTTCCTATTTCTGGAAAAGGCAAAGTTCCTTTTAACCCTTGGCTACCCCTTAATCATGTTCTTCATGTTCCCAAATTGACAGCAAGTCTGATTTCTATTCATAAACTAACTAAAGACCTAAATTGTTTTGCTGTTTCTTCTCACATGTGTAAGTTTCAGGCCAAGGACATGAGGAGGACAATTGGTGTGGCTAAGGAGCACAATGGACTCTATATCTTGGAAGGACAGAACACTTATTCTGAAAGGAAACAGAATGGGAAGGCTTGTTTATCTCAATCTGCTTCTACTGTCTCTCCTATTTGGTTGCATCATTTTAGATTAGATCATCCCCCATTTGTTTTGTTGAAACAAATGTTCCCTACTTTGTTTAATTCTTTAGATCCAAGCAGCTTTCAATGTGATGAATGTATTGTGGCTAAACATCATCAGGTTTCTTATCCAATCAAAAATAAATTTTCTTCTCAACCATTTAATCTAATTCATTCTGATGTTTGGGGTCCATCTTGACATGAACCTAGGGTTTAGCCTAGTGTTGGATTAGGAATCGGAAGGATCCGATTGAAGTAAGATCGAGAACAGAATGATGGGAGAGGGAAATTGGATAGAAATGGGGAAGAATTTAGAGAGAAATGAGAGAGGGTAGTAGGGAGAAACGAGAGGGAGATTGGAGAGAAATCTAGAGAGAAAATTGAGAATTTCATTCAATCAATTCAAGCATAAATCCTTCCATCCTCAGTTGTGGCTTATATATAACCTAACAGCCTCCCACTTGCACCCATGTGCACTGTAACAAACAGTCCAACTGCCTATTAGCTAAAGATAAAGCTCTATAACAAAAAATACAAAAGGAAATCTAAACTCCTACTATTATATTTACTAATCTATCTTTGGGAAATCCTTAGGGTCATGACACATCTAAGATTGCAAACTGTTCTGGGGCAAAATGGTTTATATTTTTCATTGATGATTGTACTCGTATGTGTTGGGTGTTTCTTCTAAAGGATAAGGCTACCATTGGGACTGTTTTATCTTCTTTTTGCAAAATGATTTACACTCAATTTGGCACGCTTCTCAAGAAGTTTAGGACTGATAATGCAAGGGATTATTTCAATAATCACCTGCATCAAACCTTCCAACAAGAGGGCATTATTCATGAATCCTCTTGTATTGATACTCTACAACAAAATGGAGTAGCAAAGAGGAAAATGAGACACCTTCTCAATGTCACCCGAGCCTCTCCTAGCTTCTATAAGAGGGATTGGCTCGTGTACAATTGATGACAACTTTTCGAGAAAGTTGAAAGTATTCTATTTCCACAGATTTCGATCTCCCTTGAGATAAACTTGAATAGAATGTTTTTCCTAGTTTATAATGTCATTACCATAAGTCTTAATCCAGCCTGTGTGAACTATAAATTGCTCCAAATAAAATTCAAATGAAGACCAAAAAGAAGCAGCAGCAGCATCTAAATCATGCACACAGCACATTATGCTGGTCTTATGTAGACTTTACTTAGAAACTTGAAACCAATAATGATGTTCCACAAAGAAGTGCCTATCAATTCCTACTTTAGTCTATGCCACTTATATCTATGAGCAAAAAAACCCCTTCCAACCAACACTTCCTCGAGTATTTAGAGTCCAAGTAGACAAAAAGGTCCATTCAAAGTTGTTGGAAAACAATGATGAAAAACTATCTTTTCTATTGTATAAATAAAATAGGATCACAATCTGAACCTCCGTCGGGGAAAGGGACACCAATTTTTCAATCAGAAGGAAAAACAACAAGATTACATCCAATCAAATTCTTGCACCACGTAATCTAGAGGGAAATGACAGTCTTGTCTTGTCTAGATCAAACTATCATGTAATGGGAAAAGTAGTCAAATCACCAAAATAAGAATAATAAACATTCATGACCTCAAAAAGGATTCAGAAAATTACAGGAAAGTTATCACGAATAACTGAAACTGGTGCCAGCGAATGATCCAGAAACAATATTTACTTCAGAAAATAGCAAAATGAATCTTTATCTGGACTGAATTAAGGTTGATAGCATAACACAACAGACATCACGAATATCTCTTGACGTAAGTGAAAGCAATTCCCGAACAGCAACTACATAAATGTCACCCACCCATAATGATACGAAGTAACTTCACTTATCAAATATACAACAAATATAACTAATCCGTAAGAGATTGCCACCAAAGAACAAACTCACAGCATGGTGTTGTAGCAAGCAATGGGCAGGGTAAGCAAGAACATCAACCAGTGCCCGGTCAAAAGAAACAGAGCACAGAAAACGCCGTGCAACGCGAACTCAGGAATAACCACAGCGTTGATTCGAGCTGACGATTCGTACGGGTTCATGTAATCGGCCTCCAAATCCGATAAGCACACGATCTGCAACGGACGCCAATTAACTGATTGCAATTGCATCAACTAATACTTCCATTTTCTTTCAGATTCTCAAAAATCAAATTCAGGCGGACGATGATTTTGAGGGATTTTAACCTGGTAGAGATTAAGAGCGATGAGGCTCATGTTGATGATGAAGAAGATGACCCATGAAATTGCTTCCCATGCCACCATATCTTTGGATTCAACACTCTTTTGCTGTTGGTTTTGCTTATTGAGGATCACCAATTCGCCATGCCCCCCATATGTTCGATATATCGACACTCCTGGTTGAGCTCCCCGCAGCTTCGCTCACCCCACCAAAGGGAGTGTTTGGAAGCTGGGAAAACCAGGAGGAAAATCAGTGGAAATTTCCAATTGAAAGGGCTAAATATTAACTAATATAAATATTTTTGTTAATATTATTTTTAATAATAATTATTATTATTTAAACAACTCTTTAATCACTGAGACTAACTAAACACATATAATCGTGTTTGGACAATTTAATGGGTTTTTAAATTTATAAGGGGTTTAGTAAATTTTAATATTTTATAGTTAATTTTAAAATTTTAATATTTAATATTACTAACCAGATATTAATACATCAGTTATATTTAAAGAACCAAATATGAGCAATATTTAATTAAAATAAAATGATCAATCCAAATTGGTCAAAATTGTCAATTTGATTTGGTTTAAGTTATAGGTTAGTTTGATATGATTTTTAAATTTGACAAATTTAGTTATTTCAATTCGATTTGATTTAATCTCTGTATTGAAAAAATCAAAATAATTGAACCGATAAAAATATAAAAAAATGACATCATTTTTTACCAAATTTCATTTTTTTTGTTTTTAATTTTTTATAATTTTGTTATAAATTTGATTTTTTTAATTTTTAATTTATTCAATTTAAACATCAATTCAATAATTAAATAACATATGTGATTTCCACATTCATCTAAATGCACCTAAGTCCCGTGAGAACACTAGTTTGATACATTATTAAGCTACCCTTAATTTAAATGTGGCTTGAATTAATAAAAGTGATAAGTAGGGGTGATTATTCAATTAGTTCGGTTATTGAATCGATTGAATTATTTAAATTTAATTAATTAAATATTTTAAAAAATTAAATCAAACAAATTGAAAAAAAAATAAAAATAATAAAATATAAATAATTTGAGGTGAGTCAAATTTCAGTCATACAAAAATAATTGAATCAAACTAACCACTTTTGGTAAAAAATGATGCGATTTTTTATATTTTGAAATGTTTAATTATTTTAATAAAAAATCGAATCAAATTAAAATTATCAAAAATTTTAAATTTAAAAATCGAATCGAATCGATCTACAAATTGAACTGAACTGAACCGTCAAATTTAATCAATTCAATTATTCGCTTTAATTGAAATTTTACTCACTCCTAATTGTAAGAGAGTGAGTTTAGTATAAATTTTAAGATCAAACATAAATGGTATCATTTTATGAAATAATAAAACATATTGTCATTCCAAAATTCGCTTGAGACTGAATATGTCTGTGGTCCTAGTTTGGTTGGGTTTTAGTTTGGGTTGCATCAAGCCTAACCCAACAAGGCCCAAACTTAGGAAGTTTGGTTGTCACTAATTTTTTTTTTTTTAAATTTTTAAGAATGTTGTTGGATGTAATATGTTACAGAGAATGTTCGTGGTGTGATTTGAATTAGATCGATCATGTGATATAATTGTAACCCATCTAATCTCGATTATGAAATTTTCATATTCAATTTAATTCAACCATTGTTAATAATCACCCAAACCAATCACTATTGATTCGGTTTAATTTAGGAGATTAGTACGGTTATTAATCAATTTTGTGTTATTGGATTGAATTTTTTTAAACTAATATAGACTTTAATTTAAAAGGTCAATTAATTTAAATTTAATGAACTTAGAGTGCCTTTGATTAGTAATATTTTTCAAGAAAAATAACTATTTTCTACCCAAAATATTTGAAGTCTTTGATTGGCGCAAATTATTTTCTCACTTTGGGTCAGGGGTAGATCAAAATTTTGAGGGAAGGCAGCCCACGTTGCACCCGCTGAACTGTTTGCCTCAATGAAGCCGCCGCACCCGCCGAACTGTTCATGCTTTGCAGCGGCCGCCGCTCGCCTCCGACGGAGCCGCTGCCGCCGCAGCCTCCATCCGTCCATCGACATTGCAAACCAACAGTGGAACGGTGGAAACCAACTCCATCGACAGCCTCACCTCCATCGCAAACCAACTCCATCACAGCCTCCATCGCAAACCAACAGTGGAACGGTGCACGTCGGCAGGTGCAACGGTGGATCTGCAACGGGAGAAACAAGTGGGTTTGGGGGGAAAGAGAGAGAGAGATGGGGGGAGGCAGGGAGGAGAAGTGGGTTTGGGGGAGAGAGAGAGAGAGAGAGAGAGACAGGTGGGGGAGGCGGAGGTGGGTTTGGGAGGTAATTTTATGAAAAATAATGGTAATTAAATATTAAAAATTTGAAAAATATAATAATTTTTAGGTTGAAAATTAAGTTAATTAAATATTAATAAATTTTAAAAATTATTTTTTTATGTAAGTTTTATTTTTGTAATCAAATATACCCTTAAATTAATTATAAATAATATTAAATATTTAACAATAAAAAATATATATATAAAACAGACAACATATAATAATGATTATAAATCTAACTACAAATATGCAATTAAACATTCAACCAAACTAACAACTAACAAACAAAATACAAACTTACAAATCCAAATTACAAGTCCAATCAAACCAACAAACAACAACGTTTCATATCAAAATTACAAGTTTAAATCAAACCAATAAACAAAAAACAACTAACAACAATTATATATATATATATATTTGTAATTTAAATAACATAATTTTACATGTATGTAACTGTTAATTGAACCGACTTATCGATTAGGCTATTTTTTTTAACTAAATCAAAATCAAATATATTTTAAATTTATAATTTTCGCTTTTGGTGGATTAGTCTATTAGTGAACACCCCTAATATGTTATTTAATATTAAACATAGAATATATAATTGAAATAGGGTTAAAAAAGAATTAGAATCTATAATTATGTGAATAATTTTGTAGGTAAATTATATAATTGGTTCGAAATTATATAATTTAAAAATATAATAGAAATAATAAAAAAATTTAAATGTATAAATAAAAATGTGTAAATACATAAGGTAAAATATGTATTTTTCCAATTAAATTAGGGTGATTATTATTAAAGTCGCTAAACCCCAGATTAAGCATAATAAGGAAAGATAATAAACCCAGGTTAAGGGACAAACCCCAAACAACAAGGCATACTGATCCCAGGATTAGTGCTATGATCTTGTTTTTGCCTTCCGCTGTGGCTGCGAACAGGACAACTCCTCAACTGCCAATAATCTATTTTTCTATTGTCTTATTATCCAAATTTGTATTTTTAATTATTTTTTTGAATCTGGGGGTGCTGAATTTACTGAATTGCCCTTGTTAGTGGATCCTGAAAAAGGCTGGGTGTCATCATGCATGTGTCCTTGTCTCATGAGCTCCTGACACCCCTCAAATTTGAAAAACTCATTAATAAAATATCATTGTAGATAAATAATAAAAAAATAGTTAAATTTATATTTTTAATTTTTTATAATTACTCAAAATTTTATTATCTTGATTATATTTTTAAACTTAATTTTAATTTTTTATATGTGTAATAATATAATTTTGTTATTATTTTAATTATATTTTTAGATCTGTATTTTTGAGTTATTTTAATTTTTATGTATATATAAAATTATGGAATAGATATTATATTTTATTTACGTTAAAATATATAAATTAAATTAATTTTTAAAAATAAATTATAATAAAAAATTAAAATATAAGAGTTCGAAGAGAAGTTAATAATTAATTAAGCTAAGGGGCCTATATTAGGAGTAGAGGGCAAATTCAAACTGGGTAGCCATGTTTTTGATCCGCGGCCTCGAGATTAGCCCACAGAAGTTCAAACTACTATCTGGCCTTCGTCGTCTTCTCCGATTCCCTGTCTCTTTCGGCAACTTCTCTCGTTGCAGGTACAGCCATCACCGTCCAAAGAACGTCCATTTTGATCTCTCAATACATTGAAGCCATTCCAAAATCATGAACCCTACAGCTCTTTGTTTCGTTTGGTTCTTCACATTCTGCACTCGTTTTGCCGCTAGTCTGAACTCCGATGGCTTCTCTCTTCTGGCCCTCAAAGCTGCCATTGTTTCCGATCCCAAAGAGGCTCTGTCCACTTGGTCCGAGTCCGACTCGACCCCGTGCCATTGGGCCGGTATCGCCTGCGATCACGACCAGCGAGTAACCGCCATTTCCCTCTCCGGTAAGGGCTTCGCCGGCTACATCCCCTCCGAGCTCGGCGCTCTTCTCTCTCTCCGCCACCTCTCTCTATCTCACAACAACTTCTCCAAGCCCATTCCCGCCCACCTCTTCAACGCCACCAGCCTTCTCTCCCTAGACCTCTCTCACAACTCTCTCTCCGGACGCATTCCCGACCAGATTACCAACGTTCAGACCCTGACCCACCTGGACCTATCCTCCAATTTTCTTAATGGGTCCTTGCCCGAATACCTCAGCAATCTGACCCGCCTCGGCGGAACGGTGAATTTGTCCTACAACCGCTTCTCCGGCGAGGTTCCGGCGTCGTACGGACAGTTTCCGGTTATGGTCAGCTTGGATCTCGGGCACAACAACCTCACCGGAAAAATACCCCAGGTGGGTTCCTTGCTGAATCAGGGCCCCACCGCGTTCTCCGGCAACCCCAATCTATGTGGGTTTCCGCTCCAGACGCCATGCTCAGAACCAGAAGCTCAAAACCCTAAGTTCCTCTCGAAGCCGGAAGACCCTAAAAAGCCGAATTCTAGAAACGGGCTTGGGGAGAAAGAGACGGTGAAGTCTGGGTCAGCGACGGTTCCGATAATTTCCGGCATCTCAGTGGTGATCGGAATGGTGTTTGTGTCGGCGTGGGTGTTCCGGAAAAAATGGAGGTCCGGCGGGGGCAAAACGGGAAAGGAAAAGATGGCGGAGGAAGGGGAGGCTGCGGCGGCAGCGGGGAGCGAGGAAGGGCAAAAAGGGAAATTCGTGGTGGTGGATGAGGAAGGGTTTGGGCTGGAACTGGAGGATTTGCTGAGGGCATCGGCATACGTGGTGGGCAAGAGCCGAAACGGCATCGTTTACAAGGTGGTGGCGGGGAGGGGATCCGGTGAGGTGGTTGCAGTCCGGCGCCTGAGCGAGGGGGACGCCACGTGGCGGTTCAAGGACTTTGAGGCCGAGGTGGAGGCCATCGGTAGGGTCCAACATCCCAACATCGTGCGGCTGAGAGCTTATTACTACGCCGATGATGAGAAACTTCTCGTTTCTGATTTCATCCGCAACGGAAGCCTGTACACCGCGCTGCATGGTAACACTCCTCTTCCTGAATTTATTTTCATGGTAATGGATCATTCCTGCAAGCTATTAGCCATATTATTTGGTACCTAAATGACACTTAGGGCTACAATTTAGGTTATATAATATAATTAAAATGTCTAAAATATTTCTCATCCAATGCGATGAGGTAGCATGAGGCGGTGAGAAACATGACTAAAATACCTCTCAGTCAAGACGGCAAAACGCGGTGAGGCGTGTGAAGTATTTTGGTCTTTTGTGATGCATTGTGTAGTTCAAGATGTAGCCTAAAAGGTACCAATAGCATGATTCCATTGGGAATAATATTTGTGCATTCATATACTATATTATATTATGTCATATCAAAGTAGATTGTCCAAGTAATTTTTTCGGATTTGGTATTGTGAACTTAGGAGTCATCTTCAGCTAATACTTTCGACAAAATCCTATTTTCCAAACTCGGTTTAAGAATCAAAAATGTGTTTTGAGGTTAATTAACTCTTGCTTGGGTATTTCAAATGGAAAATGCTATTGGTACATCCATTTTGTACATCTTAGGCTACAAAATGGGGTATTATGACAAAAAACCCCTCATGAGGCGCATAGAGGCGCGTGAGGCTCATGGAGAGGCGCAGGATATTTTGGTCATAATATCCCTTGTGTAGGCCAAGATGTACAAAAATGGTGTACATGTAGCATGATCCATTTCAAATGCAGTTTCAAGCTTATTGAGCCAAATTTGAAACTTTAGTACAAGGTCATATAGGTTTCAAAACAAGAAGCAAGATGCAAATGCAACAAGAGCTCATCGGCATTCTTTAGATTAACAAGCATTTTATTTAGCTTTTATGGGTAAAGGAACTTAAAATTGTCCTGCATTTGAGCCAAGCAGCCCAATCATTTGAATCGACTAACAATTCGAGTGGATGACTTGAACAGAAGCAACACGTAAAGGGTTGGTCTTGTTGGATCGGTTTGCTAGTTATTCTCTTGTGTTTTGAAGTGGATCCAGGCCTTGACTGAGACGGCCATCAGTAGCTGAAATCAGTGTTTTGCCTTTCTGTTTGTTTTATTTTTGTGCATCTGCCACTGCCATCATGGACATGTAGTTCAGTGGTTAGAAAACTTGCCAACTCGCCTCGGTTATCGCAATACATTATCGAGATTTTAGAGGAAAAAAGTAGTCCTCCGCGAGAGTGGTTGGACGATTGAATCCAATCGAAGAAATGAAGTCGAGTGGATTCCAGAAGAATGTGGGGCTCATTAAACATGCAAGTTGAGAAATGGAGTACGAAATGAACTCCAATTCTAGAATGAAATAGGGCCTGAAACTGCAGACTTTTGCTTTTCATTGTGAAAAATAGTGCGTATGCTACTTCTTCCTTCTTGTTTATGTGAATTCACCGTACCATCCCAGCCCCAACTGTTAACTGTCTACCACTCCCTGAGGGTCGGAGTTCAACTCCAACCCAAAAAAAGAGCATTTTAGATAGCAAGCTAATGAGGAGCTCCTTGCCCTTTCCCTTTCATGCATTCCCGAAGAAGAACCAAACAAACAAATATCAACCGCATGTAGGAATAGTGCTTTGGACACTAGGAACTGTCTATTTGGACCCTTCAGGATGTGAGAGCTTCAAAACCAGGTGACTGCAGCGCCTGGAGAGTGCTTTACTCTCTTCTTGTCTTTCTCCTGAGATCTGAGCCATTTATGTTTGATCCCACATATTTCAGACAACTCTCCTGTCCGGTACTGTCGTGTGGCCTACCCCTTCAAGGCATGCATTAAAATGAAAATAATTTGCTGACAATGGTCCCTGCTGTGGTAACCATCAGAGCATGGCTAGGTGGGCCTAAATTATATTGTGACATATAAGACGAAAAAGATGGACCACTTGCTCGAGTTTCACATCATGAGTTTGAAGGTGCATGTGGGGTTTGTCTATGTTTCATTCTTTTGGGGTGATTCTTTCAATTTGACCATGTAAGAACATTTAAGTTTTGTTCTTAAGGAAGTTTTGTTTTTGATAATTGGAGCTTAAAGTTTCGGCCTGATAGGGTAGAAGAATGCGTTTGTTATGAATTGGTTACAAGTTTCAGCCCGGCATGGAAGAGGAGCTTGCACGTAGTTTTCATCGATGGTTTCTTCGTTTTGGAGATCATGGTGTTACACCATTTGCTTATCTTTTGGCCTTTATATTGCAGGAGGACTGGCCCATCCCTTGCTGCCATTATCGTGGGCAGCGAGGTTGAAGATCGCTCGAGGGATTGTGAGGGGTCTCATGCACATTCACGAGTGCAGCCCCAGAAAACACGTCCACGGGAACATAAAATCGTCCAAAATCCTTCTCGACGATGACCTCCACCCGTATGTTTCCGACTTTGGACTCACCCGTCTTGTTTCAAGCACCTCAAAGCCCAGCAATGGCACCTCACGGAAGCAGAGCTTCGAACAGATCATAGTAAGCCCCAAAAGTTCTGCCTCTTCATCCATCGTGTACACGGCACCTGAGGCTCGAGCTCCTGGAAGCAGGCTGACGCAGAAATGCGATGTTTACTCCTTCGGGATCGTGCTTCTGGAGATCCTAACAGGACGTCTGCCAAGCGGGGGGCAAGAGAGTGACGACGGCAAGGGACTGGAGAGCCTTGTGAGGAAGGTGTTCCGAGAGGAAAGAGCCCTGTCTGAGATCATTGACCCGGCGCTGCTGCACGAGGTCCAGGCCAAGAAACAAGTTGTCGCGGCGTTCCATGTGGCGCTCAACTGCACGGAGCTCGATCCTGAGGTCCGGCCAAGGATGAGGACGGTTTCGGAGAGCCTTGACAGGATCCGATAGTGATGGAGGAGCGGAGCAGAGTAGAGTAGAGGGAAAGCTTACAAGTTCTTGTAGATCTTTCTTCATCTTCTCCGCTAACTTGTAATGGTTGAATGTTGTGAGTGTTGAATGCATTATGAGTTCACCATCTTGATGGATGATTGTTTTTTTTATTAACATGTTAGAATCGAATTGTGCAAACTAATAACGATAAATAAAATTAAATGAAAAAAAAAATAATATATAAAAAATTAACGTGTAATTATTGATCAAATTCATATTTTTATCTCTTTATTTTCACTTTTTTTTTATGTGAATGTTTGAACTTCTTAATGTTTGATTATACTTGTGAACATGATTTTTGAGTCAATTTAATCATTATATTTTAATATTTTTTAGTAGATAATATAATTTTTTTGTTATTTTGATTACACTCTTGAACTTGTATTTTTTAATCAATTTAATTTTTATTTTTTTATATTTAAAAAATAAAGTAATAAATTATATGAGTTAAATTAATTCAAAAATATATTTTTAAGGGTATAATTGAAATAAGAAAAGTTTAAGTTGTCATACGAAAAAAAAAGTCAAAGTATAGGGATTAAATTGACTTTAAAATATAAGTCTAAGTTTTAATTAAAATAACAAAAAATTCTAATGGTCACTCAAAAAAAAATAAAAGTACAAGAGAAAATATAATTTTAGCTTGTGATTATTCCACAACAAAAAGATAATTCATTACCTAAACTAAACTAATTTTACGACGTCAAATAATTGGTGGTACCATATATCGAAACTTTAGGAAACTACAAAACACATGAGACACACAACCACAATAATCTAGATATTTATTTTCATAGATTATTAGGAGTGATTTATGAATTACTGAACTAGAATTACTTATTTATAGGTATCAAATCGTAATTATAAGAAAATTAGATTTCTCAAATCTATCTTAATTTCTTATCTAAAATTATCATAAGATAAAGATGATCCGACACATTTCTTTTTTTTAAATTAATTTCATTAGATAAAACAACAATCTTAATCAAAATATAATTTAAGAAACCTCATAAAAATAGAACACAATGATAACTCGAGATATGGCCATGGAAGAGAGTGACTACTACAAGCACAAAAGAAGTGAAAGGCATTGGACCACACACCCTTTAAAGTTGGTAAACAATGAACCTTTTGGGAGTTTAAACCCTAGGAACCTAACCCTAGTTATCAAAAAGCAAAAGCAAAAGACAAAAGGAAGGAGTGGGTTCTCACATGGGCTCTTATTCTCTCCACACCAACACCACTTTGCTTTTCATTTTGGGGTTCAATGTGTAAAGCATTGACTTGTAACTTTCCCTATCCCTTTCGGTCTATTTGTGAAGCCCAATTGACTTTTTGAGTTTACTTTTAAGACTATGATTTTTTTTTTTTTTTAAATGTAACTTAGATTGTGGCTTGAGAGTAAAATTACAATTTCATCATTTCTTATCTCTAGGAAGAGATTTAAAATAAGGAGAGATATATTATCTCAACCATCTCATTTTCACCGCCCACTAATTTGTGCGTTATGTTATCTTCGTTGTTGAGTATTAGTGATGTAACGTTAAAACTCGACTTAATTCTTAATCATTTAGTGTTTATAGTGTTAGAAGGCGATTTAAATATTAACTACTTAGTATTTATAGCATTAAAAGTCCATTATAGATGAATTTTGGTTGACTAAAAGTTTACTCGAGCCTTATTTGTTAGCTAGACAAAATCTAATTTGGATGTTGAGTGTGAAAGAAAGAGCAGCTAGCATCTTAGTATTGTGCAAATTGTTTTCTATGAATTATTTAAGAAAAAAACAAGTCTAGTAGGAGACGGATCATTACAAATATGTATTTAGAGTTTACAAATAAAATTCATAATTAACCAAAAAATAAACACAATTGTTTTAAACCCTTTCTCTAAAAAAAAAAAATTATCTACTAAAACAAACTAATTACACTCTATAGTCATTTTTTTTTTCCAGATAATGTACCTAAATTGATAATGTGATAGGGTCAAGACTGACAGAATCAAAACGTTTAAATAAAAAGAAAGATTTGTAAAATTAGTTGGCATGGTCAAAACTAGTAAAGTGACTATAAAATGCAATTAATTTGTTTAAAGGGCTAAAAATGTTTCTTTTTAAAAAATGAGTTAAAAACTAAATTTTTATATACGATGTGATTAGTTTTTGTAATTTTCACTTTCTTACTATTGTTATGGGTATATCTTACTATTGTTATGGGTATATCCCGCACTACTTGACCCAGCAGGGCAGGTCAATCGCCTAAACTCCAATAGACCCAAGCTCATTAAAACAAGGTCATACGTCGTTGAAATCCGAACTTAGATCGCGGAACCAAACAAGCTCTCAGCGAGCTCTTAGTGATATACCTAACGAATTTCTAGCGATACTTTTAACTCGCTGGCCTAACCGTACAACTTGCCGAACAAATTGTCTAACTCGCATAACAACATTGCTGTTAACTAATCGGAGGCAGGGACCAACCTATTTTATCTGATGCAAACCAGATTTCTGGTAATACAGAGTCCTACTCCTGTTTTTATGGAATTGATAAAGACATCTTGTCCCCATGATGTCATTCTTCTATTTTTGTATTTTATATAATTGTAAATACCTCTCACTATAAATATGAGTCAAAAACACTATTGTGGGCAGAAGACAACAAAAAATAACATACTATTACTCTGTCGGAATACCAGAAGACAATTGTGGAGTAAACATCATTATAGCCGAATCACGTAAAAATTTTACGTGTTCGTTCTATTTTATTCTTCTTCCTTATATTTCGATTTATTTATTCATTATAGGTATATGAATCACAATCGACTGATTCAGAACGTCAACAGTTACAAATTTACAATAATAACAATAATAATAGCAATAGAATGTTGTATGTGAAATGGCGAAACTCATCGGGCATTCACAATAGTCCAATAATCATATATATCATGTAATTATATGAAAATATAAACTATACTTACAGAAAAAAGCTACGTTATACTCTTATTATAAGATGAATCATCGTAGATAAAAAGCATATATGAATTGACATATTAGAATTTTGGTCTTTCAAAATGGCACAAAATCCAAAACATTTGTTCTTGTTCTTTGTGCCTATATTTAGATGCATTTTGCACTTTTATCACGATTCGCAATAATTGTAAGAATTTAATATGTAAAATGAGATAAATCTGATCGAGTCTTGTGAGAAGCAACTTATATGAGTTAAATTGAGCTAAAAACTAAAATATATATTTTTTTATCACTAAACACTTTAATTATTCTCTAAATAAAAACACACTCTTAAATTTTAAGGATTGACAGTAACCTCTTTTGATTTTACAACTCTATTTACACTTTCGTTCTATAATTGTTAAAATTGTTAACATATAAAATATTTTCTTATTTTATCTTCTCCGCCTTTTATTCTCCCTATTCTATTTGACTAATTAGCCAGAATTCAGTAGTTTATCAATTTTTTTCTTTTTCTTCAATTTAGTAATGGCTAAATCATCGTCGAATTAGAAAGAGAAAAAGACCAAAAGATAGTCAAATTTTTAGTAATTTACCATATAGGTAGAAGAGAATGAGCGAAAGAAAATATGACAATATTTTTGTTATATTAAGATTTTAACATATGTAAAAAAATACAATTAAAGTTGTTAAAAAAAAAGACTAATAGATTAGGTTGCATAGAAACGGAATTAAGATACGATGCGAAATAGAAATAGAATGATAACTTTTTTTTTTAAGAAAAGAAACATAAATGTGACAAAAACACATAAATAAAAAGATATAGGGATCTTTTTTTGTAAATATAATTTTTTATATAAAATAATTATTTAACTAAAAAAATAAATATAAAATTCGTAATACATTCAAATAAATATAGCCATAAACTCTATTATCTATGAACCATAACTTATTAATTAAAAATAAAAAATAAATTTAAAAAAAATCAAACATAATACAAATAATAAATTTAAAAATTTATTTATTTTTAAAAACAAACAATAAATTTAAAAATTTTGAATTAGAGATAAAAAAAGTTTGTCTCAAATATTTTCGATAGAAATGTATTTTTAAATTGAAAACATATTTTTAATATTATAAAATAATTTTAAAATATTTATAAAATTATAAAAATAACTTAAAAATATCTTTCTCATCTTTTTAACATTTTAAAAATATCAAAACCACATGTGTATCATGATTCATAACTAACGGACAGACATAGAGTGTAATTTACACTTCAAAAATAAGATGGAAAATGCTATTTGCATATAAGCATCTTTACATAATTCTTATAGGGATGATAAATCACGATATATTTTGTTTATCTCCTTCTCTCTCTCCCCCCTTCCCTTGCCACTGTAACCTCACCTGTTGCCGTTCTTCGCCTCTGCTTGCTCTTGCCGCTGCAACTTCTGTCGCCTCAGTCTTCTCACCTTGACGCCTCGGCCGTCTCATCGCGTCGTCTCGGTCGCCTTGCTGCCTCGTCGCTGCCGTCGCCGTCGCCGCCACCTTACCTTTGGGGCCAACTGTAACGGCCCGCCTCCCAAAGCTCCCGTGCACCAAGAGGATCCGTGAAAATGTCATTACTAAAATGATATCGAACAATTACACAACTATACCTCACACACAACCCTTATTAAATCATAATCTTTCCTTATTATAACATCTCATAATCATATTTACAAAACCATTCATCACTTGGGCCCACTTGGGCTTACATAACATAAGTCAATCTCAAAACATGAACATTAACCTTAACAAAGGCACAATGACACCCAGAACTTAGTCTCAGGAGCACTCTGCACTTGCTATCACGACTCAACGATCTGGACCCGACTTTTTCGAGCGTACCTGTCAACTCCGGCTATCCTCTATCTGGAATGATGAAAAGCAAATGTGAGTCATGAGACTCAGCAAGCTCTAGAAAAAAAGGCAACTGGTTACGGATAGAACTCTTACCAACATCCCATGTAATTCATGCTAATGCGACCATACCGTGTCATGATCCATACGTGCCTTACTTCTAAATGCATAACATAAAATCAATTGCACATAAAGGGTCATTGGGGCCCACATAAGCCATACAATGGCACCTAAGTCCCACATACAAACCTGTTGGCAACCTTTTATAGGCTACCATATCATCACTATTCCAAACATGCTCTCTCCTGTCATCATATTGTTTTATCCTGCCGTTGCCGTGGGACTCTAACCCTCGGTCTTATCGTGGACCACATCACTGTGGGTCTCACCCCAAGGTCTTACCATGGCCACTTCCACCATCCATACTCAACACTTAAAACCACACATTCTCTCCATACAGTGCAACAAATAAGAAATGCAACGACTTTTGTAACATAAACGTTATGACAAGGCCCCCATAAACCAAGCATCAGGTCATGCTACGCCCACATAAGAATTCACACATGTGATATGCCTCTAAATGCACTGGCTCACTTAAAAAACCCAAGTTAGCTCTTAGACTAATCGGGTCATGCAAATGTCCACACATCCCATCACACACAAAGCATGTCCCAGCAGTGAATGCAATCCAAGCCCTATGCAGCACGCACATCATGATATACACAAACCAAGGCAAGAATCTGGCAGTATTAGCTCTTTTGGCCCGTTTAACACTTATCGTAACAGTCGATGACTGGCGCCCATACATCCAGCCATCAACTGCCAAGACCAACGGTAGACAGTAAGTGGCTTTGTACCCCATGCCCTTAAGACACACATTAAACTTAGTCACTTAAACCCATTATTTCGCACACTTTACTCATGACAACATAGACCCCATTATGTCATTCACATTCTCATCTCTTCTCATACACAAGAAACCATCTTAATATACATGTTACCACACATTATACTTTTCCCCAGTAAGACTCTTCACATATCCCAATTAAACCGTAGTTCAATCTTCTAAGAACCTAGCTCCAACGGGTTCGACATCATTCTCAAAGGAAAACAGAGCGATACGAAGCTTCGTTATGGTCGAAATAAAAGACACCTATACATCATTGCTTAACTCATTCTATTAACAATAAACTCATTAATAAAATATAAATCATAGAGTGGTTACCACGCGGATTATTATTATTAATATGTGGAATCGAGTCTCGGTGAGGGAGGGAATAGAATACAAGAAATCACAAAGACTCTCACGGGAAATAAAGAACATGAGGAAAGGGTTAGGAGTTTGTCTTTATTTGATCGATTCTTGCCTCTTCTGTGCTCCCAGTGCGAAGTAAAATATTTTATAGGAAGTAACAAAATTATGACTTATGTTAATCAGATCTAACCGTGTAAATAGTATATTTTAATCGTATAAAATTCATAATTTAAATATATAATATTTATATTAATTTTACTCACTTATTTGAGCACTTTTCACACTTGAATAATCCCCAAATCTCTCATTTCCCCTTATTTTTTCCTATTTTCTGAGCTGCCCGCGTTCCCCCCTCTTCCTCTCTCATTTCTCTTTCTTTCCCTCTGTATTCGCTGGCTTGAAGAAGGCCGAATTCAGCCTTTAAATTGCCTAAGATTTCTCTTTTTACACACAATCCAAGTGACTTTTAAGCCAGAAAAAGAAATGGCCAAGACAAGGCCACGGACATGCATACACACATATATATATATATATATATTTTATATCCCTCCCAAACTCTCTCTCTCTCTCTTATGTTTCAACTTAAAAGAAATGGCCACTTAGCCCACATGGGCAGTCCAGTTGGTCAAGAAGGGGGGCACAAAGTGCCTTTCGTGGTGAATCTTAAACCAAGACTAAGGATCGAGTCTCGCAAGCGGCAGTGTGGGGTACCTCTCTCCAAAGTGAGATGGGGCTCCTTGTGCGCGATGAGCCCGGGTCTAGCCACTACGTCCGGCTAAGTCACCACGATTAACCTCCTCTCACGTTCTGTTTGGCTGGATGTGGGGGGCGCTCGGGATGAGCGATTTCACCTTTTGAACCAAGAAATGGCCACTGTGCTTGCCTGGACAGCTCAGTTGATCAGCAACAATAAAGTTGGAACAAAAGAAATGGCCACTGTACATTAATTAATCTCCAACATACCCACAGTCACTCACTTATAAACATATTAATTAATTAAATTAAATTTAATTTCATTTAATTTATTATTATTGTTATTATTTTTAGTATATTTTATTTTATTATTTTTATAAATATTTTTAATTAATTTAATTAATTATCTTAATTTTTTATTTCTTTAAAATATCATAAATAAGTATTTTTTCACTCAAATTAATTATTTTTAATTATCTCTAAATTTTTTAAATGTTACTTAGTGTGAAAGGGAGAGAGATGACATTAAACATTTGAGTTATTTATTACATGGATAAGATAAATATTTTAATTATTCTGTAAGTGTTTATCTAACATATCTTCTACAAATAGCATGACTCAAATAAGATGCTTACGGCACGTGTGTGGAGCGAGTGATGGCATTCACGCGCGGGAGGGATCCGACCAAATTCTCGCACCGTGACCCGGATTTCACGGCCCAGCAACAGAAGACAGAGAGAGACAGAGAGAGAGAGGAGAGAGGGGGAAAAAGCAGCGGTGGGTAGGGTTGAGCGTCTGCTTACATATTCGTCTCTCTCTCTCTCTCACTCAGAAAAGGAAAAGGCAAAACCTCATCATTCATTTCCAACTTGAATGAATCTTCATCTCTCCCTCAGGTATATCTCCACTCTCTCTCTCTGTATATGTATATCTGTGTTTTCAGGTATATCCGCGTGTATATTCACAGAGTTATCGCTGTTTATGTAAATGAACTGGTAGGAGGCTGAGTTTTCTCATCCGTACTCGGCGATGCTCGTGTCTAGGGTTTATGAACTTGTCTGAGTACGGTTCTGCTTTTAGCGGTCGTAGATTTTGTTATCAGATTTTAAGGATTTTTGCTGACCGGATTCTGTTTTCCAGGTTGTGCGTATTCAGATCTGAAGGTGTGGAAGACGCTTTATCGGTTTCTTGGTGATGGCTATCGAGTTCGTTTATCATTTTCTATGTTGTTGAGTTCTTCGTTGTTTCAAGGACTAGGTTTTAGTTGCCTCTTGCGTTTTCTATCTTTCAGCGTTTCGACTTGTCAATCCAAGCTCCTTACTGCTTACTATCCGGAGCTTTTTTGAATTGAAATTGCTTAGCTGGGAAATTTTGATGTTTTAAACTTCTGCTTCTGCTAGTTGTTCGGCTGAAACTCCATTTCGTAGTTTTGGTATTGGTCTTTTCTGAACCCAGAAAATGCAGAAACCTCCTCACGAAGATTTTTCTCTGAAGGAGACCAAACCCCATCTTGGCGGTGGGAAGGTCACCGGGGATAAGCTCACAGCCACTTATGATCTGGTCGAGCAGATGCAATATCTCTATGTTCGGGTTGTCAAGGCAAAGGATTTGCCTGCAAAAGATCTTACTGGTAGCTGTGATCCGTATGTCGAAGTTAAGCTTGGAAATTACAAGGGTACAACTAGGCATTTTGAGAAAAAAACAAACCCGGAATGGAACCAGGTGTTTGCTTTCTCCAAAGACCGGATTCAAGCTTCGGTCCTTGAGGTCACAGTCAAGGATAAGGATGTGGTCAAAGATGATTTTATTGGTCGGGTGTGGTTTGAGCTCAGTGAGGTCCCAAAACGGGTACCTCCCGACAGTCCTCTAGCACCACAGTGGTATAGATTGGAAGAGAGGAATGGGATGAAAGTTAAGGGAGAGCTGATGTTGGCAGTTTGGTGGGGTACTCAAGCTGATGAAGCATTTTCTGAAGCTTGGCATTCGGATGCTGCAGCAGTTAGTGGTGCTGATGGTCTTGCAAACATGCGGTCAAAGGTGTATCTTTCACCTAAGCTGTGGTATCTGAGGGTCAATGTCATTGAAGCTCAGGACTTGCTGCCAAGCGACAGGAGCAGGTTCCCTGAAGTTTTTGTGAAGGCTATACTTGGGCATCAGGCTTTGAGAACTCGAATCTCTATGAGTAAGAGCATCAATCCAAAGTGGAATGAGGATTTGATGTTTGTAGCAGCAGAACCATTTGAGGAACCCTTGATTTTAAGCGTGGAAGATAGACTTGCACCAAACAAGGAAGAAGTTCTGGGCAGGTGTGCAATTCCTTTACAGTCTGTGGAGAGGAGGCTAGATCATGTTCATAGGCCTCTGTACTCCAAGTGGTATAATCTTGAGAAGCATGTTATTGTGGAGGGTGAGAAGAAGAAGGAAGTTAAGTTTGCCAGCAGGATTCATATGAGGATCTGTTTGGAAGGCGGTTATCATGTTCTGGATGAATCAACTCACCACAGTAGTGATCTGAGGCCTACAGCAAAACAGTTGTGGAAGCCCAGCATTGGGGTTCTGGAATTGGGGATTCTAAATGCTCATGGGTTGACACCTATGAAGACAATAGATGGCCGGGCATCAACTGATGCTTATTGTGTTGCCAAATATGGGCAGAAGTGGGTTCGTACAAGGACAATCATTGATAGCTTTACTCCCAAATGGAATGAGCAATACACCTGGGAGGTTTTTGATCCATGCACTGTTGTTACCATTGGGGTATTTGACAACGGCCACTTGCATGGGGGAGATAAGCCCGGAGGGGCAAAGGATTCTAGGATTGGAAAGGTAAGAATTCGTCTTTCTACCCTTGAAACTGATAGGGTTTACACCCATTCCTATCCGCTTTTGGTTTTACACCCCTCTGGAGTGAAGAAGACTGGTGAAATTCATTTGGCTGTGAGATTCTCGTGCTCCTCTCTCCTGAATATGATGCATATGTACTCTCATCCACTGTTGCCAAAAATGCACTATCTTCATCCACTGACAGTCAGCCAGCTCGATAGCTTGAGGCACCAGGCCACGCAGATTGTGTCCATGAGACTAAGTCGTGCTGAGCCACCATTGAGGAAAGAGGTGGTGGAGTATATGCTGGATGTTGGTTCCCACATGTGGAGCATGAGAAGAAGCAAGGCCAATTTCTTCAGAATTATGGGAGTTTTGAGTGGTTTAATTGCTGTGGGAAAATGGTTTGATCAGATATGTAACTGGAAGAACCCGATCACCACAGTTCTCATTAACATCTTATTTCTAATACTGGTGCTGTACCCAGAACTGATTTTACCCACCATTTTCCTCTACCTCTTCCTGATCGGGGTGTGGTACTACAGATGGAGACCAAGGCATCCTCCACACATGGACACTCGTCTCTCCTGTGCGGACGGTGCACATCCTGACGAACTGGATGAAGAATTTGACACATTTCCAACTTCCCGTCCTAATGATATGGTGAGGATGAGGTATGATCGTCTGAGAAGTATTGCAGGGAGGATTCAGACGGTGGTGGGTGATTTGGCCACCCAAGGGGAGAGGCTGCAGTCGTTGCTGAGCTGGAGGGACCCGAGAGCGACTGCTCTGTTTGTGATTTTCTGCTTGGTTGCTGCCATAGTTCTCTATGTTACACCGTTCCAAGTTGTGGCCCTTCTTATAGGTTTTTATGCATTAAGACACCCAAGGTTCCGTCATAAGCTTCCCTCAGTGCCCCTCAATTTTTTCAGGAGGCTACCAGCTAGAACTGACTCCATGTTATGAGCAAAGCCAGTTTTCACAACCATCCCCCTAAAATGGTGTCATATTGTTTTCCTGCTCTTTCTGTCAAGAATATGTATATGCTGATGGAGCTTGTCTGCTTCTTTCCAAGGGGTGGTTGAATATTAGTCGCTGGTATGATTTTATCCTGTGCCTCTGAACCTAGGAGATCTTGTGGATTTGTATATTTTTTCCTTGAAGGGTTCCTGTTTCATTGATGACTTTGGTAACCCTATGAATCTCGGATTTGTATTTTGTAGGCTGTGATGTGGGTTTAAATTTATCATGCTCAATTTACTGCTTGGATTTTTTTGTGGCTTCGTACTGCTAGATACCAATTATATGTTTCTATAGCTTTTTTCTAATACTGCTGCTTGGATTCCTTGGTGGCTTGGTACTGCTTATACCAATTATATGTTCCTATAGCAATTTACTATTACTACTGCTGGGATTCTGTGGTGGCTTGGTATTGCTAGAAACCATATGTTTCTATAGCTTTTTGCTACTTTACTAAGCTTTACCCAAATAGTGCTATCCCTTTTGATGGAATGATTCCTTGATTCTTTTGTAGCTGGGTTTGTACGTAACATTGCTAACCCTCATGGCATGCCCATATGTATGATTTTTCCACTGCTACTACCATCATAAATCTAGTAGTTCTAACTTTTTTGATGGAATGGTTGCAGTACTACTTCTAGTAGTGCTATCCCTTTCAATGAAATGATTCCTTGATTCTTGTGCTCCTGATTTTTATATAATGTTGCTAACCTTTATTAACATCCCCATCTATGGGATTTTTTTCATGCTTTTTAATTATAGATCTTTGATTCACGTGAATACACTTTTGGTTGAACCAGAGGTGTGTCAAGCAGATCTTTTGTTAGTAGGAAATTCTATTCGCAGCCCCCAAATTTTCTCTCCACAGCCCACACCCGCCAAATTCTTCAATAATTTTGAAATTCCTATTTTACCCCCACATCCCACTCTCCTTTGACCACCCTGATTGCCGGCCGCCGCCTCGCCTCTCTCTTTCTCTCCCGCACCATATACACACATACATATACAAACACATACATACATACATACATATATATATATATATATACACGCGCGTGGCGGCCATGGCTGTCGACCCACCACCATTGCCAAGGTGGGTCCACCATGGCGGTCAACCCAACGCGATCGAGGGGGGGGGGGGGGTTCCGAGAGCCTCCTATGGGCATGGGTCGATGCGATCTTGGCTGCCACCAGCGTGGTTGCGATGTCACCAGCGTCGCCGGGGGGAAGTATTTGGGGGTTTGAGAAACCCCCAAATACCGGGGTTCGAGGGTTGGAGAAACCCAAACCCCGGGGGTCGGCGATTCTCCGGATCCCATGGGGGTCAGGGAACATGAGGGTTCCCGACCACTCACCCCAATCGTGGTGGGTAGGTCGGCCGCCATGCGGACCCACCTTTGCAATGGCGGTGGGTCGATCGCCATTGCCGACCCACCTCGCGATCGTCAGAGAGAGAGCCCTTGATGGCGGTGGGTCGGTTGCCATGGCCAACCTAGCAATGGCAGTGGGTCGGAAGCCATGGCCGCCATGCGTGTGTATATATATGTATGTGTGTATATGGTGTGGGAGAGAAAGAGAGGTGAGGCGGCGGCCGGCGGTGGTCGGAGGAGAGAGTGGGCTGTGGGGGTAAAATAGGAATTTCAAAATTATTGAAGAATTTGGCGGGGGTGTGGGCTGTGGAGAGCAAATTTGTGGGTTGTGAATAGAATTTCCCTTTGTTAGTTGATATTAAAAAATAAGATAAACTACCCCTTCTGCCAAACAATTCTTCTATAGGCATGATCCCTTTATGAGCATTATATGGTAGAGAACCCCCAAGGTTTCCGGATTGTGTGTCTGCTAGTTCACCAGTGGAACGTGACTTGTAATTCAGAACTGAACTGCTCCAGAAATTAAAATTGAATCTACAACATGCCCAAGAAAAGATGAAGCCACAACATGACAAATACAGGCGGGACATTAGCTATAAGGTAGGAAGATGGGTTATAGGTCAAACTACTGCCACCCTATAGCTGACATTCTCTAGCCCCCTAGACTCCACCCTAAGCTCAGTCCAAGGTATTCTGGGCCCTATCAGATACCTGGAATCTGCAGCCTATAAATTCTAGCTACCTGTAACTAGTAAAATCCGCCCTGTATTTCATGTATCCTTGTGGAAGCCACTCAAAGGGTCTATTGATGCCTCACCAGTTCTATCCTTTTCCCTCTTCTGATCATGACAACAGACCCTTGATCAAAACCCTGGCCATCCTTGGCTCTCAACAATTGCTGCAAGGTAACAAGGAAAGGAAACAAATTTTGGTGCAATGGAAGGGCTTGCCTTTAGAGGAAGCCACCTGAGAAGATTATTTGCAATTTGTTGAACTACATCCTGATCTAAAGTATGAGGACATGATTAATTTCGATGATGGGGATGATGATTGGTCCTCACAAATTTCTGAAAAAAGACCAATTGCTGATAGAGAGTATATTGACAGTGAAGATTGAAAAATCATCCATTGCACCAAGAGCAAGGAGTGTGAGAAGACTTCCTGGAAGGTATCTAAAATAGCAAGTGCTAGGGATGGTGGCTGGAGTAGGGGTGGAAGCAGCACAAAGCTGAGTTGCTGGCAGTTAGGATAATTCAAGTAAAATTAGCTGATAAATTAAATTAGTTGTTAATTAGCGAAAGAAAGTAGTTTCCTCGTACATGACATTTCAGGAGGTTGTTGCATCAGGGATGTATAAAGGGATGTAAATTGATGTGTATTGAGTGACATACGAAAGGAATGAGTTTCCTTCTTCTGCAGTAATCTCCTGATTCTCTATCCTTCCTATTCTATTCTTCCTCATCTCTTCGACGCCCAGGAGTTTGATCACTGGCTCCCTCTTAGTGACAAATGACACCAAAATGTTTGAATGGAGGCCTAACTTGATCAAACTCGAATTTAATTGAGTTGAGTTAGTTTGGCTTTGTAAGCTAGGTTAGTTTTGGGTCAAAATTTTAGATTTGGTTATGATTAGTTCAGGTTTGGGTTTATACACAACTCGAACAAGCTTGGCCGATAAACACCTCTATTGACACATCTGAAACATACCAACGAGGTTCATCTTCATCTAAAGATTCTCTTCAGGTTTGCCAAATGGCCTTTTACTCGTTCTCAGATTTGATGACTAGATAATTGTAGGGATTTAAGAAAAAGGCATGTTGGGCCTCTATGGGCCAAAAGGTGTTTGAAAGAATATATATTGGGCGGGCCTAAAGTATTCCGGGGAAGTATTTTTGACCTAAACGAGCCTGAAGTGTGAATGAGAATTGAGTCTAAAGTTGGTTTTATTCAAGTTGTGGGACTTGGATCAGTACAAGGAAAAAGGGTCTTTTGGTGTTTGTCACAAATTTCGGGAAAAGCATCTCAATATTTGGGGTTTGCAAACCCGGGAAAGGAGAAATGTAAACTCTGGAATGTTCTTAGGTGGCGTGGTTGCTTTAGTGTCAGTATTCCCAGGGTTTATAGACCTCGAGAATGCAAAACCCTCCCTAAAAGCTGGAAATGCATCCCCCTTCCTGGCGCCTATATATATATATATATATATATTTTCTCCATTCCCTCAGGTTTGTATTTTCACTTTGTTGTTTATGTGTGAAGCATCAAAGCGGCACCGTTTTAGTGCAGGAGTTGGAGGGTTATGGAGGCAACCTCGGGCTGCCTTTTGGCACCCGATGGATGGCCACGTGGCAACCATCCATGCATTCCAGATGGCGCGCCTAATTGAGCCTTCCGTGCTAAGAAATATCGTGTTGCACGATTTGATCCCAACCCTCTATCTTGCTTTATGCTGCCTCATCTCACCCGTCCAAGATAGTTATTTATCTCTCTCTCGGGATTTGAAGCAGCATTTGATATACCTTGATTCCGCCATTGACAGAAAGAAGAAGGTAAGGCCTGATCCGCCATTGACAGAAAGAAGAAGGTAAGGCCGAGGATCAGAGAGAGAAAGGAAAGGAAGAAGTCCTTCGGGTGTTTGTCGTTTGAGGTAGCCTTGTGGCTTCCCTCGTTTTGGTTAATAAAGCTCTATACAAAGTTTGTGTATGTGTGATTTTCTTTCTAGTTTGATGGTTGTGCCCTAATCTGTATTAGTGATTTTGGGCGATTTTGTTTATCAAATCAGTATTGTACATAATGTTTTGTGAGCTTCTTCTGTGGGTGTAATATTTATTTCTCATATAATGTAGTGAGCTCTTTTCACCGGAGCTCAACGTGGATGTTGTCCATTTGGGTGAACTACGGTAAAATCTCTGTGTCCTTTACTTTCTGTTTTTGCATGTTTGCTATTTGTGTTTATTTTCAGTACCGATTATATCCGATTATATCTCTGTTGTTGGGTTGAAAAGGTCATCAGTGGTATCAGCGTGTGTGCGCGGTTATGTATTTTGCACAACACAACACAGTTCTATCTCTTGCTCTCCCATGCTTTTCCATCTCAGTCAGTGCTTTCTTCTCTCCTTTTCATTCAATGCCCGTCATTTGAATCATCGGCATTCATACAACCGTCCTTCCATCGTGCTCTCTGGGTTGCGTCATCTGTGTTTGGACCATTAGGTATGTAGGTAATGTTATTTTTACCTTTATTTTGATCGTGTATTTGGTGTTGCATTCAGTCTATTTTGAGGGCTTTGTTTACATGGAGATGTTTTGCATGTTCTGCCCCAATCTGTGATATTCGTTTTTGAGCATGTTCTCAGTTTGGTTTTCTGATCTCAGTTTTTGATGGCATGACAAGTTAAGTCTGGAATTCTGTAAATTTCCATGTATGTGAATGAAGCTCTTTTTTTTTTTTTTTTTTTATATATAACGTAGGAAACTTAAGAGATCCCCAATCACAGCTATAAAGCATTAGCATTTGATTTGGATGGTCCCACCCTCTCTAAAACTCACATCCTACCTACCTTAACTCAGTTTAGGTGTATTAACACATTCATTACAAGGTGAAACTCAGGGCTTCACCCCTAGGATAGACCAAAGAGATTATATAGTCTTGTACGGAGATAGAATTAAATTCACGATATTGCGGTATTTCAAGCTTTTGAACGCTTGCGTCAGACCATCCTCGAGGGGTTAAAGCTTGTGTTGCTTTCTTTCTTCCCATTTTAGATTCTATCTGTTAATTGTGGATTTAAATTCTGTATTTTTTTGAATGCCCTTTAAATCATTTAATTGCATCCTTCGGTTGTACGGTAATTTATGTTTAATTGTTGAGATAACTTTAAGAACAATGAACGCCAATTTTCAAAATTTATACATACTTTTCATTGCCTGATTTTAATTTCTGCAAAAGCTTGTATGTTTCCCAGTTTTTGTTTCTACTTTAGAAAAAGAGGGAGAAAAAGACTTGATACATTGTTATCTGATAATTCTTTGATGTTTTTATATTTGTTTTCACATGTTATAAGTAGTTAATGAAATTCTACGTTTCTTATATTTAACTTAGTAAATTTTATAAATTATTTTTGTATTTTTAAAAATTAGACGACTTGTCTTGATTTTTATAAATATGAATTACTTAGATTTGCCATTCGTACGCATCTATTAAATATTTCTCAATTTCCCAAATGCCTTTCACTCATTATTATTGTAAAAAAAAAATTATAAACCAAATTACAAGTGCTCTGCAATAGCATTATCTATGACTTATTGAAGGATATGAATTTAATAATTTTTAGGTTCGACCAAATGAAGATTGAAAAAATTCTTCATTCTTTGATCTTTATTCTCTGAGGGTAAAGAGAGTTAAGAAGGAGAAAAGATAAAAAAAAGAAGAAGAAAACCATTGATGGCTATGGGTTTCTAAGGAAATCAATCTCTAAAAATCTATAGATTTCTCTAAGAACTCATTGAGAATGAAAGATTTCAAGAGAAACCCCCATTGAGAGATGGGGATTCAAGTGGAAAAAAGAAAATGTATGTGTTAATTGTGTCAATTGAATTTTACTAATTTCAATTATCACAAAATTGTGATAGACGAGTAACGAAAAGAAAAAAGAGGTAAGATTCATATCGAAAAGGGGGACATACACAATAAAAGAGAAGATTGGTACAATTTTAAAAAATATAGAGATAATTGATATAATTTGAGCAAATTTCAATAACAATAATAGGTGAAATTTATTTCATTTAATAAATGTTGATAACGTGAATTTAAAATTTTAATTTTTTTTAAAAAATTGGACTGGAATATTAAAATAGAAAAAGAAATCTTATGAGTTATTGCTCCAAAGACAAGCCATGAGTGTCAAATTAATTAATTTAAAAGTAATTATAATTTCGGTCGAAAAAAAAAAAAAAATTGAACTGTATGTATGCTATAAAAATAATATATAACAACGATGATTTCTCGTACATAGTTTTTTATCTTATTATGAAAATATTTATTATTCTACAATTCTTTTTATACAAATTTACCTATAAAAATATTGCCTTGATCTAAATAAGATAAAAGAAATCTAAATAATTTAATTACTTGGGAACCAACATACATTCTTTGAATACTTCGACGATATATTTATCTTTTAAAAATCTCTTAGAATAGTGCAGACTGTCCATCACATGCATTCGAGAGTTTAGGAGATGCCATGAGACCATGTGTTTAATTTTGTTTCTGTGCAAATTTGCATAATTGACTATGTTTATTTGAGAAGCCAAACTCTTGAGTTTTTACGACAAATATGTCCGTTCAAGTAGGGCCATGAAGCAAACAGACCCTTGGTTTTAAGGAAAGTAAAATAGGTCCGAACCGAAAGTTAACTATGATTGAAAAACTCATGAGTTTTTCACGTTACAAAAAATAAATAAATCTTTCAAACACCTTCAGCCCAACATGACTTTTCTTAAATCCCTTCAATTATCTAGCCATCATTTGCCAAATGTGAAGAGAGATCCTTTGGATAATGTGAGAATTATTAATTGAAGATTAATTAATTTCATGGATAAGCATGTTGGTCGAATTTTATATAAATTGAGATTATGTAGGCAATTAAATCTAAAATATTGGACTCAAAATCAAATTAATAATAAATTAAAATCAAAACTATTAAATTAAAGCTTTACCATGAAGCAGTAGTAATAGGAGTAAAATGCTACAAAAGCATATACTATAAATGGTATGTAGCAGTACCAAGCCAACAAAGAAAGAATCCAAGCAGCAATATTTGGGCACCTAATTGGAGGAAACTTCTATGGTGCTTCACTGTATTGGTACCTTTTACAGCGTAAAAAGTGTACTGTATACCATCAAAGATGTACTATACACAAAAAATTTCTGCCTAATAGTTATATAATACATCTTTTGTGTATAATACATCATCTATATCTATATCTATATATATATATATATATTATAACAAAACAGTCGTCAAAATTTTTTCCCGCCCATTTTCACTTTCTATTTTAATATTTTATTTATTTTTTACTTACCTAAAATGAAATTTTTATAGACCATTAATTAAGTCTAGGTTTGTAGAAAATGTATAATTTTTGAAATTTGTAAATAATTTTTTTCATAATTGAATAGTATTTGAAAAATGTGTAAGCATGTTGATATATGAAAAGACAAGATCTAACCCATATTATTAATTTTTAAATATTAATATAAAATTTTAATTAAATTAAATTACATAAAAATAATATTTTTTTAAATCTGTAGAAATCTTGAAATATCAGATAATACCGCCAAATACCGACTACTAAATAATTTTAAAAAAAAATAAATTTAATTTTTTATTTTATTTTATTTTCCATAATTTACCTCTTATTTTCTCTAAATAAAATCACTACTCAAAACTCTAAAACCCTTAATTAATTTCATAACTATGCAAAAAAAAGTACAAATCTTATATGTTTATGTTATTACTTAATTGTGAAAAATAATTAGTTTATAAGTTATGTTAAATTAGTTATTTAGGTAAAATTAAATTATTTTAAATAAATTATTTAAGTTATTTTAACAAAATTAATATTCTGTATAGACTATTTATATTTACCATATGTCGTTATATTTCTTTTGAAAATTTTATTATATTCTATATTTTTATTATTTATATTACTAATTTATTATATGTTGTCATATTATTTATTATTTTATATAAACTATATATATTTATCATATGTTAAATTAGTTATTAGTTTGTGAAAAATATATAGTTTTTAGAACCTAGAGATAGAATTTATGGTTGTGAGTTTGTTAATTTTAAATAAATTCAATATATATATGAACTTCCGTACATATTACACGGGGATGAACTAGTTCGAATTATACATCACACCTTTTGAATTTTGTACAAGGTAGGTACCATAAATTGAGCGCTGATAAAATTAAACCCACATCACACAGGCTACAAAATTACAAATCCAACATTGATGGGATTGCCAAAAGTCGTCATGAAACAGGAACTCATAATTCAATGCATAAATATACAAATCCACAAGATCATCTAGGTTCAGATAGATAGATAGATAGAGAAAGAGAGAGAGAGAGGAGAGAATGAAAATCATACCAGGGACTGATACTCCCAACCCCTTGGGAAAAGTTCCATCAGTCTCTTCATGTTCTTAACAGAAAGAAGCCAGGGGGAATGGGACCCCAAAACTGGCATTGCTCATAACATAGAGTCAGTTCTAGCTGGTAGCCTCCTGAAGAAATTGAGTGGCACCGAGGGAAGCTTATGACGAAACCTTGGGTGTCTTAATACATAAAATCCTGTGAGAAACACCACAACTTGGAACGGTGTAACGTAGAGAACTATGGCAGCAACCAAGCAAAAAATCACAAACAGAGCAGTCGCTCTCGGGTCCCTCCAGCTCAGCAACGACTGCAGCCTCTCCCCTTGGGTGGCCAAATCACCCACCACCGTCTGAATCCTCCCTGCAATACTTCTCAGACGATCATACCTCATCCTCACCATATCATTAGGACGGGAAGTTGGAAATGTGTCAAATTCTTCATCCAGTTCGTCAGGATGTGCAGTGTCGGCACAGGAGAGCCGAGTGTCCATGTGTGTAGGATGCCTCGGTCTCCATCTGTAGTACCACACCCCGATCAGGAAGAGGTAGAGGAAAATGGTGGGTAAAATCAGTTCTGGGTACAGCACCAGTATTAGAAATAAGATGTGAATGAGAACTGTGGTGATCGGGTTCCTCCAGTTACATATCTGATCAAACCATTTTCCCACAGCAATTAAACCACTCAACACTCCCATAATTCTGAAGAAATTGGCCTTGCTTCTTCTCATGCTCCACATGTGGGAACCAACATCCAGCATGTACTCCACCACCTCTTTCCTCAATGGTGGCTCAGCACGACTTAGTCTCATGGACACAATCTGCGTGGCCTGGTGCCTCAAGCTGTCGAGCTGGCTGACTGTCAATGGATGAAGATAGTGCATTTTTGGCAACAGTGGACGAGAGTACATATGCATCATATTCAGGAGAGAGGAGCACGAGAATCTCACAGCCAAATGAATTTCACCCATCTTCTTCACTCCAGAGGGGTGTAAAACCAATAGCGGATAGGAATGGGTGTAAACCCTATCAGTTTCAAGGGTAGAAAGACGAATTCTTACCTTTCCGATCCTAGAATCCTTTGTCCCTCCAGGCTTTTCTCCCCCATGCAAGTGGCCGTTGTCAAATACCCCAATGGTAACAACAGTGCATGGATCAAAAACCTCCCAGGTGTATTGCTCATTCCATTTGGGAGTAAAGCTACCAATGATTGTCCTTGTACGAACCCACTTCTGCCCATATTTGGCAACACAATAAGCATCAGTTGATGCCCGGCCATCTATTGTCTTCATAGGTGTCAACCCACAAGCATTTAGAATCCCCAATTCCAGAACCCCAATGCTGGGCTTCCACAACTGTTTTGCTGTAGGCCTCAGATCACTACTGTGGTGAGTTGATTCATCCAGAACATGGTAACCACCTTCCAAACAGATCCTCATATGAATCCTGCTGGCAAACTTGATTTCCTTCTTCTTCTCCCCCTCCACGATAACATGCTTCTCAAGATTATACCACTTGGAGTACAGAGGCCTATGAACATGATCTAGCCTCTTCTCCACACACTGTAAAGGAATTGCACACCTGCCCAGAACTTCTTCCTTGTTTGGTGCAAGTCTATCTTCCACGCTCAAAATCAAGGGTTCCTCAAATGGTTCGGCTGCTACAAACATCAAATCCTCATTCCAGATTGGATTGATGGTCTTACTCATAGAGATTCGAGTTCTCAAAGCCTGATTCCCAAGTATAGCCTTCACAAAAACTTCAGGGAACCTGCTCCTGTCGCTTGGCAGCAAGTCCTGAGCTTCAATGACATTGACCCTCAGATACCACAGCTTAGGTGAAAGATACACCTTTGACCGCATGTTTGCAAGACCATCAGCACCACTAACTGCTGCAGCATCCGAATGCCAAGCTTCAGGAAATGCTTCATCAGCTTGGGTACCCCACCAAACTGCCAACATCAGCTCTCCCTTAACTTTCATCCCATTCCTCTCTTCCAATCTATACCACTGTGGTGCTAGAGGACTGTCGGGAGGTACCCGTTTTGGGACCTCACAGAGCTCAAACCACACCCGACCAATAAAATCATCTTTGACCACATCCTTATCCTTGACTGTGACCTCAAGGACCGAAGCTTGAATCCGGTCTTTGGAGAAGGCAAACACCTGGTTCCATTCTGGATTTGTTTTTTTCTCAAAATGCCTAGTTGTACCCTTGTAATTTCCAAGCCTAACTTCGACATACGGATCACAGCTACCAGTAAGATCTTTTGCAGGCAAATCCTTTGCCTTGACAACCCGAACATAGAGATATTGCATCTGCTCGACCAGGTCATAAGTGGCTTTGAGTTTATCCCCAGTGACCTTCCCACCACCGAGGTGGGGGTAGGTCTCCTTTAGAGAAAAATCTTCGTGAGGAGGTTTCGGCATTTTCTGCATTCAGTAAAGACCAATCCAAAAACTACAAAAATGGAGTTTTAGCCCAACAACTATTAGAAACTCAAGTTCGAAAATCAAAATTTCCAAAACCCGCCCAGGCTAACGGATCGGATAAAACTTTTACTTTGCCTTTACTTGTCAAATGCAGTTTCAGTTTCGAAAAACTCCAGAAACTTAGCAATACAGACCTTGGGTTGACTAGTCAAAATGCTAAAAGACAAAAAGCCCAAGCGAGCCAAAAGCTATGTCCTTAGCACACGAAGAACTCAAGAGGATGAAAAATGTACAACGAAAACGTGAGGAACCATCACTAGTAAACCCATTAATAAATCTTCGTCCACGCCTTCAGATCTGAATACGTGCGACCTGGAAACAAAATCCGGTCAACAAAAATTCTCTCAGATCAGATCAGAAAATCTACGACCGTTAAAGCAAAATCGTAACGAGACAAGCACATAAACCCTAGAAACGAGCATCGCGGAGTATATATTAGAAAATGCAGTCTTCTACCAGCTACCATTCATAAAAGTTGATAACTTTGTGAATATACACACGTATATATATACCTACAAACCTAAATAGATGCAAGCACACACACACACACAAACACACAGGGATGTGCGTACATACGAGCAAAGAGATATACCTGAGGCTGCTGAGGGAGAGATGAAGATTCAGAGGGATTCATGAAGCTTCGAAGAAATGAACGATGGATGAGTAGGAGCTGGAGGCAATGGAGGAAGAATGAGGTTTTGCTTTTCCTTTTCAGAAGAAAGAGAGAGAGAGAGAGAGAGAGAGAGAGAGAGAGACCGACGAATCTGTGAGAATCGAATGGAGTGGAAAAACTCTGCTTTCTCTCTCTCTCTCTCTCTCTCTCTACTGTATGTATCGGTCTGTTGTTGCCGGGCCGTGAAACCCGCTTCACGCGTGCGAGACTTTGGTCGGATCCCTCCCAAGTGCGAATGCCATCACTCGCTTCCTCGCACGTGTGAATTATATCCTTAATGTCTTCCCTTTTATAATGTTTTAATTTAGAAACTAATAGTGTAATTTATTGTTTTTACCACATTATAAGGAAGGCATTTGTAAAGTTGCAATTGAATCGAATCGTGTTGAGTTTGAGCTAAATTTAGGCCCGACAAACCAATTTTTAGGTTCAAATCGAGCTCGAACAATAAACCTCAACTTATCAAAAGATTAATGAGCCAAGCTTAAGTTCGAGCACAACATAAGCTCAAGTGCTTGTTGACGAGTTTGAGTTTGAGCTCGAGTTCATTTGAATTTATTTAATTTAATTATATTATTATAATAATTTAAAATTTAATAAATTTATATTAAATAATCTATATTTATAAAATTATAAATAAATATATTATTATATTTATAAATAAACTTATTCATCAATTATTGGATAACTTTTTAATCAAATATGTTTCTAAGTTTATAATCAAATATTCACAATTTTCATAATATCATCAATATTCAATGTACCAACTCTTAACCCTTTGTTTGGGAAGGGTACCCAACAACCAGAAGAGACAAGGGCACCAAGAAAGCCAAATTGCACATGCAAGTGTTATAATTAGGGTACGACTGACCCACCAGTACCATAGATGCATTGCCCTAGCAAACAAAACTTTTGATATGATGTGCCTTGCAGGGATAAAAGTTTGGTAAACTTAATGGGTTTTTAAATTTATTTTTTTATAAATAAAAATTCATAAAACAAAATCTCAAAACGTTTACAATTTAAATTAAGGTATACAGCGAGCAGCACAAAAAAATAAAAAATAAAAAACCAAAACGAGAACAAAACAACATAAAACATAAATTAAACAAAATGGGAGTCATCTTCTTCTTTTTTTTCTTTTTTTTTTAGCTAGGATTTAAATTTAATAAGAAAGTTTTCGAAACTAGAATTATCTGTCATTTTAAGCTCTAAAGTATCATCTATCATTCTATTTCTTTTATCGGTCTCCTCAAAATTCATCCATGCCTCGTTAAGACTTTAAAACTTGTTTAAGTGTTTGTATTTATAAGATAGATTTAAAATTTAACATTTGTTACCTCAATTAAAATGTGACGCCTAACTTGAATTTAAAAATTCACTAAATTCTTCTATATAATGAATAAATATTGCTTCATATAGCAACCCCTTTTGATAAATCACCTAGCCACCAACCACCAACCAAGCTCTAAGAATCCTAGGTGGACCAGATATAATTGCAGTTTGACACTAAAAGGTTGCTTCATCAGCACCTAATCATTCATACTAGCTTGACAGATAGAAAATATTCTAGTAATTGCCTTATTACCATATTAAATAAAAGGATAAATTATATTACCATATTAGCTTGCCTTATTGCTTTGGTTCGAGTCATTTGCTATGTTGTACGGAAATGAAAACGAGAAACGTTTTTGATAGGAAAGCGGAAACGTGAAAATGGACGTTTTTCTAAAAAAATAGGCATAAATATGGTCCGAAACGAGAATAAGAAACGTTTTCGAAACATTTCAGAAACAAGAAAACGTCACCTATAAAGTGTTTCCGTACAACATACGTCATTTGTATAGAGAATTTTTGTTATTCAGAAATGACTAAAAATTCTTACATGAACACCCCTTATGTCACAAACAAGGTCAACTAGACATTAATTAAGTTAAATTAAACTAATTAAACTAAACTAATTAGACTGAAAGTAGACAATAATAAAATTAAACATTAAAAAAGAAAAAAAAAACTTGTATGGTGGCTAGAAAAAACCCACCAACAATAGATTCCTTCTTATTATCGCAACCCATTAGTGATGGTCAATAAGTTTCGCCCAAAGTTGATATTAAAAGGGTGTTACTATTTTTAAAGTTTTTTTATACCGCAAAAGTACCGACAATTATTCAAAAAATAAAATAAAAACATGAAACATGAAAGATTAAACCTATTTAAAATTTTTGGATAGAGACTAAGGGGTCATCTCATAAGGAAGGTAAATTAGAATGACACAAATGCACAAATTCAACAATGAACCTTTTCTTTTCCTTTGCTACCTCCACGGGTATTTGATATTTATCGAATTAAATATTGAATTATTTAGTGATTATTTAAAAAAAAATTATATGTATATTAGATGTAATAGATACACATATACAAAACTATATAGAGATAAGTTAACACCTAAAAATATTTTCAAGATACATGTTAAATGGTTGGGTCAGGATAAATTGAGATTCACATTAGTAGGTCGTAAGTTTAATTTTTTGTCCTGCATAGTAAGGCAAAACCTTCACTTATGAGCGACGAAAAATTACAAGGCGATAATCCCAAGTTAACACCAAAAAATCAAATTATATTATTTAAATGAAATAACAACCAACCTTATATGTCATTTACCATCAAATGCTTGTCAAGACTTGTGTGAATATAGATAATCATCACATAACAATGCTGTGTATGCAATTGTCACATAGATTTGTATAATTTTTAGTATTCTACTTATATCGTTATTATAATATTTAGGCACATATATATATATTTAAAATTTTTGAACTTATCATGCACCTTCACACATTTGTTGACGTCGCCTCACAAGCCACTATTTGACCTTCTTTCTTTTTTTGTCGCTCAATGTTTAGTCGTTAGAGAATTTTGATCTTCCAAATTTTGGATTCTTTTTTGACATTTGTTCTTCTTCTCTCATTTTTTTACCTTCCTCTACCCTTGAAGTGTTGTGAAAGTAGTCGAGACCCCATAAACCTGGTCAAAATTTCCTTGGAAACGGTCTATAACTTTTGACGACTCCTAGATTTCTCTTTCAAATTTCACCCATACATCCTTATTTTGGTTCCGATTGATATCTTGTGTCTTCTAGAACAAAAACCTATCCTTAATTTGGTCAAAACACAAGAAAATGGCTTACTTTCTTCAAGAAAATCCTCAATCATTCTACCATAAACAGTGTATTTTTATAGATTTTCTTTGACCTTTCGACCTCCAAAATCAACCAATGAGGCTAGAAACTCATTCGAGGTAGTAAGGTATTCAAGTATCGTTGTTGTAACCTACCATGGAATGATGCCTTGTTGTTGGTTGATGTGTAGAGAATCCACCATTTGAGAATTCTGACTTCTCTTCCTAGGTTTTCATGGAATTTTCATGTAGATCCTCGTAGAACTTTGGAGAATTATGCCATTGCCCCTCTCATTTTTTCAATTATTCACTTGGCGCCCCTCTAAAATTGCATTTTGGTCCCATCAATATTTTGATTCCTCTCTAGCCCACTAATTTTGCAGATTCCCTCCATTGATTTTCTTTTGATTAATAGTTTTGAATTCATCTTCAACAAAATAACCATATTGCCATATATATATATTTATTTCGTACACGTATTTTTTTTTCATTTGTGTATAGTTCTTAAAGCCAAAAACTTAAAAAAAATATTTTTGAAATATTGCATCATTAACAAACCAAAGAAACCCATTGTTGACCAACTACCGTCTTCTACCTCTCTATTTCATTATTGGGAGTGCGATTTTGTTCACCCCCTTTAACGGGGTAAACATCACCTTCACAATTTTTGTGAGGGTGAAAAAGCAACGGAACGGTAATCAATATTTTAATGCCGTTTCGTTGCTTTTTTCACCCTCACAGTTTTGTGAGGGTGATGTTCACCCCCGTTAAAGGGGGTGAACAAAATCGCACTCCATTATTGAGTCATCGTAGTACTTTGATCCAGAACATGTTACATCAAGGACCATCATTGGATCCTCACTATCTTTATACCCAAATATGATAGTTAGTAATTGGTTATATTTTATTATTTTTTATTTTCGTTATCTCTCTCTTTCTCTTTCCAATCAATAATAGATAGGTTCGCATATGTTGTCAATAAATTCTAGATTCGAACCCATTAACTTTAGCCAACGAAATTCTAGCCTCTACAATTGTCGTTGACAATCACTCTACTTGTTTTTTATTTTTTATTTGAATTAAATTTAACTTAACTTATGTTTTAATTAGTTTAATCTAATTCAATTAATGTCTAATTGACGTAATTTGTGTCGAAAGATATATCGATACAAAAAAACTTAAAGCCACAAAGACCATTAAAACTATTTTTCGATCATAAAACATTCTCATTAATCTAAATTTACAAAACTCAACCCACAAATGGAACACTTTCTTGTCATTAGTTTGAAAAATTAATTTGCTTCAAATAAATGTTGTGAAAAAAATAAAAATTGGAAGCAGACTGACTTATCCCATGTGAAAAGCTATACCAACAGTACGAGAAATTTCCGTACCCACAGAGAGGAGAGTGCGTTTACAGCTGGGTGTCACCAGTAGTAGTAAGTACCCTATCTCTGGGCCATAGCCGTTGGTATGGTGACCACATATATTACCAACCCCCCAATTACCACATGTATTCATATAACTACCATAGCCAGGGAGAAAGGACAGTAACATTTTGATTAAATTTAAATAATTAATTAAAATAAATTGATTGAATTTTTTTATTCAATTTAGTTTAAATTATAGATTTATTTGATTTGATTTGATTTTCAAGTTTAATAATTTTAATTATTTTAACCTGATTCAGTATTTATATTAAAAAAAATAAAATAATCAAACTAACCAAAATATCAAAAATAACGTCTTTTTTTGCTGTTTGTTATTTCTATTTTTTGATTTTATTTTTTAATTTGTTTTGTCTTCTCTATTTTTTTTCCAATCCGTTCGATTTTTTTAATTTTTTAATTTGTTTAGTTTGAAAACTTATTAAGTCGGTTTGATTCAATTTTTGATATAGATTCAATCTATTCGGTTTGAGTTATCACCCCTACCGACTCAATAAGTTTTTAAATTGAGGTGAAGTGTTAAATTTTAATTTATTTAATAAATATTAAAATATTACATATTAAATCTTATTTATACAAAATTAACACTAAAAGTGAATTTAAAAACTCACTAAATACTTCCAACTTTTATCTTTCAACTTTCAAGAACAAAATTATCACTTGGGCTATTGAATTGAAAATGTTATTTAGATATTTAAATTTATTTTTATTTTTATTATTATTATTTTATATTAATATAACATATAATGAGCTTGTTTGTTGCAGTTTAAAAGCTGCAACTTTTAGCTTCTAGTTTCATAAAAGTGGGTATGTAATGTTTGTTTTAGCTTTTAGAATTCTAGCTTATAGTTTTTACTAGCTTTTAGAAGGGACAGAAGTTGATTTTTTCAAAGCTAGAGTACCCCAGCTTTTACAACTTCTGATTAAACAGTTATATTTTTTTTTTTTTTTGTTGACAATTTTGGCCCTATTTTTAACAAAAAATTACTCTTCTGTCCACGCAATCAAGGGTCTCTTTTCTCTATCGCCATCTCTATTTTCAAATCTCTTCTTCTCTCTCGCCATCTCGCTTTCTCTCTATACACTAATTAATTTTTTTATAACACATGAAACTTATACATATATACTAATTAATTTTTAAATTATCATTATATAACTATTAAGAATATTATGGACAATTATACAAAAATAAATTATTTTACAACTTATGGTATCAAACACCACAACTGTTTAACTACAACTTTTGAGAAATTGTAACAAACAAGTTCACAACTTATTCTAAGTTTTAGAAACTATAATCTAAGAAATTAGAAATTATAATTTCTTTAATTAAGTCACAACAAACGGGGCAATATAAGACATTAGTATAATGTGTCATCATAAACATCAAATTTAAATATTTAAATAACATTTCCATAGCAAAAAAAGGCTATATTTCCACTCTTTTTCTTTGGCAAAACAACATTCCCTATCATAGAAGGACACTTTCCTTTAATTAGGTAAAATATGGCTAAAATAAAATTTGGAATAGTTTATATCCTTATGATTTTATTCAAATATCAGTTTACGATTTGCTGATAAATTAGAGACGAATTTATTTCCATGGTTTAAAAATGAATTGGGACCAATGTCCAGATATCACACATCCACGTTATAATAAATATGGTTCAACTACCACTTTGCCTATCCCCAAATTCCAAACCCCAAGACAATGATACTGCCAAACCAAGCAACAAATTAAATATATGTGCAGAATTTTTGTTGATTTGTCACCATAATAAGTGAGCTCTGTGCCCCCTGTTCTGTCCTTTCTTCTAATATTAAATCATAAAGAACTGCCTCATATGCACATTCACGTGAACAGGGATTAAAAAGGCATTAAAAAAAAAAAAAACAGAGGTCCAGCAGAAGGGCATGTCACAAGGGTCACAAATATTATATAGATTCTGCCCAGCTGCAAGAGAATCCAGGAATCATTCCATCAAAAGGGTTAGCTTTAGCACTAATGGATTGGAACTTCACCATTAAGTAGTAGTAGTTGTCGGGGTGGTAGTGAAAGGCTATAGAGACATGTAAATGGTATCTAGCAATGCCAAGCCACCACAGAATCAAAGCAGTAAATTGAGCATGATAAAATTAAACCCACATTCCAGCCTACAAAGTTATAAAAATCCAACAGAGACAGGAACCCTTCAACAGGAAAAATATACAAATCCAAATGATCTAATAGGTTCAGAGGGATGGGATGAAAATCATACCAGTGGCTGACATTCAACCACCCCTTGGAAGGGAACGGGAACTGAAGCTGGCATTGCTCATAACATGGAGTCAGTCCTTGCAGGTAGCCTTCTGAAGAAATTGAGGGGCACAGATGGAAGCTTATGGCGAAACCTTGGGTGTCTTAACACATAAAATCCTGAAAGAAGGGCCACAACTTGGAACGGTGTAACGTAGAGAACTATGGCAGCAACCAAGCAGAAAATCACAAACAGAGCAGTCGCTCTCGGGTCCCTCCAGCTCAGCAACGACTGCAGCCTCTCCCCTTGGGTGGCCAAATCACCCACCACCGTCTGAATCCTCCCTGCAATACTTCTTAGACGATCATACCTCATCCTCACCATATCATTAGGACGGGAAGTTGGAAATGTGTCAAATTCTTCATCCAGTTCGTCAGGATGCGCATTGTCAGCACAGGAGAGCCGAGTGTCCATGTGTGTAGGATGCCTCGATCTCCATCTGTAGTACCACACCCCGATCAGGAAGAGGTAAAGGAAAATGGTGGGTAAAATCAGTTCTGGGTACAGCACCAGTATTAGAAATAAGATGTGAATGAGAACTGTGGTGATCGGGTTCCTCCAGTTACATATCTGATCAAACCATTTTCCCACAGCAATTAAACCACTCAACACTCCCATAATTCTGAAGAAATTGGCCTTGCTTCTTCTCATGCTCCACATGTGGGAACCAACATCCAGCATGTACTCCACCACCTCTTTCCTCAATGGTGGCTCAGCACGACTTAGTCTCATGGACACAATCTGCGTGGCCTGGTGCCTCAAGCTGTCAAGCTGAATGACAGTCAAAGGATGAAGATAATGCATTTTTGGCAACAGAGGATGGGAATACATATGCATCATATTCAGGAGAGACGAGCATGAGAATCTCACAGCCAAATGAATTTCACCCATCTTCTTCACTCCAGTGGGATGTAAAACCAAAAGCGGATAGGAATGGGTGTAAACCCTATCAGTTTCAAGGGTAGAAAGACGAATTCTTACCTTTCCGATCCTAGAATCCTTTGCCCCTCCAGACTTATCTCCCCCATGCAAGTGACCATTGTCAAATACCCCAATGGTAACAACAGTACATGGATCAAAAACCTCCCAGGTGTATTGCTCATTCCATTTGGGAAAAAAGCTATCAATGATTGTCCTTGTCCGAACCCACTTCTGTCCGTATTTGGCTACACAATAGGCATCAGTCGATGCCCGACCATCTTTTGTCTTCATAGGCGTCAACCCATGAGCATTCAGAATCCCTAATTCCAGAACCCCAATGCTGGGCTTCCACAACTGTTTTGCTGTAGGCCTCAGATCACTACTGTAGTAAGTTGATTCATCCAGAACATGATAACCACCTTCCAAACAGATCCTCATATGAATCCTGCTGGCAAACTTGATTTCCTTCTTCTTCTCCCCCTCCACGATAACATGCTTCTCAAGATTATACCACTTGGAGTACAGAGGCCTATGAACATGATCTAGCCTCTTCTCCACACACTGTAAAGGAATTGCACACCTGCCCAGAACTTCATCCTTGTTTGGTGCAAGTCTATCTTCCACGCTCAAAATCAAGGGTTCCTCAAATGGTTCGGCTGCTACAAACATCAAATCCTCATTCCACAATGGATTGATGGTCTTACTCATAGAGATTCGAGTTCTCAAAGCCTGATTCCCAAGTATAGCCTTCACAAAAACTTCAGGGAACCTGCTCCTGTCGCTTGGCAGCAAGTCCTGAGCTTCAATGACATTGACCCTCAGATACCACAGCTTAGGTGAAAGATACACCTTTGACCGCATGTTTGCAAGACCATCAGCACCACTAACTGCTGCAGCATCCGAATGCCAAGCTTCAGGAAATGCTTCATCAGCTTGGGTACCCCACCAAACTGCCAACATCAGCTCCCCCTTAACTTTCATCCCATTCCTCTCTTCCAACCTGTACCACTGTGGTGCTAGAGGGCTGTCCGGCGGTACCCGTTTTGGGACCTCATTGAGATCAAACAACACCCGACCCATAAAATCATCTTTGACCACATCCTTATCCTTGACTGTGACCTCAAGGACCGAAGCTTGAATCCGTTCTTTGGAGAAAGCAAACACCTGATTCCATTCCGGATTTGATTTTTTCTCAAAATGCCTAGTCGTACCCTTATAGTTTCCAAGCCTAACTTCAACATATGGATCACAACTCCCCGTAACATCTTTTGCAGGCAAATCCTTTGCCTTGACAACCCGAACATAGAGATATTGCATCTGCTCGACCAGATCATAAGTGGCTGTGAGTTTATCCCCGGTGACCTTCCCACCGCCGAGGTGGGGTTTGGTCTCCTTTAGTGAAAAATCTTCGTGAGGAGGTCTCTGCATTTTCTGGGTTCAGAAAAGACCAATCCCAAAACTAAAAAATGGAGATTTATCCAAACAACTATCAGAAACAGAAGTTCAAAAATCAAAATTCCCAAAACCCCCCAGGCTAAGGGATCGGATAAAACTTTTACTTCCCCACTACTCCTCAAAAGCAATTTCAGTTTTTTAACCCAAAAACAGTCCGGAAATTTAGCAATGCGGAGCTTTGGATTGACGAGTGAAAACACCAGAAGATAAAGACCACAAGACAGCCAAAACCTAGGTGCTTAGAACAACGAAGAACTCATGAACCATCACCAAGAAACCCACATTCAGATCTGAACACGTGCGACCTGGAAACAAAATCCGGTCAGCAAAAATCCGTAATCGAATACTCCAGCATTCACCCAAAAGAAAAGAAATAAGAAATCAGATAAGAATATCTATAACCCTCAAAAGCAAAATCGTACTCAGACAAGTACATAAACCCTAGACACGAGCTTCGCCGAGAACCGATGAGAGAATGTAGGCTTCCCCCAGTTCACACACATAAACAGTGATAACTCTGCGAATATACACAGGTATATACCTAAAACCATAAATGGGTAAAAGCTTTTACATACATATATATATATATATATATATAGAGAGAGAGAGAGAGAGAGAGAGACAGAGAGAGAGAGAATGTGCGTATCTATGGAGCAAGAGATATACCTGAGGCCGAGAGAGAGAAGGAGATTCAGAGGGATTCATTGAAACTGGGGATGAATGATATAGATTAGAAGCAGAAAGAAGAAGAAGAAGAATGAGGTTTTGCCTTTTCCTTCAGTGAGGAGAGAGAGAGAGAGAGAGAGTGGGGTTCATGAATCTGCGGGAATACAACGTACAGCTGCTTTCTCTCTTTGGCACCGTTCACTCTCTCCCTTCCCGACACTCGGCGTGGGGGTGCCACAGTTTGCTTAGCCCAGGGGCAGGGGAGGATGCGTGGTCCATGCATTTGTATATTTTTATTTTTGTTAACAATATTTTTGTACTACCATGAGCAAAATTTTAGGTAAATTAAAATGTTCGACCTAAATTGATTATTCAGTTTGATTTAATTTGTAAATTAGTTTAGTTTAATTTTCAAATTTAAGTTTTTAATGATTTTAATTTGATCTCCTTATTAAAAAAATTAAAATAACTTAATCGATCGAAATATAAAAAATAATGTAATTTTTGGCTCAAATTGTAATACCTCAAGAGACTAGAGAAGGATAGTATATATCGAGAATAAGTAAAAAAGGAAATAATACCAGTTGGATGCTTTTTTGGCTGAATATAGGCAAAGAACTCCTGGGTTAAACGTGTTTGAGATGGGGAAGTTTAAGAATGGGTAACTCCTGGGAAGTTTGCGTAGGCCATTAGGGTAAATTATTCTGATCTTTTCTATTACTCGATGCGGGATATTATAGGTAGTATCAGAGCCGACCCAGGTTGTATGTTAGGATTGTGTACTAGTCAAGGGCTAAGGGTACTAGACTGGAGACCATGTATTAGTCCAAGGCTGGAGATACTGGACTAGGAACTGTGCACTAGCCCAAGGTTGGGAGTACTGGACCAGGGACACTGGACGAGGGAGAGATGAGACCAGTTGTAAGATCGCATGACGATGACGTCACATGCTCAAATGGGGGAAAATGTAATATCCCAAGAGCTTATAGAAATGTAGTATATATCAAGGATAAGTAAAGAATGAAACAACATCAGTTGAATACTTTATGAGCTGAATATAGCTAAGAACTCCCGAATTAAGCGCGCTTGAGTTGGGAAAGCTTAAGAATGAGTAACCTTTGAGAAGTTCGGGTAGACCATAGGTAAGTTATTTCGATCCTTCCTATCGCTCGATGCGGGATGTTACACAAATTGACCAGTTCGATATACTTATTTTAGTTTAATCGAAATTTTGCTCATTCTCAATTACTTCTATCTATTTGTACTTTATTATTTTTAATTTTTTCGATTTGAACAACTATTTAGTCGATCCGATTTAACGTTTGGAAAATGTTTAGTCTATTCGGACCAAATGCTCACTCATAACTCACATTCTTACTCTTGTCTTTGTATTTGTAGAGTTTTTTTATTGGATCTTCATTCTTATTTAATATAATGAAAAAATTACATGTGTTATTTTGTAAGTGTAGCATAATTGTAAAAATTACATCCAATGTTTGAGAATAAAATGTGATGAGTACTTTCAAATTGAGACAAAAAAAAAATTTCAAAATCTCTCTTAAATTGATACAGATTTAAAGATAGAAAAAAATTCATCTCTAATTTGAGACGAATTTTAGAGACAAGAATTTTTTTGTCTTAAAATAGAGACGAATTTTTTTCCGACTCAAATTAAAACAGATTAGTTTCCGTGTCTAAATCCATCTCAAATTAGAGAGAAGTTATTTTTCGTCTCTAAATCCGTCTCTAATTTGAAACGAAAAAATTCGTCTCTAAACTATTATTTTTGTATAGTGATTTATCACTAACTAACTTAAGTTAAATATTAAAAAACAACCAAAATACACTTATATATAAAATTCTTTTCTCTTTCATCTCACTTTCATGAATACTTTTTCGTCCCTCTTTTTTTATAGTTGATATCCTTTCATTGTCACCCGCTGATAAGTTTCTCCACACCCCATCTCTCCTCTATCCTCTATGCATGTGACTGTGCACTCGTGCATATGTGTAATCTAAGTTTAATGAGCCCAAATTGAGGGTCGATCTAAGTCTGATTTGGTTTTTAATGGGATTTTACTGAAACTCTCCTTTCCTACCCACTGGAAAACTTAGATCTGGGCTCTTTCAATTGTCAATGATATGACATGGGCCTTGTTTGTTGCAGCTTAATTAAAGAAATTATAACTTCTAACTTTTTATATTATAACTTCTAAAACTTAAAATAACTTGTGGACTTGTTTGTTGCAGCTTCTTAGAAGTTGTAGTTAAATAGTTGTAGTGTTTGATATCATAAGATGTAAAATAACTTATTTTTGTATAATTGTCCATAATACCCTTAGTAGTTAAAGAATGATAATTTAAAAATTAATTAGTGTATATATATAAGTTTTAAGTATTATAAAAAAATTAATTAGAGTATAGAGAGAGAGGAAGATGGTGAGAGAGAGGAAGAGATCTGAAAATGGAGATGGCGATGGAGAAGAAAAATCCATGATTGCGTAGACAAGAGGGTAATTTTTTGTTAAAAATAAGGGCAAAATTGTCACAAAGATGTAATTATTTAAGCAGAAGTTGTAAAAGTTAGGGTATCCCAGCTTTGAAAAAGCCAGCTTCTACCCCTTCTAAAAACTAGTAGAAGCTATAAGTTAGAATTTCATAAATTGAAACAAACACTACATCTCAACTTTTTTGAAATTAGAAGCTAAAAGTTGTAACTTTTAAACTGCAACAAACAGGCCCATAATGGCATATATTTTGCTTTCTTTTTTGGCCCCAAATTTTTTATTCATTGTTCATCTAGAACCCATATTGATGTTTATGTTTATGGTGTTCAAAAATTTAGGGGCTGTTCTCTTTACGTTTTTAGTTTTTAATTTTTAATTTTGTGTTTTAAATTCATTTTTAATTTTCTACTTTGATAATCTGTTTTTAGAAAATTGAAAACTTATTCTTTTTCTTATTTTAAAAAATTGTTTCTTAAAATAAAAAATTAGAAAACACGTTTAGTTTAAAATTTTAAGAATAATTATTTTATGATATTTTATTCAATGAATTTGATTATTAAATAATAAAATTAACTCTTTTTAATAAAAGTTTACTATTAAAATAAAATAATAAATTTAATTAATAAATTACTGGTATCTAAGTGATAATTTATATTAAATATTGTTATACATAATATGTGTAATATACTTAATAATATACTATATATTATCTTATATTTTTAATTATAATATAGATATACTATATTTTTTAAATTTTAAAAAAATATATAATTTTATTTTTAAAATTTAAGAATTTTTTTTTCTTTTTTTCCTTCTTTTCTTTTTTCCCCTCCCTTTTTTTTAGAGCGAAAACATGAAAAATAGATTGTGTTTTTCATATTTTGCACTTATAAATTGTTTTGCCTAAAAACAACCAAAATAATATTTTGTTGTTTTGGGTTTCCTTTAAAAAAAAATCTTGTTTTTAAAAATTTATTTTTGAAAATGACAAAGTAAACATATTTTTATTATTTAAAAAATTAAAAATTAAAAATAACCTGAAAATAATAAAGAAAATGCAGTCTTATTTTTTTAATAAGAGGAGGAATGAGAGAATGTATGGTATATTGGTTATTTTACATATTTATTTAATAATAGGGGTGATATTGCTATTTATGAAACACAAATGAGTGATTCTTCCAATTATTGTCCAACCTCAAGAGTAGTTTGTGCAATTTACCCTATATTCAATATATATTGATCTGAAGACAATGGTTATGGTGGATAAAATGCATATTATTTTTAGGTAAAATGCATTTATTATATTTTATTTTTAATTAAAAATACTCCTTTAATTGATAATAAATTTTTATTTTTCTCTTAGTTTTGGCTTTTGATGATGAAAAACAATATTCTCGTATAATGAGAAAAATATTTTGTTTTGTTTATCTTTATGTCCTCGATCATTTTATAATTAAGCTGTTTAAGGGCAAAAATAAAAATCAATTTCAAACGTCCTTAATCCAATGTCAAATATATTTTGATGACACTTGAAAAATTAAGTATTTATATCATAGGATTCAATTAAATTTGTTTTATCAAAATGGGTTTTAAAATGTTAGAGAAATGAAGCAAAACTTTTAAAAGTAAAGGATAAACTATCGACCGATTCAGGAACTATTAATTGTTTTAGTCATTGTTGTCGATTGGACCTCATAACTTGTTGATCGGTCAAATGATAGTTTTCGGCCAAGTGCGGCTGACAACTACTACATAAAAATTGGTCGACCTTTTTTCAACATGTCAACCATTTTTGCTCCTTATGTCGATCGTTTTTCAAATTTATACACTAACCTGTGAATCATTTTTCTCGTAAACTTTTCCAACGGCTAATTTCGTAGTTTAATTAATGTTTCCAACTACACACCAACGACCATATTTTTCAAATGGCCCATCAAGCTCTATAGATTCAAACTTGGTGGAGCATTTAAAAAGGATAGAGAATTGATTGCAAACTTTAAAAGTGTGTTTGATTGCACACATTTATCATAGAAAATGTGTAATTATTATAATATTTTATATGGAAGCAATCAAACACTCTTAACTTTTCTATAAAAAAATGTGTATGGTACAAACATTTAAAGGTTATTTTCATAAAATTCATTTTTCAAGGGGGTATGGTGGTTTTTGTTTTCTAGGCAAATATTACCTAGAATTTACAATCAAACACACCCTAAGTGTTACAACTACTCACAAGTGCTCAATTGTTCTAAATTTTTCTCTCTTAAGGTTTTGTTCTTCAATTGTATTTATTGCTTCAAGGTTTGTATTAATTTTGTAGAGATCTTGTAAGAGATTATCTCTCTCATATTCTCTTATTGTAATTTTTTTGTATTTTCCTAACAAGAGTGCTAGGGGGCTTACTTTGATAGTAGAAGGTTGTAATTTCAAGTATTGAGAACTAAAGGGCCTATTTGTGATCAAGTATGAGAATTTAATGAAAATTTTAAAATATTTAACGAGGAGTTAAGATAGTAGATTAGACCATTTGGTTGAACCAATCAAAAATTAATTGTCTCATTTACATTTATTTTTATTATATTTATTTTGTCGAGCATTCAATCACCATTTTTTGCACTAAATCCTCTTTAGGCAAAAAGTTTTAAGTTAAACCATTTTTTTAATCTCCCAATTCACCCAATTAAGTGTGTGGTGCCATTGCTAGACAATTATATCATAAATATATCATATTTTAAATATTTTATTAATAATAGCAATATTTTAGAATTAAAAATAAAAGTTGTTTGAAAACAAAATCCATTTACCTTTATAATTTAAATAACTTTATAATAATTTGGTAGATAGACAAAAGACAAGATAGTCAAAACTAAGTTAAGTTGCAAGTTTTCGAAAATATATCTTATTTGTTTTTTTTTAATTTAAAATTATAATATATAATTAAATAACATAATATATATATACATATTTTAGGGTGTGAAACTCTATTCCTCACACATTTGTGCTCGACTAACGTTTTAAATACCTTCCTCATTTTCTCCTCATTCATATTTTTAATACCTTATGAGACACGAAAATGTCTCAGGGTACTGTTTTGGTGTTTTTGAAACACTTCATATATTAAAACATGGAAAAACACACACACACAAAAAAGAAGAAGAAATTTTTGGGCCATTTTTGCAACTTTGAAAACGTTTCAAGATTATTTCGTAATATTAAAAAAGTATCATAATTTCATTTATGATTTGAAAATGTTGTTTCATCCGTAAGAGATTAGAGAAATAAAAAATCTCTTCTCCAATCAGGTTTATTTTTAAATTGAATAACTATTTTTATAATTTTTTATTAAAAAATATATTTACAAAAAGAGTCACATTTTTTATTTACTCATTTTTTCATTTCTATTTCTATTTTTTTGAAAAATATCATTTCTTTGTTTCTATTTCGTATCGTATTTGTTTTTTGTTTTTATTTTTGTACAACCTACTTAATACTTAAATGCTCAACACCTTACTAATCAAGAAGGGTATCATCTTTGATTGAATGGTATCGTACCTCTCATACGTGCAATTTATGTATCTCGTTCATTTTTTAAACTTCTTTTACATAAAATAGAAAATCTCCTCAAATAAAAAAAAAAATCAATTGAAAAACAAACACTTCAAAACATCGTAACAATATTTCTCACTCTTTTCTTCACTAAAATAAAGAGAGTTTTCCAATTTTTTCAAATAGAAAACATAATAATTATAACTAACCTAAAATTAATATTAATTCTAATTATATTGATATTAATAGTTTGTGAATTTTAGAATTTACTACTATGTATGAGCCATAAAATGATGCATCGACCATCTTAGAGCATTCTTAAGTTATTTATAAAATCTTTCCTTGATCTTATTGATTCCATCATTCTTTTTTTTACAAATTATTTTTAAGTGTTTGGAATATTTTCTCATATTGGGATTGTTGAATTTAATTTGAGAGGTTGATGGATTAATAATACCTCTTTAGTCGACTAAATGTTCAAACACAAAAATATTTTACTCATAAATTATTACTTGACTAAAGGTTTAATTATTCGTATTATTTAGTTGATTAATTATTTGATTCTTCAATTATTGTTATTCCATTACATACTCGAGTAGTATAAGTGCATAATCGATTAATCCTTCGAGTTTTCAACTCTTACTCAATTAAGATGATAAGTTAGTCTAGTATAACACTTATTACTCAACTAAAATATTTGGTTACTCGATTAGAAGAATAATTAGTCTATTAAACTCAAACATTAATGAATTAATTTTTAAACCCTAGAGGAATAGAGATAAACTTAAAAATTTTATTAAAAAAAGGTAAGATATCTGGAAACCCCTCTTTGGTTTTGGATTGTTTGTACGAAATCTTACTTTTTATTTTTGTCTCTAAAAAATGTTGTAATTTTCTTTTTTAAAAAATATTTTAATAAGTTATTATTGATGATTGTATTTAGGATCAATCGACTTGATGCGAGCATATGTACGCGGGGTTGGTTTTCCCGATATACCTATCAATGCTTAAGTTAGTATAATAAATAAGCAATAAATGTGTAAATAAAATTGTGAGTCTGTTGATTTATTTGCAAGAGTTCTCTACCATTCACATAGACAAAGCAAGCTAAGATACTTAGAGTTATCTTTGAGACTCATGAGCTCAATTACCTTGAGTTAGAGACGAATATGTTAGATCGGATATAGATGGAGATAGGTTCTAATTATCATGAGGAAGAGTGAGTTGGGATACTTAAACTTATCTCTAAGGTTTCAACGTTCAAATATCTTAAATTAGAGGTGAATTTGTCAAGCTGAATAGAGATGGATCAAATTATCTAAAAATGAAATGAGCTGAGATACTCGGAGTTATCTCCAACATTTTCGGGCTTGAATATTACCAATTATGTAACGCCCCGCTCTTTCGGGCGCGTTATAATTTGGGACAATTCTGGGACAATAAATTTTTTCTTTTAAACACTAAAGCTAAACCACATCATACCTCGAATCGGTCTCAGAACTTCCAATCATTTTTTCTTGAAAGAGAAGCACTATACACATCAAATGCAGAAGCAAAGATTGAAACCTGATATCTTAACATTAATAATAAATTCTTACATCTTCAACATTCCTCAAAACGTTAAGAATATAAAGTAGCAAAACTTAATTATAGGGGCTACATAACATACATTTCATTCTTCGTGCACCATGCTAAGTGCCATTTCGTGCCTCATTTATCCTCAAATCTGTTACAATCTTCACCTAGAACGTTTGAATATTCCAGGGGCAAAACCCAAATTAGATGATGAACTATCTAAGTAAGGGTACATAATATTATATCATGTGTGTATGTAATATCTTTTATCGTAGGTGTCAACTGCACCCCTCATGCTACCTACCATTTTTGCGGCCATCTCTTTCGAAGGCGGGGTGTATGGGTGCACCCTTGGTAAAGTAGCGGTGCCAGTTCGTACTCCCTACGGCCTCAATGCGAGTGATCAATAATATCAACGTGTATTTATGCATTTCATAGTCATGTTATGTATGCAGTCTATGTGATGGATACATATCAAAGTATGTCAATATGATGAAAACATGAAACATAAACCACTTGCAAACCAATCATTTTCCATAAAACTAATTTTAATTGGGGAGTACCACTTATATTCTCAAGCTTATTGAGCTACCTCGATATCCGTGCCTTATCTTGATTTGCGTATCAACCTCAAAATTTGCACGAGTCTTTTCAACTTAAGCCTCAAAGCATCTTAATCACCATATTTATTTAAATAAGTATTAAAACCTATTTTTCCATAATTTTTGGCATTTTCTTTAATTTTCTTTCTATTTTTCCTCAATAAATCCATACTAAATATTTCTAAAATATTTTTTCTCAAATATTTCATTACGAAAATTCATAAAATAATATTCTTGAATTTTTGAAATTTTATGAGAAATTTTACTTACCTTAACTTAGCATATCTGACTTCCTCAGTATGCGTGTCATCTCCTCAAAATGCATGCCTGAGTCATTTTCCTTGCTAAAATATCTGAAATAATAATAAATATCCAAATCCAATTTTTTGGGAATTTTCTAGGATTTTTCGACATTTTTTCTCTATTTTTTCCCTTTTCTCGTTTCTTTTTCCCCCACCTTCCCTGTTCACCTTCTTCTTCCCTGCTTCTTCATCTACGAACCAGCCATGTCATTCTTCCTTCTTTCCTTCTTTTCTTTCTTTCTTCTTTTTCTTTTCTTTTTTCTCATTCTTCTTCTTCTTCCTTCTCTTCTCTCCCTCCTGCACGAACAGCCCCAGCCATGCGTGTACCAACTGCCACCGCCCATGAGCCAGCTGGCCTTGCCACCGCGAGCTACTGCCTCGGCCAACCTCGCCATCGCCGGTCCCACCGCGCCACTGTTGGCAGTCGCACGAAGCTGCCGTTAGCCGCGGTTGCTGCTGCCTTGTTGCTGCAGCTTGCGGCCACGGCCGTCGCTGCTGTGCAGCCGGCTTTGGCCGTCTTTTGGTCACTCCGGCCGACGCTCCAGCCTCCAACGAGCCTCCCGAGGTGCCTCACCTTGCTGGACGTCACTGCTTCGCTTGGTGGTCGCCGCTACCCCGTTCGATTTTGCTGGGAGCTTGCGGCCATGGCTACCGCAAGCTATTGCAGCCCACCTCGGTTGCTTTCGACTATCGTTACAGCTGCCTTGGGCCTCTAGCATCACCTCCATGCTTCTCCCTCGATCATCTAGCCACTTGGTCACTGCCTTCGCCTTCCATCTTGCTGCAACTCTCGGCAATGGGCTTCCATTCGTGGCTGCCTTCTTCTTTTCCATTTCTTTCTTGCATTTGTTCTTCAAATGATCCCCTATGTATAGGAAATGCTCGGCCTCCCCTGACTGCCTGGCCACTCCTCGAGCCATCCCTCATTACGTGCAAATTTCAATTTCCCTCATTACGTGCAAATCTCAATTTTGCAAAGCTGAGATTGCAGAGACGATGTGCAGGGCATGGACTCCACAGACGCTCACATAAATACACTATATATATAATTATATATATTATATTATAAAAATTATATTTTCAAATTCCATTTTTAATCCTAAATTTATTGGAATAATTCCCTAGTTGCAATAATATCCTCAAACACTGAATTAAATTGCATTATAATACCGAAAACGCAAAATTAATAACTTTAAAATTACTCGATAATGACGATTTCACCCTAGTGTCCTCACCAAGCTGACGTTTCATCCTGAAATCAATGAAGGGTTGCTCATTAAGCAAAATCGGAACCCCCCTAGGGTTCCGTTGATTTTTCGGGAGTCCCCTACGACAATTTAGTTTTATAGCCTAATTAACAGCTGTATTTTAGTTGTACCGAAAACTGTTCCCGATTCAATTTCTTTCAATACCATAAATCCTATCTCGAAATGCTCGTTGAGACCATATAATTTTCTTTAGACAATTTCACTCTAAGATATTCCCTGCAGTCGATTCGGTACTTATAACTGTTATTAAGTCAATTCTTCAGTATTCTTAAACTTATCGAAATTACGTGACAATCTTATACGAACATGAGGTATTACAAATTATACCAATATGAGTTGAGTTTTTTGGGATTGGAGTCAAAGAGTTAGATTATGTGAACTTGTCTTTTAACACTAACTAAAAAATATATATAAGTTAAGATAAACTTAAAATGATTTTTCTATTAATTTTTTTATTAAAGATTAAAATTTCAAATTATTATCCAAATAACTAAACCAATATACATAGAATATACTTGTAAAAGGGACTTTATCAATCTTGCAAATATAGTTTTTTACAAAAAAAATTAAATATTTATTAAAAATACTCACATCTTAATTTAAAATTATTTACACGAAGACCCTTTATAAATTATTCGCAATTGGTACCTTACAACTTTTAGATAATAAAATTTTTATTATAATTCCTAAAATATGAAGAGTCTATTTATCTTCATACATTGATACACAACTTATATCATCTTATATAATTGAATGAACGAAAATATTATTTAGAAACTCAAGAATGATATTTTTAATAATATTCATACATTGATATATTCTTCTCTAAGAAAGGTGGGATACTCAAATAAATGAAATTACTAAGGTATCCATGAAGATCAACCATTTTTATCCTAACACGTGTCATTCTATCTAGATGACACATGTCCTCTTATCCAAACTAATTTTAAAAGATAATTTTACAAAATTTAACTTATGAATTTTAATCTCGAAGAACCCAATTCTTATTGTCATGGCCCAAGATATCTAAGTTTAAAAATCTCAAAGATGACTATTGTTATCTAGTCCGATAAGTTTGTCAAATCTATCCCGTTTGATGAATTCTCCACCAACTGTAAGTCCATTTGGTACGATGAATTCTCTTGCAACTCAAGATAATCTAGTACAGTGGTATTATAGATAACTCTGAATATTTTGTCTCACTTTATCTCCGAAAAATTCAAATTAGGTATTATCTCAATTCAATTCAATAGGTTCACCTCAAGCTCAAGGTAATCAAATTTGAGTATCTCAAAGATAAATATGAATACTCCGACATACTTAGATAAACTAAGAGACTTACAGTATTTATAATTATTTATTACTCATTTATTATACGAACTTGAGTATCAGAGGCTATTTCAATATTGAAAGAACCAGCCCCACCATTTCTTATAGGTGCTCACATCGAAGCAAAATAGTGATCAGTCCTCAACATTATCATCACTTTATGTTATATCAATACATGAACGTCACAAAAAAGTCAAAACTAAGTGCCCGAATAATATTTTTGCTTTTATATTAGTATTTGAAGGTGTGATATAATAATAAAAATTAATATAATAATAATAATAATAATAATAATAATAATAATAATAATAATAATAAACGATATAACAAAAAAAAATACAATTTATAAATAAGGGGCACCAAAATCATTAGAGAACCATAAGATTGCCCTTTTATTCTTATCTTTAGATACCTTGTGCCGTCATGATCTATGGTGTCCAAGGTTGCAATCCACTAGTGAATCTTATTCCTAGAAAACTATGAAACAAACAAGTACTATCACACTTCAACAAGAAGTTATAGCTCACAATTCCCTTTAATTGATTTGATGAATTCACAATCACAACCATTTGTAAGATTGGTGTTGAAAAACCACAAAACGTCTATAGTATTATTCTAGGGCATATTTCGGGCATCGCAACTATAATTTGAAAATTATGAAAAAAATAGATCTAAATTACCGATGTATATTTATATTCTTCCTAACATAGAGAGAGCATATGTACAAATGAGAGGAAATATTCGAGGAGTTTATGTTGCTAATGCCAACAAATCACTCAAGTCTTTAAGTATTACTTTGGTTTTGGACTCTAGTATTAGCATTTATAATGTCAACCCTAAGTTACTCATCAAAATAAAAACTTAGATTACAAAAACTTAAGGTTACTATTTATTCAAAAACATATTAGTGTAGTCGTATTAGTAACACTCTGTGCATATAGTGTTGTAAATGGACCGAGCCTATAAAATCTCAAGTTTATTTAATAAGAAATTAATTCAAGCCCGAGTTTTTTAACATGTTTTGAATTTAAATTTAGAGGTTTTTAAATGCTTGATTTAAGGCTTGCTTTTGTAGAATATATAAAATTAGTGTATTTTAATATATACTTAAATTTTGAATAATTTAATATTATAAAATATTTATTAATGATTAAAAACTCATTATTTTAAAACACGCTCAAGGTATGATTTAAGCTACCAATGACCATATATTTTAATTTAAACTAGTTAAAACTTTAGACAAATGAATTTTCTAATTGGACTTAAAAATAAGGCTCGAGCTTACTTATTTAATTAACAAAACAAACAAATGTAAACAAACCTTAACAAGCTAAACTTCGAACCATTTACGAGCAACTCTTTGCCCCATAGACATAGAACAAACGTTCATATAGAGAACACATAACAAATATATGGAATTAGGAAAGAGTAAAAGTTCAGTTTACTTGAACTAATCGAATCGAATCAATCAAACTTGTCGATTCAATTTGATTTTTTTCTTGCATCGATTTAGTTTGATTCGATTAATTTTTCTCAAAAATTTTGTTTTCGATCCGATTTTTTAGTTGGAAGAACCAGACTAATCGAACTGATTAAATTTTAAAACGATATTGTTTTGATATTTATAAAATGACATCATTTTCTTCGATTTTGTATGTTTTCTATCAATTATTTTGATTTTTTTATGTTTCTTTAGTTTAATTAATTCAATTCAGTTTATACGATTTGAATTTGATTTTTTTAATTATCAATTAGTTTAATTTTTTAAATTAATCAATTAATTCAATTCAATTCAATTTTACCTGTTTAATCAGTTAATAGATTTTTACACCCCTAGAACTATATTCCACCATTTATCATATGCTTCCCTTATTCTCCTATATTCTATCCTCATCTCATCCTGTAATCAAATACCTACATACATACATACATACATACATACATATATATATATAAAGAATATATTAAATAAAAAAACAACTTAAAAATATTATTAAAATGGTCTATTAACCTTTTATCGCATCATTCCAAAAAAGTAAATTCATAATAACGAGTTATAATTATTTAAATTAGAGAAATGATTCGTACTATATTTAAATATGAAATATTTTCGTCGATAAATATATTTTTAAATTTATTGTAATTTTGTAGATTATAATTTCAATTTTTTTGGATAATTCAGTATAACTTATATTTTTAGTTTTTTAAAATAAAATAGATAAAGGGTATTTTAGGAAATTAATTTATCGATAGGCTTTTATAATACGAGAATATAGTGTTTGGTTATTATATTGACGATGATGATTTTTTTTAATAGTATTTTAATTAAAATAAATTTTTAAATAATGATGTTCAAATTATGTTTTATGTTTCAGGCTTTTGGGTGGCAAAGTTGTGGATAAGAGGACAAAGAAGGGGTAAGGATGGGAAATCGGAAAATTGGCAGGTAAAGAAAACGGCGGTCATGTGATATGATGAGGCGAGGAGTGGAGAGAGAGAGAGAGGGGGCGGGGGGGGGGAAGGGGACCTTTCATTAACGGAGAAAAGATTAGATGCTTCGCGAATCTGATGCGCCCTACCATCATCAAGGCATGATTGAAACGATGACGTAGCAGTCCGTCTGTCCACGGGCCGACCCACCTCCCCCCTCCCGCGCCTTATCCGAAGCATCCGATCCGATCCCCCCAAGCGAATCATCCCATCCATTCTCAGGTTTCAACTTATACTCTCTCGTGAATGGAGAAATTATTATTATTATTTTTTTTGGTCTTTCATCTATTATGTTTATAAATAAAAAATTAAATTATATTTAATATTTTTGAAAAAAAATAGTGATTTTTTATTTTATAACTTTATTTATATTTTTATTATTCTTGTTATTAAAATTATTAATATAACTGTTGTGTTACAGATAAAAAGTAATTAAGAGACTAAAAAAAACTTAAAAATTTAAAATAATTTTTTAGGTTAAAAGGGAATAATTTTTTTCTAATCGAAGAGTTCTACACAACATGCAAATTGGATAGTTTTGACATTTGAAATTCTTGAGAGAGTCGGGCAAAAATGATATAAATTATTCATAAAGAATTTTAATTCTATTAAAGAATTAAAATATTAAGATAAATATTATTCATAAAAATGTTAATTCCAACGAATTTTAGAATGTCAAAGTAGATGTTATCCGTAAAAATTCTAATTCTAAGGGATTTAGCAAAATTTCATGATCCTTTATAAATAAATAGACATTCATTTTAAAAAAATAATGTACCTCTGCTTTTAGTGTTAATACGGCATTCAAATCTTTATCGCATTCAATGTCTGAGTTAAATATTTGAGTGGTTGTACGAGAACTTTCTTGCATCTCATGACAGTTATTTTTCTTACAGACTCGAGTAGTTTGATCACAACATTTCCTTTTAATAAAGTCATTGTTGTGTTTGAACGACAACAATAACGAAATTGCCATTATATTATCTCTACATCCTTTTATCTACCCTTTTGCTTGACAAACTAACCAACATACACTAATGTGTTGATTTCTTTTTCTCTTTGATTTAGTAATAATTAAACCACTGTCGAATCGAATGGTGAAAGAAAGAAATTGATAGGCAACTAGATTTTTACTAATTCATTATATGAGGAGAATCGAGAAAGTATGAGGTGTTTTTGTTAATATATGTAAAATAATGATAGGAGAAAATATAATTATAATTGTATAGTCAAGGATTTTTTTTTATAATATCTCAAATATTAATATGTAAAATGCCAATCTTGTCGTGTAGAATCATTAATTATCTCTCATTTGATTTATAAAAATAACAAGTAATCGAATGTTGTCGGCCACAGAAAGTCTTTAGAAGAAAAAGAGATGGAGAGAGAGAAAGAAAGAAAAAAAAAAAATGAATTTAGATCATCTAGGTATACTGTAGATGAACTCAACAATCTTTAAATAATGGGGGTAACAAAATATAAGAATATTTTGATCATTTTTAATGTTTAATAGTCAATTAATGATAAGAAAAAATTATAACATAACATTAAACTTTGAATAATGTTATGAGTGGTATGACTGATGACAGTGCCATCAATTATGTGACGTCTCATAATTAGAGAAGGCTAAAAAAATTATGTATCATTGTCTTCTCTACCTAATACTTTTTGCAATGAAGATGCGACATACCATTATCAGTCATGATTTTTAATATTACTCATTTTAAGAGTATTCATTGTATTTTCTTAAATATTAAGATACACTTTTTATAATTATATTAAACTTTAGAAGTATCTTGTAAAATATTTTATTTTCTTTTTTATGTAAATTCCATTCATTTTAGCAAAATTTCATTTTCTATCCCCTTTTGCCCAAAAATGGCATTTCCCTCTAATTTGAGGCACCCACAAGGGTAATTATGGATGGACAAAGAAACAGAAGGGAAAGATGGGATTTGATAGGTGTCGGGCATTCGGGGTTTACTCGGTCGGGTAGATTCGATTTGCTAAATTATGTATTAGAATTTGGAATCCATATTACAATTCAACCACACATGCCATGCATCCGAACCCGCTCCGGTTTCGATCGATTTTGATTCATAAGATTCGCTTTCTTACCTGAAATGGCACTCGTGGTTGGTACGGATGACTCGTTCATTGTTGTTCGGGTTTGGGTTGCAAATAACCCGACTCGGTTTCAGCTTTAATGTCGGATATTGGAAGCAAGATCATAAAAAATATAAATTTAAAAATAAAATTATATAACTAAGTCAAACTAAGTTCTATTATAATATCCAATATGGGCACTTGCAATTTAGTCATCTGAAAGTAACGTTCTATTATAATAATATTTTTTATTAAAAAATTCATTTTTAAATTATTTAAAATTTATAAAAAAATTAAAAGGTGCAAGATAATTTTTAAGTGACCTTTTGTTATTTAAGTCAAATATTTGAATTTTTTAAAATCTTAAATGTAATATTGAAATTAGTAGAGATATATTTTTTTAATAAAAATTTATTTATTTATAGAGTAACGTGAGGGTTCATTATAGATATCTCTGATATTTCGAGATCAATTAAAATTAAAATTTTTATTAATCATATTTATCATTTATAAAAAATTTGACGTGAAATTATCATATTTATATTTTGTTTGTGTGACATTTTTGAGAAATTGGAGTTTTGAGACCACTTATGAAAAATAATTAATATTGAAAAATAAGATTTATAAACACCGCTAATTATTATAATTATTATTGCAATAAGTATTTAGCTTAATTTATTTTGGAAATCCCAAAAATTGCGAAAAGGACTCAGTATTATCCACTTTGTTTATTTCACTATATGTGTCCCATTCGCGGCCATCTCCACCACCAAAGCCCGCCACAAGCCGCCACCGCCGCCGCCGCCGCTATCTCTCTCCAAAGTCCAAAGCAATTGATGGGTATCATCAACTTCCCTTTCACTTCTGAGCACATCTCTCTCTCTCTCTTTATATATATATTTCTGTGTCTGATGAGGTGGCACCGCCTCCAGTTTCTCTTGCCATATTTGCCCCTAAACTCCCACTTATTTACGGGCCAACCCCTCCATTTTCTCTGTCGGGCAGCTGCGCATGGTTTATCAGATGCAAGCCAGAGCTTGAAATTTGTAATTTTTCTTTCTTTCTCAGACCTGGGTTTCGAAGATTACACACTTGGGGTGGCTTCACCTTCAAGATTTCGCCTCCAACTGCTTAGAAATCAAGCAGTATTCCCGGAAAAAGACTGTAGAATTTTCTCGGGAAAAAAGGTTGGGGAATGTATGGTGATTCCCGGGCATTAGCTTCCGACCCGACTGCTATATTTTGCAAGTCCAATTCCATATTGGAAGGAGCACAGAACTGTTTATGAATCCAGAGATGAACCAACATCAAGAAGAGGAGCCCAATTCCAGTTCTGGGTTGCTGAGATTTCGCTCTGTCCCGAGCCGCTTGGCTTCTCAGAGCCTTTTCGAGGAGGATTTTGAGGAGAGCAAGCCTCTGGCAAACGGGTTCAACTCTTTGAATTCTCAGCTGCAGCTGCCGCCGCAGTATCCGCGGCAGAGCTCAGCCACTCAATTGGCCGCCATGGATTCCGGTGGCTCGTTCAGGGTCACTGGTTCGGCTGTTTCTTCCAGTCTCATGCGCCAAAGTAGCTCTCCCCCTGGCCTCTTCTCTCATCTCCCTGCTCAGAATGGTAATGTTCAAGTTCCCTCTTCTTTAGTATTTATTTTTTAACAATCCGTACTGGTAATCTATTTGTGGATTCGCTTCTAGAGAGGTTTGAACCTGATGGCCATAGAGGCCCCGAGGTTGGATTTTTTAGTGTTTTTAACTTAGTTTTTAGAATTTGAAGTTCCAGTGCTTGGCTGCTATTCTATGGTTTGATTCTGCCCAGTTTGAATAATGGAGTGGATATTGCTATTATAAAGAACTTTTGTTGGTTTGCATTACTTTAATGGAAGTTCAAAAGCCCATTTTCAATGTCATGATGCTTGTGCTTTTGCCCACTTGTTATTTCTTTTATCCCTACTGACAAATAGTCAAATTTCTATGGAATCTGGTGAAATGAAAATTTCTTCATATGGTTTGCGTAGATGCCAGGTTGTTGATCTTAGGATTGATTTTTTATATGTTTTGGGACAAAGTAAAAGGAAATGTGTACTTTAGGGGTGGCTCTGAATTGTTATAATACTTGAACAGTTCATGCCCTGTAACAATTGTGCCAAAAATTTCCCACATCTGATCGGGAAGAATCCATTTTCCGGGAAAATTTGCAGGCTATGGTACTATAAGCGGTTTTGGAAACTACAAAGCAGGCAGTGGTAGTAATGGAGATACAAGCCTGTCTTTAAACAGGTTGAGGGGTCTGATGAATTTCTCAACTGGGGTGTCGCCTTCATTGGGAATGTTCTCTCAGATCTCCGAAATTGAACCTGAAAGTGCCGATGGCAGCTGCCGGGAAGACATTAAGCTTGGATATGGTAGCAGGGACCCTCAGTTCTACTCTGGGTATGCCTTAGGTTCCTGGAATGAGCCTTCACATTTTCAAGAGAGTTTCTCTATGCTGAAAAGGGACATTGATATCAATGGGAAACTATTTGCTGGTACACAGGTACTAATTTTTGCAGCTCAGATATATGACTATGAATCTCCTTGTTTAGTTACTCATTGGATTTGAATCGCATTCGTTGTGTGTGATCAGAACAGGGAGCTCGAAAATCATCGAACGCACATCTTGTCACACCGCCTAAGTTTACCAAATACCTCAGCTGAAATGGCCGCGGTGGATAAACTACTGCAGTTTCAAGATACTGTTCCTTGTAAGGTTCGAGCCAAGCGAGGCTGCGCCACTCATCCAAGAAGTATTGCAGAGAGGGTATATATTTTCAAAATCCTACTATTTTTCTACTTTGCTTGTTGTGAGGTTAAGTTGTTCAAACAATCCATCTCATCTCTATGCCTATACTAAATGTTTGAAAGTTTAGTTCTAGCATAACTAGGCGAACATTATTGATTGTTCGATATATATTAGGCCATTTGATATCGGTTCTATCTTTTGTAAGTCTATATCACACCGGTGTTTGACATGCAATTTGAAGAGAAACCATGTACTTCTGCAGGTTAGAAGAACCAAAATCAGTGAAAGAATGAGGAAACTACAGGAGCTCGTCCCGAACATGGACAAGGTAGGATTGCAGCAGTACACACGCCATCCTCCATCCTTCAGCCATTTGTTGTGAATTGTGAGACTCATGAGCTTTGTAATTTCCCTTTTGGCAGCAAACAAACACAGCAGAGATGCTGGACTTGGCTGTTGAGTACATAAAAGACCTCCAAAAACAGTACAAGGTATCAATCGATCACTCAAACTAATTCAAGAAGAAAACCAAATACTATCGCGGTTAGAGCCATTCATTCGATCTACGCTTCACTGTTTTGTTTCTTTCTTTCCTTCTTCGTCTTTTCCAGGCGCTCAGTGAAAACCGCGCGAGCTGCAAGTGTTCAAGCATGCAGAAGCCACTCCGAAATCTGCCGCCGGCATGATTGGCTTCTGGTAGAGATTACAGGATTTGCAGAAGTGAAATAGCAAAGCTTTTTGTTTCTCTTCTTTGCTTTCTTCCTTTCTTGTGTTGAACATGGGGTTTTGAGTGAAGTAGAAGACATATGCTATAGAGAAATAGATCAAATAAGCTAACAAATTAAGCTTGGTTTGCATGGTTAAGGGGTAAAAATAGATCAAAACAACTGTACAGAATGGTGTTGCAATGATACATAGACAAATATTATTTTGGTCAATATATCGATTAAAATGATTTAGTTATGTGAGAAGAAGATCGATAGATACTTTGCGAATCATGAAATGGATGAATGAATAATTGAGAGAAAGTTATCTGAAAGACTTCAGAGCTCTCTCTCTTTCTATATATTAAATATATCTCTGTATTAAATAAATAAATAATTATTAAATAAATAAAATAAGAATTCTTAATGATGTCAAATATTTATGCAAGTAGACCTAAAAGGCTTTATATAGAGGCAACCAATGAAGCCAGTTGCATGATTGTGGGCCCCTTGGTCCACCACACTCGAAGATAAGTTTATTATTATAAAGTCGATGAGTATAAGATGTCTATGATGTCAAGAAAGACATTCATGATACACCAAGCAAGGGACAAATCTTAGATATTACATGTTTCCTACCAAATTTTTAGGGAATTCGAGAAAATATGATTTCACAATTGCAATCATAGAAACAAGACAAGCGATGGCACAAATATAAAAGAACCATTATGACCAATAAAATAACACATGAATTATCTTATTTTGTGACTTTTTCTCCTTCTCTTTCTCAAACTCTTTGCTCTTTGAACAATTGATTCTCTAAACCCTCTCATTTCTTCTTACTAATTTAAGCATCGAAAGATTTTTTTTTAAGAAATTACATTAAATAATTATTTTACAAAAATATTTACATTTTTCCATACAAGAAACTCAACTTACTCGAACTAGCTAGTGATATGATGGATCAAATTATTGTTCGTGGCAATTGCAATTTTATCAACACTTTTTGTTATTTGTGATGCCGAATATTTATTATTGAGAAGCGTGCTGATCATTTTTGTGCAATTTTCTTCTATAAAGATCTTGATCTTAGGCAAGTTTTTATTTGATTAAAAATAATAATCCAAGTAGGTTTTCATAATGTTGTAGTAAATTTATAGAAAGTGAATATTAATGACAAACCTTAAGTAAATTTAATTTACCCCATTTTGTTATAATTTTGATAAATTTAATTTATCAATAAATTAGTCTCCAATAATTAGTTCAAAATGAAAATATTCTAATATTAACAAAATTGCAAAAAGCGTTTAGAAATCTATTTGTTATGAAAATATTATTATTATTATTATTTTGTGTTTTGAGATAAAAAATAAAAAAGTGGAAAATCTAGAAGATTAGGGTGAATTCTCTTTATTTTTCAATTTTCAGTTTTGAGTTTTGAATTTATTTTTAGTTTTTTGTTTTGGTAGTCTGTTTTTAGAAAATTGAAAACGCATTCTCATTGTCATTTTGAAAAACTATTTTTCAAAACAGAAAATTAGAAAACGCGTTCTCTTTGAAATTTTGAAAATATTTTTTTAATGATATTTTATTCAATAAATTTGATTATTAAGTGAATTATAAAATATTTAATGTTAATATATTATTAAAAATATATATACATTTTAAAGTTAATAAATTTTATAATATTTTTTCTCATTACAATAATAAAAGTTAATAAAGGCCGGCCGGCAACGCAAGGCAAGTTGAATGGTACTTTTTAAGTACTAAAATGGACCATAAATATGAAAAAAATAATACTATTTTGCCCGAATTAGTTGACGTACAAGATGATTAAAGACATTAAAAGATAAAAATATCTTCACCTCAAAATACGTATCCAAATAAAAGTTGGGCGAACTTCATCATCGATAAAGTCCGCCCGAACTAAACGGGCGAACTTCAACTATGTTGAACTCCGCCCGACCAGCAGCTGGCGGGCGGACTTCAATTTAATTATATTTTATATTATAATTTTAATTTAAGTTAATTTTTATATTATAATTTTAATTATTTTTTATTTTAATTTTAATAGCAGTGTGCTGGGCGGACTTCATCTCCGAACCTTGGCCGAGCGGATTTCATTTCGTTCGGTCATTCCGTGCGTCAACCGTTCGGACACTGTAACACGACTCATGAAAAACACCCACCATCCACCATGAGATCTTTGTTTTTTAACCTTTTCCTTTCATGTGGGTCCCACTTTTCATACTCATACGTGTTTTGTGCTTAGGGTTCATGCCCGAGTTAATATTATCTAACACTAAACTCATGTATCTTCATGTTTGAGTTGATATTATTTAATTTATTTATTATTAGTTAAAAAAGAAAAATAATAGAGTTGTATTTTTTATTATAAAAATAATGTCAGATTAGAACAAGATTGTAGTTAATAATTTGAAAAAAATAATTGAACATAAATTTTATTGAAAAATCTTTAAACAAATTAGGATAAAAATTGTAACGACCCGCCTCCCGGAGCCCCTACCGCGAATAGAGGATCCGTGAGAGGGTCATTAATGAGTGATACCGAACAATGACACAAACTAAAAACTTAGACACCGCCCTTGTTAAAATATATCTTTTGAATTTCATATCATCTCATAATCATCTCTACAAAATCATTTATCACTTGGACCCACCTGAGCTTACATAACATTCATCAATTTCAAAAACATATACATTAACCTTAACATAGGCACAGTGACACCCAGGATCTAGGTTCGGGAGAGCTCTGCACTTGCTATCATGACTCGACTTTGACGAGTGTACCTACGATCTTAGGATATGCTGACCTAGAATGATGTAAAACAAATATGAGTCGCGAGAGTCAGCAAGCTCTAGAAAGAAAGGCTGAGGGTTTAGGATAGGACTCTTTCCATGACACCCCATGCAATTAATGCCAATGCAACCACACCATGACATGATCCATACGTACCTTACTTCTACATGCATAAAGTTAACTGCATATAAGGAACCAAGGGCCCACATAAGCCACACATTGGCACCCGGGTCCTGCATACAAACCTGTTGCAGCCTAACATAGGCTACCATATCATCATTCTCTTAGACCAACCTTTTCCTAACATGGTTGGCTTTTCCTTGATATTTTACTCTTGTGTTTAGTTTTGATGATGAAAAATTTCAAATGTATTTTTTTCTCAATCAAAGCATATGGTTTGGAAACAAAAATCAATTTCAAAGTGCTTTGTAAAAATGATCTATGATCTTTTATATTATTTGGAGATTAGCATAAACAAGTTTTAAGATCTAAAAAGAATCTCCTTGAAATCGTTGGTCAAAATAATTCTAAGGCAAAAGACCAACTAGAACATGTTTTTGAAAGTATGTTCATTTTAGAAAACTATCTCCTAGTATTTTGATATCTAATATCTCTTAGTAATGAAATGGTTTTGATGAATGTCTATATGAAAATCAATTTCTACTATATAGATTATATGAATGAGAAAATGCATTTTTAGTATATAAATCTTAAAGCAAGATATGAAATATTGAGTATGGATGAAAGATTGATTTGTTAAGAATAATTTGTTTCAAATCATACTTTTGATAATCTCAACTTGCTTTAAAGATAATCAAAATGAGTTTTTAAATAATCGAATAAGGATGTATTGAAAATTCTAGATTTTCTATAGAATAGTCGACTATCAGGATCATTCTGTCGACTATGCTTCAAAATAGTCGACTGTTTTTAATGTTCTGTCGACTATTTTAGCATCTGTCTACTATCGAGTAAAAATAGTCGACTATGCCTTTTGATCTGTCGACTATTTTTGTTCATGAAATTCAAAAATTTCTTCATATCTCAGCATCTGTCGACTATTGGAATGTGTCTGTCGACTATTGAAATTTTGTGTTATAAAATAGTCGACTATTCGTTTTGTCTGTCGACTATTTCTTGCTTTAGTTATAAAAATAGTCAACTATATATTTCTTCTATCGACTATTTCTTTTTGCAGAAAGCTCCAACGGCTATTTTTTCAAATCCCAACGGTTCCAAACGGCTATATTTCTCTTCAACTTCGTGGGACACTTATATATACATGTCATAGATGATCAAGAGAAGGCTAATGGACGGGAACGAATTGAATTGAGCTTACATTTTACACTCGTTTCTATTTACATTCACTGTGTTTCAATTTTCTCTCTTCAAGGCTGTGATCTTAATTTGTTTACATTCATTTAAGCCTTGTATCATTTTTGAGAGACATTGTAACTAAGAGATTCATCTCTTAGATTCTCTCCAACTATATATTTCTTGTTTCCTAGCTTGTATAGCTAGAGGGCCCATTTGAGTGGGAGATTTTGTAATTCCTAGTCTCGGACTAGAGGACCTACTTGGTTTAAGTAGGGGGTTTTAGTGGATGGTTTGAAAAATCCTTAGTGAGGAGCTAAGGTAGTGGATTAGGCTTGGATTAAGCCGAACCACTATAAATCTTGGTGTTCTTGTGTGCTTGTGTTCTTTAAATCATCTTTATCTTTCCAAGCATTCCTTAATTCCTCACTTGATTCACATTTGTCATTTTATATGCTTCACGTTTTAAATCATTAAAACTTCAACCTGTATTAAAAAGTTTTTCAAGTTCTATCAATTAAATTTTTAAAATAACCAATTCACCCCCCTCTTGGTGTGTGCCATAGCATCTCCCGTTTTAACATTCCTAACATTCAACATTTGTCCTTTCCTAATACTCGTTACATACTTTTCCTGATACCCATCATATTCTCATGTGTTCTTCATGTCATACATCACATAATCATACACTTCTGCGATATTGGTCTTTCCTCAGGCCAACCCCGAGCTAATATCTAAGCCGAGCCGAAGCTCACATGAGTCGGTACTCCTGATACCTGGTACGGTACTCCCGTCCAGAATAATAGTAACATTAGAACCATGCAATGCAACACATAGAAAATGCAATAGCCTTTGTAGCATAAACGTGATGACAAGGCCTCCATAAACCAAGCATCAGGCCCTACTACCCCTCACATAGGAATACACACATGCAGCATGCTCTAAATGCATATGTTCACCTAGGATACCCAAATTGGCTCTTAGACCAGCCGGGTCATGCAAATGCTCATACATCCCATCACACACAAAGCATATCCCCACGTGAATGCAACTCAGCCCCTTGTAGCACACACATCATGAAATGCACAAACCAAGGCGAGAATCTAGAGTACTAGCTCTTCTGGCCATCTAGCGCTTATCGTAACAACCGATGTCTGGCGTCCATACATCTAGCCATCAACTGCCACGATCCACGGTCGACAGTTAGTGGCTTTGTACCCATATCCTTAGACACACTTACTGACATTATTAACTTTATATCTTCCCAACTTAACTTTACATAACATTTCTCCATAACTCATAACCCTTCATGTACATAACCACATAACATCTTAATACCATTCTCATTACTTTTAATTCACATAAAGCCATCTCAACATACATAATAAATTATTAATAAAATGCCATTAAACCATAAACAACTTTTCTAAGAACCTAGCCCAACGGGTACAGCATCATTCCCAAGGGAAGCGGAGCGATACGAAGCTCCGTGACGGTTAAAATGAAAGACACAAAGATATCTTTACTTAACTGATTCCATCAACAATAACCTCATTAAAAAAATATAAATCATATGGTGGTTGCCACGCGGAGTATTTTTATTAAAGCGTGGAACCGAGTCAAGGTGAGGGAGGGATTACAATACAAGAAACCTCGAAGACTCTTACAGGAAATGAATAACATGAGAGAGGGGTTAGGAGCTTGCCTGAAAATAGCTGCTTTCAGCCTCTCTTGTGCTCCCAATGCGAATTAAATCATTTCCTAGCAAATAACACAATCGGGACTTAAATTAATTATTTCTAATTGCGCAAAATTTATAATTTACACATATCACGCTTCTATTAATTTTTACCCACGTACCTGATCACTTCCTATGCCCAAAAATTCCAAAATTCTTTTATTTTTCCTTATTTTCTTTTCTTTCCTTTCTTTTCTTTTCTTTCTTTCCTTACTTTTCTTATTCTTCCTTTCTTCTCCTCCTTCCCGCGCCCACTGCTCCCTGCGTGCCATTCTTCTTATAACACCCCATATTTTCGTGAAATTGCCACGTATATTAAGTGAGTTTAAAATACTGGAAAATATGTTTGAAATGACAATAAGTGACCGAATCAGTCGTAAGGAGTACCCTAGAGCTTAGATACCTAAGGTTAAAGGTATATTTTTGACAAGCATCTCGAGACGAGATTTATGACGCTTAAAGAAATCAAATCAGAAATGGTTTTCGGTTAAACTAAGTTGTAGCCTAAAAAGACCGAATGATGGAAAGGGACTTCGAAAAATCGTATATATTGAGTTATTAATTTTGAGATTTTAAGTATCTTGATAAATTTGATGTTTGAGGGTGTAATTGTAATTAGAGAATTATCCAAAAGAAATAAGGATAAAATTAAGAGCTTATGTGGTAAAATATTGAAGTTGAGGACTTGAAATAAGGGCCAAAGTGTTATTTGAAAGAAGAATGATTTTGGGGTTTTAGCTTGGATTTCAAAAGTTAAATTCATTCTAGCTTTGGATTTCAAAATCCATCTTTGGAGTCCATGGCTAAGATTGTGACAAGTGGCATAATGTGATTGGTTGGAGAAATCTATAAAAAGGCACCATGGGTTGTTCTCAAATCATTCCAAGTAAGTTTGAGGAGTGAAGCACTCTAAGAGGAGGAGCTTGCTCTAGAGAGAGAGAAGGGAGTTCAGCAAGAAGGCAAGAAAAAACCAGCGAAAAAGCGGCAGAGAACGAGCTTCGTCGGAGTTGCGGGTCTTCGCCGGAGTTTGCCAAAATCAGTCAACAAAAAAGCGAGGTAAGTCCAATTTTTTTGATAATCCTGTAGAGGGGGAAGAGAGGGTCGCGTAGGTTCAAACGGGATCGAATCGGAGTTAAAACGAGGGAGATATGGCCGAAATACGAAAACGAGGCGTTGCTGTCCGAAATCTGGTGCCTGCGCGTAAGTTACACGCGCCGGAAAATGGCTGCGCGTGAGGGCGCGTGGCCCGCCTTTCCAGGGCGCGTGAGGGCGCGTGAAGGGTCTATTTTTCTCCAAATTTTCCAGTTATACCCCTAATTTAATACCCTTTAACCCTATGTAAAAATATTTGAGGTTAAGTTTACCAAAACTCGTGTTTTCTGCAGAAACCTAGGCCATTTGCTGTGAAATTATATCGTCCAAGAAATAAACCAACAAGCTGAGACTCCTATACTCTAAATCTTATTTTTTATTCTCTTATGAGAGACTTCTATTGCATGAGACGTGTTTCGTGAAGTTCTTATACATAAACGCTTGTTATTCTCTTACGTGAAATCATGTTGCATATATGAAATGTATTTTTTAGAAAATTATATGCTATTGGCTTTTTAACTGTTGCATTTATAAAATTCGTGTGGCCATACTGCTGTACCTATTTGTTGTTGGCTGAGGGTAAAAGTCGGATATCCCCCGAGAGGCGCTATGAGTGCGCCATTGAGAAAGCTCTCGTGGGGAAGACCGTGAGCCTAAGGAACAACGAATGTGGTGCTTGCATGAGTGCTATGAGGTCGGGCCGAAGTGACATGGTTAGGGACCTCCTGAGAGGCGCTATGTGTGCGCCATTGAGAAAGCTTTCGTTGGAGGAGGCTAACGTGTTCACAAGGTACTTCAGAGTAGTTATTTTTGTCTTCTCATACATTTTATACCTGATCATGCATCGATATAAACTGTTTTTGGAGTTTCTCACTAGAAGATTCATCTTCTAATTGGACTATGTCCCTGAAATATTTAAACGTTCTAGGTTTGACGAGCGGCTCTAAGGGAAAGGAGGTAGCAGAAGAATTAGCTTAAATTACCATCTGTAACATGATTAGCATATTTTTGTTTATGTGCAAACCTATGTAATTTTGGATATGTTTAAGATGTTCGGTTATCACTTGATGATGTTCATGTAATAAATTTTGTAGACCTCTTGAACAAATTTATGATAAATAAAGTATTATGGTTGTGAACCATATCAAGTTCGATCTAGCTTCCGCATTCGAGATTTTAACGTCTGTCTAAGCTATTCGATTATTGGGTTTGTTAAGCTGAGAATGTGTAAATTAGGGTTTTTAGGATATTGTGTGATGTATAACAGCTATTGTGATATGAAAATTTTTAATATTCTCGAAATCTTAACTTATAACACGCTCAAGAAATTTGAGGTGTTATAGTTGGTATCAGAACGAACCTAAGGAAAAGTTCGCTTGTGGCATGATGAGTAAAGCCATCGTAAGTTTTGGGAATTAGGTTAGGATTTTTGAAATATTTAGTGGCATACTCTTGTTGCTTATTCAAATTGAATTGTGCCATGCCTTGATGATTTAATAGATCGCCCTATCTTCTTGTCAGATGGTGAATATAAGAAGGAATAGGCGCGAGAGAGGCAATGGCGAAGAAAGCAACACCAACCCGCACCCAGGAGGTGGTGTGGGAGGTCAAAGAGATGCACGAGCCAACCCCGGTGAAGGTCGGATTGATAAGATCGAGAGAATCCTAGAAGGCATGGCTGGGCAAATTTTGGAGTTGCAGCCCGAGCAAAGAAGAGTAGATTCCTTGGAGAGGTATCTACGACAAAATCTGCCAGTGTTTCGAGGAAAATTGATAGATGACCCCGCAATCAGTGAATACTGGTTGGACTAGACCGAGAAGATCCTATAAAGATTGAGAATCCTGAATGAGGACAAGGTCGAGTGTGCGACCTATATGCTGGAAGAGGAAGCGGCCCAATGGTGGAGGTCTATGCAGCAAGCGATACCTAACCTGTAACGACCCATTAGTGGGTCTAGAAGTTTATTAATATTTTAATTGTGAAGATTTGGAGATTTGCCTTAATAAATTGAATGTTGGAAAATATTTTTTTTAAGTGTGTCAAAATATATGTATTTAAATTCATGAATTGGGTTGCCCATTTGGGCCAAGTGTTTAAGGTCCATGAATGTGATGGGTTTAGAGAAATCCCATGGGGCTGAAATGAATTGGGCAATTAGTAAAGTGGGCATGGGCATTATATATATATATATGTGCATATCTTGATATGGCAAAATTTATATAAATAAATGATGTATTAAATTAATGGATTGGTCTTTGGAAACTTGGGTTGAGCCCAAGGGGAGATTTTGTATATTGCAAGTAGTATGGTTGTGAAGCCCATTGGGCTTAATGTTATGTTGAGGCCCTTTTTGGTGGGCTAATGGAAATGGGCCATTATAATTAATTGAGCCAAAGAATTGGGCTTGGGCCTATGTAAGTGTATGAATGGATTTTTGAATTGGGCTTAGGCTCATGTGTAAAATATGAGAGATGGAATTTAATAAATGAAATTATATATATATATAATTGTATTTTGTGGATTAAAAGAAAAGAAGAAAAGAATTGTAAAATGCAAAGTGACCAAATGGTCCTTGCTTTATTGAAAAAGGTAAGGGCAATTAGGGAATTTCATAAATGGTTATTATTATAAATGAATTTATGGATATTATGGAGTAGAAAGGAAAATGAAAAAGAAAAGAAAAAGAGGTAAATGACCAAAAGAGGTTTAATGAGTTGTAGTTTGTGTTTAAAAGAGATGGGCAAAATGGTAATTTGGCCATGGAGTGGTTGGAAGGTTGGTGGGCGGCCATCCCTTCCTCCATGCCTTCTTCTTTTCCTTGTCTTCTTCTTTTCTTCCTTCTCTATTCTTCCGATCAGTTTCCTCCTCCCTCTTCTTCTTCTTTTCTTCTTCTTCTTCTTCATCTCTATTTTTTATGTCCATGGAAGCTTGAAGTAAAGTTGCAGCTGGGTGCATTCTTCTCCTTGGGTTTTTCTTCATCAAAGGTAAGTTCTTCTTGCATTTCTTTTTGGTTATGCAAGTTATTATTTCTTCTATGTTTGTTTCGTTGCAAGATCATATTGATCTTCCTTGTTAATAAAGCCTTGGGCCCTTTTTCTCTGGGGTCAAGTTGGTTTCCTTCTTGGTTTCCTTGTTTTCGAATCTTCTATTTTGTTAGGAGATCAAATCATGAGTTTATATTGATGGGTGGATTATTTTCTCATTCCATTAAAATCTTGTGTTTTGTCATCAATGGGTCTTTTTGTGAGTTTTCATTAGGGTTTAGTTCACCCTAAATTCTCAAAGGAATGACACTTGATTGATTAGAAATGTTAGAGAAGCAAGATTTGGTGTATCTTGCTTGGGATGTTGAGTTTTGTGGGCTGTCGTTGTTATTTTTAAGCTTCAGGCCTCTGTTGGTCGACCAAGTTTTTCTATCGGTCAACCAAGTATGTGTTTTGTTCTTCAGTTGGTCGACCAAGCATTTCTATCGGTCGACCAAGTAAGTGTTTTGTTCTCTGATTGGTCGACCAAGTGATTTCAGTCGGTCGATTAACTAATAATTTAAGCTTCTGTTAGTCGACTAAGTATTTCAGTCGATCGACTAAGTGTTTTAGTTGGTTGACCAAGTAGGCTATTAGTCGACCAAGTGATTTCAGTCGGTCGACCAAGTGATTTTAGTCGGTCGACCAAGTGATAATTTAAGCTTCTGTTAGTCGACCAAGTGTTTCAGTCGGTCGACCAAGTGATAATTTAAGCTTCTGTTAGTCGACCAAGTGATTTCAGTCGGTCGACCAAGTGATTTTAGTCGGTCGACCAAGTGATAATTTAAGCTTCTGTTAGTCGACCAAGTGTTTCAGTCGGTCGACCAAGTGATTTCAGTCGGTCGACCAAGTGATAATTTAAGCTTCTGTTAGTCGACCAAGTATTTTTACTCGGTCGACCAAGTCTCTATTTAGTCGACTAACTCTTCTTCATCGGTTGACTAACTCTTTTATTCGGTCAACCAACAGAATTTATTAATTCTTTCCTTTTGGTTCGATTCTTCTCTAATGCTTACAATATTTCCCCAAAACTCTTGTGATGTTCTAGTTGGCCTCAAAAATCATCTCGTCGACATGTAAGTGTTCCAAAAATGGGGAAGTTAATTTATGGTGAGAATTAAAAACAAAAATCATAAGTTTTAAGTGGTGAATTCATGTAATCAACTTGTTTGAATTTGAGAAATAATATGAAGATGAATCCCAATGAATGATACCAAATCATATGATGAAAATATTATTGATTCATGTGAAAATAAAACCTTGAAGTGTTTAAGTGTGCATGATGACTATGATGAGAACATTTCTAATAATGAAGCATGCCAATATGTGTACTTGAAAACCTTCATGAGTATTGCATAATACTATCATTTGTGGTATGGAAATGAATCTCAAATAATGATGCGAAATCATGTGATGAAAATACCATTAGCTCATGTGAAGATATATTCTTGAAATGTTTAAGTGTGCATGATGATCATGATGAGAACATTGCTAATAATGTAGCATGTTTGATATGCTTACTTGAAACCAATATGAGCATTGCATGGTATTATTATTTGCGTACTTATTATTTTGCGCGGCGGTTACGTACCACGGGTTGAGAAAAGGATATCATAAAGAGTGCCTGACGCGGGAAAGGTGGCCATAGACCCGGTCGGCGATGCTCAAGCCAAATGAATGGCTAAATGATTTTTCTATGTATATGTATGCATGCATGTGAATGAAAGGTCTTGAGGGCCGATATGCTGCATGAAATGATGCATGAAATGCATAATGCCAATGGCATGGAAATGATCATAATGATTGAGAAATGAAATGATTGAGAAATGAAATGATGCATGAATTGCATAATGCCAATAGCATGAAAATTATCATAATGATTGAGAAATGAAATGATGCATGAAATGCATAATGCCAATGGCATGGACATGATCATAATGATTAAGAAATGAAATGATGCATAAAATGCATAATGATAATGGCATGGGAATGATATTAATGATGGGATCTAATGGGAAATGCTACTCGTACTTGGGAAGTCGGGTTTATTCCATTTTGGTGTATCCATGCCTTGACTTTATTGTCCTTATTGTTGTAATATATATACTTGCTGAGCCTTGTGGCTCACCTTGCTTATTTCTATCATTCCAGGTAAGGGATAAATTATTGCTGAGGGCGAGTCCAAATGAGGCTAGAGCCCGGGTTTAGTTGTGTACAGGGATGTCCCAGCCTCAAGATCTATGGGTGTAATATTGAGGGCAGGAAATAGAGGGTTCAAATTGTTGTTAGAACCTTAGTGCCATTTTATTTGAAAAATGTATGGGCGGTAAGCCCTAGATGATAATGTAAAAAGTGTGTAATATTTATTTTGAGCTCCTATTGATAGTGAGCAAAAGTGGAGAGATTTTATTTTGGCTCTTGATGATTAGTGAGTAAACAAAAAAAAATATATATATATATATATATCATAAAATGGTGTTTATTTGAGTTTATTGTTCTTATATCCATTATGTGACGACCTCCTTTCGGATTTCCTATGCTAGCGGGATGATCCGAGAGAGGGCCGCTACATAACCGGACAGGATCTCAAGGGTCGGCAACAGATGTAAAATTGGGGGAGGCATCCCAAATGTCGTGGGAACGGTTTAAAGAGCTGTTCAATGGGAAATTCTTTCACACTTGCTGGAAGTTGGTTAGAGCTCGAGAGTTTATGAACTTACGCCAAGGGCTAAATATGTCGGTGGCCCAATACGAGGTTGAATTTTTGCGGTTAATCAAGTATATGCCGCTGTACGGGATGGACGATGTGGAGAAGGGATGAAAATTCTTGCAAGGCTTGCGAATTGAATTTCAACAGCTAATGAGCCTGGTCCATGTGGAGTCTTATGCATATATAGTTTTTAAGGCTATGACCGCCGAGGAGAATATGGCGCAAGTGGTAGAACTAAAGGCCACAACAGTTCAAGCTGGAGGACAATAAGAGAAATCCCACTTGACTATGGGACCTCGGGATGGGAAGATCATGAAAAAGGGTAAGGCGTGCTTTAAATGCAAGAAGAGGCACCCGGGCAAGAGGTGCGATGGCCAAATCATTGTCTGTTACACCTGTGGACAACCCGGGCATACTTCCAGAAATTGCTCGAAGGGAATGGTCCAATAAGGTAAAGCTATATCAGCAACACCAGTGAGCGTGATCTGCTACAATTGCAACCAGCACGAGCACATCTCAAGGAATTGCCCAAAGAAGAAAGAGCAGCCACTAAAGATTGAAGAAGCAAAAGAGACCAGACAGGGGCGAGTCTATAATTTGACTAAGGAGGATGTAGAGACGAATCCTGCAACTATCCAAGATACTCTTTTCATTTTGGATACTCCTTTGCATGCATTGATAGATCCAGGGTCTACTCATTCTTTTATATCGCATGCTTTGGTTGGGAGTTTGAGAGTAGAAACTGAGTTTATGGGGTATCTTATGGTGATTTAGACACCTATGGGTAAGAGTATGAAGTCCTCATAAATGGTAAGGGGATGCGAAATTAGCTTAAGTAATGTTCGGTTCCAGGCTAATCTAATTCTGTTAGAAGTATATAATTTCGACATAATCTTGGGGATGGACTTCTTGTCCAACTACGACGCCAATATAGACTGTCGTAGGAGCGAAGTGACTGAGCCGAGGAGCTCATGGATTCATAGCTTATGCTCAGTTAGAAGAAAGAGAGGTACCAAAGCTCAATGAGGTGCGAGTGGTACGAGAATATGAGGACGTGTTTTCGGAAGAATTACCCGGACTACCTCTACCTCAGGAAATCAAGTTCTCAATTGAGTTAGTACCAGGAACCCAGCCGATATCAATTCCTCCATATCGAATGGCTCCGGCGGAGATAAAAGAATTGAAGAGTCAGCTACAGGAGTTGACTGATAAGGGGTTCATTAGGCCAAGCACATCGCCATGGGGCGCACCAATGCTATTTGTAAAGAAGAAAGACAGGAGTCTAAGGATGTGCATTAACTACCGTCAGCTAAATAAGGCCACGGTAAAGAACAAGTATCCGCTTCCAAGGATAGACGAGTTGTTTGATCAACTATAGGGAGTGAAGGTGTTCTCGAAGATTGATTTGAGATCCGGATATTATCAACTGAGAATTAAACCAGATGATGTTCTGAAAACAACATTTCGGTCGAGGTATGGCCATTTTGAGTATTTTGTAATGCCATTCGGATTAACTAACGCTCTAGCAGCATTTATGGATCTTATGAATAGGGTTTTCAAGCCCTACCTAGATCGGTTTGTGATCGTTTTCATAGATGATATATTGGTGTATTCTTCGAACGAGAGTGATCACGAGGAGCACTTGAGAATAGTGCTAGGAACCCTCAGGAAACACCAATTGTATGCTAAGTTCTCGAAGTGCGAGTTCTGGTTATCCCAAGTGGCGTTTCTTGGGCATGTGATCTCAGCCGAAGGAATCTCAGTGGATCCAGCTAAGATTGAGGCTGTTCGAGGATGGAAGCAGCCGACGTGCGTGACCGAAGTACAAAGCTTTTTGGGATTGGCAGGCTACTATCGAAGATTCGTGAAAGGGTTTTCGAAAATAGCTGCACCTATGACGAAACTCATACAGAATGAGGTAAAGTTCGAACGGACTGCAAAGTGCGAGGAAAGTTTTCAAGAGTTCAAGGACAGACTGACCTCGGCACTTGTGCTGGCAATGCCTAGTGGGCCCGGTGGATATGTTGTATACACCAATGCCTCGAAGGTTGGTTTGGGATGTGTATTGATGCAGCATGGTCAGGTGATCGCATATGGATCACGCCAATTGAAAAGACACGAAGTGAACTACCCAACATATGACTTGGAGCTAACAGCGGTGGTATATGCTCTGAAGCTATGGAGGCACTACCTATATGGAGAGACGTTCGATGTATTCACAGACCATAAAAGTCTAAGGTATGTGTTCTCACAGAAAGAGTTGAACATGAGGCAACGATAATGGATGGAGTTCCTAAAGGACTACGACTGCACCATCTTGTATCACCCGGGGCGTGCCAATATGGTAGCTGATGCTTTGAGTAAGACTATGCCTACTGTTATGGCTGGGTTGATGGCCCAGGAGTGGCTGCTGATTGAGGCTTTTAACCTGATGACGGTGAGTGTAGTGCCAAAGGGATCTTCTGTCCTAGTAGCTGACCTGGCGGTTCAACTGGATCTGGAGACGGAGATACGGGAGGCTAGTAGGAGTGACCGGCGTATACGTCTATGGGTAGATGAGCAAGGCCAGCCCAAGAGTTCAAATTTTGAGATGCGAAATGGCATTCTCAGGTTTCGGGGTAGAGTGTATGTGCCAAACCTTCGGGAGTTGAGGCAGAAAATTTTGGATGAAGCCCACAGAGCTAAGTATACCGTGCACCCGGGAGCCACGAAGATGTATCGAGATCTTCAGGAAATCTATTGGTGGCCAGGGATGAAGGCCAGTGTGGCTAGGAGGGTGGCACAATGTGATATATGTCAAAGGGTAAAAATTGAGCACCAGAAATCCGCAGGGTTGATGAGACCTTTGAAAGTTCCTGAGTGGAAATGGGAACATATCACGATGGATTTCGTGATAGGATTTCCGAAGAGTCGAAGGGGCTATGATGCCATTTGGGTGGTGGTAGACAGGTTGACAAAGTCAGCGCATTTCCTGCCTACCAGGATGGACCGACCAGTACGAAAATTCGTCGAGCAGTACGTGAAGGAAATAGTACGACTCCACGGTGCACCGGTAAGCATAGTTTCAGATAGGGACCCGAGGTTCACCTCGAGGTTTTGGGAGAGTTTACAAGAATGCATGGGGACTCAACTGAAATTGAGTACGGCTTATCACCCCCAGACTGACGGGTAATCAGAGAAGACAATTCAAACGCTTGAAGATATGTTGAGATCTTGTGCCATTGATTTTGGAGGAAATTGGGAGGAGCATCTGCCATTGGTAGAATTCGCGTATAACAATAGTTACCACGGCAGCATCGGGATGGCTACTTATAAGGCTTTGTATGGAAAAAAGTGTCGGTCGCCTATCTGTTGGACCGAAGTAGGGGAACGACAGATGTTGGGGCTCGAGCTTGTGCAACAGACTACCGATAAGATTCAAATAATCCAAGAGAGGATTCGAGCTGCGCAAAGCCAACAAAAATCTTACGCAGATCAAAGAATAAGTGATCTAGAGTTCGAGGTGGGAGATCTAGTGTATCTTAAGGTGTCACCCCAGCATTTGGTTACGCGTGGAAGTGGTAAAGGAAAACTGAAGCCAAGGTATATAGGACCATATCCGATTGTGGAAAGAGTCGGATCTATGGCCTATCGATTGGAGCTTCCATCTAGTTTGTCCGGGATTCATAATGTGTTCCACGTCTCCCAACTTCGAAGGCATGTGCCAAATCCAACCCTCGGAGTTCGGGTGGAGACAATTGAGCTAAGGAATGACTTGACCTACCCAGAGTCACCTGGAGCAATTTTAGATCGCCGAACTCAAGTGTTGCAAAATAAAGAGATCTCGTTAGTGAAGGTTCAGTGGGGAAAGCACTCAGATGATGAGGCAACGTGGGAACTTGAGGAAACAATTAGGAAGAAATATCCTCATTTGTTCGAGGAAATGAAAATAGAGTAGGAAATTTTTATATTTTCTTCCAAAAATTGTATGCAATAATTATTTAACCTTCAAATAATGTGGATTATGTTTCAAATTTCGTGGACGAAATTCTTTTAAGAGGGGGAGAATATAACACCCCATATTTTCGTGAAATTGCCACGTATATTAAGTGAGTTTAAAATACTGAAAAATATGTTTGAAATGGCAACAAGTGACCGAATCAGTCGTAGGGAGTACCCTAGAGCTTAGATACCTAAGGTTAAATGTATATTTTTGACAAGTATCTCGAGGCGAGATTTATGACGCTGAAAGAAATCAAATCAGAAATGGTTTTCGGTTAAGCTAAGTTGTAGCCTAAAAAGACCGAATGATGGTAAGGGGCTTCCAAAAAATCGTATATATTGAGTTATTAATTTTGGGATTTTAAGTATCTCGATAAATTTGATGTTTGAGAGTGTAATTGTAATTAGAGAATTATCCAAACGAAATAAGGATAAAATTAAGAGCTTATGTGGTAAAATATTGAAGTTGAGGACTTAAAATAAGGGCCAAAGTGTTATTTGAGAGAAGTTTGGGGTTTTAGTTTGGATTTCAAAAGTTAAATTCATTCTAGCTTTGGATTTCAAAATCCATTCAATTATAGGTTTGAGTCTTTGGAGTCCATGGCTAAGATTGTGACAAGTGGCATAATGTGATTGGTTGGAGAAATCTATAAAAAGGCACCATGGGTTGTTCTCAAATCATTCCAAGTAAGTTTGAGGAGTAAAGCACTCTAAGAGGAGGAGCTTGCTCTAGAGAGAGAGAAGGGAGTTCGGCAAGAAGGCGGGAAGAAAGCGGCGGAGAACGAGCTTCGTCGGAGTTGCGGGTATTCGCTAGAGTTTTCCAAAATTAGTCAGTAAAAAAGCGAGGTAAGTCTAATTTTTTTTTGATAATCTTGTAAAAGGAGAAGAGAGGGTCACGTAAGTTCAAACGGGGGTCAAATCGGAGTTAAAACGAGGGAGATATGGCCGAAATATGAAAACGAGGCGTTGCTGTCCGAAATCTGGTGCCTGCACGTGAGTTACACGCGCCGAAAAATGTTGTGCGTGAGGGCGCGTGAAGGGTCTATTTTTCTCCAAATTTTTCAGTTATATCCCTAATTTAATACCCTTCAACCCTATGTAAAAATATTTGAGGTTAGGTTTACCAAAACTCGTGTTTTCTGCAGAAACCTAGGCCGTTTGCTGTGAAATTATATTGTCCAAGAGATAAACCAACAAGGTGAGACTCCTATACTCCAAATCTTATTTTTTATTCTCTTATGAGAGACTTTTATTGCATGAGACGTGTTTCGTGAAGTTCTTATACATAAACGCTTGTTATTCTCTTACGTGAAATCATGTTGCATATATGAAATGTATTTTTCAGAAAATTATATGCTATTGGCTTTTTAACTGTTGCATTTATAAAATTCGTGTGGCCATACTGTTGTATCTATTTGTTGTTGGCCGAGGGCAAAAGTCGGATATCCGCCGAGAGGCGCTATCCGTGCGCCATCGAGAAAGCTCTCGTGGGGAAGACCGTGAGCCTAAGGAACAACGAATGTGGTGCTTGCATGAGTGCTATGAGGTCGGGCAGAAGTGACATGGTTAGGGACCTCCCGAGAGGCGCTATGCGTGCGCCATTGAGAAAGCTCTCGTTAGAGGAGGCTAACGTGTTCACGAGACACTTCGAAGTAGTTATTTTTGTCTTCTCATACATTTTATACCTGATCATGCATCGATATAAACTGTTTTTGGAGTTTCTCACTAGAAGATTCATCTTCTAATTGGACTATGTCCCTGGAATATTCAAACGTTCCAGGTTCGACGAGCAGCTCTAAGGAAAATAAGGTAGCTGAAGAATTAGCTTAAATTACCGTCTGTAGCATGATTAGCATATTTTTGTTTATGTGCAAACCTATGTAATTTTGGATATGTTTAAGATGTTTGGTTATCACATGATGATGTTCATGTAATAAATTTTGTAGACGTCTTGAACAAATTTATGATAAATAAAGTATTATGGTTGTGAACCATATCAGGTTCGATCTAGCTTCCACATTCAAGATTTTAACGTCTATCTTACCTATTCGATTATTGGGTTTGTTAAGCTGAGAAGATGTAAATTAGGGTTTTTGAGATATTGTGTGATGTATGACAGCTATTATGATATGAAAAATTTTTATATTCTCGAAATCCTAAGTTATAACACGCTCAAGAAATTTGGGGTATTACACTTCTTCTCTATTTCTTTCCTTTCTTCTTCTTCTTCTTCTTCCCTGCACTCAGCTCCCACCTGTGCATGCACTAGTGGCCACCAGCCACAGCCGAGCTCCACCAGCTGCTGTCGTTACTTCCAACACCGTCATTGCCGGCCGCCTCGAACCACGTCGCGCTGCCCCGACCGCCGCGAGCCTGTTGCTTCGCCTTCGCCGCCGCTGCTGGTTGCTCGGCTGCCATGGCCGAGCTTCGCTCGACCAGCTTCCATGGCCGCCAAGCCTTTCCCTCCTTCTATCTCTCTCCCTCTCCCCCTCGGCTAGGCTCTCTCTCTCTCTCATGCTTTCACTCTCTCACGATCTCACTCTCATCTATTTCTTCTCTGTTTTCATGTAACAGGAAGTGGCCACTATTTCAATCTTGGCCTCCAAGTCATTCATGAGCACCACATAAATATACATATATATCATTAATTTTATTTTATTTAAGTTAATTTAATTTACTCTATTATCATTATAATTATAGTATTATCTTTATTATCATTGACAATATATATATATGTATTCATATATTAGTTCATTAATTTTAATTTAAGTTAACATAATTTACACATTTATTATTATTATTAGTATTATGTCTACTATTATTTAATTACCTTAAATACTCAAATACCGAAATTGATATTATTTCCAAAATTTTGGGATATTACAAAAATTATGGGTAAGAATAGAAGAATTCATTATAAAAAATAATAGAAATTATAATTCTCTCTAAATTATAAAAAGATAATAATATTTTTTTAAAAAAATAAAAAAAAACGCTTTTTAATTTTTCTCTCTCTATTTTTTCTCATTGCAAGTGAAATATTGGAGGATTTGGGATACTTGGGATGAAATGGTCCCCCCCCCCCCCTCCTTCCGCCTAATTTTGACAAGTGAAATATTGGTAGAATTACGTTGCCTAATTTAGGCTAAAATTCAACATTTTTTGGGTAAAATGATATGATTTATTATGTCAAATAAAAACAAATATCAATATTGATTTGGCTATGTCAAAGGTTATGTGAATGAAGTTATTTATATGACAAAATTAAACTCAACTAAACCAATAATTTTTAATCCTCTTAAAGTGAAGAATTATTAGCTCAATCATGAATTTTTTTCACACTAATAAAATATCATAAAAATAATTAGATCTCTTCTCTACTCTTAAATTATAAAATTATTATTAACCGTTCCGATTCATTAATATATATAGGAGGGAAGAAGTTAATCTTTCTAATAATTGTTCCTTAAATCTCACAAACCCATATTATTCAATCATGAATGGGAACCATTAATTCAAATAATCCATTATGGGTTGATTTATAATAATATTTGATGTTCTTGCCATGTTGCTTATAAGGGAAATTACAATAAAAGAGACAAGCCCAGGGCATAGATCAATTGGCAAAGAAAAAATTGCTAAGTTGTTGCTCTTTGGACCCTCAAATTTCGTATTTGAGTCTTGATTACGGGGAGAAGCCTCAACAGCCAGGAACTATCCTGAAAATTGAAAAATTGTCAAATTGCTTTTACACTAGCGAAAAGAGACTACAAATAGAAATTGATTGCTGGATTCCTTAATTTACATCTCTTATTGGAATTGTGGGATCGAGTGACAAAGAGCGCTCGTGATGGTGCGTTAAAACACCCCCCCCAAAAAAAAAAAAAAAAAAAAAAAACAAGGGGGTAGAAGCCTGACTCTTTGAGACCTTGAAAGGGGGGTGGAGAAATATCACGGTTTGCCTCCTGACTCAGCTTACAAATATCATTCTTGTTAGGATTTCTTTTAAAGATTCATTGCTCCTTTGTTTAAACTTGTGGGCCTTATGAGTTGAGGCGGTAGATTGTTGATCAATGAAGGGGCCATTTTCATTTTACAAAGTATGCCTTGCAGTTTCCACAAGTAGGATAGTGATGGAGGATTTGAATGTTAATGAATTGTATATCTATCTGGTTATATTTATATTCATGCTTGTTTCTTTTGACTTATTATTGTTAATTTTTATATTTATTTTTATACTTATCATATTATTATATAAGTGTCATTGAAAGTATCATAATTGAGTGTTTAAGTAACATTTTCGAACTTTTTTAGATGATTTTATTGAAGATCTAATCAACCGTTTTGTTGGGGGGTATAGGGCATAGTGTATTGGTGAACTATGCCATGCTCTTTGCAAAAAGCGTCAAATTCCTGAGAGGTGTATTCTCCTCCGTTGTCTGTCCTTAAACACTTTAGATAGCAACCACTTTGCTTCTCCACCAAGCTCTTGAACTCTTTAAATTTGCTAAATACTTCACTTTTTCCCTTTAACAAATAAATCCATGTTTTTCCACTAAAATCATCAGTAAAAGTAAGCATGTACCTGCTACCTCCGATGGTAATAGGGTTGATTGGTCCACAGACATCTGAGTGCACTAGCTCCAGGTGTTGCGATGTCCTTTTTGAATTCCAACTCTTGAAAGGCTTTCTTTGTTGCTTGCCCATGATACAGTTCTCACAGAGCTTACTGGGGCGATTCACCTTAGGCAAACCATATACCATGTTTTTTTCTCCCAATACTCTTAATGCTTCAAAATTCAAATGTCCATACCTTTTGTGCCATAAGGCAGCTTGATCATCTAGGATAGTCTTGAGGCACTTCAACTGACTCACGTTCAAATGGAGTGGGTGATTAATGGTTAATTTTGTAAAAATTTTGTTATAATTATACCCTTCTTTTGATCTTAAAAATGGTTTAAATTAGATATTAATATATATTTTATGGTTATATGCAAGTTTAAATTGAAAAATGAATGAAATAAAATTTTAAAGTAAAATTTAATAATAATAATAATAATATATAAAATTATATATAATACATATACATCATTATATGCATGCATATAATATATATATATATAATATAATCTAATATATATATGTGCTATGTGTAATACATATATATAATATATAATTTATTAATAACATTAAATTATTATTTTTTATTTTTTAGGCATGAAGAATTCAAGCCCATGAAGACTTAAAGTCCATAAAGAATTCAAGTCCATGAAGAAATCAAGCCCATGAAAAATTAAAGTCCATGAAGAATTCAAGCCCATGAAGAATTAAGGCCCAATTTGAGCAACCCATGGAAGATATTATTTGGAGAAGGCCCAAGGATTATTTTTAATCCTAATGAAGATTAAAAACCAATTTATAGAAATCTATTTTTATTTTTTATGTGAAAGCTTTATTAAGTGTGTTTTTTAGCTAAAATCCATTTAACTATTAGGTGGATATTATAGCTAAAATCCATTTAACTTTATGAGTGCTTTATTAGGTATGTATTTTAGCTAAAATCCATTTAACATTAGGTGTGTATTATAGCTAAAATCCATTTAACTTTAAGTGTGTGAGTACCCATTAGATATAATTATGTCTAGTTGAATAATTGAAATTGTGTGGTTTGTATTGCATCTTGTGGCCTATAAATAGGTCACTTGATTGCATTTGTAAGTGTGATTATTATTCTTGAATAAAAGTTTAGTTGTTTCCTTATAATTCTCTCTTTGAGAATTGTTCTTGTTCTTTCTCATTTTCTTTAGTACTTTCTCTTATAATCTTACTTTTTTCTTTCTTCGTTTAAATTCTTATGTCATTTATTATTACTTTATTATTCACCGCCTAAATGGCCGGTTAATTTGTGCCTTTAAATTTCTGCAATTTTAATTCTTGTCATTTAATTATTCACCGCCTAAATGGTCGGTTAGTTTATGCCTTTAAATTTCTGCAATTTTAATTCTTGTCATTTAATTATCCACCGCCTAAATGGCCGATTAGTTTATGCCTTTAAATTTCTTGTCATTTAAATTCTGTTATTTAAATTACGTCATTTAAATTTATGTCAATTAACTTTCAAATAAAAATGAGTAGTTAAATCTAATCTTGGGTTAAGGCAAGGACAGTGTCCAACGCCAATGATTCTCAAAGAAAGCTACGCTTTAAATAAGTAACATTAATTTAAATTTCAGTATGAGTGTGTATTAATTATTAAAAAATCACTAGGTTTGGATTGGAGCGTAAGCCTAACTTAGAGCTTTCATGCCATGTATGAGAGTTACTAGAACTGGAAACGCTATCATACCCAAATCCGGATGATTAATTTAGTTGTTTTCTATATTAATTGTAATTGAATTTATGGTAGTTGCTTAAATTAGAATCCCGCATATCATGTATGGGGATTGCTTAACCTAGAACTATCATCATCTCTAATTGCATTTAATAACAAATCCTCATATCTGAAATTAAATTAATGTTGCTAATCTTTTATGCTAAAATTTGGGAATCAACGGGTTGGCACTGAAATTGTCTTAACTCAAGTACTATCCAATTTTATATTCTCACTTAAAGTATTTATTTCAATTACTGCCTTAATTTATTTCCTAGTATCTGTTGTTTAAAAAACCATAAAAACCTTGTTGCCAATTTATCCAAATGCGTGTGTGCTTGTGTGACATTCTTTTTTTATTTTGCCATAAATAAATCTCTCAGTGGACGACCTGGACTCATTCAGAAAATATAAATTTAAATTTGGACTACAACTGCACTCGTACACTGACGAGTATAAACCTCTCACCTAAACAAAGAAAAAAATATAAAATTTTTATTGTGTTTTGTTTTGTGTTTTAATTGCAGGGTGGGAGTGCAGCCAAATTTTGGCGCCGTTGCCGGGGAGATTAAGGCAAAAACAAAAAGAAAAAAATAAAAAAAAAGAATAAGCATCTCTTGATAAAATCGGTAACTCTATTTCTCTTTTACTTTATTTTTGTTTGTGCATTGTATATGAGACTGAGATCAGGTAGAATTTTGAAACAGTATTTTCATATCATTCTGAGTCTTTACCTGCAATTGGATTGTCAACTTTACACTCATGTCTCAAAATTACTACAATCTGTCTGCACAAGATACTTATCATGATGAAAATTATCATTTTGAATCTGATTTGTCTAGACCTCTTAAGGATTATCTATACCCTCTTAGGCAAACCACTTTTGATTTGCAATCAGACACTACCCATTTGTTACCCACTTACCATGAAATTGAGGTTTGGTGTGCTGTGTGTGAGACTTCAGCTCATTTAACGGATGACTGCCCTATAATACCTGCTTTTAAGGAGGTATTGTATGGTCAATCCAGTTACACACACACACACAACTATGAGAGAATGTATTACCAGAACCATGAGGAAAACTACCATTCGGACTTTGATGCATATCACCTTAATTCACACTTTCATCCAAATTTCTCATGGGAAAATGATTTTGTAGCCCAACCACATGAGCACTTCATTTTCCAGCCTCAATCATTTCAAACTAATGAAGGGTCTACATTCGATGCATATCAACCCCCTCATGGGAGTTCATTAGAAGATACCTTCAATCTATTTATGCAAGGCCAAATGGAAATTTTTACACAAATGTCCAAATGTCAAGAACATACCATTAGAGTTACAGAGGACATTAGGAACCAATTGACACAGCTAACACAGACTTTGAGCATGTCAGAGCCTGTCCATCCCAACTCACTCCAAATCTCATTAATAAAACCCATCATCAAAAGTGAAAGTCAGGAGTAGGACATAGGAGTGACTGTCTTAAGGAATGGAGAAATAATTGAGAAACTTGATGCCCCTAGGACAGTACACCCTTTAGTGCAAGAAGAGAGAGTGATTGATCACAGTGAGGTAGATGTCAATGAAGCCTTGGAGGAAGAAAATGACCAAAATGATGTAAGAAAAGAAGAAACCTGGGAGGAAGAAGAGGATAAAATTCGAGAGCTAAAATGTGAAAAAATCATAAGTTTATCCACATTTACCCCTCAATTTCTATCTTTTAGGTTAGTCGATATTATTGAGGATCAAATTAAACCAAACACGTGTGAGATGTTTGTGCAAATTAATGTGCCATACGCGGATATAATAAAACCAACACCTTCGGACGATATATTTTCAAAATATATATGTGCATTCATGAGAAAAATCAATTTATATAATTTTGAAAATAACTTTAAAAGTGGTGTAGTGAATGGGAGATATTATACGATTAGGTGGGCAACCACTCATTTGATCCTTAATTGGAAGAAAAGAAAAAAAAATTCTAAAAAAAAAATAAATAAAAATATAATAAAATAATTTTTTTTATATATATATATACATATAAGTTGTTCCTTTTCTTCATTACTTAACTAGTGTTTCTCTATGTGCAGTCTAAATAAAATTTCTCCATACGAGTTTATGTATTGAAGACCGCCAGGTATGCCTATCTTCTATCATTTTATTGCCAATTGAGGACAATACGCAATTTAAGTTGGGGGGTAAGGTGTCTACAAAATTTTACTTAAAAAAAAAAAAAAACAAAAATTAAAACAAAATTAATTAAAAAAAATTGAATTGAAGGAGACAGAATTGACGCTGGTGGTAGCCATCTTTTCTTGGGCAGTGCAATCACACTGCCCTATAAAGAAAGAAGGAACACTGCCAAATGTTGAAAACAGAGGCGCCGAGCGTTGAAAAAAAAAAAAAGGCACACTGCCAAATGTTGAAAAATGAGACGCTAAACGACGTCAAGTCTGACGGTGCAATTATGGCATGCCTCGAGTCGAGTGTATAATAGTGATGCCCATTGCTCTATAAGAGACTCCATATCTGTATGAGGCAAGTCACCCCTCTTGAGCTCAATCTTCTCTCCTTTGTGTTATTCTCCGATCAGGTACTCTCATCCCTTTTGTAAAGTTTATAGTTCTTTACTTTCTTCTTAGTATAATTTTTTTTTTTAAAAAAAAATGGATCTTTATCTCTCAAAAATTCACAAGTACTATTCATCTCTCCCGCAGAATGATTTGAAAAAAATTTATGTTGCTAGGTGTGAAAGACTTAGGTTGTTGATGCTTAATAACATCCCTGAAGATATTCGTTGGCTGATCGAAGCAAAAGTTCGATTAGCTGGTGAAACTTCACCTAGTTTTAAGTATTTTACAGGCTTAGGGAAGAGTAGTTTTGCGAAGAAAAGAAGAGCGAAAAGAGTGAATGGTTGTTACAAATGTGCTCGATGGACCTGTAACACACGATGCAAATCTGTGGGGTTTACGTCCATAAATCGAGAAGATAAAATTAGTTTCATAAAGGATGGAGTGAGTAAGGAGTCTTTGGATGATATCCGATTGACTCTTGAGACGCATCCATGTGGAATAGTGCAAAGAGAACTTCTTGCTTTATGGACCCAGTTCAAAAGTGACCACCAACGCTATAGTCTTGGGAATCTGACTAAAAACGACCATGTTTGTCAATCTATAAGAAAATTGGATGGGAAGCTTATCCCCGCTTCATAGAAAGTATTTAAGCCGTTTCTGGACGTAAAACCAGAGGAAGATGTGAGCCACAATCACAACTACTTATACATACGCATGATTTTTGTTTGTATTTATTTCTTGTTGAATTGTTGTATAGCTACTTTTGATCGCCAAACTTCTTTTCAGGACATACAAAAGGAACAAACATGGAAGACCAGTTAGTTCGTCGAATCAATACCATATGCGTACTTTGTGGCTCTCAACTTGGGAGCGATATTTGTTACGCACTTGCAGCGAGCGAACTTGGTAAAAAACTAGGAGAGAAAAAAATTAATTTGGTATATGGAGGGGGAAGTCGTGGATTGAATGGTTATGTTTCACAAGCTGTACATCTTAGAAATTCATCTGTGGTAGGTGTAATGCCAATCCCTTTAGCTGAACCACATATTTCCGGGATTACACGCGGTCAACTTATAGAAACGACTTCTATGTCTGAGCGCATGGCTTGTAAGATTTATCAGTCAGATGCCTTCATTGCTTTACCAGGAGGTTTTGGAACACTTGAAGAAATCTTTTGTATAATCTCCTGGGCCAAGAGTAATCTCCATACCAAACCCATTGGACTTTTAAATGTTAACCATTTTTTCGATGGGTTACTCTCTTTTCTTGATCAGGCTGTGGACCAACAGTTCATTTCTCGTTCAGCAAGAAAGATTCTCATTTCTGCATCCACCATTGATAAGCTGCTAGAGAAATTACATGCTTATGTTCCACAATACAATCCTCATGAGCCTTGGATAGACTGGTCTAAGGCAATTAGTAACAAGCGCCAAAGGGGTCCGATTAATTTAGATTTATCACTGTGAGAAATGCTCTTTATTAAGATGGCTGAGTAAGGAGTACTTTTTGTACTCTTGAGACGCATCTAGTTATTGTACACCTTGCAGGATTTTTCTTGGTTGTGTTCTTTAAAAAAAAAAAAACAAAACTGTGGAATGTTGTTAGCAAAGTCTTTGATAAGGTGGCTGAGTAAGGAGTACTTTTTGTACTCTTGAGACGCATTTTTTTATCTTATGACTTGCATCAATTTTTATTTTGGTATGAAAATATAAATATATATATATATATGGTGTGCTCATTTGTTGTTTAAGTTTTAGCAGTTCACAGCAAAATGAACTTGTGGAGTTACAGGTATTCCTAACAACCCTAATTTATTACTGCAATTCAAGTTGGGGGGTGTAAGGTTTAGTTATGAATTATTTGGTTCATATTTAACTGTGAGTTTGCTATTGCTAGTTTGTTGTCTTGTGTGAATTGATTATCTTTATCTGCTCTTATTAAAAAAAAAAATTGTGTTTTAAATAATGTTATTCCTAAAGTTTTGAAGTTATGCACTGATAGCCGGTTAAGTTTGCAATACGAAACATGGATGCATTGATTTCTTATTTGAAAACGTATGTGCATTAGAATAAGTAATTTGCATTCATCAGGAATTCAAAATTTAAAAATTGGTTATCGGTCATAAAGTCAAAGGTAACAGTAATTAGCTGATTAGTACATTGTATGATCCCTCAACAGAAGTGGAGACTATTACCCAAGTAAGTGTTTGAGCCTAATAACCATTAATTCTGAGTGAAATAATACTTACTCTAAATATGCTCTCTTGTTTATCTTATCTTTTCAATGGCTTCAAAATATCAATTCGCTTTGAATGTCTAGTATGATAGCGGATGAATTTGACTGGTTTCAAACTTCGACTTAGATGACTGAGAAGCATGATAGGGGGATCAATTTCTTTCAGTTTGAGCCTATTAAACCTTTTTCTTTCTTTAAATTAACCTCCCTTGCTATCCCATTTGAGCCATTTGTAGTACAATTTCTTTCGTTACTCTCGGTTAACCCATAACCATATGAATTTTATCCAACCTGGTGTGATTTTGGGAATTAATCTGTCTTTCTATTTTCATATTTAAAGAGAAAAAGAAAAAAAAAAGAGAAAAAAAAAGAGAAAAAAAAAAGAAGAAAAAGAAAAAAAAAAGGGGGGGCAAATTCTCTTAGCTATTCAGCATAACTGTTTCAAAATAAATGCTAAAAAAAAAAAAAAAATCCCGACACACCCTTTGCACACTCTACCTTTTCTTTGACAACCCGTATTAACCTTATAGCCCCATTACAACCCAGTCTGGTCCTTTTTTATGCTATAAATCATGTGATCTCAGAATTCGAGTTTGGAGTAGGGAATCATGTTTAAATTCAGAAGTTACTCATCCAGAGCATTATTCCAATCATGAAGCTATGTCAATTTCCTTATTCTTTCATGAAAATACGTTCCTTGTATTTGGGATGACACCGAGTTTTGAACTTGTTCTGCATTTACTCTTATAACGGTGCACCCCCTTGTGTGTACACCTGAGGAATCCTTTTTATTGGAGAGAAAATCCATAGTGAGATTTGAAGTCAAAACTTTGAGGGAGTAAATCTGTGTGTTGGTTATCCTAATTTCCATTCCTGAGATTGTATGACCTTTAACCAAAAATCTGATTTAGAATGCTAAATTACTTATTCGATTTTATGCATTTTGGTTTCGAATTTGAAATTTTTACATTCATACAGTTATTGTGAATAAAGTTTGGCAGGTGTATAATCTGATTGCTAAGGGACTAGCAATGTTTAAGTTGGGGGTATGATTAATGGTTAATTTTGTAAAAATTTTGTTATAATTATACCCTTCTTTTGATCTTAAAAATGGTTTAAATTAGATATTAATATATATTTTATGGTTATATGCAAGTTTAAATTGAAAAATGAATGAAATAAAATTTTAAAGTAAAATTTAATAATAATAATAATAATATATAAAATTATATATAATACATATACATCATTATATGCATGCATGTAATATATATATATATATAATATAATCTAATATATATATGTGCTATGTGTAATACATATATATAATATATAATTTATTAATAACATTAAATTATTTTTATTTTATTTTTTAGGCATGAAGAATTCAAGCCCATGAAGACTTAAAGTCCATGAAGAATTCAAGTCCATGAAGAAATCAAGCCCATGAAAAATTAAAGTCCATGAAGAATTCAAGCCCATGAAGAATTAAGGCCCAATTTGAGCAACCCATGGAAGATATTATTTGGAGAAGGCCCAAGGATTATTTTTAATCCTAATGAAGATTAAAAACCAATTTATAGAAATCTATTTTTATTTTTTATGTGAGAGCTTTATTAAGTGTGTTTTTTAGCTAAAATCCATTTAACTATTAGGTGGATATTATAGCTAAAATCCATTTAACTTTATGAGTGCTTTATTAGGTATGTATTTTAGCTAAAATCCATTTAACATTAGGTGTGTATTATAGCTAAAATCTATTTAACTTTAAGTGTGTGAGTGCCCATTAGATATAATTATGTCTAGTTGAATAATTGAAATTGTGTGGTTTGTATTGCATCTTGTGGCCTATAAATAGGTCACTTGATTGCATTTGTAAGTGTGATTATTATTCTTGAATAAAAGTTTAGTTGTTTTCTTATAATTCTCTCTTTGAGAATTGTTCTTGTTCTTTCTCATTTTCTTTAGTACTTTCTCTTATAATCTTACTTTTTTCTTTCTTCTTTTAAATTCTTATGTCATTTATTATTACTTTATTATTCATCGCCTAAATGGCCGGTTAATTTGTGCCTTTAAATTTCTGCAATTTTAATTCTTGTCATTTAATTATTCACCGCCTAAATGGCCGGTTAGTTTATGCCTTTAAATTTCTACAATTTTAATTCTTGTCATTTAATTATCCACCGCCTAAATGGCCGGTTAGTTTATGCCTTTAAATTTCTTGTAATTTAAATTCTGTTATTTAAATTACGTCATTTAAATTTATGTCAATTAACTTTCAAATAAAAATGAGTAGTTAAATCTAATCTTGGGTTAAGGCAAGGACAGTGTCCAACGCCAATGATTCTCAAAGAAAGCTGCGCTTTAAATAAGTAACATTAATTTAAATTTCAGTATGAGTGTGTATTAATTATTAAACAATCACTAGGTTTGGATTGGAGCGTAAGCCTAACTTAGAGCTTTCATGCCATGTATGAGAGTTACTAGAACTGGAAACGCTATCATACCCAAATCCGGATGATTAATTTAGTTGTTTTGTATATTAATTGTAATTGAATTTATGGTAGTTGCTTAAATTAGAATCCCGCATATCATGTATGGGGATTGCTTAACCTAGAACTATCATCATCTCTAATTGCATTTAACAACAAATCCTCATATCTGAAATTAAATTAATGTTGCTAATCTTTTATGCTAAAATTTGGGAATCAACGGGTTGGCACTGAAATTGTCTTAACTCAAGTACTATCCAATTTTATATTCTCACTTAAAGTATTTATTTCAATTACTGCCTTAATTTATTTCCTAGTATCTGTTGTTTAAAAAACCATAAAAACCTTGTTGCCAATTTATCCAAATGCGTGTGTGCTTGTGTGACATTCTTTTTTTATTTTGCCATAAATAAATTTCTCAGTGGACGACCTGGACTCATTCAGAAAATATAAATTTAAATTTGAACTACAACTGCACTCGTACACTGACGACTATAAACCTCTCACCTAAACAAAGAAAAAAATATAAAATTTTTATTGTGTTTTGTTTTGTGTTTTAATTGCAGGGTGGGAGTGCAGCCAGTGGGAACATACGGTTTCTTGCCATCTTTACAGCCGCGATCAAGACACAATTCTTATCACACATGGAAAGTGTATCGCCTTTCATTTGGATGTCATAGCCTCGTTCCAGTAATTGCCCCAAGCTCAAAATGTTGTTTTTCATCTCTGGTACATAGTACACATCACCAATATAGCTTTGACCACCTGTCTTCAACTGGAGTAGGATTTTGCCTTTCCCCTTGACTGGCCTTTGTGACAAATCACCAAACGTGATAGTGCCACTAAATTCTTCATCGAGCTCCGCAAAGAACTCATTTCTACCACACATGTGGTTGGATGCTCCCGTGTCCAAATACCATGTACTTGAACTCCCGGTGTCCACACCACTATAAGCCATTAGTAGGACCCCATCATCTTATTTTTCTTCATTGTCAGCATAATTGACTTTCTCCTCATTTTTCTTATGGTAACACTCAGAGGCATAATGACCAAACTTATTACAATTATAGCATTGAATGTTAGATTTATCATACCTCCAGTTTGACTGGCGTCCACGACCTCGTCCTCGGCCACGATTGCGACCATGTCCTCTTTGACTGGTTGTGCTTTCACCATCACCACCATTGTCATCTTCCTTAGGATGGAATGTACCACCTCTACCTCTTTGGCCATAACTTCTTCCTTTTCCTCGTTGATAGTTTCCTCGACTTGACTCACCACGTTTCCCTTGAAGTGATAACTTGGTTTGCAATGCTTGTTCAAGGGGTTTTTCATCTCCCTTGAGTCTCTCCTCGTATGCTTGAAGTGAGCCCATCAATTGTTCCACATTCATCTCCTCCATATTTTTTGATTCTTCAATGACAATCGTCACAAAACTAAATTTTGAGTCAAGTGACCTCAAAATTTTTTCCATGACTCGAGTATCATCTATTTTCTCTCCATTTCTTCTTAGTTGGTGGACAATAGAAATCACTCGAGAAAAATAATCAAAAATTGACTCTAATTTTTCTTGACGCAATGTTTCAAATTGTGCTCGAAGAGTTTGGAGACGAATTTTCTTTACCTTTTCCACACCACCAAATGCCTTTTGGAGAAGTTCCCAAGCCTCCTTGGATGTAGTGGCTGAGTAAATTAGCTCAAACATGCTTTCATCAACTCCCTGATAGATTGTATAAAGTGCTTTTTTGTCTTTTTTCCTTTGCTCCTTCAATTCTTTCTTAGCCCCAACAGTTAGTGCGGCTTCATCTGTCTCGTTCTTTGGCTCATCATAGCCATCTTCAACAATCTCCCATATGTCGAGTGAGCCCAAAAGAACTTTCATTTGTATACACCAAATATCATAGTTTTGTTTTGTGAGCTTTGGAGGAAGAATCGAATTTGTAGCCATTTTGTAAGTTTCAAAATAACTTTCAAGTCTTTTAACTTTCAAGCAAAGTTTACGTGAGCTACTAAAGTAAAACCCACCAATTAAAACAGTGAGCCACCAACCGCCAAAAATCAATGTAAAGCTCACCAATTTTGACTTTTCTTTGTTGGAAATCCAAAGCTGCAAAGCCCCGTGACGTACTCCACTAAATTATATTTTCTTTTGTCTTTTCTCTTCAGTTCCAATACTTCTTCACCACGTGCAATCTGCAAATGCTGGGCTCTTTATGTTTTGCTGGTTCGTCTTTTCCTTGGTGCACAGCTTCCTTCTCCAGACGATTTTTCCAATCAACCTTTTGTAAACAAACTTGGATGATGGCGATAGTCTGGAGATGCCGCCTCCTTCGCAACTCTGATTCCTCAGGCTCTGATACCACTATGTTGGAGGTATCTTACTCTTCTCTCAACAAACTCACCCACTCCAATCACGTTGTGTGTGATTGTAGTATAAAACTGAAGAAGACTTAAAAAAGATGTGTATTTCGGTGATTGAAAAGAAACTGAGATACAAAGCCTATTTATAAGCAAGATTCAAGAAACAAACATAATGACACTATTTAAAAGATTATTAATATCACACCATTAAAACACTATTAAAATTAAGAAACGTTTTAGCCTATTATGCTTCTGACGTTTGCTCTTTCATCTTCTGTCTTTTGATCCTTCGTTTGCCACAAGTTTATTCAACAGCATGCAGAAGCCGCTCCGAAATCTGCCGCCGGCATGATTGGCTTCTGGTAGAGATTACAGGATTTGCAGAAGTGAAATAGCAAAGCTTTTTGTTTCTCTTCTTTGCTTTCTTCCTGTCTTGTGTTGAACATGGGGTTTTGAGTGAAGTAGAAGACATATGCTATAGAGAAATAGATCAAATAAGGTAACAAATTAAGCTTGGTTTGCATGGTTAAGGGGTAAAAATAGATCAAAACAACTGTACAGGATGGTGTTGCAATGATACATAGACAAATATTATTTTGGTCTATATATCGATTAAAATAATTTAATTATGTGAGAAGAAGATCAATAGATACTTTGCGAATCATGAAGTGGATGAATGAATAATTGAGGGAAAGTTATCTGAAAGACCTCAAAGCTCTCTCTCTTTCTATGTATTAAATATATTTCTGTACTAAATAAATAAACGATTATTAAATAAATAAAATAAGAATTCTTAGTGATGTCGAATATTTATGCAAGTAGACCTAAAAGGCCTTATATGGAGGCAACCAATGAAGCTAGTTGCATGATTGTGGGCCCCTTGGTCCACCACACTCGAAGATAAGTTATTTATGATAAAGTTGATGAGTATAAGATGTCTATGACGTCAAGAGAGACATTCATGTGCACCAATCAAGGACGAATCTTAGGTATTACATGTTTCCTAACAAATTTTCAAAGAATTTGAGTAATCATGACTTCGCAATTGCAATCATAGAAACGTGACGAATGATGGCACAAATATAAAAAAACCATTATGACCAATAAAATAACACATGAATTCTCTTATTTTGTGACTCTTGCTCCTTCTCGCTCTCAAACTCCTTGCTTTTTGATCAATGGATTCTCTAAACCCTCTCATTTCTTTTTACTAATTTAAGTATTGAAAGGTCTTTTTAATAAATTATATTAAATAATTTTAAATAATTATTTTATAAAAATATTTACATTCTTCCCTTCAAGAAACTCAACTCACTCGAACTAGCTAGTGATATGATAGATCAAATTATTGTTAGTGGCAATTGTAATTTTATCAACACTTTTTGTTGCTATTTGTGATGCCGAATATTTACTAATGAGAAGCGTGCCGATCATTTTTGTGCAATTTTCTTCTATAAAGATCTTGATCTTAGGTAAGTTTTTATTTGATTAAAAATAATAATCCAAGTAGGTTTTCATAATGTTGTAGTAAATTTATAGAAAGTGAATATTAATGACAAACCTTAAGTAAATTTAATTTAACCCATCTTGTTATAATTTGATAAATTTAATTTATCAGTAAATTAGTCTCCAATAATTAGTTCAAAATGAAAATATTCTAATATTACAAAAATTGAAAAAAGTGTTTAGAAATCTATTTGTTATGAAAAGATTATTATTATTATTTTTTTTTTGTGTTTCGAGACAAAAAATAAAAAAGTGGAAAATCTAGAAGATTAAGTTGCGTTCTCTTTACTGTTTTCAAGTCATTTTTAGTTTTCAATTTTCTAAAATAATGAAAACGCGTTCTCTTTGCTGTTTTTAAAAATGCATTTTTGAAAACAAAAAAAAAAATTGTGAAGAAAACTCAAAACAACAAAAAGTTGTTTTGAGTGTTTTCATCCAAAACAAACTCAAAACTCATAATATATTTATTTATTTATTTATTCATATTTTATTATTGTAATAGGAAAAAATATTATAAAATTTATTAACTTTAAAATCTATATATATTTTTAATAATATACTAATATTAAATATTTATAATTTACTTAATAATCAAATTTATTGAATAAAATATCATTAAAAAAATATTTTCAAAATTTCAAAGAGAACGCGATTTCTAATTTTCTGTTTTGAAAAATAGTTTTCAAAATAACAAAAAAAAACGCGTTTTCAATTTTCTAAAAACAGATTACCAAAACAAAAAACTGAAAATGAATTCAAAACTCAAAATTGAAAATTGAAAAGCAAAGAGAACGCACCCTTAGATTTTGACTCGAGGATCAATTTGGCTAGTAGGTAGTGTGGGTCGGGCCCAAGGCTGAGTCCGGTCCAACTCCTTGGGCCGAATTTGTCACTTGAGTTTGATGGGCCTCCAAGTTAAATATGGGACTCAAGCTCAGATCTCGTCTTAATGAGAGGTATTTTTATATTTTCTTAATTAGTTGAAAAGTTCCATTATTATTTCTGTTTTCAAAAACAAAATATTAAAGGCTTCCAAAAATGAAGAATACATAAGTCTATTTAGTTATTAAAAATATTTTTAATTTCTAAATCCAATTGCAAACAAGTATATTTTTTTTTTGATGATCTAGGTGTTCGGGCTTCGCCCACCTAGTCTTTAAGGAGATCGATCTTCCCTTTGATTTAGCTTCTGAGTAAATCGGATTCGATTGCAAGTTTATACACTCTCAAGCGAACACGCAATTATTTTTCATCAAATATGATATTTTTACCTTTATCAAAAGTTGATTCTTTGTCACTCTCAAAAAAAAAAAATTTCAGAGCTTTACACTTGTGTCATGTCTGGCGGATGCAAACAAGTATTTTATTTCTGGGCCGGGGAAGAAAAGCCCAATAGGCATGGCCTAATTGGGCCCACTACCTAACGTAACACACCATCATGTGACACAGGCTAATTTAATTCGAAGTTCATTTTCATTTGGAATTCGAAATTCAAATCTGGTTTTCTATTCAACGTACCGCCCAAAATTCAGTTTGAAATTCGCCATTTTGCTTCGCTCTACGCCTTCTTTCTTCTTCTTCTTCTTCTTCTTCGAGTGAGATGCAGAGCACAGTGCCGCCGCACCTTCATCGGAGAAGCCCCTAGCCTCTTCAAGGTAAACGAACTTCGATGCTGTTGACGTTTTTCTTCTATTTTCGTTGACTCATCGGAAAATCAAGAGTTTTGATTGTCGGTCACCGGAAAATGATGTTTAAATCCTTCTTTCTTTGGATCTCATCGTTTTCCTTAAAGAAATGACCTCCCGTAGCCGTAAATAGTCATTTTCCAGCAAAATTTTCTGTGTCTTGCTCAGCATTTGATAAGGTTATTTTGAATTTTCATTAGAGTAAGAAAATGCCGGAATCAAGAGACAGATTGTCGAGGCCCGACGACGTCACCACACTATTTCGCCGTCGGCGGCAATCGATTGGTGGCATGGTTATTCTGCTTGACGAGCCGGAGGTGGATCATGGAACACCGTTCCGGTGGGGGGCGACAGGAATGACGGGTATAACTGGACCAGTGGGACTGGCATCTACGGGAGGCGGTGGCGTTAGAAGGCGTAGTTTGGGAACACCGAGAGTTGGAAGCGGACGTGGCCGGAATTTGCACGGAACACCTGTACATCTATGGAGTCGAGAGAACCAGCCGGCGGCAAGTGCCGGGCGAGGACGAGGTCGTTCGACGAATAGTGTGTTACCGTCTTGGTACCCGAGGACGCCTCTTCGTGACATCACTGCTGTTATGAGGGTAAAGAATTTTTGGCCTGTTTGATTAGTTGATTTTGCTTTGATTCGGTTCATTTATCCATTTTCTAGGATTCTTTTGCTGCATAATTTAGTAGTAGAGAGGTGATGTATGTGTGCGGTTCTTTCAGATCTTTGACCTCGCTACTTTTCTACCTCTCTGTATAGATGATCTTTGAAAGGAGGTCATGGTTATAATATCTTATAAAGGACCACGTATATTTGGAATTCTTTGTTTCGATTTCATGAAGCAACATTTTATAGCAATTTCATCTGGGTATGACTTGCATCTATACTATTTTAGGCGATCTTTAAAAGTCAAATGTAACTGATCATAAGGTAAAAAAAATGTATGTTATCAGGTAAATACCAAAATCATACATATAAATTATAATGGTCTTATGGCAGTGATGGCCATAACAGTGACCTTCCCCTTTTTTGTTTTTTTCTTAGAATTAGCTATAGGAGTTGTTTTTGTTGCTATTAACTTGTTTTTGAGCATTATACCTCTTTGTTTGGTGGAGATATTAAATGAAACAAGAAGGGAAGAGGAAAGATGAATTGTTTTCTTGTTAAAGGCATCTAAGTTTCATAAACCTACAAATAATGTGTGAGGATTTTGTGGGTGATTTGTCATGTTAAGATTGAAAGGAAGTTGGTTGATTGTCGTACTAGGTTCTGGTTACAAAAAATTTGTGATATCATTTTGAACGAACTTGATTAACATGTTGTTTTTCGTGAATCATGCGCACTAAATTTTAAAATAGGCCATTGAAAGAAGAGGTGCTCGCTTGACGGAAACTGAAGGCCAAGTGAATGAGGGTCCAATACGCCAGGACCTGGGAGCTGTTACTCCTCTACCTAGATCAAGTGCTCAACTCGAGCATGGTTTTTCTATAATCTCTCCAATTCCTACACTTGGAATTAAGTCTTTCCCACTCTCTGTCGGTAAAGTTCCAAAGATATTGCTTGATATCACCAATCAGAATTCTGGAGAATCGGATTGCCTCACGCCCCAGAAGAAGCTACTGAACTCAATTGACAAGGTTGAGAAAGAAGTGATGGAGGAATTGAAGAAATTGAAGAGGACTCCCACTGCTAAAAGGGCTGAAAGGGAAAAAAGAGTCCGCACTTTGATGTCGATGCGTTAATACAATCAATTTCTTTTGATTGTCAGCAGCCTGTGTTGGTATCTCGAAGACTATGGATTTTAGAGGGAGACTGGACAACCACCTGTGTAGTAATAAGATTGATCATCTTCTGATGATTTTAGGCTCTCGTAGTCGAACTAGGAAATGGTACTATATTCTGTGTTCCACCTATTAACATCTAGCTGAAGGCCCTAGTTAAGGATCTGTAGGCAATTTTTCTGTGATTATCTTCCACTGAAGATTTTGGTGTAGGATAAGCAATTGTGTCGGCTTCTGTTTACTGCCACTCCTTGAAGGCCTCGTGTGGGTTTGTAGGCATACTTTTTTACTGATGTACAGGGAGGATGTATCCCATTATCTGTTTCATCACATTAATAGTTCTTTAGGTGAAGTAAGACTCTCTCTATCATAGTAAGGATGCTACAATTTCTCTATAGATTCTTCTATTTTGATCATATTCTTCATTCTATCACTCTGCTCATGATTGTCTCTATCTGCAGCAAATTTCTACTGTTCTTGGCCAACTCAAGCAAAATTGTTTGGTCAATTGTGCATTGATCAGCAAGATGGCTATTTGCTCTATGTTTTTAATGTTTTTGTTTTTGTTTGCCATGAATTTGTTCTTAAATGCAGTTGGATGAAATTGACCAAAATTTCAAATTTTATACCACTGTTGCCGTAATTTAGGCAGACTACTAGATCCGGAGAGACATCTCCAGACATGTTGACTTCCAACATGGGGATTTTTGTTTCGGCCATTGTTTGCAGCAACCAAGCTGCTGCCCATTGATTGTTGCAAGAGTTGGGCTGGACCAGTGGAGGAGAATAGAAAGTAATGATGCTGGTTTGTATAAAATGCTGGTCATTTGAGGCTCAGCCATGAATATTTTGCTGATGATGGTAATGATTTATATGGGCTTCTTAGAGTTATGATAGCTGGCTTATTAAGTTACTATGTGCTTTTTTGGGGTGAAAAAGGGTAGAAGCCTGACTCTTTGAGACCTTGAAAGAGAACTGAGAGGGGTGGAGAAATATCATGGTTTGCCTCCTGACTCAGCTTTGCCTCCTGACTCAGCTTACAAATATCATTCTTGTTAGGATTTCTTTTAAAGATTCATTGCTCCTCTGTTTAAACTTGTGGACCTTATGAGTTGAGGCGGTAGATTGATTAACTATTACTAAATTAAGAATCAGAATTCACAACTTTAGACTCGTTAGGTAATGTTTCTAACCCTACAACTTTAGAGGTGGGTATGATGTGCAATTTTTTCTTGGACTTGACAAGTGTTGATCAATGAAGGGGCCATTTGCATTTTACAAAGTATGCCTTGCAGTTTCCACAAGTAGGATAGTGATGGAGGATTTGAATGTTAATGAATTGTATATCTATTTAGTAAACAATGTAAGAGTTTGGTTATATTTATATTCATGCTTGCTTGTTTTGATTTATTATTGTTATTTTTTATATTATTTTTATATTTGTCATATTATTATATAAGTGTCATTAAAAATATCATAATTGAGTGTTTAAGTAACATTTTTGAACTTGTTTAGATGATTTTATTGAAGATCTAATCAAATTCACCGTGCACTTGACCTTGTTTCTAATAGGAAGAAGCCACAAACTTGGATTAGAGACAAGGGAGTAGAGCCCAAAATATCATAATGGAAGTGAATGAAAGAATAATAAGCCACAAACAAATAGAAACAGACAAAGAGAAGAAATATAACAAGCTAGCTAGGGGTGTAGCCATCCTTTGGTTTGGAGAATACGACGTTGTTGATTTCATTTGCAGAATTAAAGGCCGGCCGGCAACGCAGGGCAACCCAATTTGATTGGTACTTTTTTAAGTGCTAAAATGGACCATAAATATTAAAAACACCCACCATCCACCGTGAGATCTTTGTTTTTTTTTACCTTTTCCTTTCACGTGGGTCCCACTTTTCATACCCATACATGTTTTGTGTTTAGGGTTCATGCTCGAGTTGATGTTATCCAATGCTAAACTCATATATCTTCATGTTTTGAGTTGATATTATTTAATTTATTTTTTATTAGTTAAAAAAGAATAACAAGTAATAGAATAATATTTTTTATTATAAAAATAACACCGAATTAGAGTAAAATTATAACTAATAATTTGAAAAAAATAATTAGACAGATTTTATGTAAATTTTTTTAAATAAATTAAGATAAAAATCATGAATAAGAATAGAAGAATTTATTATAAAAATAATAAAAATTATAACTTTTTTAAATTATAAGGAGATAATAATAATAAATTTTCTTAAAAATAAGAGAAAATACTTTTTAATTTTTCACACTATTTTTTCTCTTTATAAATGGAATATTGAAAGATTTGAGATGTTTGGATGAAATGGGAATGCTCAAACCTTATGGAGGGGTATCCCAATAGCAGTTAGGCTGCCTAATTTAGGCTAGAATTCAACATTTTTTTGGATAAAATGATATGATTTATTATGTCAAATAAAAACAAATACTAATATTGATTTGGCTATGTCAAAAGTTATGTGAGTGAAATTATTTATATGACAAAATTAAACTCAATCAAACCAATAATTTTTAAGCGTCCTAAAGTGAAGAATCATTAGCTGAATCATGAATTTTTTTACACTAATAAAATATCATAAAAATAATTAGATCTTTTCTTTATTCTTAAACTATAAAATTATTATTAACCGCTCCCATTCATTAATATATAGGAGGGAAGAAGTTTAATCTTTCTAATCATTGTTCCTTAAATCTCACAAACACATATTATTCAATCATGAATGAGAGCAATTAATTCAAATAATCCATTACGGGTTGATTTATAATAGTATTTGATTTGATATTCATGTCATGTTGCTTGCAAGGGAAACTACAATGAAAGAGACAAAGCCTTATATATATGGAGCTAACGAGGGGCTCTATCTCTCTCAAGTCTACTGGCGGAGCAACCATGGCTGATCTTCCAAGCTCCGTCGTCTTCCTCCTCATTTGGCTCGCTTCCATGGCCTTCCTGCGGGCCCGGGCCCGGGCCCGAACTCTTCCGCCGAGTCCACTCGCCCTGCCGGTCGTCGGCCACCTCCACCTCCTCTCCCCAATCCCCCACCAGGCCTTCCACAAGCTCTCCATCCGCTACGGCCCCTTAATCCACCTCTTCCTCGGCTCTGTCCCTTGCCTCGTCGCCTCGTCGCCGGAAACCGCCAAAGAGTTCCTCAAGACCCACGAAACCGCCTTCTCGAACCGCCCTCAAATGGCGGCGGTTGATTACCTCACTTACGGCTCCAAGGATTTCTCTTTCGCCCCTTATGGGGCTTACTGGAAGTTCATGAAGAAGCTGTGCATGTCCGAGCTTCTCGGCGGCCGGACGCTGGACCTGCTTCTCCCGATTAGGCGCGACGAGATGGAGCGTTTCGTAGGGCTTCTGCTCGAGAAGGCAGTGGCTGGAGAGGCTGTGGATGTTAGAGGGGAGCTCATGAGGGTGACAAGCAACATAGTATCGAGAATGATCATGAGTGAAAGGTGTTCGGAGAACGAGGGCGACGCCGGCGAAGTGAGGAAGCTGATCCAAGACACTGCTGAGCTTACCGGGAAGTTCAATCTCTCGGATTTCATTTGGTTCTGCAAGAACTTGGATCTGCAGGGGTTCAGAAGGCGGCTGAGAGAGGTTCGCGACAGGTTCGACGAGATGATGGATAGGATCATAGGGGAGCATGAAGAGGCGAGGAAGAAGAAGAAGAAGATGATGATGATGATCAATGAGAGCTGTGATCATGGAGGTGAAGCAGCGAAGGATTTGCTTGACATTTTACTTGACATATCTGAAGATGAGAGCTCAGAGATGAGATTGTCCAAAGAGAACATCAAGGCCTTTGTTCTGGTACTCACTCAGTAAGGCTATAGCCACCCGTTTTGATAATTTCTGGTTACTAGCTACTAGCTATTACCATGGCTGTATGTCTGAGTTTGCAGGATCTGTTTGCTGCTGGAACAGACACGGCTGCGCTTACGACAGAATGGGCTCTAGCAGAGCTGATCAACCATCCAGAGATCATGGACAGAGCCAGAAAAGAAGTAGATGAAGTGGTTGGAAGGAGCAGGGTCGTGGAAGAATCAGACATTGCCAAGCTGCCTTATCTCCAAGCCATTGTTAAGGAAACACTAAGGCTGCACCCAACTGGACCATTGATTGTAAGGGAGTCAAGTGAGGACTGCACCATCATGGGGTACAAGATACCAGCCAGGACCCGGCTGTTTGTCAACGTATGGGCTATTGGGAGGGACCCGAACCACTGGGAGAACCCGCTCGAGTTTCGACCAGAGAGGTTTCTTCTGGGAGAGGAGGGGAGTGGGAAGGGCCAGTTGCTGGATGTGAGGGGGCAGCACTTTCATCTGTTGCCATTTGGGAGTGGAAGAAGAGGGTGCCCTGGAACTACACTGGCAATGCAGGTTGTGCAGGCAAGCCTTGCAGCCATGGTTCAGTGCTTTGAATGGAGGGTTGGTGATGGAGGGAATGGCAGTGTGGACATGGAGGAAGGGCTTGGCTTAACCCTTCCAAGGGCTCATCCTCTGGTTTGTGTTCCTGTGGCTAGGCTTCATCCATTTCCATCAATGTGACCTATCCTACTAGTGTACCAAGTAGGAAAATGAAAACATAAAAAGGACCCTTACCTTGCTCTTCGCCACCCTTGGTTTGGTTTGCTCAAGATGTTAATTTCATGCATGCTTCATCAATGCTTAAAATGTGAACTCTTTGTAATCTCCCTTGTCGGTATAGAAACTTCCCCAAATTCTTACCTATTTTCGGTCTCAAACTCAGATCAAAGAGGGGGATTGCTGCGGACAACTCACAACCAACATAAAGCTCATCAGATTAGCAAAGTGAATTCTAAACAAACAATAAATTGTTGTTGGCCCTACAAATGACAAGACTATAAATAGAAATGATTGGCAAACTAAAATTTATACACCCAATCCTATGCAGTGAGATTAAAGCTTCATATACGTTGTTGTCTTTTGTAGGTATAGAGTATATAAATAACTTTCAACATCTACAAAGCTTAGATGAATCGATCAAAGGTAATAGTGAATTCTAAGACTAACCTAATTCCTTCACTTCAATCAACACTCATTTAGAAGATGATAAGGATGCTCCACATGATACACAAGATTTGCTACATGGTATATTTGCTGAAGCTAGGCTAAATGCAGTAGCTGCAAAATTCTTCAAACTAATAGAAGGCGGCAAAAAGAACTTTACAATAACTGACACAAACATATGTAGGTGTATAACAAAATGCTTCGACCATGCTATCCCCACCATGTCATAATCAAGAACCTTCCTCCATCGCATCCCGGGCTCCAACACATTCGTTACTAGTTAGTTCAAGCAAGAATTGAACAACCTCAACCAGAAACATTGAATCAAAAAGGGGTTTAGATTCAATGCATGCAATTACCTAGAAATCCAGAACAAATCTCATTTGGAAGATTTTATTCAACAGTTTTTAACTTTGGGAGATTAATTAAATGTACTTGTACACTCTAGTTAGCCTGAAGACATTTGGACAAGCAAGTCACTTAATAAAACCGCGTCTTCCTGAGTTTGACCTGCCTTCCAAACCTTGAAATCTGGAGGAAAGTAGTTAGCATCATACCAATGTTTGAGTGATCCCAATGGAAAGGGCCCTTGTACTTCTCCCTGGGGATCCACATAGTGCCATATTGATCTTCTGGGGTGGTCACCGAGAGTTAGGTGTTGGCCGGTGGAATCTTTAGTCAATTTATCATCATCACTAACTTCAACTACTTGAGTTTCCATAACCTGCGGAATAATTCTTCCCTGAGAACAAGTGCATTCTTCCAGATTCAAATGCTGTATCCCCTGTGGTTGAGTTGGCTGATTTTCTGCCTCATTTTCATCACATGTCAAAGAACAAACATTACAAAGAGTTCAAAGCAAAAATATAACATCTAATAAGGACAAAAAAAACAAACAACAAACAATCAATCCGGTTTATTTTCAATTTTCCATTTTTACTGATGATTTTCCAGCCTAATTTATTAGAAATCCCAAAAGACAATGATCTTGATGGGGATAGTCATTTTCCAACTTGCATGAAGATAAATTTGGAAAAGCAGAAAGTTTAATGGCCTACTATTTTTGTCTTCAATTTCATGTTTCAGCATTGAAGATTGAAGATTCATTCAATTGATTGGTACATTGTGAAATAAGTATTAATTGTTGAACATGGGTTCAGTTTTGGTGCGTTATTTACTAAGTTATTTGAACTCATTAGATAATGAAACACGTGGAACTATGTAGAAGTTGGTACAGTGTTGAAGCAAAGTTGAGTGGATGCTACAAAATGAACACAAATTGCTGAGGTTGTACGAATCACTTTGTAAACTTTCAGTGTATAGCATTGACTCATGGAGTCTGGGCAGCGTGTACTATAACATGACCAAGTTTAATTTGTGCTATGAGATGATATGGAAAAAGTTGAATTTGAGATTTACCATGTAATTTATTTCATGCATTTCTGCAATCATATTTATAAAATGCAAGAAACATGATTAATATGGTTTGGAAATATGAAAAGAAGATCTACAGATGCACTTGTAAGGTGAAGGGATGAAATGAAGAAACTTATAGCAAAAGACAGAGAGGAAGACCAAAGAAAGCCTGTTGGAGACCCTTAAACATGACATATAATGGCCTTATAAGGGATATGACTATAGATAAAGATGGCTGGAGGTCTAAAATCCATGCAGCCAATCCTAACCCCACCTAGTGGGATAAAGATTTGTGATTGTTGTTGTTGTATTTTTGCCGTCATGTTCAATCAGCCAATATATGGAGGTCTATAGATCTGGCTAAGTTTGTGAAAACAGTTAGTGAAAACCATTATCCAGAACTTGATAAAATCTGATCTTGTCTACCCTCATTATGAAAACAAGTACTCATTCTAGATGGTAAAGAAGACAACAGTTTCACAAGCTACAAAAGCACAAAAGCAACCAATAACAGCCTTTTTGTGACTATTTACTCAACAACTAGCTAAAAAATGAACTTATAATAACACACCTGTAGCATCAACATTGTTGACTTTTTGGTTTGAAATGATCTGGTTTGATTCTAAATCTTTAGAAGTCTCTCTTTCCCAAGTAAGCATTAATCTTGGAGGACTTCCATTTGTCTCTTGGGGTTTAGCTTCCTGTTCAATGTCATCCGCAATTACCTTTGGAACCTCAAGCAGTAGTCTAGACTGCTCTGACGGTGTCTGTAGCTTCTCCTTTCTTTCCAGGTACTCAAATAATGTAAAAGCTGAAATGAGTCAAGGATCCAATGATGCTTAATGATTGCATGCCTGGGTTTCTTTTTGATATCTTGGTTACCTGTGATGGGATATTACATTATTGCAAACAATAAGACATGTCTTTAATTTCAGTACTTGGTGCTTCACATTACAGTTCTTTCTCAGGTTATGGAATAAATACATCAATTTGAGCAATAGAATCCAAAATGAATTCGAGACATGTATATGGTCCTAGGCCAATATAACCCATTAAGAACCAATAGACTCATAAGAAAGAAGCAACTTTAGAAAGGAATCAATATGATTCCACTTCATATAATTATAAACCTCTCATACCTATATGATAAAAGGCAGAAGGAAGAAAATCCTTTTGTGAAGTTGTACAGACGTATATGATGTTTATCAATTACAAGCCATCTAAACTTAATTTGCTCCTAGGAAAGACAAATATTGAAAACCAAAAAAAAAAAAAACACCAAATCATTACAATAAAGCAAGGCCAACATTTTGGCCAAGAACTTGTATGCACTACCAACGAATCTGTTGATAGTTTTGCAAAGATGTGACACCATTTTCAGGGATATGTCTAAGACCCATAACCCAAACAACCATCTTGAGGTTCATAAAATATTTTGTTGTGTGCAGTACCAATGAAGCAAGCTGCAGGGAAACAAAAGAGAGAATTTTAAGGATAAAAAGGGAAGCAGAAAGACTAGAAGGCAATGAGATGCAGCAGCAGCAGTGGGTATACTCAAAGACAAGAAGTTGCAAGGTATAGGAAAGCAGCAGCAGACTTTTAGAACAAAGAAGGAAGAGGAGTTTCAGAAAACAGAAAACCTGCAGTAAATGAGAGAGAAGAGACAGATGAAACAACAAAGAGAAGGAAAGAACCTCCAAGGGAGAAGAGACGAGGAAATAAAGGCAAAGCTCTCTAAGTTTCAGATATTGTAACTTTTATTCATCTTCAATCTCATCATTTTGTTTTACATGAGCAAGTCATATTTATAGGCATGATAAGATTCCCAAAACACCTAAAACTCTCTTAAAACTTGTCCTGTCTTATATAGCACTCAAATAGTAATTAGTAGTATAGTTAGTAGTCCCAGTGAAAAAAATCTCAGACTCTAATCACAGAAAACTAATAAATTTATTAGTTATCTCGTGGTCCCAATCACTTTGACTACATAATCTTATAGCTACTATAGAAAGTTCTCTTTTAACCAAATAGGTCCACAAGACATTTGAAGCATTCTCCATACAGTTTATCCCTAAGCTAATGAAGAAGCAAGTTATTCTAGTATGAGTAATGGGAACATGGTACACATTCTAAAATGTGCACTAGGTAAAATTTGCCAATTTTGAACATCCTCATCATCACTGAACGTCTGCATAAAATTCACTCCATCCACCTCCAACCCCAAGAATATCAATTGCTATTAGCTTACAAATATGTTTCATGAAATATGTGTGAAGATATGAAAACACTTTCAACCATAAGCTTAGATATTTATAAAGGATATTCTCTGCGCCACCCCTTCTCATTTGCCCGATCAATCAAATGTTGCAACAATCTAATTTCTTTCATCAGCCACTGTCCATCAAAATAAGTTGGAAAAAAAAAAGGCAAATATGATCCAACACTTCAATGACAACAAAGCATCATTAGGAAATTTAAACTATGAACTGTTCATGCAAAGCTGATATAGGATAAAATAATAGTGAAGTGAGGCTAAAAGTCAACCTTTTGAATGAGATAAATCATACTTTAAATAGATGCAATGCTAAACAGAAAAATAGGCTTTCTCTTGGTCAGCAAATACTAGATAGGGTGAAAAAATTATCATCTCAATAACTAAATACTCTTAAGCAGAAAAAAAGGCTTTTTTTTTCTTTTTCTTTCTTGAGATAGGTAATAGCCTAATGGCAAGTGACTATGGTAATATCTTCACATCTTTGAGATTGGACTAGATAAATATGAAAAATAGTTTCAATAATCATAAGAATCTCAAAATTTCTGATTTCAATAACCATAATCTTAAAAGCTTTTTAATATATATATTAACCTTTCAGTAACACTAAGAATGCCAAAACTTCTCATTTCTCATATAGCTTTGACTAAGATGTAAATTCTCTCGTAAGTTCTTCATTAGTGCAAAGAGAATTCAAAAATTAAGGACATGACCAAATTCCAAGAAATTATACAAAAACTTAGTTTAATAACCATAATAATCTTAAGAAGCTTTTAAAAATATAAAGACGTAAATAATGGCAACATTGTTTCACAGCAATTTTGACTAATGTATAAATTGCCAGCTAAGTTGACTAAGATATAACTTGTCAGTTTAACTTTTCTTTTTTAGTAGAAGTACAGTTCAAATCAAGGAAATAACAAAAAGATCAATCCTTTTCAGTTCAGTTACAAGAATTTTCTTTTATTATTCATTTTTTCATCTCTTCTTCCGTCTCCACCCCCTCCCCGCCCCTGGTGGGCATGCTGTGTGCTATATGTCATTAGATGAGTTGTTAGAGTCAAGCGTGTCACCATTTGGGAAGTGCACCTGAAATTGGCACATTTGTCCCCCGCATTTTTTCAAAAAATTTATATCTGTCATGCCTAATGAAATTTATGATAGTTCTGCTCTCAAAAAATCACTTGATGCTAATAAACTTAAAATCTCAACCAAAGCATCAGACATTAGGGAACAAAAATAAAACTGAAGGTAGATATTTTTTCCTGTAAGGATTAGCACTTTACTGAAACCAGGAATACATACATGCTTTGTGATATCCTCGTGCAACATTTGCGCCTTTTCTTGCAACTCCACCTGTGAAGGGAGCAATCCAGTCAAAAAAAAAATGTAAGCTACTAGACTGCATATACAAAGATGGAATATTGAAAGGATGTGTAGCACTGAAAACTGAAAAGCAAAAGAAAAAAACCTTGATCAAGTAACAAGACACATCTTGACCAAATATGCCAGTGTTAAACTAGAAGCTTGGGCCAGAAGCTAATATTTTCCAGAGTTAAACTAGCAACCGAAAAGTTTTGCGCTTATAACTTGAGAACAATAATAGCATTCTCCAAGAAAACATGACCTATCAAGAGTTCTAATTTGTTCTCAATGCATATCAATACACTTCAATAGACAGATTTATTTTCTTTTCAAGTAAAAGAGTATATAAACATAAACCAATTGATATCACCCCGTGTACAAATAGGAGGGTGACAAAAAGGTATCTCCCTCTGCATCAATTTAATTAAGAATCTAAAAATTGGGCCAAAGATAGATTGACTCCTTATGTGTGCTAACTAAACAAAATTCTAAGAAGTCTTCTCTTCAACTTGAGTGAAGGCTTCTGGATCTCTTGAAAAGTCCTAAAATTGAGTTTTCCCCAAATGATCCACATAATAGCACGAGGAACAAGAAACCAAGGGCCTACTTACTTGTGGAAAACTATAGTAGTTTTCCAGAAAATATCTCTACAGAGAAAGAAAATTGAAAACTATGTTCAGCCAATTGACTTCTTCCCTCCCACAAACACTACCAGTTAAGCACTGAGGATTGCTGTTTGACATATATGTTGACAAGAATGCCAAAGAAATCCCTGATTAGGTCCATATACAAGTCATTCAGCATTTATGAAGCAGCAGCTGATTTTCATTCACCTCAGCCAGATTAGTGCATATACAAGTCAACACTCAACATCACTAACAGGCCATGTGACCTCGATAGAGTTAGTCATGTTGATCACCAAACAAGTGGAGGTAGTGGTTGAGCCCTTGATTACATTTTTAGACAAATCTGCACAAGGTAGTGCCGTATTGATGCCTCCATCATACCAGCCACGCATGATGTCCTAGCTGCCATGAGTGATGGTCCTCAGCTATCTAAAGCTGCTAGTTAACTTCCAGCACATGGACCCATGTGGTTTATAAGTGTAATAGGCAGACAAGATGAACCGCACGAGATAAGAGTGGAACACAGCCACTTGAGCACCCAGGCTCAAGACAGCAAACTTCCATAATTGTGTCATGCGACAGTTTGGCATGCCACATTACATATCAATCATATGAAACCAAAGTTAACCAACATTGTGATTCATGCCACTGATTGACATGGAAGAGTCAAGTACAAGAAGCAAATAGTCCATGACACATGCAGTGCAGAGATTAGAGTGATTAGAGGCAATTCCATATTGCAACAGAGAGGTATTTCATAGCCCTATACTAGATGTTCTAGGACCGACATTACAACAAATAGCTTCTCTCATAAAAATAGCTTATCAGCTGCCCAACTAGACTACTTTCTTATGAGACAAGAGCACAACTTACATTCCAGGGGAAAGCCTGACCACTCAACATAGATTTATGGTCAATGACGTCCATAGTAAAAAAAATGATACAAAACAAAGCGCAAGAATTAGATGGTGGGATTTAAAAGAAGCTAAAAAATTACCAAAATCACCAAAACTGGAGGGGGGGGGGGGGGGGGTTGTTATATTGAGTACTAAAAAAAAAAAATTCAATAGAAACTTACAACAGTAGGCCTCTTGATAGAGCCACTTGTTACTCTTTGACGCAAATCTTCACATTCTTCCTGCAATGTCAGTGACAAAGGCAATTAGACCATATGCATACACCATTAATTAGATATTAGTAGTAGCAATTTTTCTACCATTATTCAGCAACCAGCCAAAAAACGACAAAAAAGTATGTCCATAGCACGCACAGACCTAAAACTTAACTCTCAAAACACACCTAAAAAGACCAAAATGCCACCACCAAAAACTTGACTCTCAAAACACACTTTATGTCCATAGCGCGTGCACACTCTTTCTATGCCCATATGTTAAGATCTTTGCTTTAAAAAGGTTATAAAAAAAAAAAAAGGCCAGATCGCTCGATATATAATTCCTTTTTCTCCTTTGTCTTTACATGTCTTTCCTTTGTTCATAGCCGTAAGTAGGAACATTTGATCCCAAACTTTGTTGAAAAGCTTGATATAGATTATTGTGTTGCATTTCTAAAAGGCTAAGCTTCTGGGAGAAATAGTAACTTGACATTGTATTAGAGCTTTAGTTCCAAGAGGTCTTGGATTCAAATCTTTTAATATGAATTTGTGCTCCATTAGTTGTTGTGCACTGATATTTGTTGTGCACTCTTGTTCTGTGTGTGTCATGCACTTGTTATCACTTACAAGTTGCCTGTGAGGGGGAGTTTTGGAAAGCTTGATATATATTGTTGCCCTGCTTACCAAAAAGCTTAAGCTTTTGAGACAAGTGGTACCACAACAAGCTCATATTTATATTTCTTGGGTTACTTCTAGTGACATACATGATATTGATGTTTAATCCTATCCCGTAAACTCTTTACTTGAGTCAATGTTATATTTTTTGAGTTCATCTCTTTTTCTTATTATTTTTTTTATGCTAAAGTAAGAAATGGAAAGGGGGAAGGTGAGCTGTAGAAAGGTTGTGAGGGAGCTAAATAGACATCATGTGGGCATACAGGGGCTGCCACTGAATTCTCACACCCAGGCAGTAGGTAACTGGAGGAGGGCCATGGAACTCCTATATGCACATGAACCCCTGGTCCAACACCAACATGGGACTCGTAATCCTGAAGGCCACCAAGTGCTTTCTTCTTCTTCTTTTCTTTTTCTTTTTTTTTTCTCTGGCTAAGTAAGAATAAGAAACTGGGAAAGGGGGAAGGTGAGACCAAAAAGCACTAGCAAGGGGAGCTAAGAAAAGCAGAAATGTGGACACGGACTGTTCTGTGGGCTCACCTTCGCCCTTCCCCAATTTCTTACATAGAAAAAAATGACTTGGTCACCTTCGGACTTGTGAGTCCCATATTGTATTTCGAGTGGGGGTTCATGTTTCAGGCCTCATTCATCTACCAATTTTTGGAGACTTGTTCTCTACTCCTCATATCCCTTATCACTATGATTTTGCCTCCATCTATTCCAATTGATTATTGTACATCCTCTTCAATTATGTCCACTCAATCACCTATCTTCTCTTGATCTGCAGGTGTGACCAGGCACTGAGTAGAGCAGCCGGCCTCTATGACTCCGTATCCAACATGTGTGTCAATTGTAAGAATATGCCTGCCCATTATTTGAAAAAATAAAAATAAAATAGTGGGGCATTATAAGTTTAAGGGGAAAAAAAAAAAAGAAGCTGAAAATAAATGATAACACAAAGCACAATTTGAATATATATCTGTCAGCCCATCCTCCCTTAAACTTTTTAATTTCAAGACTTTTGAACTCTAAAGCATTCATCTTGTTTTCATATACATCTTTCCAAAATGGATTTTTCTCACATTACTTTCTTCATAAGTATAAATGTGAAACCTATATCTATTATTTTTATTAAAAAATTATAAATCTATCTGTATTGGGGAAAAAAATGAAAAGATGGTTGCGGTTTTACGTATGTATAAGATATATATTTATTTATGGACTTATCTCTACATGCCATGTCCTGCCTTTTAAGATTGCTTTTTTTGAGGTGGCCATGTATTATCCAGTAGGCTTAGCCCTCTAGGTAGGACATATAAGTCAAAAAATTATTTCTCACAGCATAAGATGGACAACATTTATGGAATGAATTCCAACCTGAATGCACATATGCATTTTCCACATACAAAAATACGTCCACCTGACAAGTCCACTACTGTACCCAATCTACTGTAAAACAAATGTAATAAAAAAAACCCTCAATACAGCTTTTCATATTTCTGGTATCATTATGGTAACTAATTTTTATATAGGCCTGATTTACCTTATTATCCTTTTAATCTCTTCCAAAATTGTGGAGGAAAACTACCGTTTGAGAATTACTTTTTCATTTTAGCTGCTAAGTTACTTTAGATAAAATTCTTGTCCATAAACAAATAATTATCCCTGAATTTGCTGTTGAAGTAAAATATCAACACCACCAAGCAATCAACCAATCAAACCCAAAAAGGCGGCAAACTCAACAACTAACTCGAGTAAATCTATTCATTTAACTACCCCCCCCCCCCCTTCTTCCCATATTCCAACCCAAGAATGACAGCATAGGAAAAACAACTTTAACCAAGAGGTTCACAAGTATTGATGAAACTCAAGCCCACCTAAACACCACAAACTGTAGAACTCAAACCATAAGACAGAAAACATTTTGAAGGTGATATTTTCTATTCTGAGGCCCAGAGATACCTAAACCCAAGACTTCTAAGAAAATGGGCACATCAAATATCAGAATAAAGTTGAAACTTTTCCAGGTCAGACGGCTGCCTGAGAACAGGGTGGTTGTTAAGGATTCAAGTCCTACTCCATACTCCTATATTTTCTGGTTCAGAAGAGACAATTCGAAATTTTTGTGTTTTGCATTATCTCAAAGGAACATGACGTGAATAGATTCCTGGTTAGCCCAAAGTCATTTGTTTGAAAATCTCAAAATATTTATTTCCATCCTTATGCAGCAAGTGCTGAAATTTTAATATTAGTTCTAGTGTAACCATCAAACTAAAGGTGTTTGAGGCACTCTGCCTTCTCGTTTTAATGAACATTTCGTTTTTTAATAAAAAATAATATTTTACAAGAAGGAGAACACTACCTAGTAGGTTTAACTCTGTAAAAAGGAAGCATATCGAGCCCCACCAAAGACGCTAATTACAAATGGAAAAGCCAAATCAAAGTACCATAAAAGATAAAGAATTGTCCACAAAAAAGAGAAATGTCACCAGTGATCGTCCCAAGTTACCCGTCAAAGAAAAAACTTTCCACTTCGCGGTCTTCATGGTTCTATGTTAGATAAGAGTATCTCTGTTCAGAGCGAGAGCTTCTTCCAGCCATAATTTTGAAATATATTAAGCCACAAAAATGTTGATTAATATCAAATATCAGAGCCAAACAAACCACAAAAAACTAGCTAAGTTTATACCCACAACTTAAATGGTTCGCTTCAAAGTTCAATGAATTTTTGGCATCAAATTGAGACCAAGCAACCCACAATGTCAGCGCCTTATTGCAGATAGTAATTACCTCCGAAAAGTTATCATCTGACAGCACGCCAATCTGAATGCTTTTCACCATATTGGATAGTTCAAGGAGGATCTCAGTTGTAGAATTTCCAGTTCCAGCAGCTCTTTTCACACCTATATAACAGTTAACAATGTAAATAAAAAAGTTATAATGCAAGCGGGAGAGAGACAGCTTAGATGAAGCAAAGATCCAGGAACCACAAACCAGGTGGTAGATTTTAGGTAGTGTTCATATACTCATTAACAAAAAAGGAACTTCGTGTTTCCGGAAGAATAAACAGATGAACAAAGCAGGTGCATAACATTAGAATTGATGGACTGATTTTGGGATATGTTTCTTGAATTCACGACCAACAGACAGAAATCCAAGAGTCTGAAGTTTATTGCTTTGAGCAATTTAAATGGGTAAAGTCTCTAATACTTTTATCACAACAAGCAAATCTCTATTTGCTAGACCCTATGACGAACATTACTTTGTTCTAGGCAAAAGTGGTAGTCAGTGCATTTCATATGTGAGGGGGAAGCACCTGTAACTTGCAGAAGCTGGTGTGAATTTTTCTGGAAGCAATCATTTGGATCAGATTTCATCCTCACAAAGCTCCCCACTACTTTGCCTTCAAAAGCTTCGGGGTCCTTCAGGAGATCCTGAACCAAAGTCCTTTTCAAATACACATGCTTTATGTTGGAAGAAACTATAGCTGCAAAACAGCTTTTCGGAGTTTCCAGAACCTTCTTCTTTTGATATACATTCTTCCGGTCTACACTTACGGCTGTCCGTTGTTTACTGCTACTCTCGCCATCTTCCTCTGAACTGTACAAAAAGCTATCATCTAGTTCGTCTTGGTTCTCAGCGTAGTGCGCTTCCAGCAAATCATATATTTTAATTCGAGCCACCGCTTTCTTCCCAAAGAGAGAATGGAGCCTCCCATCACACAGAACTCTCTTCTTCTTATGTGGATGAAAAAGGTTATTCGCGTTAACATATTCAGTGACGATGGCAGTCACCTCATACTGAGAGATCTGTTTGCTGGTGTCCTTGCCAATCGATTCAAGAAATTCAATCAGAGGCTTAGATCCCCATCCGATAAATTCCATTTTTTTCGACCTAACCTTTCTTCTCTTCCTCCGCGTCGGTTCAGACTGTTGCTTCAGCGGTTCCTCCATCCAGAAGTGCTCGTCATCCTCGCCACCTTCGTCCATAGTCTCCGATCAGATGCTGCAACCGACGTTCAACTTCCACGGACTCCGTTCCAGCCTGACGAATCTCTCCGCAGTTCTTCCACTTCGTCAGACGAAGAGGTGTTTTCCGACACTCTATTCTTGTTAATACGTTTCGGATAATTTTTAAAATTATTAAATTGATTAGACCTAAGTCACATCAAAATGAAAACGAAAATCAAAAATAGATATAAACATAAATAAAAAATAAATATGATATGAAACAAAACGAAAAAGTAATATTTTTTAAAAAGATATGAAATGAAAAATAAGGAAAATATGTAAATAAAAAAATATAAACATTATTTTATAAATATAATTTTTAATATAAAAAATAATTATTTAATTTAAAAATTAAAAAAATTATAATACATTTAAATAAATATAAATATAAGTTTTATTATCCATAAACTATCACTTATTAATTAAAAATAAACAGTAAATTTAAAAAAATAATCAAACATAACTTAGTTAAAGACAAAAACAAATTTGCCTCTAACTTCTTTGTGAATAGAAATGTATTTTTAATATTTTTTTAATATTATAAAATATTTTTAAAATTATAAAAATTACCAAAATAACATTTTTTAAGTATTTCTCGATGTTTCAATATAAAAAACATTTTGAAAATACTAAAATGGCACTCCTGAGGTGTTTTTGTACTAGGTTTAGATTGATTTAGCTTAATTGATTTTAAATTTTTTATTAATATCAAATTTTAAAAATATACATATTTTATCTAATTAATATATATTAAAGTAAGATAGTCTGTCAAAATAATTTGTCAAGTGGCAATCAATGGTGAATTGTTTTCCCTTCAAAAGTTGCATTAAATTAAATATAGTGATTAATTAATTATTATTAAAGTAAAATTATTTATTAAATTATATTTATTTATAAATATATTAGTATTGGAAAACCCATATATTAATTTTGAAAATGTAATATATTTTAATTATCATTGATGAATCTACCAAGAACCCATTGTAAACTTGCATAGTAAATGAATAAATAACTATACATTAATTTTCTTCCATAAACTTGAAAATATAGACTGTTTTCTCTTTATTTTCAAGATTAATACATGAGTTTTTCAATATTAATTAAGATTTAAGATATTATATTTTCAATACTAATGCATGAGTTTTTTAATGTTAATTAAGATTTAAGATATTATATTTATAAGATTATGGAAGAAAATTAATACATAGTGAAAGAAAAATAACTCAAAATTCATATTTTAAAATTTTTGTTATCATTATAGAAATTAAATTTCAAAATTTCAAATTTCAAATTTCAATAGAATTTTAGTTAGTATTGGAAAACTCATGTTTCATGTAGGAATTTTAATTTATATTTATAAGTCAAAATCTATATTTTTAAAATTTTGCTATCATTACATTACGGATACATTTGATGACAAATATTGAATTTGTATGGAAAAAAAAATATTTTCTAGACAATTCAATTGCCTAAAATTAAATTTTAGGAAAAATGTCAATTGAATGTATTTGATTGGTTTAATTTTTTACCTAAAAATTGTTATACTTTTTTAATTTTTAATGTTTGATTGTCATTATTTTTATACAGATAATCAATAATCAAATATACAAATTAGTCAAATATACATATATAAAATACTCAAAAAATAAATTAATATACATATACAAAAAATAAAAAATCAGCCACAGTTGTCGTCACCAGCATGGCCACAGTCACCATCATTGCTCGTCGTCGCTGCTCGCCCATGGCTGATAGGCGTTGCCACTACTCGCCCATGGTCGATGGGTGTCGCCGTTGTCATTCTCCAATCACTACCCACGCTATCGCCATCGTCGCTACAAGTCTCTGCTGATAGGCAGTGGTGAAAGGGGAAAGCTAGCTTTTAGGTGGGTTTTTCCATTTTCATAGAAAATCAATCTCAACCCTTTCCCTTGAGAATCTGTTTTCTAGCAAAAGTGAAAATTAGCCATCAAGTGACTAAAATATGGAGAAAAAAAAATCATGAAAAATTTGAATAATCAAACACATTAAAATCTGGAATTTGAGTGGAAAATTAGCATTTTTCATGAAAAATGTGACCAGTTAAATAAGACCCAATTAAATTTCAATATCAAAAATTAAAATTTAAAAAAAATAATTAGCATTGGAAAACTCATGCTTTTCGAAGTTTAGGAGCTTTAATTTATAATTAAATATATAATAGAATAAATAATTTTACTTTGATAATTAATTAATCACTACATTTAATTTAATGCAAGACTAATGCGTTTTTCAATACTAATTAAGATTTAAGATATCACATTTTCAAAACTAATGCATGGATTTTTCGATACTAATTAAGATTTAAGATATCACATTTTTTGCATGGATTTTTTGATGCTAATTAAGATTTAAGATATCACATTTTCAAAACTATGAAAGAAAATTAAACTAAAATTTATATTTTCAAAGTTTTGTTATCATTGTATAAATTAAATTTCAAGATTATAAATTAAAAATTTCAAGAGAATTTTTAATTAGCTTTGGAAAATAAATGCTTCCTGACATTTAGAAGTTTTAATTTATATTTATAATTTATAAATAAATATATAACATAATAAATAATTTTACTTTAATAATTAATCAATCACTACATTTAATTTAATGCATGACTAATACATTGGGTTTTTCAATACTAATTAAGATTTAAGATATCACATTTCTAAGACTAATGCATGAATTTTTTAATGCTAATTAAGATTTAATATATCATATTTTTAAGACTATGGAAGAAAATTAATGTATCTTGAAAGAAAAATAAGTCAAAATTCATATTTTAAATATTTTGTTATCATTGCAAAAATTAACTTTCAAGAGCAGAAATTAAAAATTTTAAGAAAATATTTAATTAGTATTAAAGACGCCATACATTGGAAAAATCTATGCTTCCTTACATTTCGAAATTTTAATTTATATTTATAATATTTATAATTTATAAATAAATACATAATATAATAAATAATTTTACTTTAAAATTTAATTAATCATTACCTTTAATTTAATGTAAATATTTAATAATTTGTTGTTTTAATATAATAGTTTTTGTGTATAAATAGGAAGTTTATGCCAAAATTTTTCATTTTATATAATGTTCTATAATTTAATAAAAGTCTTTTTGAAATAACTTTTCAAAATATTTTTGAATTGTTTCATTTTACGTTTAATAGATATTGCATATTGCTTAAACACCTAAACTTTATATAGTCTGTATATAATTCCGCTACATACTTGAGAAATTTCGTATAGTCTGTACATAATTTCGCTATATACTTGAGATGTGAAAAGTTTTTAAAATCTCATGCACACATAGGAGAACCCCAGCAGGACCATAGTAACTAATTAAAGTTAATAAGTGGGGTAAAGACTAGACCAAGTTTTGGCCGATCATAAATAGATCAATAAATTTGTAAGTTATGAGTGTTAAAAAAAATCAACAAATCATGAAAATCAACCACACTGTACCTCACTATGTGGTTTTTTGGGGTGAACAGTGCAGCATGGTTTGAGAAATTTTCAAACTGTACAGTTTGTAGTTTGAGGATTTTTCGATTTAGTTCAAAACCAAATCTGTTAGTCCATTGGGGTATGACTACTCAAGAGGAAGAGTGAATTAAATAATTAATTTTTTTTCTTTTAATAAGTATTCTTAATTAATGATTTTATTTAATAATATATTTGATAAATATAATAAATTATGTTTGAGATTAATAATTAATGCAAGTCACAAGATATAACAAAAATAAATTAAATGAGACATAACATAAGTTATAGTGGTTCGGTATTTCAACACATACTTAGTTCACTCTCTCAAGACCTAACTACTCTTGGAGTTTCACTAAATCAATTTTATTAAAATTTTCACACTAACTCATATTGAAAATTAGACACACCTAAATTATAACGGGTTCTAGACAATCACTACATCAAGATTTTCACCATAGTTCACATTGGAAACTAAATACACATAGATTTTAATGATTCTAGGAAACTTAAACAATCTTTTAAATGTTTACAAATAATTTGTCCACACTTTGATACGAATAAGCAATTGAGCACAAAAATATACAAAGCAGTAATATTTAAATAAATAAATAAATTTAATGATCTCGAAGAAAATCAGAATAGACTCAAAATTCTTTTCTTCTTTTGCCTTGTAGCTCTTTGATTGATGTGCAATATTGATTTGTGAGTCTTGGATTGTTTGGATGAAAACTTGAGAACGTTTGAGATATTTCAAGTGCTTTAAATTTGCAATAGAAACACTTGATATATTAAACATGAGATTGAGGGGTATTTATAGGCTTTTTAAGTCACTATTCCAAACGATCATATTTCTGACCATTGGCTAAGGGTTGACCTTCCAAGGAACAAGGGTCAATCATTGTTTGAATTTTGCAATGATCAAAAATTCGACCGTTGGCCCAAGAGTCGACCTTTAAGAATTCAAGGGTTGATTTTCAATACCCAGAGAATTGACTTTCAGGACTTCAAATGTGGACTTTCTAGTCTAGTTTTTGAGAAAAGAAAATTATGCAAATTAAATTTTCTAAAAATAATTTATATGTAAAATAATATTTTTGTTAATACATATACTATGAAAAAATATTTTATAAAATAATAAAAAATAATTTGATACTTTAATAGTATAGTATATTTAAAAAAAAATACTCTTTTTGTTCATTATCAAAAATACTATTATTTGCATATTGAAAATTCTCTTTTTGTTAATCATAAAAACTTAATTAATATGAGCAAGTTGGCTTAACAGAATCGCCCAAGTATTTCAATAATAAAAAAAATTATAAAAATATAAATGGTGGAACCCTAATCAATTACTCTAAAGCTTCCAGTATTCTTCTCTACCCAATGCCACATGCTTCCTAGGGGATCTGGTTTGGCCAAAGAGATGCTTCCAAGGAGATCTGGTTTTGCCAAAGAGATATGTCCAAGTAGATCACTGGTGAAGCCTATTATTTTTTTCGTTTTGTTTGATTTATGAGAACATGTAGCAAAAGAATAACATCGATATTGATTTCGTTCTATTTGATTTAAGTTTTTGATTTTGATTATATTTTAGGGCCCTCATTTCTCCCTCAATTTTAGTCCAAAAGTCACATTTTCTCGATTTTCTAAATAGGTTCGACTAAGGAGATGTGGTCAGAGAAGCGTCCAAAGAGATCGTCGTCACTAAGGCCTCTTTATCTTTTTTGTATTGATTTCGTTCTATTTTTTACATTTGCAATCTTGTTTCTTCGCGTCTATTGATTGGAATGTTTTCTCTAATCAATTTAGATTGGAGTTTGTTGCATAAGGTGCGTCATCGCTTTAGTTCTTTAAAATACTTTCAAGACTTTTTGTAATTAATTTTCTTATTTTGAAATTTGCGTAGAGTTTCATCAATTGTGCTTCAGTTCTTTTAAATACTTATCAAACTTTAATAATTTTTTTTATTAACTAAAATATGAGAGAAAAAATTAGATATGGAAAGTAAAGCTCTCGATATTTATCATTTTCAAGGAATTTGTTAAAGTTATTTGATTTTTTTAAAAAAAAAATTTCAGGTGATCTCTTATTTAATTTTTTTAAGATAAATTTATATAATATTTTATAAAAACTTTAAATTACACATATGTCCCTGGTATAAAAGCTCTTCGTAAACCCCTTTATTCGATCTCATTAACCGACAGCTGTTTGGCTTCTTCTTCGACATCTCCCTTTCCCGACAGAACGACCTGCAGATTTACAATGAAGAGAACAGAATCTGGAGATAGAGAATCAGGGTTGAAGCTCGCCGCGGAGCTCAACTGGTCGCCCTTGGTCCACACAAGAATGGTTGGTTGGTAGGCTGGAAATTATGGCTCCTTGCTTGTTTTCTTGCATTTTTTGATCTGGATTTTTCCAAGAATTTTGTTTATCGAAGATTCCGAGAGCGAACCAGAAGGAATCGAGGAGGTTGATGATTGCTTCTGGGTCCAAATATTTCTGAAAATCGGACGTGTTATTTGGTTTTTTTGGGAAATTTTCAAAAGTAGGACCCCCGTTACTAAAATATGCAAAAATAGGACACTTTGAAAATATTTGCAAAACTAGGACTTTCGTGAGTTGAATGGACAAAAATGGCCCCGCTTTTAATAACCCCGCTACTTAAGGATGGTCTTCTCCCTCCCTCCCTCTCTTCTGTCACTCACATTCTGACTCGGCCGCCGTCAATCTCTCATGCTCGTCTTTCTCAGAACCATTGTTGTTGTTATTCACTTGCCAAAGTGCTGCTGCTTCTTCATCAAGCGTCTTATTCGCACCCATTGTTCTTATTCATTAAGCGTTGTTGAGCTCGCACATTAATCGGCTTCTCTCGATCTAGGTATTTAGTTATTTTCCAATCGTCGACAAGATATTTTTTCCTCTTTTCCAAAGTTATGAGTGAAAAATTATGCATTTCGCTAGATATCGGTTGATATATCGGCAATTTACGTCATGATATAGGTTTAAACACAGAACCATTAACCGATATATTGGTTGAGGTCTTATGTTAACTGATATATATTAACCGATATGGCTCTTACAACCAACATTTAGAAACCGATAATACCTTGCAAAGTTTTAAATTTATTTTAATTTAGAAATCGTTTCAATGTATGTTATAGGAATGGTTAAATCTCGAAGACCTGTCTTTGTTGTTGTGATGTATGGAGGTCAGTGGCAATATGATGTTGATGCGAAAGAATATAAATACATGACCGAAGAATTTGGGTCGGTACTACGTGTGGAACCGGATTGCACACTCGACCAACTAGTAAGTTCCCTATACAGCAAGTTCAACGTTAGTACGGCGGAGAAGTCAGTTGTGCTGAAGTACAAGTATAAGCACTCAGTTCCATCCGCACTTCCATTGGAGATACGTAATGATACAGATGTTGAGTGCTTTCTATTGGAATGCTCTCGGATAGAGTCCAGAAGCCCATTGTGTGTTGATTTTGTGGACAGATTACTACCGCGGACAGAACCTAAGGAAGTGGTGGCGGAGAATTCTCCCCTGAAATGCTTGGGCATCGATAGTCCGACATCGTTGAAAGATGAGGTTAATCGCGATGATGCTTTGGATGGAAATGGTTATGAAGATGTTAAACGGGATGATGCTGGACATGGTTTTGAAGATGCATTCAATGCTGATGATGCTGAAAATTTGTACATTATCAATGTAGACTCACGGGATTGTGCTAAGCAGCCTACTTTTCTCCCATCTTTGAGATTATCAAGGGTTAGTGCGGGAACATCGTCGGCTGCGTCAGATGTTGAGTTGAACGAAATTTTTTCGTCAAAATCAAAATTGCATGAACGGATGAGTTTGTTGGCTTTGAAGAATAATTACGAATACAGAGTGGTCAAGTTAACTAAGAAGGTAGTTTACATGAAATGTAAGCACGGTGATTGTAAATGGCGGTTGAGGGCAGCCACGCTTGGCACTTCTTTTGGTTGGACAGTTAGGAAATATGTAAATACTCATTCATGTTCATCTTCAATAATGTGCCGCGATCATTGTCAGGCGAAGAGCAGAATAATTGGTTCTTATATAAAAAGCAGTTTCGATGATGTTAAGCGTATTTATAAGCCTAAGAACATTGTCCACGATATTCGCAAGGACTTTGGGGTCAACATAAGTTATGAAAAGGCATGGAGATCGCGGGAAAAGGCTCTAGACATGATTAGGGGGGGTGCGGAGGAATCATTCCAGTTGCTTCCATCTTATCTGTACATGTTGAAGTTGAATAATCCCGGGACTATTGCAGAATTCGAGAGTGACAGTAGGAACAGATTCAAGTACCTTTTTATGGCCATTGGTGCATGCCTTGCCGGATTTCGTAGCAAGATGCGGCCTGTCATTGCAGTGGACGCTTGTTTCCTTAAGGGCAAGTATCTTGGTAGTTTGTTTGTTGCCACGTGCAAAGACGGTAACAATCATGTTTATCCTATAGTGTGGGGAGTCGGAGATTCTGAGAATGATGCCTCATGGGAATGGTTCTTCAATAAATTGCGCTCTGCCCTTGGTGATGATACACCTGATTTGGTATTTGTGTCTGATCGGCACAAGAGCATCCATAAGGCGGTCACGACTGTGTTTCCTAACTCATTGCACGTTTCATGTATATATCATATTGGCCAAAACATAAAGGCTAAATTCAAAAAGGAAAATGTGCATGCTCTGTTCTACAAGGCTGCGAAGGCATATCGACAATCAGAATTTAATGAATACTTTATTAAGCTCAAGCGATATGCTCCAGCCATCGGTGCCTATCTTAGAGAGGCTGGTTTCAGTCGTTGGGCACGTGCATATTCGGATGGCAAGAGGTTTGATATAATGAGCACAAACATTGCGGAATGCCTTAATGCAGCTCTGGCGGATGAGCGTAAATTGCCGATTCAATGTTTGATGGAGTATATCAGGAATATGCTGCAACAATGGTTTTATGAGAGACGGGGTGATGCTAGTAAAATGGGTGGATATATAACAACTTGGGCTGAGGGAGAAATAGGCAAAAGATTGGCATTATCCCGGAATTGGCGTCCAGAGCCGATTGATATGTATAGATTCAATGTTCATGATGGTCATTTTGGGGGTATTGTCGACTTGAAAGTGAGAACTTGCACTTGTAAAGTGTTTGATTTCGACAAATTGCCATGTGGTCATGCCCTGGCTGCTGCACGTTCACGCAATATTCACCCATACAGTTTGTGCTCCTCATACTACCAAACAGAAGCTCTGCTGTGTGCCTATGCCGATCCGATAATGCCTGTAGGCAGCCAAGCCGACTGGACCGTGCCGGCGAAAATTGCGTTTATTAAATTGCTATCGCCGGCAAATAGACGCAAACGTGGAAGACGTCAGATTTGTCGAATTCCCTCATCCGGTGAAGAGAAGAGGAGGGTAAAATGCAGTCGTTGTGGTCTAATTGGTCACAATCGCCAAACTTGCTCTAATCCAATAACTTTGCTATCATAAACGTCGTCTAACATACATTCAGTAATTTCAAACATTTAAAAAGGTCATAAGAACAATGTAACAGGCACCATTATTGATTTGTTGAACTTCTTGTCTTATGGAATCGATGAAACATAACCGACGAAATATCAAGAAGAGGATATCGGAAAAAGTGTATTGGTTTCAAACCGATGAAACATAACCGACGAAATATCAAGAATAGGATATCAGAAAAAGGGTATCGATTTGAAACCGATGAAACATAACCGACGAAATATCAAGAAGTGGATATCGGAAAAAGGGTATCGGTTTCAAACCGATGAAACATAACCGATGTATCTGTGGAAATATTATCCACATAATACATTGCAAACCAATGATATCACATATAAATAAAGGATTTCTTATCCATTCGAGAAGAAATATCCCACAATCACCACCCCTGCCAATTACAGCAAATAACATTTATATCGGCTACATGTACCGGTTCATGAGAGTCCGGTCGGACTACTCTTATGTGTTAGAGATGCCCGATCAAACTATTCACAGTCCGCTTAAGTGTGAAGTGTGAATTGTCCCATCGGATTAGCCCGATCGGCCTCTTAAATTGCCCGATCTTCAATCGGATTTATATTAAGTCTTATCCATGCATTTATCCGATCCGGGTTCTCTGATCGGACTATTTCTATTTGTAGAGCCCGATCGGCCTCCTCTTAAATGGTCTGGTCCGCGTAAGTAGATCAAATTAATCAAACTATTCATGGTCCGCTTAAGTGTGAAGTGTGAATGACCCCATGGATCATCAATTGTCGGATTGGACTATTAACGGTACGCGTCCGCCCGATCGGCCTCTTAAATTGTCCAGTCCGCGTAAGTGAAATTGTCCGATCAGATTACCGATCGGACCATCGACGTTCATCAGGTAACGCGTCGTCCATTGAGATTCTCAAATAAGTAGGAGTATTAATATCAATTTCATTTATCCGATCGGACTATTGCGTCGGTGTGAAGAGTCTGATCCGGGTTCTCTGATCGGACTACTTATATTTGTAGAGCCCGATCGGCCTCCTCTTAAATGGTCCGGTTCGCTTAAGTAGATTAATCGATCAGACCATCGACGTTCGCCACATCCTGCAACGCGTCCATTGAGATTCTCAAAATAATCAGTAGATTAATCAATTTCATTTCATTTCAATACATCCCGTTTACACAACAACAATTTCCTCGATCAAAGATTCACGGTGAAGAGTCCGATCCGGGAATGTGAATTGTCCGATCGGACTATTGGTATTTGTAAAGGATTGATCCCTTCAGATTGTCAAAATAATTTTATTTCAATACATCCCATTTACACAGAACAACAATTTCATTTCATAAAATCCATTGCTATGTATCCCCGATCAAACTGGATTACTGTGTCTGTACAAGTAAAAGGTAATGAACTTCCGGAGTTTTCAAGTGTCCTCTTTCATATGGTGCATCTCCCACCGGTTAGTTAAGTTAACCGATTATCGGAAAAAGGGTATCGGTTTGAAACCGATGAAACATAACCGACGAAATATCAAGAAGAGGATATCAAAAAAAGTGTATCGGTTTCAAACCGATGAAACATAACCGACGAAATATCAAGAAGAGGATATCGAAAAAAGTGTATTGGTTTCAAACCGATGAAACATAACCGACGAAATATCAAGAATAGGATATCGGAAAAAGGGTATCGGTTTGAAACCGATGAAACATAACCGACGAAATATCAAGAAGTGGATATCGGAAAAAGGGTATCGGTTTCAAACCGATGAAACATAACCGATGTATCTGTGGAAATATTATCCACATAATACATTGCAAACCAATGATATCACATATAAATAAAGGATTTCTTATCCATTCGAGAAGAAATATCCCACAATCACCACCCCTGCCAATTACAACAAATAACATTTATATCAGCTACATGTACCGGTTCATGAAGAGTCCGGTCGGACTACTCTTATGTGTTAGAGATGCCCGATCAAACTATTCACGGTCCGCTTAAGTGTGAAGTGTGAATTGTCCCATCGGATTAGCCCGATCGGCCTCTTAAATTGCCCGGTCTTCGATCGGATTTATATTAAGTCTTATCCATGCATTTATCCGATCCGGGTTCTCTGATCGGACTATTTCTATTTGTTGAGCCCGATCGGCCTCCTCTTAAATGGTCTGGTCCGCGTAAGTAGATCAAATTAATCAAACTATTCACGGTCCGCTTAAGTGTGAAGTGTGAATGACCCCATGGATCATCAATTGTCGGATCGGACTATTAACGGTACGCGTCCGCCCGATCAGCCTGCTAAATTGTCCAGTCCGCGTAAGTGAAATTGTCCGATCAGATTACCGATCGGACCATCGACGTTCATCAGGTAACGCGTCGTCCATTGAGATTCTCAAATAAGTAGGAGTATTAATATCAATTTCATTTATCCGATCGGACTATTGCGTCGGTGTGAAGAGTCCGATCCGGGTTCTCTGATCGGACTACTTATATTTGTAGAGCCCGATCGGCCTCCTCTTAAATGGTCCGGTCCGCGTAAGTAGATTAATCGATCGGACCATCGACGTTCGCCACATCCTGCAACGCGTCCATTGAGATTCTCAAAATAATCAGTAGATTAATCAATTTCATTTCATTTCAATACATCCCGTTTACACAACAACAATTTCCTCGATCAAAGATTCACGGTGAAGAGTCCGATCCGGGAATGTGAATTGTCCGATCGGACTATTGGTATTTGTAGAGGATTGATCCCTTCAGATTGTCAAAATAATTTTATTTCAATACATCCCGTTTACACAGAACAACAATTTCATTTCATAAACTCCATTGCTATGTATCCCCGATCAAACTGGATTACTGTGTCTGTACAAGTAAAAGGTAATGAACTTCCGGAATTTACAAGTGTCCTCTTTCGTATGGTGCATCTCCCATGTATGCTCCCTATGCCGCAATATGTCATCCACGTACTTGATAACAAAGCACCCGCAGCTAGTCCTGCAAATCATCAATTAACGATTTAATTTTAATTTTTTTGGAATCATTTAAATAAATGCAGTACCCGTCCTGTTGCTGAGGGATCGGCCTCTGCACCGGATCAGGAATATCCACCTCCCATTTTTTGTATGAACAACCAACAGCCGTACAGTGCTTATAATAATCACTCTGAAATAGGAGAATGGGTAGGAGCATGGACAATGGCCTCAATTCCTTAAGCCTTTTCTGCCTGCTTTCAATGGACATTGACCTGGGGTCGTATACAATGATTATCCTATATTTAAAGGAGATTTTTGCCAGGACCCAGTGCTCGTTTTCTACAGCACATGGGAGCAATGCCTGCTTGTAACATTAACACATTAGTTATGCTAAATACAAGAAAACCAAATAACATGCAATACACTTACGTGGTCTACTGCCCACCAGGGGAAACCTTTGTCATTCTCCCTTGAGACATAACGGGACCATTCCTTGGAGAGCTTCACGTCATCAGGCCCGAAGGGTTTCTTTCCCTTCTCGAATTCGGTATCCCATACATATTGCATATACCCCTGTGAAGAAAAAACAAAAAGTTTAACTTTACTAACGAATAACAAACAATGCAAAATAGTAATATAATTTGAGTTCAACACTAACGAAAAGCGATGACGACACAACGGCGTAGTTTTCATCATAGATAGATTCAGGCGGTGACTGCGTTTCTCTAATCCGTCGGATGCAACACAAGTAGTTGTCAATGTGTTGCCCTTCCAACCAGGTCGTCTCTCCCTCTATCTGGCGGAGCATACTTGGCACAATGTGGTATATGTGCCCAGTGGTACGCCTACAATGAGCATGAATTAATATGGTTTCTGTTGGAATTTTAGAAACATCGGTAGCTATAAATTTAACGAACAAAAGTTGAAAAAAAACATGAATGTGAAAGGCTGTAATCTAATTATTTTTATTCACATCATCATGCCTTTAAATAGGCAATACATGTCAACTGAATAACAAGAAAATAGGATTTACTGCTGGATTTAAATTTAAAAATAACGAAATTATCTCAATCCACTAAATCAGTAAACAGAATCAAAGACTCAATCATAACTAACAATTTTGACCCAATCAATCCACTAAATTAGCAACTTTGAATCAATATTCAACAGTTTCTGTTATTACTGATGTATATAGAAAGGTAGATAAAGTTTTTCTGACTTACTGTATCTCATCTTTTGAGGCTACGTACTGGATGTATCCCGATGGCGGTATAGGACCAAAGTCATCCTCACCCTTAGCCCCAAGGTGTTGTTTGGCTGCTTCATGGGTGATCAAGTTTGCCTCCCCCGCCACTGTATTTTTCTTTATCTTCTTCCGTGGAATGGGATCAGTGAATGGTGTTCGACAAAATTTGGATGGATTCCGCTTTCGTACTGTTCGTTCGTCCACCTCCTCCTGCAAATTAACTAATTTGCGTGTGAATTCGGTAGAGTTGAGTAATAGGAAGTCATATAGTAATTTATTTTTTTTCTTACGATTGAAGGAGATGTTTGATCCGCCTCATGCATCTGAACAAAATAATTCACGGTTAACAGATATAATTGCGTGCAAGTGTATCAAAGTTAATTGCATCTTACGACTTACAGTACATGGATTGTCCTCCTCGTGCATACGATGAGGCTGGATGTGATCACCACCATCTGGCTCCTCCTACAAGTCAACAGAAATTAATCGTTACAATATGGTTTTAACATATACAAGTTAATTTGTATCTTACAACATAAGGAGGTGTCTGGTCCTCATTGACATGAACATGATGGAGCTGATCTCTAGCAACTGGCTGATCATAACTGTCTCGATACTGATTGTCATCATGATCGACGTGTTGCTGTAAAGCTGGACTGGCTGGGCCTCGTATAATAGTTAACACTGATTCAACCATCGTCTCCAACCGCTCCAAACGTGTGTCGAATTGGCCAACCCGTGTCTCCAACCACCCCACCCGTGAATCCAATTGGCCAACCCGTGTATCCAATTGGCCCACCCGTGCGTCCAGACTCCTCAACAATTGAAGCGCCTCACGGAGCATCTCAGTCACCTGTACATTTAACCGTCGAAACCGAAAACAATTACAAACAAACCAATAGTATGCGTACAAGAGAAACATATTCAAATAATATTCATACCATATGCTCGTTGTGGACAGCCTGCGTGGTGGGAAGGAGTCCCCTATCGACGGACTCCTCGTCATCCTCCTTGTCCGCTCCCTCCCCTCTCTCCATCCCACCAGGCTCCTCCTCATCCTTAAATCCTTCCCTGCATCCATCAGCTTCCTCCTCACCCTTAAATCCCTCCCTGCATCCATCACGCTCCATAACACCAGCAGTTTCCACCGCCTCCTCCCCCCCACCCCCATGCTTGAAGACGTCGGGTCCAACCAAGTGCAGAGGGTTAAACGACCTCCAAAAATCAGTGTCTCGCTCTGTATCTGTTGGCTCGATCGTCCAACTAGGTTTAAGTGACTGTAATATTGACATATTTACATAGCTATTTCTGTAAACAAAACAACAATATACAAAATAGATACACAGAGACACATTCATGGGAATTTACGTCAGCCACTTACCAACATGGAAAGACATTCATCGTAACTTATTTGTTTGGGCCTCTTTTTTGATAACCACTTCATGCATCTAGGGATATTGACTGTGCCTTTTATTGGTACAGCCCACATACTAGCCACCCATGGGGTTGTTTCGATCAACCACCACTGTCAAATGTGAAAGAATTATAATAAAAAAATTCAACTAAACAAAACAAAAATTGTTTGTATATACAAATAAAGTGAGGATTTAACCTGTAACGCCCAAACAAATCCATAGATGTTGACTTTCTTCCCAACCTGAGCATTGAACTTCCACCCGATGGTAGCTAGACGAAAGTAATGTAGTCCCTGACTATATACGTACGTTCCCCAAGGGAACGACATAAACGATTCTAAATCCTCCACCAAGCTCCAATGGAAATCTTCTACACTTGCCCGCTCGTCGTGGCCCATTAAAAGCATGTTGACCACGGCAAGGTATCCCATCTTCAGCGCATCATCTTTATCCAGGTCAGTCTTCGTATCAAGTAGTTCCTTTATGTCTTCCAGATAAACGACCTCTTTATGTGGGAATAAACGTGTCCGTAAGCTACCATCCTTGGCAGGCCTCGCATGCAAGATTTCCCCGTCAATTGGGCCGAATCTAAGTCCTGTGATGAGGGTGAACTCCTGCTTCCCATATCGACATGCCACGCCGCCCAGCTCGAACCACATCTCATCGAGGCGGCCACCGGGAAGTTTCACCTCCCTTAAAAGCACGTGAAGAATCAATTGCGGTGTAGTAGCTTGGGAGGAGTGGGGGATCTGCATGAAATGTCCTAGTGGGCCCCGAATGAAATCCTCCAACACACCATACTTCACAAGGGACTCACGAACAAGGGCAAGATTATTGATGCAACAGCGAGTGGTTGCTCGCGTACCGGGAGGTGGTACCCGGCTAGCATGTACATACGTAAATGTCTGCTTCTTCTTCTTTTGAAAACTTCCCATCTGTAAACAATAATTAAATAAATAGAACACCCAAAATCAACGAGACTGACATCGGACTATTCACGAAGAGTCCGATTGGACTCATTAATACTTTAGGAATTGTGTGAGAAATAAAAACAACAACAACAACGATACAACAGTTTAGGAATTAAATGAGAACAAAAGTATTCAAGGACTCAACAAATCTTCGCACTTCACTTAAACGGGCCGATCGGACTATTGTTGTCGGACTCCTGATTAATAATTTCGGATCCATAGTATGAGTTTTAGACACTTTAACAACAACAATACAATAGTTTTTGAAGAGAACAAACAAATTCATTAAAACAAATAAAAACCCAAACCAAACTCATCTTATCGGACTATTAATAGGCCGGTCGGTCTATTTTCAATGGATTACTCTTTTCTATCGGGACTGTCCATCAGTTTGGTCGGACTATTAAAAATAACTTTCAGATCCATATGTTTTTCGTTCGATTCATTTGGCTATTTTCGGTTTCATCCTACATTTCTCAAAAACACGAACCAACACAGCTTCAACAAAAGTGCAATCTCATCCCACATTCAAAAGTAAATATTGTATAAAGTTTTTGACAAATTTTTAACAAAAACCCGACTCTTTTTCGGACCAAGTTCAAAATGACGGAATAGTCCGATGAATAGTACCACACGTTTCATCTCCTTCCTCCACCTTGTTAATAGATATGTTTCCTGGAGAGCTCTGCAAAACTGTGTGACAACCCTCGATCTCACTTCTCGGTCTCGTTCCCTTCGTCCTTGGATTGCTTTCTCAAGGACGTCGCCGTCGGCCTCTGATTCCTCTTCGAGTTGATCGACTCTTCGGGCTATTTCTCTCTTCCAGGGTTTGGTTTGAATGTTCCGATTCCATGTACCCCGGTTAACCCACGTGGTTTTTATTTGACTTTATGTTTTTTCTTCATCAACGTGGTTTTATAAAGCCACGTGGCGTGTCACCTGTGCAAAGGCACATGCTCGGGGATTTGATTTCGACATGTGGCCAAAATTGCAACTCATTTCATAAAATCGGTACCTTTTGCCAAATTTCAAAGGATTGGATATTATCGCAATACCACAAAACGTTTTGTCTTTTGGTGCTAATTGGCCTTGTTAATTCATTTTTCAGTTTTTGATTTTTATTATCTATTTTTATAATATTGGATATGCCTTCTCGTTGTAAACTTGAAAAATTATTTATAAAACATAAAATTATAAAACACCCAAATTTTTAATATTTTTACAACAATTTTTATATGACATTGTACATAATGAGTATAAATTTCATTACAGAACACGTTTACTTTATAAATTCAGTAAATATTATTTTATATATATATTTTTAATTCATTTCATTATGATATAATAAAATTAACTTTTGATCATAATTTTATTTTGTGAAATTAAGTAATGGTAGACTTCTTATTATACATGTGACATTTTATATTAAAATTATGTTCTGCCTTCTCGACTACAATATCACATATCTGAAGAACCCATCATCACACTTGATTGTGTGAATGTCAAAAATACCCCATTAGTTGTTTTGTATAAATAGCATATTTGCCTCATTTATAACTCTTGATAACACATGCATTTTAGGAAATTGGCCTTTTTGAATGCACAATAATTTATTGGTATAAAAGATACAAGGTGAAATTTACATGTTACATAATTCCCTTTGAAACATGGTGTGGTTTAGTTCATCTTATCGGCCTACAATAAATAACTTGCAGATGAGCATAGGAGATATACGTCGAACCAAGTTGACTTCCCGCATCACTTCAATTCAATAAACCTTGAAACAACGAATTAGATTGAATGAGGAGATGCCATCAAGCTTCAGATCATGCCAAGAAGGACGATCACCATTCATGACCTCCTGCTTCGCATGATCTAGAGTTTGATGGCATCTCCTTGTACTATGCAATTCACTGCATCAAGGCTTATTTAATTGATTATATGATAAGAGAGATCCTTGATTCCAATATCGATTGCCTGCAGGAAATTTGCATATTTCAAAGTTAGAACACAATTACATTTTCCAATTAGACATCACATTTTCCAATTACATGTCAGTAAAACATACAAAGTAAAACGTTATACCCATATGATCTGGAGCTCGATGGCATCTCCTTCCTTAAAGCCATTTGCTGCATAAGGTTCCCCCGGGATCTGGCCGCCGCCGTTCACAACTGCCGCATCCAGCGATTGCCGGCATACACTGCCGTCCGTACATTCCCACAATCGGAGCCTACCATAACAAACGCAAAGCCATCCAAGTTAACATACAAAACAATGCACATACAGTCCCGACGGCTACCATGGGCAGGGGTTTCCGACCCATCATAGGCGCCCACCCGAAACCCTTATCCCCATAGACCAACATACCCCAACACCAGCAAGATCCAACGGCGGAATATATCTAATGTAAAAACTGTCGTCCTTACCCAAGCCCGCATATATACGAAAACATAAAATCATTCATTAATGCTAAATCGTATTATGTACTTGTTCTTCGGGTGATTCTACCGTGAAAATACGTTGGGATTGAAGATCAAACAGTTCAAATTCTCAAAATATATGATTTACCGAAGCTGTCTAGAAAGATATGGGTTCATCGCCTTACAACATCGGTTACGGCGGAGGATTGGCCAAGTCGTTACAACAACCGCGATTTATTACCTTTTAACAAATAGGAGGAGTTATCATTTATTTATGTTTTAGGGTGGCTGAACCAATAATAAAACGCATACCAGACGTCCGTAACGCATTTAATACGGGCACATTTTACGAAGAGATATTCGGCCTCATCAGATCTCACCGGAGCCGATCCCATGTGTTGTGGCACCACCTGATTGGATGGAATAAGAGGTGTTACCATTTATTTATGTTTTAGAGCATAGAGCGGCTGAATCGATAATAAAACGCATACCAGACGTCCGTAGCGCATTTAATACGGGCACATTTCACGAAGAGATATTCGGCCTCATCAGATTTCACCCGAGCCGATCCCATGTGTTGTGGCACCACCTGATTGGATGCGTTGGGAGGTAATCACGTGCCATGGTCTCATTACTCGGGATGGGTCGACGGATTGACCGAAGTGATAGGTCCAATCACATCGGTTATGTAAACGATGTATGTTACTACCGAGGATAAAGAGTCTCCTCTTCTGTAGGGCATGCCTGCCGTCACGCTTTCTCTTCCTAGACAACCGTAAATCAATAAATCCTATAGTTCCAACCGTTAGCTGGAGGCACTGTGTGTGCCTTAAGAAATCAGACCCGGTCAAGTGGCGTATTGTTTTATATGTTGGTGACTTTGCGTTTGTAATGGTAGGATCTCATCGTGGGAATGTGTGGACAGAGGTGGTTGTTGGCGACCGATGTAGTTGCGGTTGCCAGATCCAGGAGGAGCCTTCCGCTGCAAATGGCTTCAATGGAGGAGATGCCATCAAGCTTCAGATCATATCGGTATAACGTTTTTACCATGGAAACTGTGTTTTAAAAGTTCATTACATCATTAGTCACCAATTAAACTATTTTCTGCAATGGTAGTTGATACATCGGATACAAACCGCCCCAATCGGTTTGAATCGGTTAATACACATCGGTTATATAACCGATATTAATGACCCGATATGAACCGATATCCTTTGACCGATTTCCACTTACTGAGATTTCATCGGTGAACACACATCGGTTACGTTGCCGATGTTACCGATATCCGATATATCGTATTCATCAATATGTAATGGAATTATACCCAATATCATCGTGAACTAGTTGTTTATGCTTATAAGTTGTTCTCTGCCACGTATATATTAATTCCCTAGTAATTATATGCATGTGTTTGATGTGTGTTTTTTAACATGTAATTGTGTTATAACTTTGTAATACGTCAATTTTCTGCAGACAATCCACTCGAGAGGAACATTGCATTGCCATTGCATACCTTACCAGGTGGAAATACTCCTCCAGGTTTTCTAGGGTATGCAGTTAACATGATGATCCTCGGCTTGTAATCATACCTTCAAGTTATCCTCCATGAATGGTGACCGTCCTTCCTGGAATGTTCTCTAGCTTGATGGCATCTCCTTTAATGCAATTTGCTGCAGAAAGGCTTATCTAAGTCATGATGGATGTTAATTTACCAGCAGTTACGTAACATGTATATTGCACACTATCGATCAATTTAAAAATATTGTATATGATTCTGAGATAATTTTGTATTACAGCAGAAGTCAACATCAAACAATGCATGTGTTTACAAGAGCAAATGGCTTTAAATGATTATTGCTTCAGATCAGTTGTAGACATAATGGGTAAATGCGTGATTACAATTGTTCTTGTATATTCACAACTTAATAAATAATGGGTGTATTCACAACTTAACCATGCACTACTTAACTACATTGGACTACGATGACACTATTACCCATGCAAATGTATTTCGTACAGAACATTTAATCAAATTGATGAAAAGAACACTAATGAGGAACACTATTCCTGCCCCCGCCCCCTCGAAACACAACCAAAGTTTTCACCGTGGTCTGACTGATTGACGATAATAGCCGGGTTTAATTGAACATTTAAACCAGATGTCCTCTACAGTAAACCCGGGATGCGAATGCCCCCGGTCAATGCCCTGAACCCGTCTTAGCAATTCGGGATACGGGAAAAATTTGGAACGGTACAAATACGAGTATTATTCGGTTTGATATATTTTAAATACAGTAACAAAAGTTTTCACCGTGGTCTGACTGAGTGACGATAATAGCCGGGTTTAATTGAACATTTAAACCCGATGTCCTCTATAGTAAACCCGGGATGCGAATGCCCCCGGTCATCGCCCTGAACCCGTCTTAGCAATTCGGGATACGGGAAAAATTTGGAACGGTACAAATACGAGTATTATTCGGTTTGATATATTTTAAATATAGTAACAAAAGTTTTCACCGTGGTCTGACTGAGTGACGATAATAGCCGGGTTTAATTGAACATTTAAACCCGATATCCTCTACAGTAAACCCGGGGTGCGAAAACACCCGATGTCCTCTAGCCGGGTTTAATTGTTAATTTGCTGCCAGTGAGGTGGCCGAATTTTTCAGCCGAATTTAAAAATATTCGTAAGTATAAAATACGTGAATTAATCCGTATGTTTGAAAATACGCAAATATAATACTTTTGATAAAAACCGAAATTCGCGAATAATTCGCGTATTTACTAACAAGGCCCTGAACCGCGCCGTGGTCAAGTTCCATTTGGGTGGATTGCCTTCCGGTCCTCATACCGCGACAATGCCTGTGAGTCAAATATTCCGGGTTTAATCGGCATATGAATCCCGCTAACGTTTATACCCGACAAAGTTCGGGGATTATTTCCTGATAACGCCCGGTTGTACATTCAATGGGGATAATGATTTCATAAAACCCGGTATCCGGGTGTACTCACCCGATGAAGGCCGGATCTGACGATCACCACACTCAACCATTTTACACAGCTATGTATATACAATAAACCTTTCAACATAACATATATATTACGTATCAGCATAATATACATATTACATGTGAGGAAAATACAAATACCAACTAGACTTAAATGTATATAGAAATACATATTAATTTTACTAATAACATATACACTCAACTATCAACTACACTGCTATGTCTATACAAAAACATCGCAAACTTCTAGCAGAGACTTGTCATATCACCCATGCTGTGATTGCTCACCCACTAGTCCTCGCTGTGCCGCAATATGTCCATAACGTACTTCATAACGTACACTCCACAGGAGTGCCTGTAGTAGACAAAAATCAAAAGCAGTTAAACATTCAATGTCAACAATATTAAATTGAATCCATAATAATTTAATTTAATGTAAATCACTCAAGTACCTGTCAGGTTGCTGCGGCACCGCCACCTTCCCCGGATCAAGAATCTCCAACGCCCATTTTTTTTAAGCAGGCGCATCTTTGGATAGATGCTCATAATATCCACTCCGTACCAGGAGAATGGGGAGGAGGCTGACCAATGCCTGCATGGCCGTCACCCTGGACTTCCTGCTATCTGCTGACTTGGCAAAGGAGTCATATACAACAACTTTCCCCTGCTTCAGGCAAATATTCGCAAGGACCCAGTGACCATTATTTATACTGCATGGGAGCAACACCTGCATATAATATAACGTCAGATTTTGTAAGGCAGTAACTCCATAAATAAGATCAAATAACACATACGAATTCTACTGTCCACCACGGGCGTTCATCATCAGTTTGGCCTTGGACAAAATTCAGCCAACTATCTGGGACAATCGCATTACCAGGCATAAACCGCTTCCCGGCATATGTATTGTTCCAATGCAATACCATAAGTACCTGGATGGAATATATGAGACAAAATATTTATCCAACAAATAAGTAATATAAGATTTATGTATAGCACTCACAAATAGTGATGACGACATCAGTGCGTAATTGGTGTCATATACACCACTAGACTGCATCTTGATTATTCGTGGGAGGCAACACATATAACTGTCGATGTGAGCCGCCTCTACCCAGTTAGGCGATTCCGCTATGCATCGAAGGTCATTGGGTATTAGATGGACAATGTACCCTGTGTCCCGCCTACAACAACAACGAATTAAGAGTTAGACTGCGCATATGTAAATAGAAATTGCAAGAAAAAAATGCTTAAGCCTTTGAATACTCACGCAATCTCTTTATCTGACCGTATGTAGACATGGCCACGGTTCATGAACCGCTGGTTCCGGTTCAAGAAATCTTTGAACCTGAACCGAACCGCCCAAGGGCGGTTTGGGACGGTTCGGTTCCGGTTCCGGTTCGTGCCGGTTCGGTCAACGGTTTGGACCGGTTCGGTCAACGGTTTGAGCCGGTTCGGTCAACGGTTCCGGTTCCGGTTCAAACCGAATTTTTTTAATTTTTTTTAAATATTGTTGTATTCAATTTTGGTCCTTGTTCCGTTGTTCGGTTCGGTTTGGTTTCGATTTTTAATTGTTAAATGTAATTGTAAATATAAATATTCTCAACCATATTTTTAATAAAAAAACACTACTAAAAATTGAAGAAATATAAGTAATAATTTCATTAAAAATAATTAAAACAACTAAACAAGTATGTAATACAAGTAATTAATTTTTACAAATGTGAAAAATAAAAAATAAAAAATAAAAAATAGAATTAGACTTAATTTCATTAAAAAATAATTACAACAAAAATGTAATACAAGTAATTAATTTTTACAAATGTGAAAAAAAATAAAATGTGGACTTGGATCCTACGCATCTTCATTGGAGTCGGAAGTCGCCGTTGTTGAACCATCATTAACCCATTCGTCAGATGATGATGAATGGATAAGTTCTTCTTGACGTCGCATGTTAGCTCTTTCCCAATCATCGAGGCAAACTTGAGCTTCCAATGATTCTGGAGCCAATCTTGATCTTCTTTCGTCCAAAATGTTGCCTCCACTACTGAATGTTTGTTCAACGGCTACAGTTGAAGCTGGAACTGCAAGAAGTTGACTTGCAATAATTGCAAGAGTTGGAAATGTCTCCTTGTGCCTTTTCCACCACTCCAAAATTTCAAAATTTAAACCTGTATCATCACCAAACTCAAAAACTGTGGTTAGATAAGTTTCGAGCTCCGAATGTGAGCTCGATCTAGGTTTTTTCCTCCTTTGATCTAAAAATTTATGACCCCATTTCATTGGTTGGGAGGAAGAGGAATGCGGAGCCATGGATGGAAATGATTCTTCACTACTAGGAGCAATAACATATGCTTCATATAATTGATTACATAAAGTTCTAACCTTAGAAATTATAATATTCACATCAATTTCTTCATTATTTTCTAATCCTAACAACGAATAATAGTTAGACAAACACTCAATTAAACCATCAAATTTACACCTAGGATCAAATACCATAGTAACAAGAAAAATTTCAGGAATAAATTGATAATAACGTAACCATTTTTCTCTCATTTCTAAAACAGCATGACAAATTTCTTCAACATTAATTCCTTCCATTAATACACCGGCCACATTCATTGCTTCTATTAAAAATTGATGTGAAGTTGGTTTATAAACACTACTAAGTGTATGAGTAGCATCATTAAAAATTCGTAAAATATTCAAAATTGAACTACAAACATTCCACATAGTTGGAAAAATAGGATATTGTGGAATATAATTTGCTGCAAAAGAACACAATAAATCTTTATATTCAAAAGATTGATTAAGTAATTTAAAAGTTGAGTTCCAACGAGTAGGGACATCTTTTGAAAAACGTTTTGGGGTTTGACCATTGGAGGTGCAAAAATGTGCCCATGCTTTTGCAGTTCGAGGGTGTACCCAAATATAAGAAATAGCATTTCTAATTGGATCTAAATAAAAATTAAGTGACTTAATACCATCTTGAACACATAAATTTAAAACATGGCATGCACATCTAACATGAAAAAATCTTCCACCAAAATTTGGTTGGCAAATTCTTTTCAATTCATTAATAGAAGCAGTATTAGCCGATGCATTATCAAAAGAAATTGAAAAAATTCTATTAACTAATCTATATTCTTGTAAAATTTGTTGAATTAATCTACAAATATTTTCAGCATTATGACTTTCATCAAAACATCGATACGCAAGAATTCTTTTTTGTAAAACATAATTTTCATCAACCCAATGACAAGTAATACCCATATATGAATGAGTTTGCCAATGATCACTCCAAATATCACTACAAATAGAAACATTAATATTATTGTTTTGAAAATATGTTATCAATTCAATTTTTGAGTTTTTAAACAATTTTAACAAATTCCTTTTCAAAGTATTTCTAGGAATTGATTTAAAACTAGGATTAACAAAGTTTTGACAAAATCGAGTAAAACCTAATTTTTCACCAAAACTAAAAGATAAATGATCAATTGCTACCATTTCAGCTAAACCAGACCTACAATTAGCTTCATTATAATGAAATAATTGAGGAGAGTTTGAAGAGGTAGTAAACCCGGATATTTGTGTTTGATCGCGGCTCAATCCAATCTTGAGCGGGTGCTTTGTTTGCAAATGTCGGGCGAAAGTACCATATCCACCTCCTTGCTTGAATTTGTATACCTGATTACAATAATTACAAGATACATCAAATTTACCATCTCCTTTTGATGTTTTCTTGAAATGAATATTAAAAATATCAGAAGTAGAAATTTTTCCACCTCCCTTTTGTTGAGTTTCACTCTCTTGTGTTCGAAAATTTTGAGCTTCAAACTCAACATTTTCAACATTTTCAAAATTTCTACCTTCACTTGCCATTTTTTTGAAAAAAGTATGATAATAAAAAAATATAATAATGATAAAATAATATAGTAACAAGTAATAAATAATTAACAATATAATTGAATAAATTGATAAATAACAAAATGAGAAGATTGAAGAAATTGAAATTGAAATATTAAATGAGAGACAAAATTGAGAGAATAATAGCTTGAGACTTGAGAGAGAGAGAGAGAGAGAGAGAGAAAGTGTGAAAAATGAGTGGGGGAGGGAAGGGTATATATAGATAGGAATTATAAAATTTAAAAAAAATAAAAATAAAATTGGCTGGGGGTGGCAGCCAACGGTCCAATTTGGACCGTTGGGGGAGGGGGGGAGCACGGGGGGGGGGGGAGGGGGGCCAACGGTCCGGTTCCGCGGAACCGGAACCGCGGAATCGGAACCGGCGGTTTCGGTTCTCCGGAACCTTGAACCGGAACCGGACCGAATTTCGCCGGTTCGGTCCGGTTCCGGTTCGGCCGGTTCCGGGTCCGGTTCCGGTTCGAACCGCCGGTCCGGTTCAATTTTGGTCATGTCTAACCGTATGTAATCACTGTAGCCCTCGGGGGGGTTAGGATTATCCTTATCGTGCGGGTCCAGGTGGCGAAGCGCTGCTTCAGCTGCTATCTGCATGACCACCTCGGCAGCATCAGTGGGTGATAGATTTTGAGGGACTTCATCCCCGGTCCCCTCTAGCTGCAGGTGGTGTTCCGCAACATGAGCCGCATTATCCATCACATTGTCTGCCCCTCTGTCCGGTTGAGGAGCAGGAACATCCTCCACTGTCCCAACAGATGTGGACTGTGGCACTGTATCCGCATCAATTGCATCGTCGGTCCTGTCCACCGCGACAGCATTCCTTACCCGCTTAAGTCTGGTGGGATCGATGTATTATGGCCGACGACACTGCGATTGCGACTGTATAATCACTAACCCTTACAATAAGGTATTGCAGACTGAAATATAATACGAATTCAAAGTGAAGTTCGAGCATACTCTGCCTGTTGATGTCTGGTAATCCGCTTCATCGCCAACTGGAGGTGATGCTTGCCCCATTTCCAATTGCCTCAACCTCCACTCCACATGGCCCAACCTCCTATCAGTTAGCTTCATGCGTGAGCTCAGTAGACCGATTTCCCGGTCCAAACGTGTGCTCATCTCGCTGAGTTGACCATTCATGGACCGCAACATCTCCACCGTCAGATTCAGCTTATCGGTTATCTGCAAAAGGCAATGCCAACAATTAGATGTGTATATATACAATATGAACAATTGATCATATATCAAATATACATGACATGAACAATTTTATTACCAATATCATACCTCTTGTTCGTGCTGTCCGCGGTGCGTATGTGTACGAGGAGCACCATCAGCCGCATCCGCCTCCTCCTCCTCTGGCACCTGGTCGGACAGGACCGCATCCTCCACATTATGGTCAATCCCTCCGCCGCCTAATTTGTATACGTCCACACCAACCCAGTACATAGGGTTAAAGGACCTCCAGAAGTCAGTGTCCCGCTCTGCATCGGTTGGCTCGATCGTCGCACTCGTACCCCGAACCTACGACATTATTTTATCATTTTTAACTTTACCAAAAATATTCAAAAAATTACTCAATTTAATTTGAGATTTGGAACATACATTCCTAAGGCCTTCTACGTAGTTGATTTTATGTGGCCTTCTTTTAGAGCACCACTTCCGACATCTGGGATGGAGAACGGAACGGATAGTCTGATGGCCCACTTATTCTCCACCCATGGGAATGTTTCGATCAACCACCACTGTATAAATCAAATAATTTAAAAAATAAGCCGATAAAACAATTGAAGTAAATGAAAAGTGCAGTTGGCAACCGATGTCACTATACTGAATTTTGTACCTGAAACGCCCAAACAAAATCGTAAATATTGACTTTCTTGCCAAGCTCCCCACTCAGCTTGCCATCTGCAGTGGACATCCGGATGTAATGCAGGCTTTTACTGTAGATATACGTACCCCAAGGGAACGACTAAAATGCAGGTAAGTCCTCGGCCATAGTCCACAAAAAGTCCTCCACTGGTGTGTGTTCATCGTGGCAAAGCAACAAAATTGTCACAACAGCAATATAACTTAGCTTGAGGACATCATCTGCAGGGAGGTCATGTCTGGAATCAAGAGCTACTTTGATGTCGCGCCAATTCACCTCCCGTTGCTGTGGGAACAGCTGCGCGCGTAAACTGTCCGCCTGCAGCGGCCTCGCTTCAAATTGTTCTTTATGAATTACGCCAAACCGGAGTCCAGTTATTAGAATGAATTCTTGCTTCCCATACCTATATGGCACACCCCCAAGCTCGAACCACATCTCATCATCCCGGGCTCCGGGAAAGGTGACCTCTCTAACCAGGACTTCTCCAACCAATTGTGGTGCAGAATACTGATCGTGCAGAGGGATTTGAATAAAATGTCCCAGGGGCCCATCAGCGAATGTTTCCAAGAGGCGATAATGACCTAATGCCTCACGAACAATTGTAAGATGGTGCAGGCCACAGTGAGTTGTGAACCGCGTAGTTGGTGGGATTACCCGATTAGCGTGAACGTACGTAAATTTCAACATCTGGTAGGCATCCACCTGACAGTGATTGACCAAAATTTAAAAAGGGAAAACCTTTATGTTATCATAACAGGAAGGCGATATCTAATGGGGTACATGAACATGTTCTATTTAGCGGGCCTAAAGTAGTTTGTAAGCCCTAAAATGGGCTTAAATTGCATATTAAGCCCGTAAATGAAAAACGGTATAGCTTGTGTCCGGAGTGGCGATGAGGCACGACGTCAATAGCGCCATGACGCCCGGTTGGCCTGAAATTACATTTTAAGCCCGGGACCCACGATCGCGAGCTGCCCAGCTTCATCGGGCTACAAGGAGGCAGACCGGCCATGAATGCAGACGGTCATCATCGCCAACGGGTCTTCATCACGACGAAGCGCCGTCGGCAAGACAGTCGGTCCGCATTCCGTCCCTCATCGAGAAACATAGCCGGGCCATGATACGGATTCCGTTTAAGTCTAAGCGTCCAACAAATATAACACAAAAGAACAACATAACTCACCTCTTGACGGCGGTTAGGGTTCGGCGGTGACGTTCAACACTAATGCGGCGGCTGCTCGCTTGTTCTGGGGCGGATGTGGGGTTTAGGCAGAGATAGCGAGTTGGGCTTAACGAAGACAATCACAGGGAGCGATCGGGTGAGTGAAAGGCAATCTGGGTTTAATTAGTACGGGTGTTTTAAATTTCAGGGGTAAAATGGAAGTACCAGGGGTATACGTAACAGTGTGCAATAAGTACTAATAATCAGGTATTAGTTGAATTAGGGTTTTTTGTAGTTATCGGGAGCGGGGGGATCGTATTAAAGTAAGAGGCATAAAATAAATAACCCCCAATTTGATGTTGCCTCTGAAGGATTCGTCGGTAAAATGAACAACCAAATTCAAAAGTATACCTATCGGGTTTATTATAACTATAAACCCGATACGGGTTTATTCGGGCATTAAAGCTCGTCCTATCCGGTGAATTGATATTCGGGCCAACAAGGGATTTTATGCTCGTAAAATGAAGTTACGGGCTTTATACACATGTTAGGTGCGGTGGGGTAAATTTATTGAAAACACTAAATATACTTTCCTCCGAATGTGAAAGGGTTTGCCATTTTATATAAAGACGGTTCAAATACAATGTATAATCCTTATTGAATACAACATTTAAAATTTCTTTATCTTTGAATATTTGAGGTTCCAATGACCTAAAATATATTCAAATTCAGTAAAAAAAATTTCGTCTCTTCCTCGTACGTTTGGGAGCTTCTTTCTCTTTCTCTATATGGGCAACTTCTTTATCTTTGAATAATTTGTCAGCCCTTTGGGCTGCATAATCCTTTGCATCCATGACTGTAAAAGAATAGAGCTCCATAGCCATTTCTTTTCTGAAATGTGCAGCTCGTTCTTGGGTCATCTCCTGTATTGAGATACCGTTGGCCAGGAATTCCATCCATTTGAGCACAAAAATCCCACAATCACCACCCCTGTCAATTGTAACACCAAAAAACAATCACCTTCCATTAATAGGACTAACACCAAAAACACTAACTACAAATTTTTATAAAATAACATATACTAACTCGGTTTGCTGCGAACCTTCTTCAACACAAAACCTCCACTTGTCAGTCAAAATAGTATCGGGTTTAAATATGGGGTATTTGCAACTTATTAGGAGTTTGAGAACCATATCTACCATATACTGGAACTTATTTTCATAGTCTACAGGTTTGGTTGAGGTGATAACACGAACAATCTGAGATTGCAATTCTATCCTTACCAAAACCTAATGTGTATCATCTATATTTGCGGGGCATAGCACGCTCTCCACGTTCAAAAATCCGTTGGAAGCAAGTGCATCTCCCCAAAACATTTGCACAGGTAAATCTGGTTCTCCGAAAGGCACCCAACTGCCTTTCTGAAATTCGAACCACGAAGCTTTCAATGATTGCTGTATGGGGCCAAAATGACAGTGTTCATAATGTTAAACACAGTTAATTCCACGAAATAATTTACAGATATATTCATTGCGTCGGAACTTACAGCAAATGTGCTTGGCACCAATGATAATTTATCATTGGTTGTCCGTGATTCTTTCATTCTTTTATTAATCATGTATACGTAGCTATCAATGTGCTATAAAAATTAAAAGAAACTTGAATAAGAATTATTAAATTAATAATGCAATTGGAAATTGATGCATCAAATTAAAAAATATCGGTTCGCTATATCGGGTAACACCCGATATACAAAACCGATGGATAGAATGAATAAAATGTGCCAAGCAATCAATAATGTGCCGATATAGAATGAATAATAATAATATGTCGATTATCTATAGCGGATATTAGCCGATATCATGCGTACGTAGCAATGAATAATGTGCCGTTTTGATTTTAAATATGAAATCAAAACTTACATACGCAACCGAGTAAGACCCGATATACGAATCCGATACGATATTTTTAAATACTTACATCAGATAGGAGCCAACTGTCCGGTGTGGACAGTATCTCAAAAAACGCCTTGTCCATTTCACAGCAGCTAGCTCTTATAATGGTTGGAATTTTTAAGAAATTTTGGTACTCCCGATGCCAATCCCCGTTAGGAGGACCTTGCGGATTCAGCTTCGGAAGGGCGGATATGAATGTTTGAACTCCGTCGCCCTTATTTTCACCGGGGGCCTTCATTATTGATTCAATGACTGTATTTCTTTGCTTGCCCCATTCTGTTCGTCTCCTTTTGAATGTCTCCTTAACAGGAGTTATAGCTTGTATTAATTCTAATGACATATTTGTTGAGTCGGAGGCCTTTGTCTCCTCTTTCACCTCAACTTCCCCATCCTTGTTCGCCTCGTCTGTGCGTCTCCTATTGAATGTTTCATTAACAGGAGTTATAGCTTGTATTAATTCTAATGACATATTTGTTGAGTCGGAGGCCTTTGTCTCCTCCTTCACCTCAACCTCCCCATCCTTGTCCGCCTTGGCATCAATCGTCTCTGCCAGCCTCTTCACCTCCCTGTCCTTCGGATCCTCCATCATATCCACCTCCCCATCCTTATCATCCGCCCTCTCCACCGCCCCCTCATTATCCTCCGTCCTCTCCGCCTCCCCCTTATCCTCCATCCTCTCACCCTCGTCCCCCATCCTCTCCCCCTGGATATCGTCATGGTTCTCATATATCCTATCAACCTCACCCTCCTTAACCTCCACCTTATCCCCCTCGTCATCCTTCAGCTCATGTTCATCCTGGGTGACTGTTGATTTGATTGAAAATTGATGTAAGATTAAATTAAGCATACGCTTTATGTCACCCAACTCGTTTCTCAATTCCCTCCTAACTTCCCTTCTCACAACTTCCCCAATTTCTATCTTTAAACCTTGAAGATAGTTCTTGACAGTCCTCTGTTTCTGTGGGTATTCACGCTTACCCCCGGCTTGGTTTAATGACTCCATCTCCACAACATTTTCACCTCTTCCTTCACCTCCAACTTCCTTTTCTTCGTCTGCTTCTTCTTCATCCTCTGATTCTTCTTCTTCTACAAAAACGCATTGTGAGTTCTTGTAATAATGTTCACCCATCTCCTCCTCGGTTGGCACAATAGGGGTAACATACCCTTTATTCTTCTCATCGAAAATTCCCAACTCTGAAATCTGGTCTTGGGTGAATTTTGAATCATAAAGTCTCCATTTGTTTATTCTTGGAGATTGACAGCCTTCTTGATTTCTTTCCACAAGTTGGAGGTCAACCAAATGTGGCATTACCTCAAACATAAATATCTGCATAAAGAAACAAAGTATATATTAGATGCCTTATAATGTTTTATATTATACATATCGGCTGTGCATATCGGTTCATTGAAACCATGTCGGTTAAATTAATCGGCTGTATCGAAGTGATAAAACCGATATACTTCGCAATGAAGACCGATATATAGTAACGGATGCAATTATTTAAAAATATACCTGTAATGTAATTGGGAAACCTCCCATGTCATATGTCTTCACCTTCTGCTGCTTCTGATTGAACGCATTCAGAATATGATTTCTGGCACCATCTGTCGTACAAATAAAGGATTCGTTTGCCCAAGGGAAACTGTTGGCCTCTTCCCAATGGGAGGCCAGGTGAAAATATATCATATCCACCTTCTTCGAACGAGACTTGGAATTGATTTCATTGATGATCATGAGATATGACAAAGAGAGAAGATCTTCATCAGAACATTTAACCTTGCCGTTAGCAATGTCCTTCCTGAATAACTCTCTCAACCTTGCACCTGAAACACTTTTCTTCGAGGTACAGTCAGGGAAAAACTTGGTAAACAGTTTAGGAGTTCCCACCACTTTGATTTTCCTCTTTGCTGATTCGATGTTGCCAAACTTCAACCCTGTTATCAGAGCAAACTCCTCCCTGCCAAATTTTACATCTTTTCCACATATTCTGAAGCACAGGGAGCCTACCTCGTCATTGTCTTCCCTCGTCAACAGTCTTAACAGTAGACTGTGGACTAATTGATTGCTCCATGTGAGTCCATCCAATCGTATACTAGGTGGCCGAAAGCAGAATTCTTAAACTGTTCCTCTAGTTCAGGCTTCTTCTTCAGTGCCTTCCTAATTAACTCAACAATGGCATCAAAATGATCGAGTCTAGTTATTCTGGCGTTGAAAAACTTATTGATCTCCAATTTAGCATCAACTATCTGTAGCAAATAGAGAAAACAATAATAATTTAAAAAACATATAGGATGTTAAAGAAAACATTCCAGTTAAAACCGAAATGTTAACAAATCAGCATTTCACGGTAGGCCCATGTCGACATACATCGGTGGAGTATTTCAAATCATGACAAAACAAAGGAATAGTGTTCTAACCTTCTTTTTGGTCTTAATCTGGCTCATGTGAATGGCCTTCTTCTCCGCCTTCTCAGTTGTGTTCTTATCAAACGACGCATGTGAGCGAGCCATTTTCAGTAATACGGACCTGGGACAGTAATGAGGGAATCGCAACGAGAATACAGAGCAGTTAGATACACAAAAACGAATGAAACCAACATGGAAAAGGGAAGGGAAGAAAGTCAAAGTACATGTGCTGGGCGGGAAAGTCATTGTTGTCCAAAGGATAAAAAGTCAAATCGGTGCAGACATTGGGAACTGCAAAGTAAAGATTTGAAGTGAGAAAACAACATCAATATAAAACAAGTATCATTGCATTATTAAGATATAACACCAAATTTGGTTTGTTTAAAGCAGATAGGAAAAACATATCGGTTATAACCGATATTACATACCATAAACTATTCCGGTTAAACAAAGTATCGGATATAAGACCGATATAACATGAGCGATCGCTAACATCTACATGTGTTGCGCGGGAAGGGCATTGTTGTCCGAAGGATGAAATGTCATATCGGGGCATACATTGGGAACTGCAAAATAAATATTTTAAACAGAAAACGCGACTAATTGCATTATGAATAGTATGTTTCTGCGATAAGATAGTGGTTATTTCCAGTTTGGTTGCACGACATTTAGTTTGTTTAAAGGATATGGGGGAAACTTATTGGCCATAAACCGCTGTCCTGATATGTTATATGGGTTCTTGGTTATAGCCATATAACATAACCAAAAGGCGGGCAACCGAATCCCCGCAAATAACGATAAATGATCGGCCGAGGTTTACACGACGTATTCAAACCAGTTAGGGAAGTGTAAGGAATTGAGGCAGGTTATGTCAGTTGTATCTGTCGTAATTTGGATCGGTGAAAAGATATTTCAAACGCATCGGTGTATACATATCGGTTAATTCAAAAACAATGTTGGAGGCATTAAGAGGACTCTGAATCAGATTTCGGTTTCATATATCGATCCATCGTACATGTGATTATCGGTGCGAATATCAAATATGGTTTCGGTTGCCTTTAATATGTAAGCAAACGTATAAATAGTCCTCATTGCATTATTAATAGTAAATTTAACCGATCAGACATTCGTTATATTTGAGGTTGCACCGGTGTCAGCCAACCGAACCGTTGCACAAAGTATGGTTGTGTATCCCATACGTTTGACCGATATAGTGGATCAAATAAGCTAGTATCGGATACGTTTTTAGATAGGATAAAAACCAATATTATTTTTAGCAGTGAATAAACGTAACCGACTTCCTTTTTAACAAATTGTTTCTTATTTTCATGGCAGTTCAATTCGATACAATTTGCATGTGGTAGGCAAGATCATAATATGGGTGTATACATATCGGTTTAATTTGTTGTAATCGTGTTTTCATGTCGGTTCCAAACCGATATATTATATTATATATATTCGTATTTTAATTCCATACCAGAGAAATATATAACCGACAATGACAAGAGAAATAACAAAGAAGAGAAAGAACAAAATGACAGGGAAACAAGAACATTTACATTTACATTATTGTAATCAACTAATGAATTTACAATCATTTCATACATGTTCTAAAAATGGAGCAGGCATCGAATATAACCGAATACATATAGGTATTGGACAAAGGATGTAATACATAAAATTTAAACCGATATCAATTAACCGACGTATCCGTACCCAACCGATTATAGTACAGCACCAGCAGACGATATTGCCAACTTCACTTGCCAACCGGATGCAGGAAAATCTGAGCGTGCTGAACTAAACAATTTAGCATCTTATCTGTATATCGGTACTGTTGTATCGGTTTCCAGCTTCATCTCTCTATGTCTCTGCACCGATATTACTTCCCAATCCGACATAACCTGGGTCATTTCCTTACACTTCCCTTGAGTGTCTACTCCCTTAGAGAACCCTGACTGAATATCCTCGACCACATGGGTCAATTCCCTCAGTTGCCTAACTGGTTTGAATACGTCGTGTGAGGATCACACGACGTATTCAAACCAGTTAGGCAACTGAGGGAATTGACCCATGTGGTCGAGGATATTCAGTCAGGGTGTAAGGAAATGACTCAGGTTATATCGGTTGTTTGTTAAGGTCAGCAGTGCATTGGCTACATACCTGGAATATGAACTAGCAATAGGACGCGGGGCAATCCAAAATGTGAGCACCCCAAGGAAAGTGACATCTACTGCTGGCCTTGGTATGGGATTCTTACAAATGTTGAGAATGCAAAGCGTGCGAACCAAGAGAAGTGCAAAACATAATGCAAACCCACTGATCAATGGGTTTGCCTTTGTTTTGCACTTCTCTTGCATGACCCTCGCATGCTGCTGCTGCTGGTGCTTTCTGAATCCAATCTATCAGTATATATATATATATATAGGGTGGTGGGAGTAGTGGGTGGAATAAATGAGCTATTAAAGAAGGGATACCAACAGTCGGCGAACCGAACGGTGTAATAAATGAGCTAGTAAAGAAGGGATACCAAAAGTCGGGCAACGGAACGGTGGGTGCCGTACATAAATTATATATGCGGTTCACATAAAATCATCAGTAAAATGGGTCTTGGGCATTAGGTTAAACTTCACAAAGAGAACGTATTTCAATATTAAAAAAATAGACTACCAAAATCAAAAACTGAAAATTGAATAAATAAGGCCAATTAGCACCAAAAGCCAAAACGTTTTCTGGTTATTGCGATATCCAATCCAATCGGAAAATTCACACTTCACACTAACGCGGACCTTGTATAGTCCGATCGGACACATTTATATATAAGAATAGTCCGATCTCTTCATGTGCAGTCCTTGTTTTGTCGCACAGTAAATATGGCTCCCATTTAAATAGGCAACGTAGCGTGCCACCTGTTAAAAGGAACACGCCCGGGGAATCGATTTAGAGAGCAGGCCGAAATTGCAAGTAATTTCATAAAATCGGTACTTGTTGCCAAAATTGAAACGATTGGATATAAACGAAAAAACCGTTCACCGTTTGTATTTTTGGTGCTAATTGGTCGAATTAAAAAGAAAATATTACAATTATTATTAGTAATCCATCGGCCTTGATGTGGTCCGCCGGACTATATCGTGGTATTAAGTCCGATAGATGGAGTATGAATATTCATTCGGATTTTATCAGGGAATCAAGTCCGATCATATATTCCTGAAATGATTTTAGATGGAAGCGATATCCTAATTTGATTCGATATTGTTTCATTAATGGAAGCGGTCCATACCACGATAAAGTCCGATAGGATCAAAATCTCCTCCCGAACATACATAAAGTGATATCGGTTATAACGTAACGGGTACCGATTGGACTAACCAGGTGTATATGATCAGTCGAACCCTTTCATTTGCATCTCTTCGCTTCACATTCTGTCTTTATTATAATTGCGTTGCCTGACCGCCTTTTCCTCTATTAGATCGTTATTCCCAATTTGGTTCTTGTTCTTATTCCATATTACTGATACGATGGCTAGCTCAATCGAGAAGCAATCGAAGGCGGCCAAGAGTAAGAGCGCGAAGAAGACGGTTCATCAGGTTTGATTTTGGACTATTTTCTTTGTCTGCTGATGTTTTGACGAGATTGGCAGCGAATAATTTGATATGAATACATACCACTGAGTTCGGGTTTGAGAAGATGAACTGAATCCAGAAAATATATGTTATAAACCGACGTATTTATAATATTAGCGGATGTGTTAGCATTTATCTCTCGCTAGATGAAGAAGGGGCAACGGTTTATGGCCATCATGTTCGGCGAAGATATGTTATAAACCGACGTACATAATACAGGCTGATAGGTTAACATACATCGGCGGCATATATATACACCACCAATATGGGGTTTAGCGATGGTTAGGGTTTAGCGTTTACTCCGTATGGATATGGGGTAACCGATATCGCTTATATTATATACTTGATCGGTTCCTTGTAACCGATAAAGATTGTATTGTTTAACTTAATATTGTTTTTTTATTTTTTTGTACAGAGGTTAGATGATGATAACTTGGAAATCAATGAGTTTTTCCACGCTCGGATTACTAGACTTGATCATTTTAAGGATACTGTTGAAGGCATTAGGGCGACACTGAGGCATAAGCCTGACCTTGAGGAACAGTTTAAGGCATCTTGTTTTGGACAGCTTGTATATGGAGTACAGGGACTAACATGGAGCATTCAGTTAGTCCACAGTCTACTGTTAAGGCTGCTGAAGATAGCAGACAACGACGAGGAAGGCTCCTTGTGCTTCAGAATATGTGGGAAGGATGTAAAATTTGGGAGGGAGGAGTTTGCTCTGATCACGGGGTTGAAGTTTGGAAACATCGAAGCATCAAATCGGAAAATCAATATGGAGGGAAGTCCTGCACTATTTGCCAAATTCTTCCCCGACTGTAACAAAAAGAAAAGGGTTTCAGGGGCCAAGTTAAGACAGATTTATATGCGGGATATTGCTAGTGGTAAGGAGCAGTGTTCTAATGAAGTTCGTCTCTCTATGTCATATCTGATGATTATAAATGAAATCAATTCCAAGTCCCATGGCACGAAGGTGGATATCAGATATTTTCACCTGGCCTCTGATTGGCCAGAGGTTAACAGGTTCCCCTGGGCAAACGACTCCTTCATCTCTACGACAGATAGTGCCAGACGAGGCATCTTGAATGCGTTTAGACAGAAGAACGATAACAAGACATACGACATTGGAGGTTTCCCAATTTCCTTACAGGTATATATCGGTGTCGGTGGATCATCGATATGGATAAACCGGTACGAATATGATATCGGTTATACAATATCTCTTAGTTTATCCATATCGTATCGATTATACCATATAGATATCTGACCGATTAGAACCGACATGTCTTATTAGAACCGTAACACTGTTCTAATATTTGTATTATGAAGCAGTAGTCTAATACTTATTTCCTTAATTTTGTATCATATGCAGATTTTTTTATTTGAGGTCATGCCACATTTGGTTAAGCTGGGAATTGTTGAGAGAATTGAATCAGGCCCTCAAGCTCCAAGGCTGAAGAAATGGATACTTTCACATAAAAAAATCAACCAAGAACAAATTTTGCAGGGGCGTTTATTTGATGATGGGGAAGTTATCCCCATTGTGCCAACAGAACAGGAGAGGAGGGAGGATTATTTTATTGAGCCACGTGGTGTATTGGAAGAAGAAGAAGTAAATAAAGGTGAAGGAGTCGGAGGGAGTGCAAATGTAATGGAGGTTGACTCAATAAACCAGGGAGGAAGGAGTGTTGAAGCGAAGGAAACAATATGTATAAAGAACTATTTAGATGGTTTAATGGAGGAAGTTCGGGAGGAAAGGAAGGAAGTCAGTAACGAGCTCGGTGAAGTTAGAAACGAGCTAAGGGAAGTCAGAAACGAGCTAAGGGAAGTGAAAAACAAGCTCGGTGAAGTGAGAAACGAGCTAAGGGAAGTGAAAAACGAGCTCGGGGCACTTAGGCACATGTTGACCCGAGATAAGGAAGAGAGCACCGACATAAAGAATATGTTTACTTTCATCTGCCAGCGATTGTCAATCAAGCCACCGGTACCTGAGGGGGAGGACGACAGGAATGACCGTGAGGTGGAGGGGGATGGGGAGAGGAAAGATGTTGAAGGTGAGGTTTCGGTGGAGGACGGGGAAGAGGAGACGACAGCAGGCGATGTTGCTGAGGCTATGGCTGTGGTTGAGAAATTGATAGAGGGGACACAAACAGAATCAATAAACCCGTCATTAGATGAAATAAAAGCAGATACTCCTATTAAGGAGACATTCCAGAGGGCGGGTGTGCAGATGGGGCACAAAAGAAAAGCCATTGAATCAATTATGAATCCCCCCGAGGGAAATAAGGAGGACTCGAGAGTAACATCATTCACCTCCAAACTCCCAAAGCTGAATCCCAAACCCACAGGTGCTCCAAGCGGTTATTGGGTGGAGGACTTACATAAATTTCTCAACGATCCAAATACAACAGCAGTTATCAAAGCTTCCTGCTGTTATATGGATAAGGAATTTTTTGAGATCCTATCAAAAAAAGACCAATGGCTCTGATCTGATGTAAGTCATTAGCTAACTATATATGTTCTGTTGTGTATATCGGGTTATAACTATCTGTTAAGAGCCGATACTTACTTACCTACATATATCCTTTGTTGTATAGCTACGTCGGCTACACTTTATCGGTTATATGTTAATTAGTCGGTTTCCTACATCGGTCTTGAACTGATATATATAGCCGATATATATACATTGTAATGTATCGGTTTCGTATGTAAGTTACGAACCGATATATATAGCCGATATATATACATTGTAATGTATCGGTTTCGTATGTAAGTTACGAACCGATATTTATAACCGTATTTGCTTATGATCTTTTTGGTTTAAATATTTGCAGCACATGGATAGCTACGTGTACATGTTGAATAAAAGAATGAAACAAACAAAGACAACCAATACAAAATTAGCATTGGTTCCAAGCACATTTAGTGTAAGTGTCGTAACCATATATATTATCTGGACTGGAATTTACTTCCCAAAATAACAAAGCATTTGTGATTTTGACCGCACACAGCAATTATTGAAGAGTGCGTGGGATTAGTTGAAGGCAGAAAAGTGGGGAAATTTCACGGAGCATGATATTCCTTGCCAATATTTTTGGGGAGAGACAACAGATACCAACGGATTCTTAAATGTTGAGGCCGTGCTATGCCCTGCAAATGTAGATGATAAACATTGGGTTTTGGTAGGGCTGGAATTCGCGGTTCAATGTGTTCATGTATATACCTCGACCACACCAAAAAACTACAAAACTAAGTTCGAGTATCTTGTACATATGGTTCCAAAGCTTCTAAGAGATTGTAATTACGACGTCTTAACACCTGGATTTAAGTTGAAGCCTAAATGAGACTTCAAGGTTCAAAAAGGTCCTCAGCAAATTGGGTAAGGTTAAGGTTAAGGTTATTCAGCACATTGTTTATTTGGATTATGATGGATATAAATGTTATTTGCTTACAATTGACAGGGGTGGTGATTGTGGGATATTTGTTCTCAAATGGATGGAACTCATGGCCCACAATGTCTCAATAAACGAGATGACCCAGGAGCATGCTGAACTTTACAGGTCTCATATGGCTGTGGATCTTTATGCTTTTGCAGTATCGGATGCACTGGATTTTGTAGTCGACCTTGATACCAAAGATCCCAAGAAGAGAAAGGAAAACTAAACTATTGTAATGTATATATCATCTTAGTAATATTGTAAATTATATCGTACCAATATATATGTTTTAACTGTTAATATGTCCTCATTAATGTCCATTAGTTTGACATCTTTCTATTAGAGGAAATGGATCGGTTACAGGTGTCATAATTATATCGGTTCTGATTCATCGGATATAAACCGATACTATTTGACCGAGATGTCGAATTCCTCAGTATTAATCGGTTAATAAACATCGGTTAATTAACCGATATGAATTCACCGATATTGTTTTCCCCATAACTAATTTCTTAACTTTCAAAATTATTTGACGGTTAATAAACATTGGTTAATTAACCGATATGAATTCACCGATATTGTTTTCCCCATAACTAATTTCTTAACTTTCAAAATTATTTGGCGACTTGTGAGACATCATTTATATGTGATATCATTGGTTCTGTGTTTAAACCTATATCATGACGTAAATTGCCGATATATCAATCGATATCTAGCGAAATGCATAATTTTTCACTCATAACTTTGGAAAAGAGGAAAAAATATCTTGTCGACGATTGGAAAATAACTAAATACCTAGATCGAGAGAAGCCGATTAATGTGCGAGCTCAACAACGCTTAAGGAATAAGAACAATGGGCGCGAATAAGACGCTTGATGAAGAAGCAGCAGCACTTTGGCAAGTGAATAACAACAACAATGGCTCTGAGAAGGACGAGCGTGAGAGATTGACGGCGGCCAAGTCAGAATGTGAGTGACAGAAGAGAGGGAGGGAGGGAGAAGACCATCCCTAAGTAGCGGGGTTATTAAAAGCGGGGCCATTTTTGTCCATTCAACTCACAAAAGTTCTAGTTTTGCAAAGATTTTCAAAGTGTCCTATTTTTGCATATTTTAGTAACGGGGGTCCTATTTTTGAAAATTTCCCAATTTTTTTCTTGAATTTTCTGGGTGAAAAGAAAAAAGTAAAATTCTAAAAAATTTAACAGATAGAAATTTTGAAACAAAAATTAATTTAATATTTATTTATTTTCCTCATTGGAATGATAGAATTTATAGCCCCCCAAAAAAGCTATTTGGGATGCCTTTTGATTTTTAGAGCTTTAAAATTGATAAAGAAAAGCTGATTTCAAGCAAAAGGACCCTTCTGCCTTTAAACAAATAAAAAAATTCCACTACTCTCCCCAAAACCCTTAACCCAAAATCACATTCGGTGCAACCAGTTTCTCATCTCCCTTCTCTATTTCAGGCAGCTGCGTTGATCTCCGGCTTCCCTCATCCGTTGCCCCTGTTTCACCTTCCTCGTTTCGTTCGCCCTGTCTTCTCCAGAGTCACGGCGTTCCCGCTCCGGCATCGCTGCTGCGACCATTGATCAGCAATTCAGATCTGAGAGGTATGTGGTTTTTTCTGTATTTTGTTGCCATTACTAGATTTTTTCTGTGATTTTTTGTTGTTGCGTTTGTTTTTTTTCTTTGCTGTTTAGCATTGCTGTGAACAGAAATTTTAACTGCTGTGATTTGTTGATCTTTGCTGTAGTTTGTTGCTATGGATAGATTTTTGATATGTTTCATATTGTCTTAAGGTATAAACAGAAGGCTCACGCGCTTCCTTCTCCAGTGACTCTCTTCGTTACCGACTTACTGTCGGCTGTCGCCATTTTGGCTGGCGATTCATTCCGTTGCCAGCAACCTCGGCGGTTCACTTCACTCCATTGCCATTTGAGAATCGAGGGGAATAGTCAAGGTAATGAACTACGCATCCTCGTAAAAATTCCCAAAAGCTTTTTCTTCTGTAGTTTCCATTGTTCTGCTGTGGATAGATATTTGAGACGCGGGTATAGAGTAGAGGGACGGATCTTGGTGATCTGTCAAGGAGAAGTAGTGCATCTAGCTGGTTCTTCAATTTCGACATGGTTTTTTTGTTCTTGTCCTTTGAACTCGTAACATTAGCATTGGAATGGAACAATTCAGTATTTATGTTGACAAACCTAGAATTTAAAAACAATCAACAAAAATGTTACTTCTATTATAAGCTGGATCAAGTATGCGTGCATGAACATCCCATCACCTCTACTTGCATCTATTGACCTTGTTTAAAAATCGTAAAACTTTCTAAATCAAGACCAACTGATTTAATGGAAACTGTATCTTAAAATATAAATTGGTTGGTGGTAATCCATATATAAGGCTCTTAGTGAATTGGTTCTTTTTCATTCTTGAAATTAGATAAAATTAGAGAGACTAGAGGAATGGAAGAATAGGTACTTGTAATTATAGGAAAGTATGAGCCAACCAAATAGAATCAATTTTCTTACAGATAAATAGTCCCTTGCTAGCTTTTCCTAGTTTCGTCTTACTTGTTGGGTTATTTGATTGCTCTTCCTCTTTTCATCTTTTTAGGTGTCTTCTTTTGGGTAATACTGGACAAAAATTATTTTCCAGAAAAGCATGATAAGATTGGCATGTCTTTTTTATGTCCGTTCATTCAGAAACAGAAAATTTTATAGTGACTTACAATTACAAAACCACCAATGAGATATTATTCTAGTGACGTTTCCAAAAATTCTGTAATAGCATAATTTTTCTTTCCCCTGTGAAGCTTTAAAGATTTCCCAGCTAATATTTCTTTTTAAAGGAAAAGGTGTAAAAGGCCAGCCATAGAAAACAAAGCATAATCAAACATGGTACATTTCCCCTCTTAAATTGACAAATAAGAGAGAAGCAGTAAGGAAAAGAGAGGCTGGTGAAGGTTACGAGGGACATTAGGTTGCACAAGAAAGTTGCTTTGCATCAATCCAAGGTCCAAAAAAATGTTTTCAAAGATTTAGAAGGTCCATTGAATGCATTTTTAAAATCTCATCCACACTACTCACTATGTTGCACAAGAAATTTGCTTTGCATCAATCCAAGGTCCAAAAAAATGTTTTAAAAGATTTAGAAGGTCCATTGAATGCATTTTTAAAATCTCATCCACACTTTTCACAAATATTTATAAAAATTTCTTATTTCATCCATAACAACTTGCACCATTAGGATGTTTCCCCAACCATTGAATACTTTTAAAGTTAAATGGTATAATCTGATCTGTTGATACAACATAACTCAAAAAACTATAGGCATTGAACCTTGGCAAAAAGAATTTTACGGAATCTACTCTATTTCTGTCCAGTGCTCTATTGGTAACTAAGAAGTCAAGCTTCAACCAATCCTAAAATGCAAATATATTTGAACTCTTTCACAATGTGCTTTGCTTTTTAGATGATCTTCACTAATAGAACAAGCAAAAGGAATGTCCTCTTGCATGTGACTTCTTCTTGAGATGTTTGTATAGACACACATGGCCTGAAGCAAAACAACCCTGCATTTGCAGCTTAAATGCTAAACAAACTTACTCTTCCACAGGTTTATATATTCACCAAATTAAATTGTTTCTTAAGTTTTGGCTTCATTTATACAAATATTTATTTTGGGTTGATTTCAAGTAATCTAGCCCTCTCTTTGGCACTTGATGCTGAAATACAATTCATTTGTGGTGTGTTTATGTGTACAACAACAACAATCACATGCCTTAATCCCACTATCTGTGGCGGTGTGTTTATATAACCCTTCAAATTGAACTGTTCTCTAGTGTTAGCTTTTAGTAATTATAAAAATGTGTTCTATAGATTTTTCTTTATAATATTTTGGAGCTACCTCAGTGGTAAAATTTCTAGTTTACATAGAAGAAAGTAGTCTAAATCCTTGCTTCATGTTTTCATTGTTCCTATATTAATCTAAATCCTTGCTTCATGTTTTCACTATTCCTATATCTGTATATTGTTTTCGTCCATGCATATGTAGCTAATAAAGATGAAATTATAGAATTTTTAGCTTATAGAATAAGGCCACTTGGATTAGAGCATTGACAAGTTCGAGTCACATGAACCTTGTCCTTCATGTTTTCATTGCTATCTTGCAGTTTTGAATTCACTGGGTATCTATCTTAATGAAATTGTTGCTATTACTTTATGACTCATAAGATGCTGCTAAAGTTCCAAAGTTGCTCATGTGTGCAGTGTTTTGTCCAGATATGTGCCTAATATTGATTTTCTCAGATTTATTTGGGTGGCATAACACCTGCACCAGATAATTTTGCTTAGTGTCATGTAACTTGTTTGGATATCTGTAGCAATGGAAGATGAGAAGAAAGCTGAGCTTGCAAGTCTGCTTAATGTCCTTCCCCCTGTAGAGTTTTGCTGTGTTTATGGTTCAGCTCTCCATCCTAATAATACAAGCAAGGTTGACCAGATATTTTCTCTTTTTTGTTTTTCCTTTTTCTTCATAAAGTTATGTGTTGGAATTTTGTCTTTTTTTTTTTTTTTTTTTTTTTTTTTGGGGGGGGGGGGGGGGGGGGTTTAAATTGATTTGCTTATTTCTATTATTCAACCAGTTGCAACTTTCTCCCATGGTATTTTCTTTTATTTTCTTATAGTCATCTATGGTAGATTACATTCTTGGTGTAGCAGATCCCCTGAAGTGGCATACAGAGGCAAGTATTGAATTACAGGCCTTTCCATATTTTGTTGTCCCTTTTTTTTCTTTCCACTGTTCTAATTTTGTTTGTTTGCACCCAAGAATCTGAAAGTGAACCAAGATCACTATGCTTCATGGATGGTGCAGCTTGGAGGGCCAAAACTGGTGAATTCTTTCTCTCCCTCTTCCCTCTTTCTCCTTCTAATATTTCACCTTCTCTCTTTTCTAGTAAAAGATACGGTAGGTGTTTAAATTAGTTGTAGTTAATGTTGTTTATTTGGTGGTTTTGTTAGATCGTTCAAATTGCAGAAGAAATTGGTGTTGGAGTACACTTCAACCCGTTTGTTTCTTGGAAGGACAAGGTACTGAACATAATCATTTATACATATTTACAGTTTTTTCAGCCTCTCTGTGATATAGCTTGCTTTAAGGATTTATTTTTCGCAGGTGTTCAAGTATGGAGTTGTTCGAATGGATGACTTGGTTCGGGACATACTGAATTGGGAGAGATTCTATTTGAGTGGCCGTTTACAGAAGCCTGTAAATCTTCCTCCTGAATTGCCTTTTCTCATCCTTACATTTCTTATCGTTTTTATAGTTTGGATATGTCTTGTTTGCCACTGTTTCTCTCTAAGGAAACAACGAAGTCAAATATTTCTAGGTCGATTCCCAAGTCCTTTGAATCTAGATATACAACATAAATCAGAGGATAGTACAGATCCAGTTAAATTTATTCTTGGTTTGGAGTACATTTGAAACGTTGATAGTATCTTGCAGATGTCTTTGAATTACCCTGTGCCCATCTTTATTGTGCCCTTTGGCATTCATAATTCTGTTATGCATGGTAAAATGGAATAAAGTGACTGCATGCTGTTATTTGCTTAAAAATACAGAGCAATTCATGGTCGTAAGGATCATTGACAATGTAATAAACAAAATGTCATCACAACTCCAGTTTAAAGACAGCATCTCACACTTAAGCTGATTGAGTATCATGCAGTAAGTAAACAAGTTGCTTCCTAATGTCATGGGGTCACATACTCAACAACTGTTTTCTTATCCAATCACAGGATTCCATCATGATGTTGGACCTCACTTCCCTAGGGAGTGGGGTCCACCTTGGCAACCTTATGATCCGTCAAGGACCACGACCTAAGAAAACAGTAACAAGTTATTTACTGTCTATTCTAGGGATATACTTATATAAAAAACTAGTAACTTTTCTTATTCAATGTCCTAGAAGAGAGTTGAAGTTTATTTGGTGTTTGGTTATGTAAAGTAGGGCTGTGGGATCCAGGTTGGAGTTTTAAATGTTAAGTGCCCACTTTCCTAGCCCAATTAAGCAGACAATGTTGGACAGGGATGGCAATTACCTGATATATTTTGTGTGCTACCCCGACTGTTAAGGAGATTATTGCAAGGATTTTTCAACATTTACTTATAGGGCATCTCTTGTTATCCCATTTGTGAGAGGCAGAGGAAGAGAGGGAGAGAGAGATCTAAATTAGTGTGGCCTGGATATGCATTTACATTTAGGGATCTTATTTAATTGGCTGCTGATAGTGGAGACTGATTTGACTAGCATGACACCATGCACCTTGAACAACTTATCTTTGCCAAAATATACTCATTGGTTTTTTGAAAACAGTATTGGGGAAGAGTCCAACTAAACCAAAACGTGCAAGGGTCATCCATTATTTTGTGGGCTCTAATGAAATAAAAATTTAAGGAGAGTGTCTTGCCACTTACTATAAGTGGTAGTCACTTGATTGTTACTGAATTTAAGTCAAATGTCGTTGAGTTCAAATGATTACCTAAGATGTGGGTAGCATTGTTGATATACTTAGTTCCTGGACCATTTACGGACCTTGTTTGCACTCCTACCTGAAAAATATTAGGGTAACGAAGATAAAAATGTTAAGAAGGATGTGTGGCCATACATTAAAAGTTAAAATCAGAAATGAGGTTATTTGTATGGTCGGAGTGGCTCTTATTGAACATTAGATGCATGAGAAAGATAAAGATTATTTGTTCATGTGTGAAGAAGACTAGTAGAGGCTCCTGTGCGGATAGTGGGGATGGATGAGAACCAGTTTTTATCAAAAGAGGCAAAGAAAGATCAATAAAAATTTGGAGGGATAGGCATGATATGAGTTCTAAGGGCCTTACAAAAGATAAGGCCATAGATAGAATTGGAGGCTGAATTCATGTAACAGAAGCTTGCTATATTGTTGTCTGCTTATAATTTAATTTTTATGCCCTCACTCCCCAAATATTCGCTTAATCATGTTATTAATATTCATATTTCTATTATCCTATTCTGTTGTTAGCTGTGCCATGCATCTAGAAATGTCATAATAGCTGAATTTGTTGGTTTCAACAGTCCATCTCAAATGTATTTTCTTCTTCTTCCTCCACTTTTTCTTTATCTAGGTTCAAGTACTTGTTGACGACTTGGATATTGGAAATGTGAACTCTGTCAATTTGAGGGCGGCTACCTCTGCTGCTTTGTTGCTTTCTCCATCTGAATTTTATGAGGTTTGCTTTCTCTCTCTCTCTCTCTTTCTTTTTTTTTTTGGATTTTTAGACCTCAAATATATTAGAGCTGCAAGGTTTTCCTTTTGTACTTTTTGGATGAAGTTTATTACTTTATGCAGGAAGATTTGTATGCTAAGATTTGTGGTCTCTCATACACAGGGGACTTGCGTATGCTTTTTGCAGAGGACAAAAATAAGGTCAGGCTGTTGCATCTTTTGTGATCTTCAAAGGAGGAATCATTTGTACCTTTATCAAGCCTTACATAGATTCAAATAAATTGTTTCTTTATGTAGTCTAGCTTCTTGGTTCTGGATACATAGATTTATTTTTGGACTGCTTATAATGTCGCTGTCAATGTATTGTTCCACCAATAACTACAAACATGTAATGAATTAAAGAAATTAGTGGACAAAATAAGTCAACCATAAAAAAGATATGAATTTTTGAGCCTTGGTAGCATTTTAAGGGTGCTCCTTTATGATCGAAAGGTCATGGACCTGTGTTGTGGAAATAGCCTCTTTCTTAAAAGCAAGGGGAAGGCTGCATACAAATATGACCCTCCCTTGATTTGCAAAGCAAGGGTCTTGTGTTATTGGGGACACCCTTTAAAAAGAATGTTCACTTGGATAAATTTAAGAATTAATTCAAGGGTCAAACTTTCACATCTGCCCTTTGTCCCTACATTCATACCCTTGTTTCACGGATGGCATTTGTATGTAGTATCTGATATGAGATCACCTCTCTTTAGGAAAACCTATGGCCGTGTTTCTTCTACTATTCTCATTTTTTTTTTCTTTTGGTCTTCTACATTCTGCAGGTGAAGAAGATTGTAGAAGGGCAATTTGAATTATTCCAAACAATGTATAAGCCATTTCTAGAAGAATATGCAACCAAGAATTTGCTGAGATTCTCTTCATCAGCTGGTAAAAAAGCAAAATTTTCTCAGGTTAGTTTGGATGCTTAACTTCTCTAATCATGGCTGCTGGTCTCATCTGCTCATTAATTGATCTAATAGCTTGGGCATGAATTATAATGCAATTGTAGGAAAATGAACTGTTAATTCTATAATTTGATGAAGTAATGTTGACATGAGCATCAGTAGTATATGATTTGTGGAAGATCTATTTAGCTAGCATTTAGTTTATGAAGCTATTATTATCTCAATCATTAGCAGGAGGTTGTGTTGGATTGATATTTGCTATTCAACATATCTAACTTTCTTCACGTCTTTCATCTTGCTTATGAAACCTCACACTTCTTAGATGGGGACCTTTATGTCCCATGCAACATGTTCATTCCATGCTGTTTAAGTATGCATCCGATGTTGGTTCTTCGCTCTTTTAGAATGTTTTGTTCCAAGGCATGGTCTTTAACTCCTCTCAAGTCTTCTGCTTTTTTCTTTTGACATGTCTGTATGGAATGGATTATATTGGCGAACAACTTTTCTTGAATCTCAGAGGGTTTTTCTTGTTATCAGGTCTTATGTCTAGATGGTCTCGTCATTTGTTCTTTTCATGTTTTGGACATTTTTGATAATATATATTTTTTATAAAAAATTCCTAGCATAACCAACCCTTGAATGAAAGCGCTTGTAGAATTCAGATGGCATCTGTTATGTCATGTTCAATATCAAGCTTGGTTCTAAAATATCTGGTGGGCTGCTCAACACCAGGATTGTGGTTTATCTGCAGCTTCCTCCCTCGTTTCTTTTCTCCCTCCGACTGTCAGAAGTGAGCTGGGGTTCAGGTTAGGAGAAAAGGTTAAAGTAAGCGAGTCAGGTATGATATTTGGCCTCTATAGATTGATCCAACAAATATATATACAACACATAATTGCCTCTAACTAATAAGAAGTGAATTAATACATGAAATTAAGTACCATCACAAGCATTGTTTAGAAGTTGGAGATGGAATTTGATGCAATGAATTTGTCTCTAGTTCAAGCCTGTGATTATTCCTCGTCTAATTTGATGCGGTGGGGGGTGGCAGGGAAACACGTATAAAGATGGTCATGCCTACTTTTTTTGTTGTTGTGTCTCAGGTAAAGTTATTCGCGAAGTTGCAATTGGATCCAGAGAGGAAGTTGCGAAATGCATGAGGAAGATAGTGAGGCGACAGGTTATGTTTTCGAGTGCCAGGCAAGCTGTATCCGGTCTGCTGACGGTTGGTGCTGTTCATGGAGCTAGATATCTTGCAAGTAAGATGAGGAAGGCTTGGAAGTCCTGGATTTGAACTTTCTAGGATCAGTTCTGTCACTTCTTAACAAGATAACCCGATCGCGCCCTCTTAATAGGAGCAGTTGCGACACCAAACCTCGAAGAACTTCCAACGGGTGTCCTCTAATTCAAAAGGTTGGTATTGTTAACAGACCAACCAAAACGCAAAGCTATGGATCAAATTGACTGTTTAGGATCTGTAGTGCCAGGAAGGAAGTGACTTTAGTTATGGGTTGCAATTTTAACTGTTGAATTACCAAAGGCAATCTCATCTAAATGTCGAGGCTTGTAGAGTTTATGATGCATGGAAACGCCTTCGGGCTGTCCTTTTGGTATTTTCAAAACATTTTTTGTACTGATAAATTGAGAAATACAAAATAAAAAAAAAAAGGCTATTTTTTATAATTTTAAAAATATTTCAAGATTGTTTCATAATATTAGAAAAGTATTGAAAATGTATTTTCAATTAAGAAGTGGGTTGAGATAATTTTTTTAAAAATTTATTATTTATTTTTAATTAGTAAATCATGATTATAAAATTTATGTTTATATTTATTTGAATATATTATGAAATTTATATTTATTTTTAGATTAAATAATTATTTTTTATATTAAAAATTATGTTTACGAAAAATTTCTTGTATTTTTTATTTATGTTTTTTTCAGTATTTTTTTTTTTGTAAAAATATTATTTATTCATTGTCATTTTATATGGTATCCATTTCTCTTATTTGTTTACATACAATCTAGGGGGAGAGATGATGAACTTCTTTCATCTTTTTGTGTAAAAATAGTTTGAATACAAATGTACAATTATTTAGAGTTTTTCTATGAAACAAAATGGAAACATAAAATAAACCATTTAGTTAAAATTATATTGATCAATCATGTCTGTTTCTTATTTGATCTATTCACAAAATAATCTACATGAATGAGGTTAATTAGGACTTATTTACATTTCTACTTATGGTATTTTTATCAGCCCATTATAGTTTTTTATAATTTTTATAAATTTTAAATTTTCCACATAAGACAATGATAGATCATTAAGAGGTTGTGTTAATATTTTGAAGTGTATTTATTCTTAAAATTTTTAATTTAGGTTTATTTGATTATCTATGATGCACAAAAATATTTTAGGGGCACTGTTTTAATATTTTCAAAACGTTTTTCTTTTTGAAACACTAAAAATATGTTTTTGGACTATTTTTGAAATTTTAAAAATATTTTATGATCATTTTGTAATATTAAGGAAATATTTTCGCGTTTCTATCCATAAAAAGTTTAGAGAGAATTTTTTCTACCTTTAATTCAAAATTTTTAATTTTTTTCAAAAACAATTTGCTTCAATGTATTATTAAATTTATGTTTATTTTTAAATTAAATACTATTTTTTATATTATAAATCATGTTTACCAAAAAAAATCTTTATATTTTTCCGTTTCTTTATATTTTTATTTTTTTATTTACATGTATCTTTGCTTTTATTTTATATTGTATTTATTTTTCGTTTCTGTTATGTTAATGATATTTTTTTTTTTCAAAACTAATGAGCTGATAAGTAAAGATTTGACTTTGTATTAAGGTAAATCCAATTAAATAAGCCAAATCTCTTATTTGATTCAGATTAGACCTATACGAATCTAAATATCTAGAGACATATGTTGCCTCTAAATAACTTGAAAGAGAGATATTTTTGTAATTTTCCCATAGCCAAAATATTTCCCATTAATATGCAAGCAAAACTAATTTAGTTATAAATAAATTTTAACTAAATTTAGCCAAACCTATATTTTTTTCCGTGCACTTTCAAGTTTTTTTTTATATGATTATTTAATTTTTTTATTATTTTAATTATACTTATAAATTTATATTTTTAAGTCAATTTAACTCCATCACTTTGATTTTTTTTTTTGTGTGATAATCCAAATTTTTTATTGTTTTAATTACACATATGTACCTGTATTTTTTAGTCAATTTAACTGTTGTATTTTGATGTGAACAGAATGTGATGTGTATTTTATCATCTTAATTTACTTTTTATTTTTTTTACATATGAAAGTATAAGGTTAAATTAATTAAAAAATGTAAGTTCAGGGGTGTAATCGAAACGATAAAAAATTTGAATTGTCACACGAAAAAATGTCAAAGTGCAAAGATTATATTAACTTGAAAATACAGTTTAGGAATATAATCAAAACAATGAAAAGTTTGAATAATCACACGAAAAAACATAAAAATAGATAAACAAAAATATGGATTTGATCATCAATTTTATGGGTATTTTCCTTGGCTAAATACATGTTTTAGCTTCTGTATTTGCATGTTTTTTTTTATTTAAACACTCAAACTTTTTGTTATTTCAAAGACACCCCTCAATTTTTTGTTATTTCAATTACATCATTAAATTTCTTGTTCCCAATAAATTTGTCGAAGTGTGCAATTGATTTGAAATTGTGGGATGTAATTGAAATAATAAAAAAGTTTAGGGATACAATTAATTTGAAATTATAATTTTAAAGGTGTCTTTAAAATAATAAAAAATTTAAATACCTAAATAAAAAAATAGTATAATTATAAGGATTAAAATATATATTTTACCAATTTTCCTCATGTATGAATGTTAATGGGACCATGAGAGAGAGAGAGAGAGAGAGAGAGCAGAAGTACGCTGCTTTTATTGGAATGCCTTCTTCACCAATGGAATCCAACCAAGCACAAATGGCCATAACATAAACATCAAAAATAAATTGACAACAAAAGATCAGAAGATCATATCGAAACAAACACTCCACAACTCTGCCATCTTCCTTCTCTTCTGCTTCCATTAATTAATTGGGCCATTTAGTTGAAACACATGGCAGCAAATGATAGGAGCGAGGCTCCGATCAGAGAGCCAACAACCGGCAAAGCCGAGGCGGCGTCGCTGGTGGCTGCCGGCCCTGGTGCGGGGGCTGCAACCTCGGCGAAGGCGGCGCTCATGGAGGCCGCAGAGACAAGGACGGCGCAGGCAATCTTCTTCATTTCCATGATGATCAAAGTAATTGCGGGAGAAACCGAGAATATATATATATATATATATATAACCCGCTTTGGAGACGAAGAATGATGCAGTTCTGTTGATGCAGGCCTGAAGAAAAATGGTGATGGAGGGTGGGTTCTTATAGGAAGCCATGGAAGCTATGTTTAGAGAAGAAGAAGAAGAAGAAGCAAATTCAGTTATTTGTTTATGGCTTCTTTGTGGGGGAGATTGAAAGTTGGCCTCGAAATCAGCTTTGAATTGTTCAATGTATACGTACGTGCATGGTTTTGCATGGAGTTAGGGTTTCCAAATGGGGTAGAAATTAATCCAAAGTGTCCAATAAGATTTGAAAAAGAAAGAAAAAGTGATAAAAAATGTTACATATATGTTAATATTTAGAAAATCGAACCGAGCCTCAAATCGAAAGGAAAGAGGGTAAAGGGTCAATGGTTGGATCGCGAGTTGAATTGGTACGTGTTTTTATTTATTAAAGAAATTAGGGTATAAATTTAATTATGATCCAAAGATACAAAATTAAAAATTAGCAAATCATCCTATTAACTAAAAAATAGATAGAACTTTTATCTTTTCCTTTTAAGATATGAGCTTGAGAAAAAAAAGAATGAATCATGGTTTAAAGATACAAAATAAAAGTTACAAATATAACAAAAACAAGCATTAGTAGAAAATTATTAATAAAAGAGAGGATGGTTTACCATCTCTATAATTTTGTCAATATCTAATCAACTTTAGCATTGAAATCTTAGTATCACTGAAGTCCATGACAACACTAAAATGGAGTCATTTTCAAAATGTTTCCTATCTTGAAACACTAAAAACACATTTTCAGACCGTTTATGTAATTTTAGAAATATTTTAAGGGTCATTTTATAATATTAAAAACACATCGTTGTTCCATGATTACATTAAAAACAAAAGCAATTCCCTCTATGATATTTTAGCAACTACCTTATAGGGACAAAAGCAACTTGTGTTTATGTTTGCTTAAATGAATGATGAAATTTATGTTTATATTTGATTAAATAATTATTTTTATAATTTTTTATATTAAAAATTATATTTATAAAAAAAACCCTTATATTTTTTTTATTTATGTGTTTCTCCTTGTTTCTTATTTTTTTTGAAAAATATCATTTTCCTGTTTCTATTTCTTGTCATATTCATTTTCTATTTTCATTTTTGTGTAATTTATGAGACAACTCCTGAGGATTGAGTTATTTTTTTCTATATATAAATTGATTCTCAGGCTGCAACAACACCATGTATATAAAGTGGAGATTTTTATGCATTGGCATTACTCAATAGGGATTAAACACTAAGGAAAATTTGGCTACTAAGGATATTCTTGATGTGGATATATATATATATATATATAATATTGTTTTGCCCTTTTCATGAGATAAGTTGGAGCTTGTGGTGTGAAGTGTTTAATTGGTGGGGTTTATATGTTGGGTTAATCCCCCCATCATATTTGGAACTTATTTGACAAATGGGGAGGTTTCATTTCTAGCTAGGAAGAGGCCCCAAAAATTTTGGTATATTAGGGTTACACTTGGATCTCTTGCCTAAAAAGGAATAGAGCAGCTTTTGACAATGCACAATTACCTTTTTTTGTTTTTAAATCATATTTTAGGCTTTTTATTGCTCGTCTTTTCCATTGAGTTCAAGTTTGGGATTCATCTTTCCTACATAGTTGTTCAAAGCTTCTTTAAAGAGTGTTGATCCATTGCGAAATTGGCAATAGAGTCATGAGAATTTATCATGTTATATATAGGGGAGTGTAAACGGTTTGTTGACTTGATTCGGTTACCGAACAGACTAAAATTATCTACTAATTAATTAAACTGAATCACGGAGTAAAATCGGACAGAACCAGCTAATTAACATGAAAAGTCAAACTAACCAATAATTGAAAAAATCGAATTCAAACCATATAAAACGAATTGAACTGATTAAATAGAAGAAACGCAAAAAAAATCAAAGAAAACTGAAATAATCGATAGAAAACACACAAAATCGAAGAAAATGACATCGTTTTATAAATATCAAATCAACATTGTTTTAAAATTAAGTCATTTTAATTAGTTCAATTCTTCTAATCTAAAAATCAAATCAAAAATCGAACTTTTAACAAAAATTAACTAACCAAACTGAACCGATGCAAGAAGTTTGATTGATTCGGTTCAATTCGATTAGTTCGAGTAAACTTAACTTCTGTTCTTCCTTAGTTATATATGTTTTTATTCTAATATTTCTCTTCTTTTCCTGTTTGATCTATTCTCTATTTTTGGGGCTTTGGGGGGGATGGAATTCAATGAAGCCGAGTCATATATGTTGGGTTGTTTCACCTCTGTTTTTATTGTACAGAAATGTTATTTAGATACAGATCATTGAGCAGCCATTAGGGTATTAATTAATTGTTCGTAATCGATCGGGAAAGAAAGCAAAATTAATCAAGTTGTTGCAGAAAAGGGATCTTCTTATTTCATTCACTACCACTTACAATATTAGGCATGGATTTAGCCCTTTGGCAATTACAACATCTAAGACTGATCGAACATCAGAAGTTGACAACAAATTCAAAGAGCATGTCAAATGAATCAATCCATTTCCCATTTTTTTCTTTTTTTTTTTTTTTTTAGGGGGGTCCCTTTTCGATAGCTTGTATTGGCCTTTTAGTCGAAGTAAACAGCGACGAGCGACAAAAGCGAGGCTCCAACCAAAGAACCAACGACAGGCAAGGCCGAGGTGGTGGTGGTGGCGCCACTGGTGGCTGAGGGTGCGGGGGCGGGGGCTGCAACCTCGGCGAAGGCCGCGCTCATGGAGGCGGTCACGACGAGGACGGCGCAGGCAATCTTCTTCATCTCCATGATGATAAAAATGGTGGAAAAAACTGAGGCCCGCCTTAGAAATGAAGAAAGATGCGCTTGCTGTTGATGAAGGGTGGGAGGCGGCCTGAAGAACAATGGAGATGGTGGCTGGGCCTTTATAGGAAGATCTTAGGGCTATATTTAGAGAAAGAAGCAAAAATGTAGTTGTTTTAATTTGCTTATGGCTGATGACTGAGATGGTTTAAGTGTATGGTTTTGCATGGTGTTAGGGTTTTTAATGGTGCAGAATTAGTCATCAATGGAGCCCCATTTTTTGGGGGTATTGTTGGACAATGTGGAACATTATCTGTAGGGTTCATCAAATTAAAATCGAACCTAGGAATCTATATTAGGGTTTATTAATCAACCCTTAATCAACTAAAGTACAATAAATTAAAGAGTTAGCTATAAATCTTAAGTCTTCTAATTACAAAACATGGTTCGTCAATGTTCTTTGATTAGTAGTCCATGCATGAGAGTTAATTAGTTCATTTAATTATGAAAAAAATTATTCTTTGTACTTTGATTAGTAGTCCATGCATGAGAGTTAATTAGTTCATTTAATTATGAAAAAAATTATTCTTTGTACGGGTTAGGGGTGAGTATTTGATTGATTTGGTTACTGAATCGACCAAATTACTTAAATCGAATAGATTGAACATGTGTTAAAAATCGAACCAAACCAACTGAATAGATTCTTAAATTGAACAAACTAGAAAAAATTCAAAACAACCAAACCAACTGAAAAAAAAATCTGAAAAAACCAAAGAAACCAGAAAATTGAAATAACAAAGTGTAAAAACGATGTCGTTTTTGATATTTTGATCGGTTCGATTTTTTCGATTTTTTCAATATTGAGATTGAATCAAACTAAAATAACTGAAATTGTCAAATTTGAACCCTAATATTCATGTTTAGGTTTGATTTTGATTTATTAAAGCCAACAAATAAGGTTTCATGTAGCAATGTTTAAATTTTGGTTCAATCATTCCAATCGTTGGATTTAACTAATTTTTTATCTAGCTAGTTGAATTAGGGGGATTAGTTTAAGACCAAAAATGGATGGCAATTAATATAATAATATTATTTATTTATAATATACATATAATATTTAATATATTAAGTCTTAAAAATTTAAATACACTTATAATATACATATGTTTTTCTTATAAAAAAGATCATATTAAAAAACAGAAAAAAAAAAAAACTATTCATACTGATTAGAATTGAGCCGATTTAATCTAGTCTTGATCTTAATTAATCTCGTTTTCAATTCTAGAATTTTATAAATCCCAATCCCCATTAGGTCCAATTTAGGACTAGTCTGATATGATCTAGATCGAATGAACACCCCTTCCATCTAGTTGAACCAATCCCCCCAAAAATGCACTTTTTTGATGACTAATTCTGCACCATTAAAAACCCTAACACCATGCAAAACCATACACTTAAACCCATTAGTCATCAGCCATAAACAAATTAAAACAATTACATTTTTGCTTCTTTCTCTAAATATAGCCCTAAGCACTTCCTATAAAGGCCCAGCCACCATCTCCATTGTTCTTCAGGCCTTCTTCATCAACAGCAAGCGCATCCTTCTTCATTTCTAAGGCGGGTTTCAGCTTTTTCCATCATTTTTATCATCATGGAAATGAAGAAGATCGCCTGCGCCATCCTCGTCGCGACTGCCTCCATGAGCGCTGCCTTTGCCGAGGTTGCAGCCCCTGCCCCCGCACCCTCAGCCACCAGCGGCACCACCACCGCCACCTCGGCCTTGCCTATCGTTGGTTCTTTGGTTGGAGCCTCGCTCTTGTCGCTCGTCGCTGTTTACTTCAACTAAAAGGCCAATACAAGCTATTGAAAAGGGACCCCCCTAAAAAAAAATAAAAAGAAAAAAAATGGGGAATGGATTGATTCATTGGACATGCTCTTTGAATTTGTTCTCAACTTCTGATGTTGAGTCTTAGATGTTGTAATTGCTAAAGGGCTAAATTAATCCATGCCCTAATATTGTAAGTGACTGAATGAAATAACAAGATCCCTTTTCTGAATATTTATATTAGTTTGGTATTTTATAAATTTTGATCTTTTACATAGAAAAAGAAAATTAAGAAAAAGGAAGAAGAATCAATAGCACGCCAATATTATGCATAGATATAACTATGAGTTTACGTTTAGCATGCCTAAAAGATAGATTCTCGTCAATAATTTTAAAAAAGGAATTCTCATCGTTATGGGCCAAGGTTTGTTGGTTTATGGTTTGCTAAGAGGGTGTTCGGCTTACCCGTTTAGCTACTTAAAAACTACTCTTTTAGCTTATAAGTTATGTGACTTATTTTGTTATCCATTTGTTAAAATTTAAGAGATTAAACTCTACTCAACTTTCAAGTTATTTTAGCAGTTTATTCAAAAAGCTCCACTCCTCTCCCAACTTTTTCAAATAAGCTCTCAGCAACTTATTGCGTTGATCAAGCAAATGATGAGTTTACCCTCAAACATTCCAATTATTTACACACTTTATCCATTCTTCCTCTCTTTCCAAACCCATCCCCAGCTTCTTTGTCGACGCCTCCATCTCCTCCATGGAAGCAGTTGGCTATTGCCTCTAGTCCCATCCCCATCCTCATCGGTTGCCACCTCCAGCCTTTATGGTTGTCGCCTCTTTGTCCCTCGTCGTCATTCATTTCCTCCATGTCCGTCGCCATCAGCAGCCGCCTACACCTCTATCGTCAGCATACTCCCCCATCACTATATATATATATATATATATATAACAACCAAATATATTTAACATATATATTGTATTAATATATTTTTTTAATAATTATATAAAATTTATCAACATCTAATGGTAAAATTTTATTAATTGGGTATCAATTCATAATTTATTTTTATGTATTTTATTTGTATTATATTCTGCAACATATTTATTTTAGTCTTTTTGTCAAGTTCTAGTAGTTTATCAATTTTTTCAAACCAAACACATAATTATATAAATAACAACTTCAAGTACATTTATTTAAATACGTTATCAGTTTAAACGCTACTCAATTTTTAAGATTTATATAACTTAAAAACTAAATAAATTATAAGCTAGTTTTAAAAAGAGTAAGCAACACAACCTCTAAGTAAAATTCAAAACCTAGAGGTTCCTTGTGACTCCAAAGGGTAGCGACTACCTATGTCTTCTCGTCATTTGTTTCATTTTATAGTATATATATAAATCTAAAATTATATTTGTATAGTACGTATAAATTTAATTATATTTTTAAATAAGATCATATTTTTCAATTATATAATATTATATATATATATATGCTCAAACAACAAGCAATTTCATGCTTTTAAATTAGTAATTTTTTATAATTTTTATTTTTTTTCTTATTTACTACTATTATAAACTAATTAATATAAAAAAAGTTGACTATCATTTTTCAAAAAATAGAGATCCTTGTCCTCGTTCCTATGTGCTAGGGTTTGGGTTTAAAATTTAGTTCAATTTTGATGTACTATTATGGTATAAGGCGGGGGTTAATTTGGGATGTAGGATTGGAATGAGGAGGATCGCCCCGCCTTCGTACCATGCAATCCCCAACAAAGGCTTGTGGTTCTTTGGGAGCGGATAAATTAAGTGTTGAGTTTTCGCACACTACTTATAGTTTGTTGTTTTTGTTTTCTTTATATTGAAAAAGAAAAAGAAAAAAAATATATATTATAAGTGTTAAATAATAAATTGGACTTTATGCAATATTTTGAAAATTGAATTGGAAAAGGAAAAATTACATTAAAGATCAACTAGGGTTGAATGGTTAACACAATTGTATCCTATTGTGTAGATTACACATCCAAATTCTTCTAACTTAATTTGTTAAAGAGTTTGATTCTAAAGTCATTAATAATAAAAAATTAACGTCCATGAAAGCACAAAAGAAATTCACACTTACTTATGAATTTTACAAAACAAATCCTATGAATTTTATCCATTCGTTACAAAATTCATCCATAAAATCTGTCTAACAATCTGTCTCAAAGCACAGACTAAAAAAAAAATTCATTTGAAAATACATCTCTAACCACATATGAAAAAAATTTACCACAAGATCCATCTCAAATATTCATTTGAAAATCTGTCTCAAATTACAAAAGAAAAAAAATGGTCATCAAAATCCGTCTAAAATCCTTTGCAAACCTTTCTGATGAGCATTTTTTTGAGGATCCAAAATCTGTCTCAAATAAACCATTTTTTTGTAGTGCTTCCAACCAAAATTCACACTTATTTATGTGATTTTTTTTTTTTTTTTTGCCTTCTTGATCTTGGTTAGTTTTGAGAAATTTTTAGATCAAATCATTATTAAACCCTAATATTCCTTATAGTTGGTTTTAATTAGGCCTGATCTTTAGTGAACCCAACTGATAATTAAGGTTGGTCATCGTCAAACAATGCCCCCAAATAATGTGCTCCATTGACTAATTCTACACCATTAAAAACCCTAATCCCATGCAATGCCATACACGTAAACCTATAGAAGCAATTCAGCTCTTCCTATAAAGGCCCAGCCACCATCCCCATTGTTCTTCAGGCCGCCTTCATCACCAGCAAGCGCATCTTTCTTCATTTCTCAGGCGGGTTTCAGCTGTTTCACCATTTTTATCATCATGGAGATGAAGAAGATCGCCTGTGCCGCCCTCGTCGCGGCTGCCTCCGTGAGCGCCGCCTTCGCCGAGGCTGCAGCCCCCGCCCCTGCACCCTCAGCCACCAGTGGCGCCACCGCCTCCGCCCTGCCTGTCGTTGGTTCTTTGGTTGGAGCCTCGCTCTTGTCGCTCGTCGCGGTTTACTTCCACTAAAAGGCCAATACAAGCCATAAGAAAAGGGATGGGAAGTGGCATTGTGAGTTGGTTTGGTTTGTTTTGCTCAATTGTTGCCAATTCTATGCCTAAAAATTGTAACTGATTATTGTGAATGAAATAAAATCCCTTTTCTGTATATATTATGTGACTTGGTATTCGACAATTTTGACATTTTGCAAATCAATTTTTGTTGATGGGACTCGGTTCGTGGGCTCGACTTTCTCGAGGCATCAATTTACATGGGATAATGTGTTAAAATTATAATGATTATTTTGATTTAATCCAAATTTAATTTGGAATCATAGCAAATGGCAGGGGCTCTCCCTTATGAAAAGGGCGTTAAGGGCGCGCCAAACAAGACACAATAAATAAAAAAACACAAGATTTGACTTTCACAAAAGAGTTCTTATTCTCTCTTGATTGTGGCGAGACTCGGGTGGTGGATATTAGCTGCTTTTAGTAGTGATCGCAGTTGAAGATCAATGAAATAAAAAGCAAAAATTTGTATTTGAAAAGGTATTTCGCACTTAATGTTTTTTTTAAATCCAAATTTAATTTTCTTTAATTTTCAACAAAGAATTGTATATTCTCAACACACGGATCACCACTAGGTGGTTGACACCTCCAATTGTTCAATTATAAATCTACCCTAACTTCATTCAAATGTTCAATTACAAAACCCTAAAATCATCGCATCTCTCTCTTTCTCTCGTCCTCAGTCCTCCACCATCTCCGACGTTAGTCTTCCGGCATCTCCTCATCGGCTGACTGTGATTTGCTCCTCCACCTCTGGTCGTCCAGTGTCCCTTGGGCTCATTATGGTGACTGTCTTTCCTCCACATTCAGCCATCCGGTGTCCATTTGACTCGTTACTACAACTATGTCCCTTGGACTCATTCCTCCCATCCTCGGTCCTCCACCACCTTCGACATTGGGCATCCCTTGGTGTCCTTCCTCTCATCCTCGATCTTCTAGCATCACTTCTCTCTTTCTCTCTTTTGCATGAATGCGTGATCGCGTCTGCTACACCTCTAGCGTCCTTTGGTCCGCTCTCTCTCTCTCTCCGGCATTTGTTGTCATCCTGCGTGCGTCTCCTCCCGACCTTTGGTGTCTCCCCCCCCTCCCATTTCTCTCTCTCTCTCTCTCACTAGCTTCTCCTCTGTTAGTCTCCTCCGGCTCTCTGACGACGTAGATCCAGCACCTCCCGTCTTCAATCTCTTGGTCTTCTCATTTATTTTGGCCCCTTCTACTTTGAGGGTGCCTTGAGCCAGCACTAGCTGCAGATCAGTAACCCTCTGGTGCTACTTGCGTTTGATTCCGCGAGTATGCTACTCTTCTCGTCTTTGTGGTTCTCTTTTGTGATGTCTTTTTGGATCAGATCTTGCTGGTAGTAAGTCCAAAAAGAGAAAAAGAAAAAGTCCAATCTTTTTGGTGGTTTTGTCTGGATTTCTTTATTTTTTTGTTCTTTTGCTATGCATTGCATTTCCAGTTAGCTAGGTGTATGCTTAGAATAGAAATTATTTTGGGGGGTTTTAGCCTCTATTACGTGCATGATTCCTGCAATGCTCATGTTCTTCATCTTTTCCATTACGTGTATGAATGATTTCACATGAAACGTATAAAAATGCTTCAGCTAAGTAAGCTTTTAAAGATAAAGTGCTACTTTCAGTACAGTAATTTCTTATTTTGTTGTAATGTAAACATATGCGTCAAGTGTTCAGAGCAGTGCCAGTAAAGTAGAGTGTAATGATATGGTGCAGTGCGATTTGGGGGAAGGGGTGGGGGATGAAATGATCATCAACGCTCATTCTAACATTAAATGAGAGATAACACAGTAATTTTGCATATCATATCGTGTATGTATGTATGTATATATATATATATATATGTAGCAAAGACAAGACTTGGAAGTATCATTCCACCCCCCAAAAGTTGAAAAAAAACATATATATATATATATAATTCTTGTATTGATCCATATGAGATTAACCACCAGACATAATATGAAGAAACAAGAAGAACGAGGGCAATCTTGTGAGTTGTGAATTCAATCCTTGCCTTGTGCAAGAATCAAAAGTTTAACTTACAATTTATCTCTCCTGACATAATTATAGACACGAGTATCAGGGACCGTGCAAGGATAATCATCTCAAAAAACAAGAAGAAGGAGCTTATACTGGTTAGAGATGTTCCTGATCATGATTGTGGTCTTGAGCTACACCCATCTTGAGTTTTCATTGGAGGTGTAGGCTGATAGCATTTTCATCAGACTTGTTCTTGGGCATTCCGAAGACTGACAACATTATAGTGTATAAATTTGTAATGTTTAATAATTTTGTTTACATATTTTATAGGGTATAAATTAGAGAATATTAATAATGTTAAAACCTTTTAATTACAATCATTTAACTGAATCAAATTTTACTGTCTAAGATGACTTCTAATTTAAAAATGGGCAGAGGTTCAATCAACTCCTCTGTCTTGTATCAAAAAATTGAACTCCTCTACCTTGTATCAAAGAGTTGTGTGTGAACATAGTGTATTTATTTGATGATACACATCATGGAATAAGTCTAATCATGGAAGAAAATTTTTGAAGCGTTGATTTTAGAAAGTAATTTGTTATCTTATAAATGAAAAAACTATTAATGTGAATATAATTTATTGTTGAATGGTTTGACGGACATAATGATCATTGTAGATGATTTCAATGGATTAATAACGAACGCATTACTCGTAAGAAAACATTATGTAGAAATTTGTTGGATAAGTTGAATGTCATGAAATGTAATATGGTAGAAATGATTCAAAATGAGAGAATACTACAAGAACAAAGCGAGAATTTTTGAAGAAAAAAAACTTCAAGAGAAAATAAGAGATACTAAACCTTGAGAAAGATTATAGGTGTATTATGAAAAAAAAAAAAATCAATTGAAAATGAAGCTTCAATTGAAAAAATTATGTTTGTTAAAAGTTAGATAATGTTAGGGTTGAGTTGTTGTATGTTGATTTTATGATTGATGAAAAATGAAGAAAATAGCTCCAAATATTTAACTTTAATGTAATCAGTGTATAAACAATCGAAAAGCATGAAATATATTGGAAAAGTATTTGGATTGGATTGCTTATATGTTAATGTATTTTCATCTAAATGATATAAATACGTTTCTTGTTTAATAATAATTAATTATCTTGATGCTTGTGTCTAAATCAATGCTAAAACATGAATACAATTTTTGACATTTTGATACACTTAGAGTGTGTTTGATTGCACACATTTATTATGAAAAATAATCAAATACTCTTAATTTTTCTATGAAAAAATATATATGATACAAATATTTAAAGTTTCTTTTCATAAAATTCATTTTCCAATAAGGTAGAGTAATTTTTGTTTTCTAAGCAATATTATATAGAATTAAATTCTAAGTAATGCAATCAAACACACCTTTAGAGTGTGTTTGATTACACACATTTATCATAATTACACATTTTCTATGGAAACAATCAAACACTCTTAACTTTTCTATGAAAAAATATATATAGTACAAACATTTAAAGCTTATTTCCATGAAATTCATTTTTTAATGGAGTTGAGTGATTTTTGTTTTCTAGGTAATATTACCTAAAATTAAATTCTAAATAATGTAATCAAACACACCCTTAAATTCTGAAAAAAATATTAATTGTGACCCATATCATATAGATGTACGTATTGTATGTATGCATACACATATATGATTTGTTAACAAAGTGGAGAACCAAAAGGAAAATGTCAACAAAGTGAACGAAGCAAACATGGCTTTGTTAATTCATCTTCAATTTCGTGGCTTTTATAATTTCTCCTTTCCCAGCTTTCAAAACTTGGTGTGATGGTTCCAATACGGCTGTTAAAGTGATTAAAAACAACACAATTGATTCATTTGTTTTCAACAGCTTCTCAATACAAACACATTCCTTCCTTTGATCGGTCTCTGAGTTAGACTACATGTGGATACAAAGACACTGGAAATGAACTGTAAAAAATAAAAATAAATAACAGCTTTCTGAGATTAAGGTCAATTTGATTAAAGTGTAAGATAAATAAAATTAAAAATAAAAAACTTACAGCAGCTAGCCCATATTATTGCCATGATAGAGAGAGCCTGCAAAATGAAACAAGAAACAAACCAATAGCAACTGGTCACTCTTACCCAAAACAAAAGGATATTAATAAATTATTGATTGGCATTGCGCACATGAAATAAAATATCTATTACAATTTATCAGACTTAATAGTCTAAATGGGCTGTTAAACCACCACCACCACCACCGAATAATTAAAGAAGCAAAACTTTTTACTGAGGACAATATTTTGGAAAATATCTAGATCATTGTCTCACCTTGATTATCATCAGGCCGTGGATGGGGCGTGCACATTGGCATCAAGGACTGAGCCCTACCAAAAGTAGGCACAATATCCACTCCCTGAGCTGCATTCCAAGTTTGATAGGGAGCACCCTGCAATGAAAGAGATTAACTGCAAAAGATGCATGCAAAGTACAAAGATATAACCTAAACGAGATTGTGAATAATTAAAAAAGATAAATTATATTATTACCCTAATCTTATCCAAGTACTTACCATCAATGATTGTGGGTATGAGATTGGTGTAAGCACGTGATAGTGTGCTTCTTGTGAAAAAGATTGATTGAATGCTTGAGCATCTTGAACTATATTTTGCTGTGGGGCCTTGCTTTTATTTGATTTCGAAGATCTCACCTATACATCAAACGAAAGTAACAACCATTACAATCGGGAATTCAAGCACTACACCTTGTTTTGAGGTAAGTAAAAAAATAAATTAAAACATACCTTAACTTTCTTGGTACTTGTTTCCAATGGGTCTTTTTCGCGAAGCTTCCTAGGGACTTCCTTTGCTTGCGAGCATCTTGGATCCAAAATTTGACCACTTGAAACTATTTCTACCTCTCCACAATCAGAGCTTGCTTGTACACTGTGTTGAGAATAGATATTACTATCAGAGCTTGGCTTCGCATTGGACATGATCAATGCATTCAATTGAGATTCGATCCATTCCTTAGTCGCCCGTGTTCGTTCTTCGTCATCCGGTACCAAGTTTGCTACTTTGGCAAGCGCACTGCACAGTTCATCGTATCTTAATTGCCCAGGAGTACACATCAAACCGTTATAATTGATTTTAACCCGCGTGTAAGATCTACTCACATCTCTCCTCCATCGCCTTAAGACATACCTTTCAGGAATTGATCTCACACCATTTCGGATTAATACTGTGACAACATGTCTGCAAATTATTCCCCTAAACTCGAACATGTGACAACTGCAAACAATTTCACATTTCTCTTTCTCAAACACAACTGCAAACTTTTTTTCCTTTACTCTTTCGTCAAAGATGATATCTTCTCGTATGTTGTACCTCGTACCCAATGGTCCCTCTTCAGTAGACACAACCTCGCAATACATCTTTCCAGTGAACTCTTCCTGAAACTCCTTGAATTTTGAAATTGTGTACACTTCTTGAAATTGTTTCTCCATCACATACCTTGATGCACATGGGACCATCTGAGAAAATGATTTCACGTCTGCCTGAAACTCCTTTTCAACTTTACACCTCAATGCTCGCTCATACTGTTCAACAAATTGCTTCAATGAGGTTTTCGAGTGTACATATCCATCTAAGAATGCATTCATACCCTCACTCCGCTGCGTTATTGACATCCCTGCCCAAAAACTAGTTTTCAAGAAACATGGTACCCAACGACCTCTTTCTCTATAAAGTCCAAACAACCAATCGTTATCATGCAGTGTATATTTTTCAATCATTGAACTCCAACCCTGCTCAAATTCTTCAGGACTCTGTGATTCAAAGACCACATCATGTACGACAGAAAGAATTAAAGCCTTACACCTATGGTTCTCAAAATTTTCAGACAACTTCTTCAATATATGCCATAAACACCATCTATGTTTCGTATTAGGGAAGACTATCTCAATTGCATTTTGTATAGCCCTATCCTGATCAGTGATTATTCCTGCGGGAGCCTGATCTTCCATGCACTCAAGCCATGTCCTAAACAACCACACAAAAGTCTCGGTGTCTTCATTGGAAACTATACCACACCCAAGCAATGTCGACTGTCCGTGGTGATTTACACCAACGAATGGAGCAAACGGCATGTCATACCTATTGGTTAGGTATGTGGTGTCAAATGTCACAACATCGTTGAATTCCTTGTATGCATGTCTACACCTATTATCAGCCCAAAATGCGTTCTTCAATTGACACTTTTCATCTAAATCCACACTAAAGTAAAAGCCCGGACAAAGGGCTTGCATTTTCAAAAAGTAAGCTTGAAGAACAACAACATCTCTTTCCCCACTTCTTAACCTCCTAACTTTATCAATGTAATTTCTGCAATCCTTTTCCACAAACGTCAGCTTCTCATGTCCACCAGCTTCAACAACAATTGAGTTATAACTTTTGTGTAATGGAATTCCAGCTATATCATTCATTTCAAGCTTCCGCTTCACATGTTCGCTCAACTGTCTATTGCATCGATACAACCTAGATTTGGTAGGACTTGTTTTATGGTTATGCTCAAGATGGACTGTGCTTATTTGCCATGTTCCTAAAACATCTGAACAGGCTGTCATCCTAGCTTTACACCCTAATTGAATAGTTGGTCGAGGCTTAAGAGAGGTGCTAGTTTTACTAGTTCTTTTGCCTTCTCGACTACATGCATATGCTGCATATATTACCACCCCATCATCATCCTTCTTTGAACTTCTTTTTTTAACAGGAAAACCCACATGATAAGCATATCTTTTGTAAAATTCAAAAACTTCATTCTCGTTATTAAACTTCATTCCAACCTTAGGGACAAGATCACTATGCTCTCCTGGCAATTCGTCATTTAACGCATGACACTCATTATTTTCGAAAATTTCCTCATTATCTTTGAAAATTTCCTCATTATTTTCAAAAGATTCCGCAAGCACAATATTATTTCCTAGATCAAAACAAGGTACAATCATATGAGAATACAATGTTAGCTGCATAATTTGCATTATCCACATACATTCTGTTTTTCTTGTTTTTTATCACTAATTTTCTCATAAATCAAGCAAACCACATTTGAATAATTTGCATTTTTCTCTAATTTTAAGTGAAAAAGTTACCATTTAGAGAAATTTTCATGGTAACAAACCGAGAAAATTAGCAATCCTATCACTAAAGTCCGAATCCACTTTGTACCAAATAAATCAATATTTACGACACCACAGTAGAACCAACCAACCAACCAAGTACAAAAAAACAAATTAATGAACAGTCCAACAGGGACAAAACTATAAGTTCAGCCTAAGGAGAATGAACAGAAAAGCAGCAATTGAAGCAAATCATAACTACCAACGTGCATCATGATCAGGGATTCTGACTCGAGCAAGTGATTCAGCAAAATCAATCAAGCAACCAGAGAGAGAGAGAGTCACTTTCATTATAGAAGGCAGGAGAGAAATAATATATAAAGCTCAAGACAGAGTAGCAGTCAGTCCCACATTTTTGACAAAAATGGTCAATTTAAGCTAACATCACCTGAGTACTCAAAACACACTCAGAGCCCAATTCAGGAAATCCAGGGTATCACAAGTTCTTCAATTGCAAACAAAGAAACTCAATGGACTACATCCAAACTAGCTAAATTGAATTCTCATTTCTGTTACAACAATTAGAGTGTGCTAGACTAGTAATGAGCATGCACAAAGGATTATTTCCCTTGATATGAAAAAACATATATATGGAGGGTGTATTATAGCCATTGGATATACATAGAACAAATAAAATCAACTCGTCTCCCCTCTAAACCCCTACAAGCACCAATAATACATAGAACAAAAACATCATCATTGTCTCAAACCTTAATCACATTATATGAGATTGATTGCATAAATTCTCGCTCCCTAATCAACAACTCTAAGCATCTGGTCTTGGGTTAACTTTTTTTGCTTGCATCCATTTATAAAATGCAACACAAGAACCCTTGCAAATTTATCACTACATAGCACAATAGTTAAACAAGCCTAACTTATTTTCTTAGCACTAGAGCGAGATACAAAGCATTGCAAGTGTTAGCCCCAATGGCATTTTGTCTTGAACACATGACAAAGATCCAATAATTTTTGCTTTGATTATCAGCTACCTAACGTAACTCCACTAATTATGCAAACTTGAAACCAATTGTAGATAAAAGGAAAACCTTTAATGCTAAACAGGTTGAGGAGATTACTCAATCCCTAGACAAAGTTCAAACTTCAACATATAAACATTTATTTTTGGATGAAGGAGAACTTCCAAGTTATTATCCTCCGAGAATCTTCCACAACTCATCCTTCCAGAACAATGACATACGGATACATTATCCAATTGATCCCAAGATTTTGAAAGCCCTTCACTCTCAGAAACAAAAACACCATTGATGGGGAGGATACATCCAAAACAAGACACAAAATAAAAAAATAAAATAAAACAGAAGACCATAACGTTCAATTCATCATGATGGTTGATACAACAATGTAGAATCAATAATCAGAACACTTTTAACTGTAGAATCAATACTCAATCTGCTTCACATATTTCTAAAGAAAAAACGACATTGATGCCAAGGAAAAAACGACACAGTGGCAGATTTGGGAAAAAAATCAAACATACCTACGTCACTCATTGGGGGTTTCCTTCGTCTTCGAGCTCGCCGGCGACGTAGGCGGGACCGGTGCAGATAGGGATTCAAACTTTGTCTTCTTTGTTGGGTGGGGATTCAAGAGAGTATGAGCAAGAAGGATGAATTTTGGGCGAGTGGGAAGAAAGGAGCCGATTTTAGGGCTGGTATTTTGGTTTAGAGCTGTTTATTTAATTGAAAATATCGCGATACTTTAAAATTAAAATATCACGATATTTTGGAGGTGTCAACTAAGGTGTTATCCAAGATCTGCAGATAGTATTTCTCCGAGAAAAAAATTTATCGAAAGTCAGATAAGTTGACAAATAGACTTACAAAATAGGTGCTAAAAGATTAAAATGTCCTCACCCACATTACATTGCACTTTTTTTAATATAATGTAGGTGATGACATTTTAGTCTTTTAATCTCTATTCTGTAAGTTTGTCTGACTTTATAAAAGAACTCCTTCTCCAGTGAAAAGACATCTATCACTACCAAAAAATGCTACTTGCACAATTTGAGGGTTACAACTCTACTCTAATTACAAATTTATTCCCCATCTTAATTATAAATTTACCCTCAAATTCAGTATCCCCAATTTGATATCTACTTTCTCATGCATTCCCCCCCCCCTCTCTCCCCTCTCTTTCTTTTCTCATTGTAGCCACAGTCATTTGCCACCGATGTAGTCACCTCCACCATTTCAGTCGCTGCCTACACCTCTATCTTGTTCTTTTTTCTCTCTTTTTCTTTCTATCCCTTTTTTCTTTTCTCGTTCTCATCATTGTTTGCCACCAATGCAACCACCTTATTCATCATTCACCTCTCTTACTGCCTCTATTATTGTTCACCTTCGTTGTTCCAGCCATCAACATCTCATCTACTCGCTCTTCACCTACTCTCTCTTTTTCTTCTCCCCCTCTCTCTCTCTCTCTTCTTGTTCTCGCCATCAATGCAGACATCGTTGTTTGCCGCCATCAACGCTTCTGGCTGCCATTTGCCTCTATTGCAAACTCCATCATCGTATGCCTCTGTCGTTCTAGATGTCGCCAACGCTTCCATCTTCTTTACTTTCTCTGGATCCTCTTATTTTGGCCCGTAGCTTCTCCTTTCCATTTGTCATTGTTTCTTGCCATTTACCGAAAATGTATATTTTATCGAAATATCTAAATATAAATATACACAAACTAAGTATATATATTATACAAAAGATTTACATATATATAAATATACACAAATATATTTTTTAAATTCAACTATAAACTAGAAACATATTATACAAAATTGACCAAATTAAACCCATTTTGTAACTTTTAAAAATTTTAGCTTGTAGCATGTCGAAAATTTTAAGAGCATAGTGTGGCTTGCTATTTTTAAAAAATTATTTTATAGTTTTGTTCCATTTTTTAAGTTATAAAATGAAAATCAAACTAAAAATCATAATATTATAATATTTATTTTTAATAAAAATATATATTCATATATCCATCAAAATATAGTTATATTTATTCTCTTTATCATTCATACAAAACAAAAAAAAAATTATGTATTTTGTAATTATGTTATGTATAAATAATTATATTTTTTATGTTATTATTTATTTATATTGTTTGAATTAAAAGGTCAAACATTGTATGTAAAGTTGTAAAAAATCATAGTATTATATTTCACAAAAGTTAAAAATTGTATGTAAAAGTTATACAAAATCATATTATCATATTTCACGTTTATGTAAGTAATACAAATAAATAATAACATAAAAATATACTTTAACCCAAAATATATTATTTATGTATATCCTTGTTTAATCTATATTTTTGTTTAGAAAATATGTATATTTAACTTGAATTTATATACAAATACATTTTTAATAAATATATTATATATTTATATATGTGTTAGTTTAAGTTTTTAAAAATTAGAAGCAAAATGGTCAATTCATACAACTTGTTAACAATGTGGTGTTTTTATCATTTATGATAGGCTAAGAATGCATATTTTTTTTTCAAAATTTAAAAAATATTAAGTGCAATATATTGAAAAATAAATATAAAACTTTTTTATAGGAGAATGACAGCGAACGGCGAACGACGAATGGAGAAGAGAAGCTACAGGCGACAACGAGAAGACCCAGAAAGAAAGAGAGAGAGAGAAGGAGATGGAGGCAGCGATAGTGGTTGGAACGGTGACCAAAAATGTTGATGGCGGCTTCGATGGCTACAAAGGCAGCTACGTCTTTGGCGAACGGTGGCGGCTGCAACGACAATGAGAGAAAGAGAGAGAGAGAGATGAGAAAGAAGAAATAAAGAATAGGTGAGATGGAGGTGGAAAAGATGCTAGAGGCAACAAAGGGGGTCTGAGTAAGTGAGAGAGAAAGTGTGAGAGGCATAGAGTAGGTAAGAGTGTGAGAAACACAAACTTGAGAGAGAATCTAAGGCCGGAAAGTTTTAAGAGAGAGAGAGATGCCACTGCTGGAGGGGACTCTAAAGGACCGACGTTGCTACTGGTGAAAATCGACGATGTCAGGAAGAGATGCATGCTGGAGGTGTAAGAAACGCATGTCAGAGCTGTACTCGCTACGGAGTGCATTCAATCCATGGTCGAGAAGCGATCGATCGAAAATGTCAGAGATTGTTGCTGGCGATAGTGGGAGATGAAGCCAATGGGGATGTCCAATTTTTGCGATAGTGAATTTTTGCTTCAATGCAAATGGATAAGAAGCGAAGATGATGGTCGTTGTTGGTGAGGATTGACAATGATGAGAGGATGACACAATAATAAAGTGAGAGAGAACAATGTGAGTATTCAAAATATTAGCGATTAATCAAAATATTTTAGTGTCAAATATCGCGACAACTCATGGTTATCAACTAAGTTGTCACCCAAATTGTGCAAGTAACATTTCCCATCACCGCCACCCAAATGGTGCCATCTCATCCAATCACAGGGATGCCAGCTGTTCCGTGAACCAACATAGCTGTCAAGTGTCACCCTTTCGAACTTCTATATACGAGCCCTTCACTCTGTTCCCCCAGCATCAATCACTCTCTCTCTCTCGATAAGCCCTCGTTACACAATCTTTCCGCAATTCGGCTCTTCCTTTTGGAAATGGCGCGCGTTAGCGTCTTTCCTCAAGGCAGCCATGCTCGGCTTCGTCGCCGCGGTTCTCTCCGCCGCCGCCGTCCTAGCGCAGGACGGAGTCGCGGCTCCGGCCCCGGCACCTGATGCCGGTACAGCCTTCTCCCTGCCGCTTTCCATCGCCGTCCTCGGTTCCCCACTCCTCGTCTCCCTTGTCGCTCTCTTCAAGCAGTGAATTTGTTGAGAATTGAGATCCTGGATTCATTCTTTGACAGATTTTATAGATTTTCTTTTTTATGTTCTTTCTATATTGATTTTCCATCATGTCATTTATTGGCTGAATATTGAATAAAAATCAAATTATTCCTGTACTATTTGATTAATATATATTTTTTAATTTTTTTATAACACGATAAACTTAAAGGGTTTTCGATTATAGAGAGTGTTTGGCTCGAGTTGTCTCGCATCCTCTAAAACTCATGTTTTGTCTTGACCCAATTTAAGTACGTGGACATATTTATTACGAGTTAAAAATTAAAACTTAATTTTTACGATATAAATGAATATGCAGTCTGACATTAAGACATAATTAAATTCACAATTTTGAAGTATTTCAAATTTTAGAATATTTAGGATAGACCAGTTGTACTAAGAGGTTTTGAGTTTTGAGTAACATCATTTTACTTTGATTATGACTGAAATTATTATTATTTAGTAATTTTATCCAAAAATTCTTTATAAATTTAATAAGATATATAATTGATGTGTAAAAAAAATAAGTTTAAACTCAAAATAGGTTTAAGAAAAAAAATTCAAGAAAAAAGCTCAAAAAACCTTTTCGATATAATAGTCGTTATTAAGAATTTCTCGAGTATCTTTAGGAGACCCTTTTAGAGGTTTTTCTTAAATCTAAAATACGTCAACTCATTTTTAATGTCTTTGCCTAAAAATTTGAGATAAATAATTTTAAAATATGAAAATATTCTTTCACTTATCGATTTCAGTTTTTATAAATAAGGAATACTACTCAAATTATACTTTTTTTTAATATTATATACTTATCACACAAACTAATTTAAGCTTCAGAGAATCGGCATGAGAGATACCTCACGCCCTTAATCTTTTTTTGTTTTACAAGTCTTTCGAATATATTAATATGTTTTTTTATCATATTATTTTAAGAAATATTTTAATAAATTATTTTATTTTATAGATAAAGTGCACCCAATATCAATCATCAATTTTGTACACCTCCTTAATAGGAGTGAATGAAATCCCTATCATTTTTAAGTTAAAATTAATTCAAAATTTATCTCTTATCTCATCTTTCTCCCCTTCCCTATTCTTTTTTATCGACTATTTCTTATTGCCATTGTCTCGCCTCCTTTTGCTACATTCTCTCATGTTGGGGAGGTGAAAAAAGAGGATGCAACGGGAAGGTGGCGAAAGTAAAAGAATGATAAAAAAAGAAAAAAAGAAAAATGTGATGAGTGTTTTTTGTTAGAAGAGTGAATCCTAAAATAACTTTTTTGCCGCTTAAATTAATAGGGTGACTTAAAAAAAAAAAAAAAAAACTAACGGGAGTGAACAAAATGGCACTCTAATCATCATACCTGGCAAGTGACAACTTAGCCTGCAGAAACAGTGCACTGTTTGGCCAATATTGTCAGTGCTAGCCATCCCATTAGCTGTCAATATTTCCTTTGGTTATTCCACTTTGAGTTTTGAATTTTAAAATTTATTTAATTATTATTTTTCATTTTTTTCCCAAAATTAATGATGACATCCTTCTCTTAGCAATGACTTCAAGTGAACTGATCATATATTTTTTGAATTTTTATTTTTTATCAAATTAATTTTTGAATTTTTTTAAAAATATATTTGACAATAATAAAAGTTCCGAAGGAATCAAATACCCAAAATTTAGATAATCTATAGTCAATTAACATAATGCTACTAGTAATTAACTTATTCATCTGAGTTGTCTTAAATAGTTTATAATTTCTTAAGGGGTCGTTTGGTATGGGAGAAGTTTTTAAATTTTTGGGGTTCATGATTTTCGGGAATGCTCTTGGAAATATTTGATTCCCAGAATTTATGCAATTCTATGTTTGGTTAGGTTTAAATATTTTAAAAAATGTTGAGTATTTTTTTTCTGAGAATCTTACATTTCTATGTTTGATTTAAATGTAACATTTTTGAGAATTCATGTTTTTTTTTCAAAATTACTCTTATTTAGTATTTTTTATTTAAAAATAATAAATTCCTTCTACTATATAAAATATTAAGACCCATAACATTTTTAAAAAGTCAAACAAATGTCATTTTTTTACACATTATGTATGTATATGCATGTGTATATGTATATAATATATATACATAATATATATTTGTATGAATATCTACTTTAATATATATATAATATTTTATAATAAATAATATAAATATATATAATATGTTTGTATGGGGTTATAAAAGAATAAGGGGTGTTTTTGTCTTTTTTTTTTTGTTAAAAACATTCGTAAGTCCATGGGAAACTTGGATTCCCAAACCCCCATGAAAATTTTTTTGTGGGAAAATTGGTTAAAAATTATTTCTAGGAATCCTATTTTCTAGAATTCTTTTTATAAAAAAGTTGTATCAAACATGAGAATATAGATTCTCAACCTAACATTTTCAAGAATCTTAAAATTTTTCCCCTTCCAAACGCTCCCTAAGAGTTTCTGTCCTCAGAGTTCATCTATTCTTTATTTTGTATTATTAATTTTTTTATATTTTTATTTCTTACTCGGGATATGCGCTCGATGTTTGTGTACAGTTATTTTTTTTCCCTAATCATAGTGAAATTAGGTCTCTCAAACCTATCATAATTTCCCTAGTCAAAACCATAAGGATTATCAGGTGGGATAAAATTACCTCAATCAAATTAAAATTTGAAGAGGTCTCTTAATAAGATATGATCATCGATTGAAATGGATGAAAATTTAAATTTTACATAGCCGACCCAATAACGAAAATTAAGGCTAGTGGTTGTTGTTATTGATGATGCTATCAACCAAACAAGCATAAATTTGTTCCACAAACATTTGTATAAGATGTGTCCCTGTGCATTTACATGTAGAAATGGGAAATGGAGAATCCTATTTTCCTTCTCCATCTATTTGCTTTTTATGTGCATTCCAATGGCTCATCTTTCCTATATATATGTGCGTGTGCGTGTGCGTGTGTATGTGTGTCAAGATGCAGCACCTTTAGATTCTTGAATGTCAAGCTCATGCTCAGCTACCATAATACAGGAGTCTGCCTCAAGGGGCAAGGCAGGGCTCTTGTCACTGGGTGCATTCAGCATTTCTGTTGTGCATTGTACATCAGGCACTATGCCGACCTGATCGATGTCATGACGCGCTGGTGACAAATACTTCGCGACTGTCACAAAGAGAGCCGACCCATCGTGCAGCTCTGTAACACTCTGCAGTTGAAACAATGAAAAGAAAAAACACAAAGAGAAACGATTATGAAGCTAGGACATGCTATTTGTTTTGTTGCAGAATTTACAGCAGCGATGCGAGTTTGAGTGATTCGTATATGAAATAGGGACTCAAAATGCATAGAGCTGCAGCATCTGTACTGGGAGATGGAATCAGGAAACGAAAAATTAGCAAACCTGAATTTTGCCTTTGCCAAAGGTTTTGTGCCCAACAAGAACAGCTCGGCCATTGTCGTGTAGGGCTCCCGCCAGAATCTCGCTTGCGCTTGCGCTTCCTTCATTCACCTGTTTCGAAAGAGAAAACAACATGATAGCCAAACTTCATGGTCATTATAATTTTTGGGGTGAGAAGTCCTAAGAAGAATTTAAATGTTATAGAACTTTTAGTGACTCGACAAAATAAGAAACGAGATTACATGTAATAGGGTTGAAGCGGTATCTATTGAAGATAAGATATGGGAGTAGCAATTAAGATGGTTTGAACATAAATGTCCACAGATGCACTTGTAGGATGAGCTGATGGAAAGGAAAAAGTGTGTAACAAAAACGAAGACAAACCCTTAAAAACAAAGCATATATAGATATAATGGTCTTATAGAGGATATGATTGACAGTCTATAAATTATTAATTATATAGCCAACCTCATTTAGTGAGATTAAGACTTGTGATTATTTAAAACTTAAAACAAGTGGATCGCGTATATGGCATGGCCATTGACCATGTTGATAGAACTTATCTATCGATACGAGCAAATATAGCTCTCCAATCATTTCTACGTATAATATTATCTTTTGTAAGGCTCTTATAACTTGTACCATACCTAAGAATCTCCCATTAGGTTTTTTTTGGTCTTCCTCTACTATTTTACAAAAGACTTATTCCATTTCGCCAACTCTTCTCATAAAAGTTATTATTAATTTTCCTTTCACATGACCAAACTATTTTAATCGTGGCTCATGCATCTTATCTTCAATTAGAACGACTCTAACCTTACTACGGATAACCTTATTTCTAATTTTATCTCTAGAAAATAGAATAAATTCAAATTAAGGGTTGAACACTTACGATCACAACAAGCGGATCATGTGTAATGGCATGGCCATTGACCATGTTGATAGGTACCATATCGCCATCCCTATCGATCGTGTTCACAAGAGTCTCATTACCATCAAGCCAGATTTGGGCAACATCAAGTCCTGCTTTAACCAAGCCTCCCTATAAAACATTTTGCAAGTACAAAGAAGAAACTCTTGAAATAAGCAAAAATGGGTGGGAGACAAATGAATTTTACAAACTTCTCCAATGATTTGTAAAGAATTATATGAGGTTACCGGATTATTCCGCAGGTCCAGTATGTATGAGTGTACATCCTGGTTCTCCATGTCATGAATTGCATTTTCCATGTCAGCAGCAGCATTCTGTAGTAGTAGACTTAGGAGGTTTTATCTATCATTCATGCATAAAACTGTATCTGAAGAGGAGCACCAGCCTCTGGCAATCTAGTTACACTCATTATATGCTGTAAAAGCTGGAAAAACGATGACTGAAAACTACCTGGGAGAAGGCTGACAGCTTTACGTATCCTGTCTTTGATAGGCGGCCATCTGGAGTTCTGTGAGGGATGATTGCACTGGATATCGGTGAAAGCTTAATCACTTCACGAGCTAGATTGACCTGCAAGCAGAAAGGGTATAATTCTGCATCAGTTCATTAGATAAATGTAAAGAAGTTAAAAAATCACAAGGGCCTAGGTCGAGCTCATTTTTTATGGTGCAGCAGACCACTTTCTTAAGCTGGATGGCATATGTGAAACCAACAATTCTACCAAGGCAATCCATAGCATTAGTTTCATACCTCTCGAAAACCAGAATTGCTGCTTGAGTCATTACCCTGAAAAACATGAATAAGTGAGATTGGACAGGATTCTACATGTACTAAGAAACTCCAATTTTTCTTCTTTATCAGGATTTCTTTATGTCAGATTAAAATTGCCTACTGCAGGAGCTTGATAATAAGACTGTAAAAATGAACTTGGCACATTGTTTTTCATTTTGGTTCAAAAAATTATGCTAAAAGAGGTTAATAACATTGCATGTGCCAGAAACACATAATAATTCCCTTAATATAAGTATTGATGTAACAACTTTTGGATGAGTAGAAGTTACTTTCAAATGCCTGTCCAATGGGAAGCTGCTTTAGTTGCTTTAATGTTTGTGCTAGGAATATATATGCCCCCTAGGAGTGGAATGTACGAACCAAGATTGAGCTATGGATACTGAATTTATCAATAATACACTTATATTCTTCGTTGATCAGTTTTGGCTGATGATGTATCCGTTTTGAAGAAGGGAAAAACAAGCACAAAGTTTGTTGGTTACACTGTGAAGTTTTACGGTGACACTTGTTCCAACACGCCCTCTTAACTTTTGTGCTGCTGCTTCGCTAGCAAGACCATTGACCCTCTCTCCTGAAATCCCAAAAACATGTCAAGTAGTTAGATGGAATCGCACGCATCCTAGGTAGATGGAATCATACCAGAGTGAGCCTGTACCGGAAATAACACCAATAGGAGTGTACTGTGTGCTTGGGCAAAATCATAATGAAATCAGGATCTTAAGAAACTTTAGAGGATGTAATTAAGGAATAAGAAGACATTGCCAAATGCAAAGGCAAAACTGTAAGATGAGGCTGCAGGCCATGACTTGTGGATGTGGATTGAAATGTTAATTGAAAAACAAAGAAGCATGAGGAAAAAGAATGAAGTTTTGAACATAATAAGAAATCAAATCCTGCTCCAAATATATACCATTTCTAAAACCTTTTACTGAACTCAATAAAACCCCAAAGAAGTTCCAGTGGGAAAAGTTTACTAGGCACCAGTCAGTGATTTCCAACAAAAGATTGGGGGAACTTAAGGTAACAAAGTTGCACTTGCAGGAAAAATAAAAATAAAAAAAGAGAAACTGTATTTCAGATTCAAGTTGTGAGGTTAAGATATCCTTGCATATATACCATTGATCTCAAGTAGCTCATCCCCTTGATGTATACCAGCACGAGCAGCAGGACTACCCTCTATGCAAGACATAACAAACTGCAAAATTAAAAGTGTCTGTGAGTCTATTCTGCAGCCTGTAGCGTCTCTCACAACGCGAGATCAAATTATCAAGAAAGACAGACACCAGCTAGAAACAGCAACAATATCATAAAAGACTTACAGTACATAGGCACTGATGTTGTATTGCAAAAATCCTTTCTAAACATTCAATGCAAAAAAGCCAAAAGTTTTTCTTTTACCGATCCAAAAAAAAAAAAGAAAAGAAAAGAAGTTTCCTTGCTAATTATCAGCAGCAGGAAACCTAGGATATGTCCTAATTAATGATATACCTTTTGATTACTTGGCTAACTATCCATAACTGTTATTTATATATATATATATATCCTTCACAAGCTACTGCAATATAGAGTGCTATTGAAAATTTGAGGTTCCAAACTTTGTAAGTGAGAATAAAGTAAATATGTTTCCTGCTCAAATCAGAACAGATATTTATTAAGCCTCATCAACTGGCTTCAAATTTTACCATCACAAACATGCACCAAGTATCTTCAGCACTGCTGCAAGCTTATTGTAATCCATAGCACGATGCAACAAAGATGCATTTAGAGACGGCACTTACCAAATGCCCTGTTTTGGGTTCCACATTTATAAAGAGGCCTACTCCTTGCAAGTTTCCATCACTACCAATCCTAAAACTCTGGTATTCCTGGAAATAGAAAAAACCATTGTGAGATCAAAATAACTCTCTTAAGTGAAAAACTTATGCAGCCCGAATAATTTTCCCAGATTTCCGTGGCCAAGCACATTTACCCGGTATAAGAAAACAATAGAAGGAAGTAATCTAGAAGTGATGCATCAACATGTTAAAATAGCTTCCATTTTTCCATGAACAACAGTGGGAAATAAATACAAGACCTTTGGACTAATAATCCGAGTAAATGGATCTCCAAGAGTGGAAAGCATTCCACGGATCTTGTTGTATGCTGCATCTTCTGATTTGAGTGGAAACATTTCCACCATAGTTTGCTGCAGCTTCATATCCCAGTCTGCAAAAATTAGCAGCACTAAACTTTTTAGGGGTAGAAGTCATTTTCATGAGTTGACATGCTTGTCAATCTCTTTAATTTTCAGTTACTTTCTTGGTAACTAAAATGAGAATTGAACAATTCACTGCAACTTTGACTTGTTACCTTGATGGTTAAAAGTGGGATCGACGAAGGTCTCTCTGATCAATCCCCAAGCTTCCACAAGAGTTCTCTGAACCGTATTCACCTACCAATCAAACTCTCCCTCATAAGCAAAACCCATTACCTTATCAAAATGTTAGAACATTCCTAATTCCTTAAATTCAAGTCCGATTGAGATGGAGTTTCTCAAATAAAACTTAATTTGACTGTATGGGATATGGATAGGTATTAGAGATCTAATCCAATTAAAAATTGTCCTCTATAAATAGGTAACCCCTAGTTCAGTTGTTAATCTGTAAAATGATGTAACTAGATTATTCTGGTTGTGTACTATTCGCTTGGAGACATCCCTATGGCGAATCAGGCTCGAATTGATGACTTCTACCACATCAAGGTGACACTTTACCCGACTTATCTGTCTTTGAGTTTAGAATGTGTTTCACAGCTAAGTAAACAGTCTTCAGAGTGTGTGACTAGTTATCAGAAATAGTGATGTAATGGCAGACCAACCAAGAGCCCTTAATCATCAACCCTTCAGGCTCTTTCCAAACTAAAGAGCAAGCAAATAGAGTAAACAAACAGGATCGAGTCCAATCACCTCACGGGCACGAGAAACAGGAAATGCAACAGTCAAAGACTCGGCAAGAGCCGGGGATTCACAGCAAATGGACATCGCTGCCAGTGCAGCCGCCCCAAAACTGAGACATCCTCTTGCAATTGACCTTATCAAGCTTGCATTCTCTCCACCCAACTCTTCACAGCTAGATTGTGCATCGGCCCTCGTTCTGAGCGAACTTTGAAGGGAAAATTCTCTGCATTTTCTGGGCGGGTGATGAATGGAACCCGGAAAACGACGAAAACGAAGGGGCAGTGAAGTGGGCTTGGGGGAGAGGTGGGTTGGCCTGAGCCCAAGGTTTGGGAGCAGAGTCTCCATTGATGGGTGGGTGTTTGGGAAGCTTGAAGAAGGGGCCAAGAAGATGAGCGTTAAGATTCCAGTGATTCTGTGGTGGTCTTGAATTGAATCTTCAGGCTTCAGCTTCTGCGGCTGTGGAATTGTTGCGTGTGCGGAAGAATCTTCTGCGAGAAGGAGAAGCCCTCCGGTGTTGCTACACGTGGCGTGGACCCATCATGCATTTCAATTGTGTAAAAAAATTGTTCTTTTGGTGAGGTTGAAGGTTTGTAATTGAAATAATAAAAAAATTAAATAATTATATAAAAATATAAAATTGACTTATAATTTTTATTATGTTATGTTCTCAAAATAATATTGATAAAATAATATTTAATTACTGAGTGATGTGTTGTGTTAATAAATATTAAAAGAAGTCTATATATTTTGTTAATATTTTATAAAATCGAGATAAATCTTAAGTATCAAAACTTAGCTTAATAGATGGAGTGAGAGAATAAGATGTCTCGACATTAGTTTACAAACAATATTTACATGTAGAATGAGCAATAAGAAAGTCAATTTATTCTCACAAAACTTAGTTTTATGAATGAGATACGAATTATAAGAGATTCGTTTTACCATGATGATGTCCTTTGACATTAGCTGAACCCTTTTATGTAACTAAAACAAAGCTTTAGTTGATTATACAATAATGATTATTAATTACAATACAATCTAATTGATCATATTTACTAAAAACTTATGTTATTACATTATCTTTTGTATTACTATAGAGTGGTCTCTCAAAACCTATGTTGTAGGCCTATTTATAAGTAATAAGTTCAATGAGATTGAGTCTCCTTATTTCTCAAAAACTTAGGGCCTATTCTCTTTTCCGTTTTTGGGCCATTTTTTGTTTTCAGTTTTTGAAAACATAGAAAATGCGTTCTCTTTGTTATTTTTCAAAACACTTTTTCAAAAACAACTAAAAATTTTGTTAAGAAAACTCAAAACAACATTTTGTTGTTTTGGGCGTTTTTAGTGAAAATACACTGAAAACACAAACCAAATGCAAAACGCGGAAAATAGGCTCCCCCTCCCCCTGGGCACACGCACAGACCCATTTCCCCTCCCTCTCTCTTTCTCTCCCCATTTCCCCCCTCTCTCTTTCTCTCCCCATCTTCTATCTATTCTTTTCTCCTATTCTGGCCACCACCATCACCACCGCCATCGCCGTCGGCCTTCAACTCCACCGCCACCGCGACCAGCGCCCCTCAACGCCACCGCGACCAGTACCGTAACCACCGTCATCGACCTTCAACCCCACAGCCACCGCGACCAGCGCCCCCATCACCACCGCCCCCTACTGCCATCGCCACCGCGACCAGCGGCCCCCTTCCCTTCCGCAACCATCGTCATTGACCTTCAACCCCACCCCCTTCCGCCACCGCGACCAGCGCCCCCATCGCCATCGCCACTTCAACCGGCGGCCCCCCTCCCCAAAAAACCCTAGATGAAGAAGATGGGTTGCAGCTGATTTGATTTTTTTTATGTTATTTAATTTAATTTATTTTAGTTATTTATTAAACTAAATATGTGATATATTTTGTTTGTATTAATTTTTTTAAATGATATTTCTAAGGTTGTTGATTTTTTTTATTTGAATTTTATTTTATAGTTTAAAGTATTTGAATCAGATTTATTAAATAAAATATCATAATAACAAAAAAAATCGTTTTTAAACATTTTAAAGTAAACACGTTTTCTAGTTTTCTGTTTTGAGAAATAATTTTTCAGAATGACAAAAAGAACGCATTTTCAAAAATTTCAAAACAGACACTCAAAATACAAAAATCAAAATGAATTCAAAACTCAAAACACAAAACTGAAACACAAAAAGAACACCACCTTAGGGGCCTATTTATAGGCATCAACTTTTATGGGATTTGTCTCCTACTTCTATCCCTATTGATGATGGTATTTGTGATCGATTACTTGATGGACACCCCTAAAGGTTTGCACAAGCAAAAAAATGTAGGGCTGGTTGGGTTTTTTTGCTTTAACCTTCAATGCTCAAGTCAATAATAACATTTAGAAAAAGTAATAATGAGTTTATAGTTTTATGATTTTATTTGTAGGAGTACTTATTTTATATAGATTGAAGAAGGCGAGACATTTGAAATTATTTCAAATATTTGTTGGAATTCTTGAGATTTTCTTTAGGATTATCGAATTTAACTGTTATCGGATAATAAAATATAAGTTAATGAAATTGATGAAAATTAAGATTTTTGATTATTTTATATTTTATTTATTTATGGGCTTTAAATGTGAAGAATATTATAGAACTGCCTCACAGGTATAAAGATTATTAATATATATGAGGAATTTATAATAATCACACTTTAAATTTAACATAATTATAAGGATATTCCTTAAATTTTAAAAATAGAAATAACTTCATATATTGTTAAATAAATATACAAAATAACAATTTCACTCTTCATTTTCTTTATTTTTTCTCTCTCTCATCTATTCTCTAATTTAAAAAAAATAAAAATAAATAAACAACCCAACAAGAAGAACGAAAAAAAAAAACAAGTTTTTTGACAATGATGGCCATTCTATGGGTGAAGAAGTGGTGAGGAGATAGAGGACATGGAACGAGAATATGGACAATTTATTCGTAATAACAACCATTTGTTATTAGAAATAGGGGTAAGTAATATTTTAGTTAAATCAAAATAATTGAATTAAACTAGTTGTAATTGCCATTTGAATTCGATTCAAGTTGTAGGTCGGCCCAATTCGATTTTTTAATTTAATAATTTATATATTTTAATTTAATTTGATTTTATATTAAAAAAATTGAAATAACTGAACTGAATGAAATGTTAAGAACAATGTCGTTTTTGTATTTTTTTATTTTGATTTTTTTGTATTTTTTTCAATTTTGTTAATTTTTTTATTGATTTGATTTTTTAATTTAAAAATATATTTAGTTCAATATTTAAAAGGATACAATTTATTTAATTATTGAATCGAGGGAGAGGGAGAATGTTTCTTCAATTGCCTGGGGTGCCTTTGATGTAGAGTTGGCAAATGGGCGGGTTGGCCTGGCCCGGCCTGCCTTTCCTTTGGCTCGTGAGAGAGGTGAGTCGGGTCGGGTAATGGAAAACAGAGGTTTGGCACGGCTTTATGGCCCTTGATATATAGGGCAAGACGAGTCGGGGCATTTTGGTGCATCAATTTGATGTAGCCTCCATGGGAACAACAAAGATGACATGATTTTTCTTTGCGAGCTTGGTTGGGGGCCACAAAGCACTGACCTGCATGCCTTGCATTCTTGGGATCAGCCCCGTTCGACCCATTTGCTTCTTGGGATCAATCCCGCTCGACCTATTTGCTACAGTGTTGGCTGGGCTGGCCGCTTGACCTATTTGACAACTCTACCTTGATGGAAACATAACATGAAAATGCTATTGTTACCTCATGGGCTATACCATGATATTAAAATCTCCAAAATATCCCTTACCTAAAGTGATGAAGTGAGATGGTGATGCGACGTAAAATAGTAAGACACATGACTAAAATACCCATTACCCAAGGTGGTAAGGCACCACGAGACGGTGATGTGTCACGAGGCGATAAGGCGAAATAGTGAGGCACAATGGGTATTTTTATCATTTATAATATATTGTGTAGTTCATGAGGTAACAATAGCATGACCTAATGTGAAAATGAAAGAGTTGAAAAATGATAATTTTTATTATTTATAATGTATTGTGTAGTGTATGATGTAGTCCACGAGATAAGAATAGCATGACCCAACGTGAAAAGCGAAAGAGTCGAAAGACGATGGTTTGTCGCTGTCCAAAGACGTGCTGAAGGCCACTTTTTCTGGATTGTTCAACTCCGACATGAGCAGTTGCGTCTTGCGGATAACGGCGATTGAGAAGTCGCCGACTCGGAGGATGCTTCTGGGAATGGGTGGTGCAATGCAGGGGTTTGATTGATGGCATATAACGGAATCCCACGGGCAATCTTCCGTTGAAGAGTGTGAGGAGGAAATGGAGGTGGAAGCAGAGCGAGGATGAAGAAATCGATTGCAGCGGCCTGATTGTGCCCAAATAGTCGTGGATAAACTTCACCTATGTCAGGCTGGCAGCCACGGTTAAAAATTTCTACTCTGGTAACCGAATATCTCGCATCTTGTTCCCTGTTTCATATTATAGTCTTCTGCTTTCATATTGTCATGGTTCAGTTCCGATGAATTTGTATTGTTTGAATGCTTCCTATATTTTCTGTTCTTCATGGGGATTTAGGATTGAGTCATCTTTGTGTTGGTGAATTGAATTTTGATAGAGATGCTGGTTGGGGAAAAGGAGAAACTCTGAAATCTGCGAAGGGTGCTTACCGGATGGCCAGATTGTTCCAGTGAAGAGAATAGAAAAAGAAGAGAACAACAATGGGAATAATTTTTGGAAATCTTTTTCCTTTTCTATATGAAAGTTATTTTCCAATGTAAAATGTATTCTGTCAAAACAAACAAATGGAGCCTTCATTTTTATTTTCTTTCCTCTCCTACCCTCCTAACTGCTGTGACTCTCAAATGGCTTTTGGGAGTTGCGGAGGCTCCTCTAGTAACTATGGTAGCCCGTGGCGCGATGCACTAGATCTCATACTTGACAAATCATCTCAGTGAACCTTGAATTCCAACTAGGGGGGTAGTCTACATCTGTAGCATAAATATAAATATCAGAACAAGAACGTGCAGGCTGCCTCCAACAAAGAAGTAAACTAAAGTTATACATTTAATAATGAACAATGCCCTACGAAGAAAAACCATATTAAGCCCTTCAACACTGAAAATAACCTGCTCAACACTGCGCACCTCACTCCTTAGGATTTTTGAATGTGGAAGGGTCACCTAGACATCTTAGTTGATCAAGTAATGTTTCTATTAGATAACTTCTCAAATTCAAACCAGATAAAGATAGGAGTGAGCTCATTTGGTAAACCTAGTGTAATAGAGGTGAAATCTCTTAGTGACATGAGTTTGAATAGAGATAGGGATAAAGGTAGGAGAATCAATCCCATTGTAGTATCTGCCTATAAATAGGGGCTCCAGTAGAGTTAGTGGTAGATACAAAGTGAGTATGCCGCAGCTCGATTATGAGATTTATCTAAGTGTGCGTGACTAGTTATCTAGAGTTGTAAGGATTGAGAGTGTTTATAATTCATTGATTGAGTGGATTTATCCCATTGTTGTGGGATCATAGACATAAGTTTGTTGAAGACTGAATCACGTTCAATTTCTATGTTTTATTTTTCTGGATTTCTGTTTGTGGTGTGTGATATAATCCTAACAGTTTCAATAAGTGATCTCTTCAAAAGAAATTTAGCTATGGTTCAAAAGTCAAACCCTTTTGATCATAACGAGTGCATAAAGAAGCTATAATACATGAAACTCTAGTGTCACTTACAGATTGATTGTTTTGTCAAATCTGAATTTTCAATTGGAAGTTATCATCTATAACCACAGATGCTTCTAAAGTTCTTTTACATCTCCCATAGAAAACTTCATGAAGCACCTGGTGAGAAACACCATCTCATGACATAATGCCAGATGAGCTTCAATTAGGCTTCATCCAGTTGTGTGAAAATCCCCTTAGCATGTAGCCAAAGAGGCTAACAAAAATTTCTAAAAGTGTGTACGGGACAATAAAAAGAAAATAATCTTGTGTTGATAAACAAGGTTTTTAATTAAACTATGCTATGAATATTAAATGTTTTGACATCTCAAGAAACAGAACCTTAGTGTAAAACAAATGAATTCGTCACTTTCTCTGGACTTGTTGAATAAGTCAATCAATGCTACAAGCCTAAAACTCAGCATTCTTTTGCTTTATGCTGAAACCTCTTTAAGTTTCGGGGTGAAGTTGATGTATAGTGGCTTCGTGAAACAGGATAATCAAAAGTTGCTATGATTTCAAAAAGGGAGAAATAATTAATCTTCAAAGAAAAATTAAGGGGTAGAAGGGAATGGAATGGAGAAGGACAGACAAACGAAGTGTGGAGGAAAATGGCTACTGTCATGAGAAACATGACAAAGGTAGTATTTGGAGAGACAAATGGTAGAGTCCCAAACCTTAAGGAGTCTTGGTAGTAGAATGAAGAGGTACAATTGAAAATTAGAAATAAGAAAACTTGCTATAAGACTGTATATCAGTGCAACAATGAAGAAAATTTAAAAAATTATAAAGCGAAAAAGGCAACAAAAAAGCTGTTAGTGAAGCAAGGTAAAAAACATATGAGAATCTATATAAATGACTTGATACAAAAGATGGAGAAATGGATATATATAAATTAGCTAAAGCAAGAGAAAGAAAAACAAGGGATCTAAACCAAGTGAAATGCATAAAGATGAAAACCAAAATTTATTAGTGAATGAGGGAGCGATTAAGGAGAGATGGAATGAGTATTTCATAAAATTATTCAATGATGGTGGGGACACAAGAGTTAGGTTGGGACATCTTAGTAACTCCGAAGGGAACGTGAGCTATACATTTTATCGATGCATAAGTTCAAAAGAAATAAGACAAGTATTAAAAAAGATGAAAAATCATAAGGCGGTGGGACCGGATAATATACCAATAGAAGCATGGAAATGCATAGGAGAAGAGGGCATCTCCTGGCTAACGAAATTATTTAACGCGATCCTTAGATCAAAAAAGATGCCAGATGAGTGGAGGAAGAGTACTTTGGTTCCTATATACAAGAACAAATGAGATGTTCAAAACTGTGAAAATTATAGAGGAATTAAGTTAATGAGCTATACCATGAAACTCTAGGAGAGAGTAATAGAGCAAAGGCTCAGAAAAGAAACAGACGTCTTGAAAAATCAATTTGGTTTCATGCCTGGTAGATCAACAATGGAAGTTATATACCTATTGAGGCGCCCAATGGAAAGGTATCGGGATCATCAGAAGGACCTGTATATGGTGTTTATAGATCTAGAAAATACCTATGATCGGGTCCCTAGAGAAGTATTATGGAGGGTTTTAAAGAAGAAATGAGTCAGAATAGCCTATATACAAGCCCTTAAGGATATATATCACGGTGTAAAGACAAGGGTCAGAACATGGGATACTGAACCGTTTAAAATTACAATGGGACTGCATCAAAGTTCTGCACTAAGTCTATACTTATTTGCTTTAGTAATGGATGAACTCATTAAACACATTCAGACAGAGGTACCATGGTGTATGTTATTTGCAGATGATATAGTGTTGGTGGATGAAACAAAAGAGGGAGTGAACACTAAGCTTGAGTTGTGGAGAAATAACTTAGAATCTAAGGGATTTAAATTAAGTAGAAAGAAAACAGAATATATGAAATGTAAATTTAGTAAGAATGCAAGAGTGGAGGATGTTATAATAAAATTGGAAGACCAAATCATACGAAGAAAAGACCATTTTCAATATTTGGGATTAGTGATTCAAAAATATGGAGAAATTCACGAGGATGTAACGCATAGAATTAAGGCGAGTTGGATAAAATGGAGAAATGCATCGAGGGTGTTATGTGATGGTAAAATCTCGTTAAAATTGAAAGAAAAATTTTATAGGACAGTTATAAGATCAGTTTTGTTGTATGACTCAGAATGTTGGGCAGTTAAATACCAGCATGAGCAAAAGATGAGCGTAGCAGAGATGAGGATGCTAAGATGGATGTGCGGCCATACAAGAAAAGATAAAATTAGAAATGAGGTTATTCGTAATAAGGTAGGAGTAGTGCCAATCGAGGAGAAGATGAGAGAGACTAGACTAAGATGGTTTGGTCATATGAGAAGAAGACCAAGAGACGCTCCTGTGAGTAGAGTTGATGAAATGGAACAATTAATCAAAAAAAGAGGTAGAGGCAGACTCAAGAAGACTTTGAGAGAAACATTAAAATTTGATATGAAGTGTATGGGCCTAAATGAAGATATGACAAAAGATAGAAAATACATGAAAGTATAGAATTCATGTAGCTGACCCCACATAATGGGATAAAGGCTGAGTATATTGTTGTTTATATTGGTAGGTTTTAGTTTGAGTTTGCATGATATGAATTATAAGGGTTTTACAAAAGATAAGGTCATAGACAAAAATGATTAGTGAGCTATGATTCATGTAGCCAACCCTCATATAGTAGTGGGATTAAGGTTTGATATGTTGTTGAATCTGCAATATGCTGTTTTGGCCCATGGTACAGTAAGGTTTCTAAGGTGTAGAAATTCTAGAGATGGGATAAAAAGTTTACCCCACTATATGAGAAGGGCTTCGATACTAACTTAAAAATGTAGTATGTAAAAGCTCCACGGTCAACCTTGCTTCTATAAATGTCCAATTTTTGTCTAGTGTTTATCTAATAATAACACGATCGTTGCTCGTTGAGGAATGGTATCATGTTTAAGATTGTAATTTAGGTGACATTGTTTAAAACTTTCCTTGGTCTCTTGTTTGCACGAAGCTCCCCATTTTTGCTAGGCTCATATTTGTGCATAGATTTTCCCTTGCTACCAGCCAAGGCTTGGCCTATTTGGATATGGTTCCGAAACAATTTTCCTGTTTAGAAAACTTGTTTAAATACAATGATTTCCTAAATGGAAAGTGGAGATTTGGAAAATATGGTTATCCAAAATTGAACTGAAGTTGAAAATTTTCTAAAATGGGTTTCCCAAATTCTCTTTACTAATTTGTACATCTAGAAAATGCAGCTTTCCCCAAGTTAGCTCCTTCTATAACATAAGTTAAACAAGAAAAAAAAATTGTCTTTGTCTTTTTTGAACATATATTCCAATATTCTAGATTGAAAATTAGTTTTTTGTACTTCTAACATTTGAAGGTGTCTTCTAAAATTTTCTATAGAAAATGAAAACTAAAGCTTTTATAGAAAATTGGAGATGGAAAACTGGAAAAAAATTTCCACAATTATGCAACCCCTACAAATTCAGGTTAGTTATTTTTACAGAAAATTGGAGATGGAAAACTGGAAAAAATTTTCCACAACTAAGCAACCCCTATAATTTTCAGGTTATTTCTTTCTTTCTTTTTATTTTACTTTGGGAACATATCATGCAAGATTTAAGAGACAAATGTGAAAAGCAAACTTGTGTGTGTTTAGTTAAGATTTCCTCTCTTTCTTGTGTTCACACAGACAAATTAAACCTTCTTGCATGCCAAGTACGATACAGAAGCTTGTCAATCCAATTGATTTGAAGAAAAAGGCTGACATTGACAACTGGAAAAAAATGCAGGGAAGAAATTCTCCAATATTGTGTGGTTGGCTGCTGCCCATGCAACTCTCCATTTTCTACGTCTACCAATAAAGTTATCTGCTTGGAGATTTTGCTTTACTGGGAAAAAGGTTATATTTTGATTGCTTTTTCTCAAAGTTAAATCAGAGGAGAGAGGGACAACAATCAGTGAAAGCAAAAGAGTGCATGAGTGCTGCAACCACTGCTAAGGAGTAAGGACCATGCTGCCATCATGTACAATTTGTCTTTGGTATATCTATAAAGGACTACCTGGTCTTTCCTATTATTACTGAGTACTCTTTTCCATTATATATGATGGCCTGGCATGAGCTGTAAAAGGATTGGGAGAGAAGTTACTGATAATCAGTGTAACCAACCAAATCAAGGAATTGCTGAATGTTAGAATATAAAAGCTAATTGCCACCACCCATATAAATAGTAAGATTTTATATACTCTATAAGGCGTATATTTATGGGACCTTGTTGTATGCCATAGAATGTTGTGCATTAAAGCTCCAACATGTGCAAAATACGAGCATAACAAAAATGAGAATAGTAAGATGGATATCTAGGTATACAAAAAAAGATAAAATTAGAAATGAGATTATTTGTAATAAGGTCGAACTGGCTTTTATTGAAGAGAAGATATGTAAAACATGATTAAGATGATTTGGTTATATGAGCAGAAAATAGAAGCTTCTATTAGAAAAGTGGATGGAATGGAACAAGCATATATCTAGCAAAAGAGGCAGAGTAGAGGGAGACGAAGGAAAAATTGGTGTGGCACTATGTATGATATGAGTTATAGCCTTATAGAAGATAAGGTCATAGATAGAAATGTTTGGTTGGCTACAGTTCATGTAGCTGACTCCACATAACTAAATAAAGGCTTGATATTTTGTTATAACCACCCCTACAAAGTGCTGACTCTAAGGATTTCAATGAAAGTAGATTGAGACCTATATCCTCAATGTAAAAGAAGACAGTTAGTGCCTGGTGTGTTCTCCATTTCAAAAGTTATGAATTGAAGTTATACATTTTCTTCAATTTCCATTGGTGGTTGTTATTTCCTGTGAACTGGTGAAATTCTTTTACCAATTATACTCCACTTGTGCGCTATAAAGTTGAACGAGAGGTGATAAGTGACAATGCAGTGGCAGGCAGATGCGCAAGCAGATGGTCTTGTTCATTTACAATGAATTGGAGACCAGGTGCAATTGCTTGGGCCTCTAGTAGGGATTTGATACACATTGTTTTGACCACCGAGGAACAAGGGTAAATTGTCGATTGAGTGGATTAATGACATGCATCATATGAGACAAGTGAACAACCTTGTGTTACCTTGTTCTTTTTTATTTTTCCTGTTTGAATTGAATTTGCCAATCTTATGATTTGAGCCACATAATCCTATATTAATATGTGAAGAAAATGTCATCCAAGATTCATCAATTGGAAAGATACCCATTGATAAAGAGTGAAATTGCATGTACGGATATACCCAAGTCCTAGATATCTATCTGGTTATTCATTTTTGTATATTTATATCCATCTGGTGCTCATTCATTTTGCTATATCAAAAGAGACTGTGAAAAAATAATTATGAGAGAAAAAACTAAGAGATTAGCCTCCCTTAACTTGTTATTAATAGGCATAACGGGCCTTAAACATTTACGGGTTTAACCTATGGGCTTAACCTAATTACAAATAAAACACACATACAATAATTACAATATATTCAATAATACTAATAATTCTAATACTCTCCCTCAAGTTGGAGCATAGATATCATATGTACTAAGCTTGTTACAAATATATTCTACTTGAGGACCCTTTAGAGACTTGGTGAAGATATCTGCAAGTTGATTATTGGAGTTAACAAACTTTGTAATAATAACACTTTCAACCAGCTTTTCTCTAATAAAGTGACAGTCGATTTCAATATGCTTAGTCCACTCATGGAACACTAGATTGGAAACAATGTGTAAGGCAACCTAATTATCACAAACAAGCTTCATAGGGGACACTTCACAAAACTTGAGTTCCTGCAAGAGTTGTTTAAGCTAGATGAGTTCACAAGTTGCATTAGCCATAGCCCGATACTTTGCCTTTGGACTAGATCTAGCTACTACATTATGTTTTTTACTTTTCCAAAAAATCAGATTTCCTCCCACAAGACACAATACCAAGAGGTTGACCGACGATCAAAAGGAGATCCTACCCAATCTGCATCTGCATAACAACAAATATCTGTGTGTCCCTTATCCTCATAGAGTAGCCCTTTAGCTAGCGTTCTTTTGATATATCTCAGAATCTGGATAATAGCATCCCAGTGAGAATCACATGGAGAACTGAGGAACTGACTAACTACACTCACAACAAAAGCAATGTCGAGATGAGTGACTGTGAGATAGTTCAACTTGCCTACTAGTCTTCTATACCTTCCAAGATCTGAATAAAACTCCCCCTGTCCTGGCAAGAGTCAGACATTCGGATCCATTGGGGTGTCAACTGGTTTGCAGTTCACCATACTAGTTTCTTTTAAGATATTAAGGGCATAGTTTCTTTTAAGATATTAAGGGCATAATTCCTTTGAGAAATTGAGATACCATCTCTTGATTGAGCAACTTCAATACCCAAGAAATACCAAAGTCGGCCTAGGTCTTTGGTATGAAAATGTTGATGTAGATGTTCATTTAGCTTTTGTATTCTAACCTAATCACTCCCTGTAATAATAATGTCATCTACATAAACAACAAAATAGATACATAAGGAAGAAGAATAGTGATAGAAAACTGAGTGATCAACTTCACTTTGAGTGAGACTAAAGGCTTGAACCATAGTGATGAACCTGCCAAACCATGCCCGTAGAGATTGTTTCAGATCATAGAGAGACTTCTTGAGTTTGCAGATTACATTTGACTCCCCCTGAGCAACAAAACTAGGTGGTTGCTCCATATATACCTCTTTCTGTAATTCACCATGAAGAAAGACATTTTTAATATCAAGCTGATAGAATGACCAATGACACGTGACAGCCAGAGAGAGAAAGAGTCGAACAGAGGCCATTTTCGCAACATGAGAGAAGGTATCACTATAATCCAGCCCATAGATCTGTGTAAAGCCTTTGGAAACCAAACAGGTCTTAAGTTGTTTCACTTGTCCATCATGACCCACTTTGGAAGTGAATACCCATCGGCAACCAACATGAGTCTTTCCTAGTGGTAAAGACACCAAATCTCAAGTATCGTTCGAATGTAAGGCGTTAATCTCATCTAACATAGCCTGGCACCAACTAGGATGGGACAAAGCTTCACATGTGGTTTTAGGAATAGAAATAGAGGAAAGACTTGAAATAAAGGCACTATAAGAAGGAGACAAACAGTCATAGCATAAAAAATTATAAATATGATGGGGATTATGAGTAGACCGTGTACCTTTGTGAAGAGCAATAGGGAGATTGTTGGGCTTAGGATTTGGGGCAAGATGGACCACGGACGAAGAGAGTGAGTCAAGAGAGTTCTTGGCTGGAGGAATGCTGGCGCCGATAGCGGGATGAGGACGATGGTGATATGTAAGAAGTGGAGGAGCCGGGGAAGGTGAACTGGAAAATGGTAGGGTAGGCGACACAGAGGAGACAGACGGACTTGATGAGGATAGTGGAAGAAAAGAAAAAGGAATAGGAAAAACCTGGTGAAGACTCTGTGAATTAATTTGAGCAACCGGAAAGAAAGACTATTGTTCAAAGAGTGTGACATCAGTAGATAGAAAATAACGGTTTTGCTCAGGAGAGTAATGCTTATAGCCTTTCTGCAATCGGGAATAGCTGAGGAAGATACACTTGAGAGATTTGGCAGCAAGCTTATCCTGTCCAGGTGAAAGAGAATGCACAAAACATATACATCCAAAAATACGAAGAGGAACAAAATAAAGCGGCTGTGTAGGGAGCAAAAGGGAATGAGGAATTTGGTCCTGTAACACTGAAGATGATTAGATAACATGTAGTTAGAACAACATTGCCCCAAAATTTGGTGGGAAGATTGGCATGTAAAATGAGAGTTCGTATAGTCTCAATAAGATGGTGATTCTTACGCCCAACAACACCATTTTGTTGAGGCGTGTAAGGACAAGAGGATTGATACAGGATGCCATTAGCAGTCATAAATGTAGTAAATTGAGAAGAAAAATACTCAAGGGCATTATCACTATATAAGACACGTATAGAAACTCCAAACTGTGTTTTTATTTCAGTAGTAAATGTTTGAAAGAGAGAAAACAACTCGGACTGACTCTTCATAAGAAACAACCAAGTGCAACGAGAAAAGTCATCAATAAAAGTAACGAAATATGAAAAACCAAGAGTAAAATTAGCGCAACTGGGCCCCCATGCATCAGAGTGCACAAGGGAAAAGGGAGCCTTAGCCCTATTATTGACCCGGTGAGAAAAAATAATTACGAGCGTGTTTACCACGCTGACATGAGTCACAATTAAACATGGATAATGACGACAAACTAGGAACTAATTTCTTCAGTTTGGAGAGGGTAGGATGACCGAGACTATAGTGGAGAAGATATGGGGAAGTGGCATTGGTGCATGCTATCGGCGAACTAGGCACAACAAGATGATAGTGACCCTGTGACTCACGCCCGACGCCAATCGTCCGCGCTGTACCCTGGTCCTGAACACAAACAGAGGTAGAAGTAAAGATAATAGAACAGTTAAGGGTTTTGGTGAGTTGGCTAATTGAAATCAAATTAAAAGTACTATCAGGAACATATAAAACAGAATTTAATGAGAAAGACGAGGTGGGTGTGATTTGGTTGATCCCTTTAACTGCAGTTTTGGTACCATCAGCCAGGGTAACAGTAGGCTAGGTATTAGAATAGGTAAGTAAGGAGAAAAGAAGTTCATTACCACACATATGGTTAGTGGCGCTAGAATCTATAATCCAAGGATTAACAGATGACCCTTGAGCAACACAAGCAACGGGATTACTAGGATGAGACAACTGGGTGGCCTAGAACTTTAGGAATGCATCATACTCAGTTGCAAACATAGGTACCAATTGTGAACCTGGTGGAGATTGAGCAGGACCTAGGATCGCTCTGAAATACATGAGCTGCACTGGTAGATGATGCAGGTGGAGCAGCTGACTGACCATGTTTCTTCCAGCATTTGTCCTCAAGATGACTCAGTTTCTTACAAAAGGTATACTGTGGACGTGGGTGACTATTATTGTGTCTTCTAGTTCCTCCTATGGTGGAAGCTTGAAACACAAGAGCTAAAGATTCGACTGGAGGAACAACATGAGAAGAAAATGACATACTATGCACACCTGCCATATTCAACAACCTTTTAAAAGAGTCCTTCATGGTAGGATTAGCGGAGCTAGTTAAGATTTTATGCCTAATGGCGTCAAACTCTAGTTTCAGGCCGAAGATAGCAACAACCATAAAAAACTTCTCTTGTTAAGCAATCTGTTTGGTGCGGGTTGTAGTAAGAGGAAGAAGAGCATCAAATTCTTGCATGAGAGCCCGAACTTGCCCCAGATAAGATTCCATAGATGACTCCTGTTTGAGATTCTTGATATTAAAGACCACAGTGTACAAATGTTGGATGTCGTTTGTATAATACTCTTCAGCTTCCTTCCACACATTAACACAAGTTTCAAAGGGGTGAAAGAGCTGCATGATGGACGGGTCAATAGACTCCTATGACAACTGGGCATCAACTTGTTCCCATCTAGCCCGATTAGCTTTTGGCACACTTTCAGCCTTTGTGGTAAGATGATCTGCTTGGCCTTGCCCCTTGAACCACATTTTGATAGAGGCTGCCCATGAGAGATAATTGACAGATTCTATTAACTTGATAGTGGTAATATTGGCCGTCTCAAGATTGGAGACAGTAAAGGATTGAGAGGTAGCAGGGGCAATAGATGTTGGAGTGGGAGTAGCCCTGACAGAAACTGTGTCATTGAGATCAGACATGGCGAGGACTTTGACACCGAAAATAGTTTTAGAGGTCGTCGGAGATCAGATCTGGAGAAGCCTGAGAGAATCGACCGACGGACACATTGTCACGTGCCGGCACATGGAGGTGGCGGCGAGTCTTCGACGGTGTCCGATCTAGTGGCGGCAAACCTTAGGGTGGTGGCGGTGTTGACAAGTAGTGGCCGGATAGTGGGGTTCTAGTATGGGCAGCGATGGTGACGGTGATAGTGACGGCTAGGCAGTGTTCAAAAACGCGCTAGGCGCTAGTCGGGCGCCAGGCTGGGGCCTAGTGCCCAGGCGGCGACTAGGAAAAATAGTTGTTTTTTTTTCCTAATGAACTATCTAATGAATTGGTATTAATGTATTATAGATAACAACAAGCTTGTTGCCAACGCAGGCAGCAACGCAAGCTTGCAGGCAACAAGCAGCGAGCAGCTGCAGCATGCATAGCGGAGGAAGACGAGATCAGAGGCGGAGGAAGATGGATACATACCGGCCAAGAGACGAGATCAACGGCGGCGGCGGCGAACGACTAAGAGACGAGATCGGCGGCGAGAGAGAGAGACGACCCGCGATGAATGACCAGAGAGAGGAAGGGAAAGGGGAAATAGAGAAAGGGAAGGGGTGAAAGATCGGCCCAGGTTGGGCGCGACCTAGGCGGTTAGGCGCCGCCTCAGCCGTCTAGGTGGCGCTGTGGCTCGATTAATTGGACCCGGCGCCTAGGGTGCCGACCAGCCCTTATTCGCCGTGGCCAGTGGCCGCCTAACACCTAGGTGGCCACTCAGGCTGAATTTTCGAACACTGCGGTTAGGGTTTGAAGGTCATTAGAAAAAGATACACAACAATGGTTAGGATTTTTCTCACCGGTGGCTCTAATACCATGTGAGAAAATAATTATGAGAAAAAAACTTAAGAAATTAGCTTCTCTTAACTTATTATTTATAATAGGTATAATGGGCTTTAAACACTTACAGGCTTAACCTATGGACTTAATTTAATTACAAATAAAACATACATACAATGATTACCATATATACAATAATACTAATTATTCTAACAGAGACAATGAATGAAATTGATTGCAAGACTTGGCAGGCTATAACCAAGAATGGAGTCCTGAATGCCCCCAGGACATAAGTTAAGTGGTGAGCAAGTGATATGTTGGGTTAGTACCAGTAGGTCACGAGTTCGATACTCAGCCTATGTAAGGGTCAAAGGCTCGTCTGCGATTTATCTCTTTTGTCGAAATCAAGAGCACGAGCGACGGGGATCACGTAAGGGTGGTAATCCCAAGAATGGAGTCTTGAAATATTAAGCTAAGCCAGTGCTGTAAAAGGAACATTAATCAAAGATTCCCATTTTTTATGAAATGGGTAAGAAGGGAGTGACTACGTTTCTTCCTGACTCGCAAGCGACTCTGGTTCCTATCTGGCCAGGGTCGAATCCTAGTCGAGTGATGCAAGCAGACTGGTGTGCTACCCACACGACATCCAAGTAAGGAACTACCAACACAAGGGAGTTTACCTACCTGACCACGTGTGAGGAAAACATCTCAAGTGGTATGTTAGATCTGCTTGGCATTTTTTCTTTTCAGTTTGCAGAATGGAAGAGGGTGGAAACTGAATGGGAAGTTCTTTCTCTTGGCAAGTAAATTAATTCATTGTCTGGACAGTGCTCCAAAAAATTCAATATGAATAAAGTCGGTCATTTCTATTTAGGGATACTGCGTACACATCACATGGTTAGACACTCGAAATGTAATGTTCACAAAGAACTTCTATCCCACTAGACACTCGAAATGTAATCTTCACAAAGAACTTCTATCCCATTTCTCTGCCCAGTTATGGTGGTGCTAACATAGCATGATCATTCTAGCAGAAAATTTCTGTGAAGCATCTTATGGGCAGTGCTTCTGTTGCTTGTTAGGTAAGAGAGTATGGGCATCATTTTCTTCTGTTGGAGATGTCATAAAGAAATTACTCTTCTGTTGGGGGAAGATTTAGATGAAACTATAAGAATTATATTTTAATTGATTGCTAAAGGAAATTATAAAAAATAATTGATGATATAGAGCATTATTAAGTTTCACATCAGAATATTTCATTAAATCAACCCCCCCCCCCCCCCAAAAAAAAAAAAAAAAAACTCTCTTGAATGAATTTGAACAAAATATATGTATGTGTCTAACCTGATATATAAAATCAATCTCAAAACTTTATATGGTTGTATAATAGAACAGAAGCAAATAAGTTATAAATAAATGAGACAGCTGCATAGGCATACGACCCAATGTTTGGGGAGAAAAATGTGTTGTTTGTGGCAACCCTTAAATTTGTTGGCTCAATGAATGGCACAGATCACTCAATCTGCTTGCTTAACACTGAATGAAGCCACTGTATTTTTGTTTCTGATGAATTGACCTGTGTGCCACCATACTTCTACTTCTACTTCCCGTATGCTAACATAGAGAGAGCACAACATAACCTACAGTAGGCTACTATTGTGGGTACAGATACTACGTATCTGTTTGTGCTTTATTACTTGAACGTGATCATATAATGCAGAGCCACTACCATATGTCAGTTTGAGCCTCTTGTCCTTGTTCTATATGTCCGGAGTTGGCAACAGCTGCCTAAGTGCCAGATATCAAAGGAAGAGAAAAGAGCATATACACACACATATATAGGGCTCCTTCCTGCCACTTACAAAATTAGGAACTAGACAAAAGATATTGATTGGCCACCCTCATCTTTGGTATCCAGAGGGACTTCCATTTACCTAACTTCTTCATATTGCAGGTTAATTTTTTTTTTTTTTTCTTTTTAGAGGTTTTAGGGTTAGAATTCAAGTAAATTTCTACGAGAATTGGGTGCTGGTCCCAACTCTATATAAAGGAAAAGGGTAACAACCAACATAAAGATCGTCGAATATTTTATTTTTGAATTCTAAAATATGGCAAAAGATATAATGGTCTTACAAAACATACGGTCATGATTCATGAATAGAGATCATTAGAAAGATAGATCTAAAGGCTTTGCCCCTTTTCATTGCACGGGAAGATGGAATGGCTCCATTTGGTTTTTTGTGGCTTTCGTTTGAGTGACTGTTGATGAAAACGACGAAGAGGAAGGAAGATCCCCATGGCAATTGCTTTGCCTTGGTTCTCTGGTAGTTTTGTTCCTTGCTTTGTGATTTGTGGTTATGTAGCTGTAGTGTTATATGTGTTAGTTTAGGTACTCTTGTGGGTAACTGTTTTCTTGCTGGCTGGACTTAGCTTTTTTTGCTTCTTCCTGTTGCAAGCATCTTGGGCTTTCTAGTTTTGGCAAGATTGGCACTGCCTACGAGCCAGCTGTGGCCCTCTTGGGTCATTTCCCCACCCTACTTCAGGAGGCAAAAGCTAATTAATTTAGCCCTCTTGCCATATGATGGCTCGGTGCTCTCACCTGCCATTCTCGTATGTTCCCAGGTTATTGCTGCTCCTTTTCTTTGTTATGTTGATCTTTGCTCTTTTGAGGCGATGTCTCTGCTTTTTCCTGTTTTGGATTTGACCTTTGTGTGTGTCTAGCCAGCTTTGTCTGTCCGGTTTTTTCTTTTGCAGGTTTTGGCCTTAATATCTATTCTAGCTAAAAAAAATAGAAAGGTACAATTCATATAGTTGACATCAGCCAATGGCATTAAAGCCTGAGTTGTTGTTCTTCGTGTAAGTTTAGAATGTAAGCAATAATATTAGTGCTAAGTGCTAAGAACAAGAAGAAAAAATAAATAAAATTTCAAGTTCCTTTTGCTTCCTTTTGTGCTCATGGCTTCATGGGTTGCAATGCCTGCTTTTTACTTCTCAAGCTCATTCCCATTATTAGGTTCTTAACGTCTCCATCTCGCAGCTTACAAGTTCTATATTCTAGGCTTAGGATGCAAAATAATAATATCAAACAGAACTGCTTCATGTATATGATAAATAAGTTTAAAAATTGTCTCCTTTCATTTCCGAAACTGGTTCATATATATTCTACCTCAAACCTAAAATCTTTATCATGTTTATCATATACAGTAGTGCTGTTCGTCATTAGATATGATCATTCGTAGCTTTGCCATTCTATGATAATAAAAGGGTTGCTTGATTCTCTTTTCACTTTCTTTGTTAACTTTTGATTAAGCTTATAAATAATGCCAGAGAAACGGATCCTTCTAGGAAGCTGGTGACAGTGCTCTTTTCGAAAGAAAAAGGTCCCCCATTTATTTTCTCCCATTTGTTCTTTTACAAAGAGAGATTTAATGATCCCGGGACCTATCATATTCAAAAGGGGTCCTACATTTAATGGGCATTTCCTTCTGGCCTCCAAAGAGTGATACATATCATTTGATTCCCCAATCAATGCTTAGACAAGGCAGATTATAGTGCCTCCTTCAATCCCTTTAACTAGGAAAAGTTTAAAGTAGAGTTAAGAAAAGGTTTGATTTACTGCCAATCAGTGCTTATATTATACATATATATGTTTTGTCTAATAATCATGTGTGATTATGTGCATGTCTTGCATGGTAACTTGTACACTGTTATTATGGAGTAAAGGTGAAAATGTAAGGTACTCAAGAACAGTATGGTTCTGCATTTTTGTCCCCATGGAACATTGGAATAACAAGCAGAAAAGCAACTGTTTAGATTCTTAATTGTAGACGACAAATTGATTGACCTGTCATTGTCATGGTTAGCCAAGTAGTCTCAATTTGTTTAGAAGAATTTGGATCTAGGATGAAAGTATAAATAATCTTGATTAATTATTCAAGACTTGAGAAAGTTGGTTTTGGCACAGCGGTAAGATTGCTCTATTGTCAAGTGAAGGTTATAGGTTCAAGTAAACAAATAGCCTCTTTGCTTATTAAAAATAAGACTGCGTACAATAGACCGAGCCTCTTGCATTGACTGGGTTCACCAATTACATAAGACTTGACATAATTTATCTTTTTAGAATTTGGAAACTTGGGAAGAAAAAGAAAAACAAAGAGTGCTAGTGCTAGTATATCAAATCAATAATTTCCTCAAATTTTAACTTAACGAATATAATCTAACTGTTTCAAAAAGAATAAAAAATGGACTTATTTTTATTAAAAAAAAAAACTCTCATTACTGTACCACTAACTTGCTTATGATTGGGTTCTCTTTGTATCCTTTGCACATAAAGCTATCCACAGTAATTGAACTGCCCCATCAGACTTGTTTTGTTCTATATATCAAGCTGGAAATGATCAGTTTTGTAGAGTATCTTCAAACCATGCAGCATATATATAGGACAAAATGACCTGTAGTATCTGTGTAAGCATCCTTATTGCAATGAGTCGGTAATGCATATAAATACATTTACACGTATACATATATATATATATATGTGTGTGTGTGTATAATCAGTGTTTTCCCAATTGAATTGCAAAAAGTTCTTTGAATCACCATACATATTCCCTTCAGAACAGTTCTTGTGAGGTCTGTTGATTTGGGTTTTTACTTAGCTTTAACTGATATGGTGGTTTATCTAGGAAGCTAGTCTCCAGTGATTGGGCAACTAGATTCTATATGCATAAATGTATATAACTGGATAGGGTGCCCTTAGAATTAAAAGATATGCCCTTATGCTTAATTTCTTCACTACGAAGCCGCTATTCAGAGACATTCCTATAAACAAAGATACCCAAAGCACAGTAATCGGAGAATCTGCAAATACCAAAGCAAGGCAACTGTAGCAGAAGCAGTGGGCCGGGATCAATGGAAGCACAAGGCAGGCTGGGGTGGTGGGGGGAAGAGCTCTCTCTAGGTATAGTCCAAAAGAAGAATTTATGTGTCTTCTCTTCTCTTGTTATTTCACTTTCTCTTCTTTTCAAACTTTGATTATGAGTCAAGATTTTTCTTATGTCTTCTTCTTCTTTTGATTTTGCCTTTTCCCTTTTACTTTACTCATTGGGGTCTCTTAAGTAAATCTTTGTCCCCGGACCAATTATCATAATGAGAGAAAAAAAACTAATATTTTAAGACTAATGTCTTCACTGATGATGCTGGGTCATATATATATATATATATATATATATATAGTGATAGTTGTTTTGATGAACAAATGTTCTTTTGTCTTATGTGACTATTTTTTTCTTGGGTTTATATTGTTTAGGGTTTGTCCCTATTTGTTATGGTATGTATTTTCTGTAATCATATCCTATTATATGCAGTCTATTGGAGCATTGGGTAGGCTATCTCTTCTCAATATTTTACTTAGAAAAAAGAAAAGAAAAGAAGACTATATATTATATGCTTGAATATATAATAAAGACTTTGTGACCAAAAGGAAAATTGGAAAAAAAAAAAACCATAATTTATAACACAAGAATTTTTACATGTAAATAACATAATATATTAAGATTTATTTCTGTTTTAGTTTTGTTGGCTAGACTAAACTTTTGCCAATTTTGTTGGCTTAAGCTACTAAAAGTGTGAGAACAAAAAGAAAAAGAAAAAAAGAGAAGCAATATGCTTTGTGAGGGGTGTCATGTATGTAAACATCGAAACAATGTAGTTTTGATATTTCTAAAACGTTTCATACTCCAAAATGTTAAGAAATATATATATAAAAAAATTAAGTTATTTTTGTAATTTCAAAAATATATTGAATCGATTTCGTAATATTAGAAAATATTAAAAATATATTTATATTTTATGATCACATTAAAAACATAATAATTTATGTATTTGTTATCTCGACAATCACTTTAGAGACAGAAACAACTTGAGTTTATTTTTTTTATTTGAATAAATTATGTAATTTATGTTTATATTTAATTAAATAATTATTTTTCAATAATTTTTATATTAAAAATTATATTTATAAAAAAACTTATTTCTTATTTTTTTAATATTTTTTTTATTTTTATGATATAGATGAATTACTAGTTATTATTCAAGTTATTGGAATAACTATTCATTGATGGAAGGTTACACATTATTGATCAGAAAGAAAATGATTAAAGATTTATCTTTCTTTAATTTAAATATACATGGGGGACATGGAAGTATGCACATTCTTAACTAGCAAGCACCAAGGGACCATGCACCTACTTTGTGTCTCCTTTCATGGGAATAGCCCATACTTTCTTTCAAATGGTGTGTCCTATCACATTTATTACCCTTATTTTTTAGATAAATATCTAAAATTTTATGAATAAATCGATTTATTATTGAAAAGAGTTAAAAAAAGAGAATCGACGGTCAAATTTATATTTTTATTTTTTTTATAGTTATTTAAATTTTTCGTTATTTTAATTAAATTCATATATATATATTTTTGACTTAGTTTAATTTTATGTATTTTGATTTTTTTTATGTGATAATTCAAATTTTTCATTGTTTTGATTATACTTCTATACTTACATTTTTTAATTAATTTAATTCTTTAACTTGAACAGAGTGTGAAGTGTACTTTGTCATCTTATTTCATTTTATTTTACATATGAAAGTATATGGATTAAATCGATTCGAAAATGTAGGTCCACAACTATAATTAAAATAACAAAAAAATTAGTTGTCATACAAAAAAAAAAAAAACTCAAAAGTATAAATATTAAATTGACTAAAAAATTAGATTTAGAAGTGTAATTAAAATAATGAGAAGGTCGAATGATTATAAAAAAAAAAAATAAAAATATAAAAACAAAAATATGGATTTGGTCGAGAATCAACCTCGGAATGATGTTACATAGAATATATATAACATGTATACAAACCAAAACAAAGTTTTGATTTTATTGGTCTTCATTGCCTCATAAAGTTCATTTTATTGAAAAAGAAAATGAAATCTCTGTTATAATATACCTATGTCTTGGGATGATAAAATAAGGGTTGCTTTTAATAAAGCTCTTAATAAAACATGGATGTATAGACAAGCTTGTGATTCGAGCTAAGGGAGATAAAGTTGTCTCCTTTGTATCATAATAATCTGAATACAAAAGAGAGGATAAATATGTTCTTTTGTGTATACATGGGTTTTGCCGACAAGTGTTTTAAGAGTATTTGTTAAGATGTATTTAATGTATTTTATTTTTAATATTTAAATATTTTTATTAGTTAGTAAAATATTTCAAAATACGATCAAGATTAACTTAAGATATAGGTTACTATAAGGCCTATGCTTAGAATCCCAAAAAAGAAAGGGTCCTAAGAATATGGTACACAAGAAGAAGGACAAAAGACGTCAAAAAAAATGTCGGAGAATGAGAGAGATGATGGAGAAAGGAAACAACGAACGTCGACGAAAAGAGACAATGAACACCAACAAGAACAAGAGACGTGGTCCCCGGTTGAAGAAAAAAGACCAAGAGTAAGAGATGGCAGACGTGTTGTCGTCGATTAGGCGGTAATGATGTTGCTCAATGCTCGCGTTGGACGACAAGAGAGTGAGAAAGAGTGAGAGTAAGATATGGTCGGCTGTGTCGCTACCACCTACCGCTGGCCACTTATCACTTAGGGCCCCATAAACTTTTAAATCAATCTTAAATATGATACATTATTATCAATTAATAAAAATATTTAGTGTTAAAAATAAAGTATATTAAATGCGCTTCATAGATCTAAGCGCCATATACGAAAATATTATTTAGACATTCATTTAGTGACACTTTTAATAATATTTGTGTATTAATATATTATATATTTATATTAATTTACATAAAACATGCATTGAGTAATATATGTAGGTGGGGGTGGGGGGAGGAAAAGGAAAAGGAAAAGGAAAAGGTTCTTGGGATTTTAAGTAGAAGAAAAAGCTGAGCTCAACTGTTTGGCAGGCAAGAAAACGGACAAACAGAACAAAAAGAAAGATAGTCTTGTCAATCTGCATGGATGCATGTGAGCATTCTTCCTGTAACTCTGCCATGCATGCGGTTAAGTCTCATCCACAGATACCCATGTTTTAGTAGTTTAATTAATTACAACACAGATGATACTTGAAGTAGATCCACATTTAATTTGTCTAAGGTTGGCTGTGTTTGGTAGTTATTTTTGGGTTTGAGCTATTTCCTTTCAAATTTGTTCGAATTGTATAGTCGGAGCTCGATGTTTTCATATATATTTTCTTGATGATTAAGTCAATCTCAATGTTAAAAATAGAGCAAAATAATATATAATATGAAATAAATAATGTATTCATCTTTTAGAATTTCTACTTCTATATAACATACGTGAAGAGTTATTACTGCATGAGTTAGTTTGGATGAGTGAAGAGTTGGGTTGGATCGAGGTAGATCTTGTTTGGGTCATTGCCCCATGTCTCAATGTTCAGAGTTAAATAATAAAAATAAAAATAAAAATAATATGAGATTAATAATAATTAAAAATATCACTAATAAATTATTTATGTTTAAAAAATTCTATTAAATATAACAAAGGTTGTTATTAAATATTACAAAATAGGTTTGTTTTCTCTCAAGACTTGTGTTCTAAAGGACTGAAAAATGGTAGAAAATAAGAAAAGGCTTTTAATCAAAGGTAATCCAATCTTTGTTTGTTCTTCTCTCCGTTAATTAGAAAACCCTAGCATTCGCCTTTACATGTTCCTTTCTCTCTCTCTCTCTTTCTCGCTTGCATCTTCGTCTCCTATTTTTCTATGGCTTGCGTCTCCTCTTCTTCTCCGACTAATAGCTATTGTCCATTGGCTTGCCTTCTCTTTCTCTCATCTGGTAGTGCTTTCTCTCTTCTTCGACTAACTAACTCTCATCCCAGACACTGCTGCAAGCCTCCATTTGAGGTTGAATCACTGCTAGTTATCGCCTTCTGCTGCTTTGTCGTTGCCTGTTGTGTGCTATTGATTTTTGCTTGTCGTCACTGCACACCCTTTGTCTTCACTTGTCGTCACTTACCGCCACTCATTGCTTGCTACTCACCACCACTTCTTACTGTTGTTGTCGATCATAGACAAATGCTCAACCTCTTGTCTAGCTCGAGTCTAGGCTAGCCTTGTCAAAAAGAGGTGAGCTCAAGCTCGAGTTTATAAATTGGCTCGGAGCCTCATCATGGACATGAACTAACAATGACTAGTAGTTAAAGTCAATCTTATGGCAGCCTCACCAGTTTTCTTCACTAGATCTTTGTCGTTAAGACTCAACTCTTATCAAATATATATATATATAAATAATATTTTAAAATATATATTGTTGTTGCTCGAACACAAAAATTGGTGCCATTTGTGAAAAATATTCAAAAAGCCTAAGGATATTAAAATGGTTTTTACACGATCTCAAGTCACAAGTAATAGAGACGACGAAGAGGATCTTCATGTCAATAGCCCTCCTAATCCTAGACTATTAGAGATTGCTTCGTATGAAGTCCCTGGAGCCTTCGAAACAATTCCTCAAAATGTCTCACTGAATGAGTATGAAGCCTTAAAATAACATCTGATACTGATTTCACTACAATATTCGAGTTTTTAATATTTGACTTAAATATCAGAATATTTACACAAAAACTTTCTTACATCTTCTGATCATTCTCTTTCTTACAAAATCTAACCGGTTAGATTATGACGAAGACAACAACGATATTTTCAATCAATAAATTTAATTTTATATTCAAGTGACAACATATATATTAAATAAAATATTACTTAAATATTTAATTGTGATATTTTTAATAAAATATAATATATTAATGCATTCCCCCATTGCCATTATTGGTCTCAAAGACCAGCAGCATACTGTGATCACCAAAGGGAGGAATTGCAGGCTCTATATCAATCCAAAGATAGAGTCCACTCATAGAGTGAGAGAGAGAGAGAGAGAGAGAGAGAGTGAATGGATGAATCAATCATCAATGACTGGTCAAATTAAGTGTTACTGAGATGTCATTTCATTCTACAGTTGCATTGATGATCAGAGCGTGGAGTCCATGTTAGGTACTTCTTACATTCCTTGTTAATATATTTTTTGTGTTTTTTTTTTGGGTCTTTTAATTTTATTATAAATTTATTTTATCTTTAAAATGACTTCTTTAGAAGTGTTTAAATTGTGGTTTGAGATCGAGTGAAAACAAGAAAAAAATGAGATTAAATTGGACCAGATTGAATGACTTCGATCCTAACCCCAATTAGTTTGGTCTTTGGTTCGACTTTTTAAAAAAATTTGTTTTTAGTTCAATAAGGATCGAATGAACACCCTTAGATTTAGATTTATAATACTAAAATGAGCGATGATGTAGGACTTGACTATGTGCATTACATTAGTGTTATGGAGAGCCAATAAATAATCAAAAAGAAGTTGTTATTAATGTTGGCTACTACAATCAAGTTATTTTTATGACAATTTTTTGACATTTCAACCTTTAAATCTCCAAGGAATCCTCATGTCATACTTTCATTGGTCATATTCTAAAGGACAACTATTAGTTTAATTATATTTGAATTAGCCCAACCACCATTGTAACCAAATTTCTATGGACATTTAAGGGTGCAATCGTGCTGAGTTTTATTGAACTCAAAGTCAATTTTGTAAAAAATAAAATAAAATATTAAGCTCGAGCTTAGCTTGCAAGTAGCTCATTTAGCTTATGGGGAGCTAAGCTTGAGCTTGAGATCCTGATGAGGTTCCAATGGCCAAGAAAAGGGAACAATAACGAGATAATGGGGCAATAGTGACAGTGTCAAATGGCGAAGGTAGCAATTGCAACAACAGTAACGAATGCGATGAAGGTGATTGCAAATGGTAGAGGTAACGAAGAAGGATGGCAGAGTCTAGAGGTAGCGAAGACGAAGTTGAGGGAGACAAATAATGACGACAACAACGAATGCGAGGGATATTGTTGAGATTCGAGAAAAAAAACTGAGGTGAGATTCAAGAAAAATGGAGAAGGAAAGAAGAGATAGAGGAATAAACCCCAATCTTGTGTAGAGAGAAATTATTTCGTCTTTATGTCTATCTTAGAGATAAACTTTTAGATTAGAGATGAAATTAATATATTTTATAAAATTATAAATAAATTTACTAATATATCTATAATAAACCTATTCACGAATTTATTCGTAAACTTCTAATTGAATATGCCCACAATCCTCTAATCGAATCTGTTCACAAAATTTAATGACTCGATTTTTATTGAGATCAGACTTAACTTAATTACAAATTGAAATTCAAAAATAAACTTAATCTATACTCATTTACTTTAATGAACAGACTTGAACAAAGTTTTATTGAGACAAATGTTGAGTAGCTAGCAAACGATTGGGTTCATTTGCAACCCTAGTGACACTGCGTCGATTTCCACCCCCTCGTATCCATCCATGCAAACTTGCCAAGAAGATCTATTAGTTCATCAAAAATATTATTTATACATTCAATTATTATACTTTTTTACAACACTCATATATTAATATGTTATATATTTATATTGTTATTTTCATCCATCCTCTTGCTCTTTCCTACATTTTTCACAAATACCACAAAATATTATATTAAATAACATTTTGGTTAATTCATTATCATTAGTATATCCAAACTTTATCAACATGTCATATCATTAGTACCATCATTAAACATTGCTCGTACCTTCCCATCTTTCTAATCTAATCCAATTATATTATATTGTTATGCAAATTATTCTCCTTCACTCCCTGTTTGTTTCCCGGGAAAGCTAATCATTTGCTATGAATTTTCCGAGAAACAGTGAATCTCAAATGGTATGTGTTCCATCCATCAAACTAAAGAGAGCACATCTCTCCACTGACCAAAGCAAAAGGGATCATAAGCACCCCCCAAAAAGCTGATGTATTTGCAGCATGGAAAGACCATCTCATCGACAACATTTAATTTGAATTATTATTGGGATTTACTCCCACCCTATCATGTTCAAGCCAGGAATCGTCCCATAATTTTGATTTAATTTGCATCCTGATGTGCCTCCTGAATTATGATTTTTTTACAATTTACCCTCGAGACTCTTTTTAAAAGAGTTTGATGTGATTTGTTATATGTCTTGTTAATTATTAAAGTCGGATATATATTTTGCTGAATAGAAAGTGACGAATATTTTATTAGATATTTCGACAAAAAAACTCACTATTAAAAAATCTCTCCTGAAGATTGAAGATATCAATTAGAGATCTTGTCGAGAATCTCGCTTGATTATTATAAGTTTAGCTTATATAAGAGATAAAAGCTCAATAAAAAAAACATATTTGAGTTGAATGTTATTTATTTCACTCATTTTTGAATACTAAGTTGATTGTCGGAGATTATATTGATAAACAAAACTCTATACCCTTGCAAGAGAATTCAAACTCGAGCATACTTGATGATCTTTCCCTTCATCATCACATCTCTAATCCTTTTTTTTTTTTGCTAAAATAATCTACTTCTTCTAAGATAAGAGGAAATATTTATGGTCCTTTTATCTGCCAAGGTGCTTTAGATGCACTTTTTTTTTCTCTACCTAAATAGTTTTCATTTGTTAGTGTTAAAATAGATGAAATTATATATCAGCATAAATGCAATTAACAAAAAATGTTTAGACATAAAAATAAAATTTTATTATTAGCTAAAATCTACTAAATCTCCTAAAAGTTTATAATTTGGGCGCTTAACCTCTTATAATTTTATTTTTGATCGATAACTCCATTTGACATTGTTTCCGACCAAAAAACTATATTTACATGTTAAAAATAGAAAATGATCACAATACTCCAATTAATCTTAAAGAATTATACACAATTCTATTATTATAAATAATTAAAAATAAAAATACTAAACTTACCCTAAAGTGGAGAAAAATGGTATCAATTCATGATTTGCGAAGTGATAAGGGTTGAAGAGCCAATCACTACCCCATTTATGATTTGTTTGTATCCTCCTTGTGTATATAGTCTTCAAATTTGAGATTGTCCTAGTAATCTCTAGACCCAAGCATGTGTCAAGTACTTCTGTGAGAAGAAAAAAAAAAAAAAGGAGAACATGTAAGATCTATTTCTCGATAAGTTTTTTGACACTCAAGTCAGTCATCATACTAGAGAATGATGCAATAGTGATATAATAAAAATGTGATAAATAACGTAATTCACTCATTGGATATTGTACTTTTATATAGGTGATTCGTATTGAAGGAGTGGTCTAGATAAGATTACATGGTCAATAGAGATGAGACTTGTCAAGTGGGCCCAAAAAAAGAGTCATCATGATCTTAGGAAAGGCCCAACTCTTAGGGTTGGGTCATTCTAAACTTTATAACAATACCCATCATCAATAAGTAATAAGAAAAATTAGCAAAAAAATATAATTATTAACCTTAATTAATCCCTAAATTTAAGCAAAATCTCAATTTATCTCTAAAAAAGATCAAAAGGCTAATAAGTCCATAGCCTAAGTAAAATCCAATTCAAATTAGTTTTTAATTTATCTTTTAATTGTAGAAGCTAAGCAATCTCCAAAGAATTAAATTTTGATCGAATATTCATGTTTTTCCCCTCAATAAATACAATTTTTGATTAAATTCTCAAACACACCATTCTATGAATTTTCTTGTTTTTCTTAGAAAATAAAATATTTGATTGAATTTTTAAACACTATGTTTGTACTTTTAATTTTAAAAATTGATGAAATTTTCTTAATTTCTTTTTGGGTTGGTGGTTTCATTTTTTCACTTTTTTTTTTTAATCTTTTTGTCTCAAATCATCAATTGACACGACTTTCCTCCAGGGGTAAGTTTGGAATTTTTATTTTTAATTAATTTATAATAATAAAATTGTGTATAATTCTTTAAGATTAATTAGAGCATCGAGATCATTTTTTGAAAAAAATTAGGTCAATAGGTGTTACTGATAAAAAATAAAATTATGAAAAAAATTAAATATCCCAAATTATAAAATTTAAATTTTTTTAATAAATTTTAACATTTTATTAATCATGAAAAGATAAATTAATCATTAACCACAAATGACAGTTGGATTATCCATGAATATGTACTATCATATATTTCCTCAAAAGTAATCAAGATTTTGCTTTAATATGTCTCCTTGTCGTCACATGAAATCATTAATTCAGCCTTTTCTCCCTCAGTTAAATCAAAGTTGTTTCCTTAAAAGGGAAAAAAATAGTTAAATGCATAATTTTAAGTTTTTCTTGAAAAAAGAAGGTAAAAAGAGATAATCGAGAAGATGAGAATTTTTTAATTAGATCCACATATTTAAGTATCGTAGACATAATAAGTTAGAAAAATTAAAGATATATATTACAAAAATATTGTTACATAGAGACGATTTAAGTACACATTTTCATTAATTATAAATCATATTGTCTACACAAAAGAATCTATATAATTTGTCAGGAGAAAAGATTTCCCCATGTTTATGCACCTAGCTTAAAAACATGCACTCTACGACTATTTGCTTCTTCTTATTTATCTACGACTTGTTACTTAATTGTGAATATAATTAGCATAAAGTTCGATAGGTGTATGATCAATCCTAACAGGAGAAAGCATCGAAAAAGGAGAAGAAAAAACTGTACAAGTCTGATTAGCAAATGAAAAGCGTTGGAACTCCTCCTCCCCCTTGAGAATGGGCTTTTTTTGTTTATATTTTCAGAAATAATATAAAACCCTCTATTTGAAAACCTACCATACTCATGAACTTCAAAAAATCATAACTAGAGGTACACTCTTAAATTCATAATGGAAATACTTTTCCTCTATAAAGCATTTGAAATAAAAGATGATCTCTCAGTAGGCATTCCTCAGGTGTTCTGTATATCTAAATTCTAGGTCACCTTGGCCAAACTTTGCCTCAATTTATGGGGCTTTGTCACCAATTTCTATTGCCCACATTGTCTCCCCTCTGGTTCCGAGGTGGCCAACAATGGATTGGAACAAGGTCTCTCATTGAAAATGGAAACTTTAATGCTGTGTTTGGAGTTAGTAATTGGGGTAAAAAATTTAAAAATATATATAAATAAATCTTCCCATGTACAAAAAGTTGTCTTTTTTCTTTTCAATTATTTCATCAAAAAGTTTATGATAAACAAAGATAATTAAGGAAATAATCATGATAAGCTGACGAAAGCAAAGAGAATAGGATTTAGGTGAAGAAGGCCTGAGATGAATAATGTGTTTCAATTTTGGATTCTACATTGGGATCAAAAGTGGCCTCTTACCTGTATGTTCATAGTTATATAAAAATCATTCCCATATGAGGGAATTAGTTAATTAATTCACTACCCCATGGATTCATCATCTTGCTCAAGTTCTGATGCTGGTTCATGATCATCATCCCGATCCTCTTCGATGCCGAAAGCTGCATGGCCGTAGCCAAAGGCCTTAATGTGGTCTTTGAGGGACCTCTTGTGCTTGAAATCAGAGCCACAAATGCAGTACCAAAGCTTGCCACAGTTCTTCTCATGGGTCCTCCAATCTCCCCTCACAGCAAAGGCCTTCCCACATTTCCTGCACATGAAGGGCTTGGTTCCATGCTTCCTCTTGTAGTGGGTTTGAAGGGTTCTGAAATCTTTGAGTGGCTTGGACCTTGGGTGATCTATGTTGTTCCTGCAACCTGGTGCACAGCAATAGCATGGAAGCCTCAGCATGCCTGTTGGTTGAGTCCCTTTTAAAGATTCTGGCCCTTTCCTATACTGCGATCCGTGCCCCCACATATGCATCTGCACGAGCATGTACATTTAATTTGTTAGAAAAATATCAGATTCAAAATAATGAAACTCGTACTGCTCCTACAAGTGATAAACTCGTATAATCAAGAGTTTGAGCTCAAGATATCCTAAACAAAGATAACTAAACTTAGAGATAAATGTAATCCAATTTAGTACCCTTAATATACAAGCAACCATTTATCCAAAAAATTTAGAAAATTAACCCAATCATTTCCATAAAGTTTGCAACTTCATATGCCTGTCATATGAAAATTAAGCCAAACTACAAAAAAAAAGGAGGAATTAAAGTTGTGCAGTTTCTCTCAGAAAGTTATTCTCAAGGAAATTAAGGAAAGGCTAATTGTGGACTGTTCAATTTCTTACATGATTTCTGTATTTCTGTTGTTAGAGTCAACTATTTGTGTAATTAATTGTTCTTCCGGTTGGGGGAAACATTGAATATTTATTTCATTCGTCAGATATGGTCTAATGGGTTAATATAGGTTGTAGTTTAGGAAGACAAAGAGGTGGTCTATAACTATACGGAAATGTTCTTGTAAAACAAAGTAGAAGTTGAGTGACAAAGATGTCTGCTGGAAGAAGTTATATATACATATATATATATGTGGGAAAATAATATTATGTATGGACTCTTCATGTCTGTGTTTCAGACTGAAGTTTTAGAAAGAGGAAATTCTGTTCCTTTATGGAGATCAACTGAGCCAAGTTGAAACACTGCAAAATTCTCAGTTACTTTTAGGTCTAGAAAAAGCATATGGAACATTGTTTCTGTGTTCAATCACATCAATGAAGGACCGATCTCAGGCTCGGATCAGATGGATATTTTCACAACCCATTAACCATGCAAAAAATCAATTTGGAATATTAATTGGAAACTAGAGAGAGAGAGAGAGAGAGAGAGAGAGAGAGAGAGAGAGAACCCAAATTTCCTTAAAATTCGATCAGAAGATTGAGATCAGTCTGGGAAGATTAACTATATGTTGAGCTGAAAAAGAGATCGAGTTGAGAACATATCTTTAAAAAGGAAATGGTAAAAAGGATTAAGCTTTCTGCGCTCTTTGATGGTTTCTTGAGATAAAAAAAAAAAAAAAAAAAAAAAAGAGTTCCAAATCATGAGACGTCGAAGGTGAATGGATCAAGATAAGGAGATGATTAGAGACTTGCCTGCATGTTGTTGTATCTGTTGAAGGTCTTGTAGCAAACAGGACAGCAGAACTGAGTAGGACCAAGGAGAATCTGGGAAGGGGTAGGGATCCAATACTGGCCCTTGTTGAGCCTATTGAAGGGGTACCCGGAAACATCATCATGATCTCCACTTTTATGATCAGCATAAGTGGAAGAGGAAGAAGAAGAGAGCACCGAGGCCAGATCAGCAGCACTAGGGTTTGGAAGCCCTATGTGCAGTGCTACAGTAACTGCAGTTTCATCATCATTATCAGTAGAAGTACTGAAGAAAAGATTATCACTACTGTGGCCTTGGCATTGGCTTTCTTCTGTGGATTTGTTCTTGTCCACATCCATGGTGCTGCAGCAGGAGGGTTGAGCAGCTGGCTCTTCGTCATCATCATCATCATGTCTTGTTGGGCTCAAGCTTAGAAGGGGCAAAGCTTCTCTGAGAGGAGGGGAGAGGGGTGGGGTTTGTTGCCAGTACTGTTCAGTGGAACTGTTGCTGCTGGAAAAGCCATGGTGGCGGTGATGATGATGTTGAGGTGGGTTTGAAGAAGAGAAGTACTGGTGAAGAGGGTTGAATCTGAACCAGTGAGAGTAGAAATTTGAGTAGGGATCAGCCATGGGGAGAGAGAGAGAGAGAGAGAGAGAGAGAAGATGGATGGACAGGAGGAGTGGTAATGGACAGTGATGTGGGGAAGTGATTGCCCTCAACAAATTAATTAAAAGAAGAAAAGGCAAGTGAAGGAAAAGATAAAGGTGCCAGTGAAAGTTAATTAATTTAATATTATTTCAGTGTTGCACCTCCAATTTAATTTCTATTTTGTTTTCACACACTTCATTCTATGATGAGCTTTGTACCAAAATCTAATGTACCTTGCCAAAACTAAAAGAGAAAATAATGTGAAAGGTAATTCCCCTATTTTAATTTGCTGTGTTTAATTTGTTAATCTACTTATGTAAAACAAAATATCTTTTGCATTAAAATCAAATTCATTAATCAGGGAGGAAGAGCGTAGTTTTGATGTAAAATTGAGTCATCAAATGTATTGCTTGGCCATGAGCATAGTTTTGATCATGTTATGCTAAATTACTCATATATAATTTTCGTATATTTTCTTTGATTAAGTATATGTTAATTTTCATATCAATAATTTATTTGTCAATGAAATAATTATATGAAATGTGGATTATATAATTAATGCTTCTCTCTTTCTCTAGGAGTAGAGACTCAATTTTTTCTGATCTTCTCAACATCTTTCAGAAGCAAATTCAGATGCGAAAATCCATCTTACATTCATTTTAAGGGTCCTCTTTAGATTTCAAGAGATACAAATAGTGCTTTGATTCAAATTTGGAAGCTCTAAACTTTATGCTCGGGAAAAATTCGATCTTTTTTATCCAAAAAAAAATCCAATCTGTGGAGCATGAATCAAGACTCAAGGAGGAAACTCATAACAGCCATGACAAAAGGGCTCATAAATGTTTGCCTACAAAGGTTGCTCTCACAAAAAGGACATTCTCCATAAGTTATGAACAGAATGTGGTGGTTCGATCAGAAACTGGAAAAGCAAGAACTTACAAAGGGAATCCCCTTCTGAACAAGAAGGGTAATGTAACAATTACTATAAATCTAGACAGCAAAGAATGATCATCGCCAATTCTTATATTGGATTAAAGATGAATGGGCTTCCATTGGTAGATAAGAAGAAGAGAAGCGAGGTGATGCTCACACACACAAGGGAGAGCATATGGTTCTTGTGATTGTGAGTCCCTAAGCTTAATTGCTGAAGCACTGGCTCAATTGTTGAAGCACAGTCTACTACCACGCCTTGAGCTATGCAGTACTTCTAGTGAAATAAGGCTATATATATATATGAAGCGTCACCATTTCAAATTTGGGCAACCATTGCTAGTTCAACTCTATGCTATGATCAAAATGTGACATTCGTAGGACATCTCCAACCGGAAGTTGCAATGGTGAAATCCATATGCCTAGATGGAATCTACCTTAGTGAGCCCAAAAAATCCAAGCGATGCTCATCATAAGCGTGTGGTTATGAGGGACCTCAATAGCATTATTTTCTCTTGTAGGGCTCAGTTTTCTTGGTTTCCCAAGCTTTTGTTGTTTGATTTAGGTGGTGTTCAAGTATTTCTTTTGTTGCTAATAGAGGTCGTAGGCTATTGTGCTTGTAGTAATCTTGCCAAATTGCCCTTTGGGTTGGGATTGTTTGTTCTTATTACTTATGTGTTGTTTCTATAGGGTTATGTTGGTTTCAGCAGTTTGGCTGGTGAGGAATGGTTTGTTCTCCATTGTGTCTCAATTCTCAGAGCTAGTTGTCACACATACATGTTTGCTTGTGCATGCTTGTGTTTGAGCAACTTGTGTGCTTTTTTTTTTTTTTTTTTTTTATTATCAATTTTTGACATTACAGTAAAAAAATTTTAAAAAGACTTATTTTGTCAAGCTTGTGTAAATTTTTTTTTACCAAAATATTGATAGGAACCAGAAAAAAAAAAAAAAACACTGAAATTTCTATTCAATTCACTAACTTAATCCAATTACAAGAAGAAAACTCGGCATTCGAGAGATCTTTAACTCTCTCAAGAAACCAATACCAAAATCTTCTCCCCCTCCTAATATCTTCACCCTTTACATATATCCATCTCTCCTCCTCAACCACATTCTGTTATGCACACTTGTTGTGTAACAACAACCTAACAATTTTTCCACTCTATCTCTTATGCACATTGCTGGTTGTTATGCTAGCCAGCCAATTTACCATCCTACCCCTACCTCTTGGACCTTATTTGATAAGTCCAATGAACCGGGACTTATCAAATATTAAGATTAAAAATTAAAAAATTACGAGCTAATCCTCTCAAACTTAAGGTTTAACCTTTCTCCTACCCAATCAATCTACTACCAATTGACTAATTCTCTAGTCTCTAGATCTTCACAATCTCTTATGCCATTACTTTCATATGCCCCTTTTATGTACGAAAAGAAAGAGACTCATCATGCATATCTGCATATAGGAGTTTTCATGGTCAATTGTCAGCTACCTTTAACAACAACTTTTATATAGACGTGATTGTAAGAAGGAATATGAAGGGACACATATTTTGGCTAGGGACAACCTATCTTGATTACATGGTTACTTCATTTAGTGCAGTTGTGTCTCAATTTGAGCTTGATATTATGTGCCAAACAATCTAGCTAGCTTGACCATTGAGGTGTACGAGCAACAAGAAATAATATACACCCTTTTCTAGCACTTGGGGATTGCCCATATGATGCCCCCAACTTATCCTTCATCAACTCCCACCCTTTTAGAGGTTTCACCTTAGTCTGTTGCTCCAACTGATCCACCCATTTATACTCATCGTGACCTAGCAGTCGACACTCATGGGTATGGTGAGCTTTGATGTTATGACATTTCTATGGGATTTGTTAGTTATTTGTTTCCATGTATATTTTGAGAACTTTGAATAATGCTTTTAAATATTCAGAACTTTTTATATTTAGAGAAATTTGTTAATTCTTCCTTTATGGATTATTGGTGTGATTGTTGAAATTGCAGATATTACTTATTAATAGGTTTTGAATTTGTGATATTCGGATATTTTTTGAATTTATCCAAGAATTCAGGCCTTTAAGGCCATTTCAACCTATAGAGGCAAAAAAAAGTCTCTAGCGCCAAAAACACATTTAGAGATGAATTTTTTTCATCTCTAAAGTCCATCTCTATCTTTAGATGTGGAATAAAATATGTCTCTAAATACCGAATGACGATAGAAAAGGAAAATATAATCAATCTTTAAGTTCAAAAATATTTAGAGATGGATAAAATTTCGTCTCTAATGTAAAATCACGAAGGAATTAAAAACCAATTATAAGAGACTTATACTTGAATTATTATCTAAGTAGAGACGAAATTTAGTGTTAGTGATAAGAGCTTCTGAGATGGATAAAATTTTATCTCTAATATTGTTCTCAACATATAGTGGGTTTTTGATTGGTGGCTTATCCTTGGTACCTTGTGAGGTAGCTGCAAGCTTTGGGTTTCTTCTGTTCATGAGGTTATCATCATTTATCCCTTCATAATGTTAGTTCTTTAAGGCTTCTTTTGTGTGTGCAAGAGACTATTTGTTTTGTTTTTGCTTGGCTTTGTAAACTACTTTACTTTTGTATGGTTGGGTTTTAGTCATGAGTTATTGTACTAATATCTCGAGAGCTCAAGGTCAAGTCTAAAAATAGACTTTAGAGAAATAAATATATATCAAAAATATTCATAAAGAAAATAATACCAGGTGAATAACTTTTGAACTAAATATGGATAAGAAACTATCGGGTTGAACGTGCTTGAACTAGGGTAGCTCAAGAATGGGTGACCTCTGAGAAATTCGTGTAGGCGCATCAGGATAAGTTGATCTGATCCTTCCTATCATTCGATGCGGGATGTTACAGTTATGATGGTTTCTTCTTCTTTTACCTTAGCTTATTTTTGTTCTTATTGTGTCTTACTTGGGTTTTGTGTGTGCCCTGGTATTCATAGCTCTTTAATCAAGCTATCATTAGATTATCTTATTATACTCTTCTAAGCCTAGTTACCTAAGTCCCTCATCTTTCGAAACTAGTCTTGTATGTTGTTTATCATCAACTAAAAAATAAATAAATAACACATTATGTTAATTAAGTAGAACATAAGTAAATTAATAAAACTTTGATTAACATTTTTTTATCAACTTATTCAACCAAAATCTAAGAGTAATAATAGGAGTCATCAGTTTTGTGTCGCATCCTTAATTGAATGAGGTGTTAGGCAGGAGAGACAATGGCATGTGATTTCCTTAGCCTCCTCCAATGAAGAGGCACTATATGACTGATGGCACTGTTATATAGCATATAATCTGTAATATCCTATATCTATGTGAGGTCACCACGTAATTTAGATGACTTTAAAATACCGAAAAGTGGGTTTGATAGTAAAATAGATCACCGAATCGACCGAAGGGAGTACCTCGGACCCTAGATAATTAAGAAAAATGGTATAGCATCACCAAGAAATATAAGTTATGATTTTTGGTGATGAAAGAAATTGGATCGGAAACAACTTTCGGTATAGCTATCGATCGGGTTGAGAAAATCGAATCGACGTACGAGACATCCGAAAAGTTAACGGAATATGTCAAGGACTAATATTTTATGTATAAAACAGCCCTTAAGTGATTTCGGGTTGAATCAAGTGGATTTAGGGTCAAAACGATCAGTCGGGCCTAAGTGCAATTTTCTAAATTTGTCCGAGAGAGGTCAAAATGGTAATTTTTCAGAAGTTTCAAGGGAGAAATGAGAAGAACTAATCTTGTGGGTCTTAGTGATGGTGCTGGGAAAATCAGGGGCTTGAGGATAAAGGCCAAAATGCAAAAGAAAGTTTCAAAGGGGCCAAAATACAATTTTCAAAAAATCTGCACATGCATGGCAGATCTGGCCACGGATTTGGCCGAAAAATTCGGAGATTTGGAAGCCTAGCTTCGTCAGGGCATGGCCAAGGGTGGTCTAGGAGGCGTGTGAGAGAAAATATGGCCGGAGATTGGCCACGTGGGGGGTCAGTTTTGGCTTATAAATAGTGAGGGTTCTTGGCTGAATTTGGAGTAGCAAATCGCTCGAGTTTGAGGGCGAATCTGTAATACCCTATGTTCATATGACGTTGCCACGTAATTTCGGTAAGTTTAGAATACTGAAAAATTGGCTTAATAGTAGTTATCAGTACCGAATCAACTGTAGGGAATGCCTCAGAGTGAAATTGTCTAAAGAAAATAACACGGTCTCGATAAGCGTTTCGAGATAGGATTTTTGGTGTCAAAAGAAATCGAATCGGGAATGGTTTTCGGTATAGTTAAAATACAACTATTATTTAGACTGTAAAATCGAATTGTCGTAAGGAACTCCCGAAAAATCAATGGAACCCTAGGGGAGCTCCGATTTTGCGTAAGGATCAACCCTTCAGTGGTTTCGAGATGAAACGATAACCTGGTAAGGATACTAGGGCGAAATCGTCCTTTTTAACTAGGCTTCAAGTTATTAATTTTGTGTTTTCGGTATCGTAATGTCAATTAATTCAGTGTTTGAGGATATTATTGTAATTAGATAATTATTCTAATGAATTTAAGATAAAATTTGGGGTTAATGCATAATATATATATATATATATTAAATGTAATATATAATATATTATATATATAGTATATATAAATATAAATGGCTGTGCGCATGTGCATGTGAGGCCATTTTCTTGGCCGAGAGTTTGCTGCAATTGGGAGAGAATGTCAGCGAGATTTGAGGGAAAATTGTGGAGATTTTTCTGATGTGCTTGGTGGCTAAGTTGCAGAAAGGAATGGCAACAATTTGAGTGTTTCATACGCCAAAGTTGGCTGGAGTGGTGGCCAAGCTTCCTTAGTTATAAATAGAGGAGAGTTTGAGGGATTTGAGTAGGGCAAGCAACAGAGAGTTGCAGTGAGAGAAAATGAGAGCTATGGCCGAGAGTTACAGCGTGAGGAATGGCCGAGAGCAACTTGAGAGTGCGAGAGAGAGATGGGCCAAAGGAGAGAGATCAGAGAGGGCGAGAGATGGCTTGCTGGTGCTCGATGTAGCTGCAAGTTCCAAACGGCCATGGCCGCGAGCTCGAGCAGAGCAGAGGAGGTCGACGCGTTGAGGAGGCCGGTGCGGCAGCAACGGCAGGACGGGAAGCGGCCAGTGGCGTCGGAGGTAGCCGACAACGGCCGAGAGGCAGTTGGAAGCAGCAAACCTGCAGCCATGGCAGCCATGGCCGCGAGCTTACCAAGCCGGGTGCGAGGTAGGGGCGACTGCGGGTGCTGCGCGAGCAGCCTCCAGCGAGGCTGGAGGCCTGTGGGAGACGCCAGCAGTGGATAAGGCGGCGACAAGGCTGGCTGGTGCAGCGGGCGGTGGGCGGCAGTTGTCGCGGAAGTTGTAGGCGAAAGGGAAGAAGAAGAAGAAGAAGAAGAAAAAAAAAGAAGAAAAGAAAAGAAAAGAAAAAGAAAAGAAAAAAATGGGAAGAAAATAAAGAATAAATGTCGAAAAATCTCCGAAAAGTCTCAAAAATTAGGATTTTAATATTTACTAATATTCCGAAGATTTTGGGCGAGAAAATGGTTTGGTCACGCGTTTCGAGGATATGACACGCATATCGAGGAAGTCGAGGAAGCTAGGTTAAGGTAAGTAAAATTTTCTAGAAAATTTTAGAAATTTAGAAATATTATTATCGTAGTGAAATATTTGAGAAAATATTTTAGAAATATTTAGTTTGGATTTATTGAGGAAAAATAGGAAGAAATAAAGAGAAAATTAAAGAAAATGCAAAAAATTATGAAAAAATAGGTTTTAATATTTATTTAAACAATTATGGTGATTAGGATGCTTTAAGGTTAAAGTTGAAGAGACTTGTGAAATTTTTGAGGTTGGCACGCAAATCGAGGTGATACACGAGGCAAGGCACGAATATCGAGGTAGCCCGATAAGCTTGAGAAGGTAAGTGGTACTCCCCAATTAAAGTTAGTTTTACGAAAAATGTTTGGTTGTAAGTGATTTATTTTTAAGAAACCCGATCCTCGGGAATATTTTCATCATATTGACATGCCTTGATATGTATCCATCACATAGACTGCATACATGACATGACTATGAAATACATAAATACACGTTGATATCATTGATCATGTGCATTTGTGGTCGTAGGGAGTACGAACTGGCACCGCTGTTTTACCAAGGGTGCACCCATACGCCCCAGCTTCGAAAGAGGTGGCCGCAAAAATGGTATGTAGCATGAGGGGTATAGTTGACACCTACGAGGAAAGACATTGCATGCACACATGACATGACATTATGTACCCTTACTTAGATGATTCATCATCTAATTTGGATTTTGCCCTTGAAATATTCAAACATTCCAGATGGAGATTGTAGCAGATACGAGGATAAATGAGGCATGAAATAGCACTTAGCAGAGTGTATGAAAAATGAAATGTATGTAACGTAGCTCCTGTATTTAAGTTCTGCTACTTTAGATTTTGAACGTTTTGAGGAATGTTGAAGATGTAAGAATTTATTTATGATTAATGTTAAGATATCGGGTTTTGATCTTTGCTTCCGCAATTTGATGATTCTCTTTCAAGATAAAATGTATGGAAATTTTGAGATGAATTTGAGGTATGATGTGGTTTAGCTTTAATGTTTGAAAGAAAAAAAAAATTATTGTCCCGGAATTGTCCCAAGTCATAACGTGCCCGGGAAAGCGGGGCGTTACAGAATCGAAGGAAGTCAATAAGGGGCTTTTGATCCTTGAGGCGAGATGAGCATTTCTGGTAAGTTTCGTGAGTTTTCGAGGTGTTTTGAGGGTGTTTCGAGGGCTGATTGGAAAAGCGAGGCAGATCGCCGTGCCGCGCTTGAAACAGCTCGATTGGGGGGTTTTTCGGTGTGGTTTCGGCTGGGGGTTGGTGCCATCGTGATCGACTGGAAGAGGGCTTCCAGGAGGTGTCATCGAGGTCGGATTCCGGTCGTCGGCCGGCGACCAGCTCATCGGAGAAGAAAGAGCGTGTGCAGTACACGCGCGGCTTCACACGCACATGCCACTCGCCCGCGCGTGAGGGCTCAGGTATTTTTGGAATTTTTTTTATTATTTTCAGAAAATTATTTTATTATATATGACAAAATAGTTGTGTAGATAATTATTTTGAATTATTAGTGGAAAAAAAAGAAAGAAAATATGAGAAAATTAAGAAGAAAATTATATCTTGATAATTGATGGATAAGTATGATAAATATGGTGTCTTGTGGCTTAAGATGAAGTGAATCGTGCGAAGTTCGAGGTAGGCACGCAAGTCGGGACCTATCATGCTTTTCGAGAAAATTTGAGTTGCGTCTAAAGGTGAGTGTTCATCCCTATGGTTTGGTTTATTGTGAGTGGTTCTACCGGAAAAACTTGTTCATACTGTGAGTTGTTCAATCCACATTAAATTTCGTACGGTAAATTGCATACATTGAGATGTTGATTTTATGTTATACATGTTATGATTTTCGGCATTGGCATGTTGTGTGTTGTCCATGTGGGGCGTGGGTTGTAATCCTGTGACGCGGCCCTCGAGTGACAACACTCGGGATGCGTGTCAAGGATTAATGCTATGTGACCCACTTGGGACGGGGCTGAGACAGATTTCACTTTACCGTACTCAAGTGGTGGGGCTGAGAGTGGACACCATCCCGGTTGTTGGCTCAAGTGGCGGGGTTGAGAGTGGACACCACCCTAGGTTCCTTTGAGCAATAGCATTAATACTGAGGTGTCGTTGATTTCGGGGATAGTGCTGATGTGATACTCTTAGGGCTAGGGTTGTGTTAGGTTTTAGAATGCTTTTGAGTAGGAGCGTAATGCCTAACAATGACAATGGGGTGATTCTCGGGTTCATATGTCAAGGTTGTCCCTCTTAAGCAGGATTGTGATTGCTAATAGGTTGACGTGATTGTGTCGCCTTTAGAGAGATTGCATTTTTCCCGGTTAGGGCTAAGTGTTATGTGGGATTCTCTTAGGCTGGGGCATGTCAGGATTTGTCGGTTTTATATATGATTTTGCATATCTGCATGAAAATGTTTTTGAACTCTCACTTAGATGATTCAGCATCTAATTTAGACTATGTCCCTGTAATATTCAAACGTTCTAGGTGAAAGCAGTGGCGCCAAGGGAAAGGATGTCGTCGAGATGTAGCTGTTATGTTTAGTTTTCGTAGGTCTTTGTCTATGATTATGATATTCAGAGATTATGTAATATTTTGATATTTTCATGTAAAACATCGATTTGGTTACTGTAAAAGGAATTGTCGGTTATATATCATTGAAGTTTCGATCTTGCTTCCGCTGATTTGATTGATAATACCTGTCTTAATCTATTAATTTTTTAAATTTTGATATGCCGAGAAGGTACAATCGGGATTGTCGGGAAATGATTATGATGAGAGTATGTATATCAAGAGGCTTATATTGTGTGTATGATGTTGAATATATATATATATATATTCCCGAAATCTCGAGATAATGCACGTTCTGGAAAAATAGGGCGTTACATAATCTCTTTAGCCTTTTTCAATGAAGATGCGACACAAAACTTGTAATAGTATTGTCAGTCATAACTCATAACATTATTCAAATATAAAAATAAAAACCTATGTTAACACCATTAATTCATATGCATGGCTTCTACATGTTCTTTAGTTCATGACATGGACAATTAATAACATCAACTAAAATGTTTTCTAGGAATATGAATCAGGACCTTTATTCACTTAGGTTGATAATTATCAAGATCCTTAATTGAAAAGACTTTGGTGTTTTCCTAAGTGTAGTGACATATGTCGCATAACAAGTGTGAATGTGGAAAAGATCACATATTTTCTCCATACCAATATGATTTAGTGCCTTCACTAAAAAAATTAAAAGAAAAAAAGTATATACTTTGGTTTAAAGTTTAGATAATGAACACTTTAGCATTTAATTCTTACCATGTTTTGTTAAAATTCAATATTGTAAGATTTAATGAAGATGTGGTAGAAAAATATTGGAACATATTCTAGGTGACTTAAACAAAATATTCATAATAACATAAGGATAACAATTTTATACTTTGTTGATCAAGAAAAAAAAATTATCTATGATAGCTAAATCTTTTATATCTATAAGCCTTTCGCTTTTTTCTCACAATTGTTATCCCCTAAACATTTGGTTTCATGCTTTTGAGGTTGTCTCTCCTATGGTTAGCTTCGATCCCTTCTTGCTTATTTTCTTGTTGGCCTTTGGTCATATATATGGGTCTAGCCATCCCCTCGTTCGTTCTAAATAAAAAAAGAAAAGAAAAATCCCTTTTATCTCAAGCCACCATAGAAGGAGAAGAGTTAGGTATAAGATAATAATATTTTGTCAAGGCGGAGAAGAGTTAGGTATAAGATGATAATATTTTGTTAAGGGTGAGAGAGAATATTATAGTTAGGTATAAGAGTTAGGTATAGATAAGGAATTATTTGATTTTCTAGTTAGTTTAAAACTTAAAATCCTATATTGTAGAGATTAATTTATTTTTTCTTTTTTTAGTTTTTTTTAATTTTATAGACAAATACAGAAACTAATATTTAATTTTTTTAAATATCAATTTCTATTTTGGAAAAAACAAACTTATCCATTTCTTTTATTTCAACCACTTCCCTTCTTCCCTGTTGTCATTTTTCTTTCTTCATTCTGTTAATCCTTTTTTTTCTACCCTAACCTTTTTTTGAACCCTTGCGTAGGTAGCATAGACAGTTCTCTGCATACGTTCAGGAATGTAAAGTTGTGAGTTCAAGTCTAGTATCTACGTTTATTTAAGGGCTAGGGCTTGGGTTCTGACCTAATCTTACTCATCCACCTATTTAGCCCGAGGTGGGGACCACGATTTATAGAGAGAATGTGACAGTTCAGTGTGTTTCAGAGCTTCCTCAATTTTCGTGTTTAAAAAAAAAAAAACCATTTTTCTAACGATAAATCAAGGTTTAAGGTTAATGGATTAATTAAACACAACATATAAATGCTTAAATAGGGTTATTAATTAGGTCAAGTGGTATTAATGGATGTGAAGGAAAAAAAGCTTAGAGACAAAGAAGAATGAGGAATTGAGACTATGAGAAGTCAGTTGAGGCAAACAAGGGAGAAAAATAAAGGATAGTAAACTTAAATGCAAAATATGAGGAGGCAACGAGAAAGAATGATATGTCTATGGTACTTTTGTTTTCAAAGTGTTTGTCTTTTGTGGCTTTTATCTTGCCGCATATGTTTGTAGCGGTGTGTCCCGTCCTTCTTTTTTCCTTCGGTTAGTTGGTGTTGTTGCTCTGTTCTTTGCTCAGGGTATTCCCCTGTTGTGTTCTTAGTCGCTATTGCCATGAGATCTTTTGTTCTATAAGATTATTATTTATAGAAAAAAAAAACGAGAAACAAAAAAAGATAGGGAAATGAGACTAGATCTAGTCGAGCAAAGGAGAAGCCATGATGACACTGTATCCTACCCTAGAAAATCCTAATGAACAAGAAATGAAGATGATCGACAATTTGTCAATGATGCATTCAACCCCAGGGTTTCTAGAAAAAGACTTTCTATTTTTTATTTTTTCTTTGGCTACCCATACCTACAACTTCAAGTACCTCATAACTATCAATTTAACTTCAAGTGCATGATATAAGGAATTATACTAGTTGTTGTTATGGCTAAACATGAGGCCCATGTTGTTTTTGGCCATGGTTAAGGAAGCTCTAATACTGGTTGAAGGAAAAAAAGCCAATGATTTTTAATAAATATTGACAAGAAAAATGCTAGCTCGTTTCTATTCAACTTCAAAGATAAGTTATGGCTTTCGACCATATTTTAGCGAATATTGAAATGGTAAAAGGAAGGGTGACAATAAAGTATGACAATTTATAATGTTCAAAAGATAACTAGAAACACAAATGTCAATTGTTAAGATGGATAATAGTTTTGACAAGGCAATAGTGGTTTATAATTACAGGTTGGATAATGGTTTCTAAAGTGACATGTTATCTTGAAAACTAATGATAGCAATTTATAGTGATATTGACAATGATTTGTCATTATTTAGTTTAGTAGTTTTCGAGTTATAGACTTTGCGATATTAATAGTAATTCTATAACAAAAATAAGTGGTGGTATCGAATTTATGTTGGGTTTGGCAACTATGGTAATGACAAAAACTGACGTTGGATATGCTAGTAAGATTCTAATTATTCAAAATATTCAATAAAATCAAAAGATTTAACATAAACATTATTAATTTTTCTATTTAAAAATTTAAAGTAATGTTAAGAGTCATAATTGATGACGGTGTCATCAGTCATGTGTCACATTCTTATTGAAAGAAGTGATAGACAACAAGAAACAATGATACATGATTTCTTTAGCTTTTTTGATAAGGAGACATCACATATCATGAAACATGACTCTTATCATTATTCAAAAATTTGTGACTGACACATCAAAGAAAAACTTATTTTGTGCTTTGAAACACCATATCAATAAAAAAAAATCTTTTATTAATAACTTGTTGCCACGTGTTAGTGATAACAGTAAATTTGCGACGGGTGCGAAGTGTAATTTATCCAACTTTTAATATTTCGAAACTAGGATATGATAAATGAAAATAAATCATAGTTAAGGGGTATTAAGTAATTAACTCTTAATTCTCCCATTTTCGCTTCTCGGTTCTTCTGTTTCTCTCTCTTCTTTCATTCCCCCGACGGTTTCCAAGCAAAACCCAAAGCTACCGTCTTTACAACAGCCTCGAACCCCTAATCAGAAAACCCAATTCCTGTTGATGTTTTCCGAGGTAAATAAATGTTGGATTTTCCTTTTATAGTCTTCAATCAACATACCGATGAGTCTCTAGAACAGTCTATTCACTGTACTCTTTAGTTTGTTTGCGGGTCTGTATTTGTTACGGTTTTTGAATAAATTATGTGTTCAATGTCCAGTTGATTGATATTGAAGATGACCCAACCATCGGTGATCCTCGCAACGGCTAGCTATGATCACACTATTCGATTCTGGGAAGCCAAAAGCGGCCGATGCTACCGTACTATTCAGTACCCAGAATCTGTAAGCCCTTCAATCCTTTGATTTTTACTTTTGTTGTTCGTTTCTGGAATCAGTTTGAAACCTGGAAGTGGAATTGTTAATGAAGTTTTTCTCTTTCTTCTAAGATTACAAGTACTCAAGGTTTTGTGCGCTAATTTTGGAAATTTGGAATATGTGTGAATTCACATTTGATCTGTATCAGCAAGTTAATCGTCTCGAAATAACGCCAGACAAAAGGTTCCTGGCTGCAGCTGGAAATCCCCACATTCGATTGTTTGACATTAATTCAAACAGTAATCAGCCGGTATATTCCTATCACTTTCTAGATTTTGTTTGTGCCTATATGTAACATGTGTGCTTCTGCAACTTTTCTTTATTACTACTAGGGTGTCTGTTGGCCGATTAAAATGATTTTGGCAGGTGATAAGCTATGATGCACATACTAATAATGTAATGGCGGTGGGGTTTCAATGTGATGGAAAGTGGATGTATTCTGGTTCTGAAGATGGCACAGTAAGGATCTGGGACTTGAGGTAGCCTAAGAACATCATAATGCAAATATCAGCTCATATTTTCCCTTATATTTAGTCGGGTTTGCTTTTATATTGGCAGAAGCTTAGAATTTTCTTATAATCCATCCCGCCAACCAAAAAGAAAACTTAGAACTTTCTCATTTTCTGCGAGAACAGAGCTCCAGGTTGTATGAGGGAATATGAAAGTCGAGCAGCTGTCAACACTGTTGTTTTACATCCAAATCAGGTTATATACTAATTGCTTCTACCCTTTTTATATTGTCCCAATATTCAGAAGAATTTGTTTGATCCTAAAAGTTGAAGGAAATCAACTGCAGTGCCATTGCAGATTGGACAGTAGGTTACATATTCCATTTCTTTCCTTTGGTGGGGTTTTCAGTTACTTGAGTATTTGTAGGTTTAGGGCTTTCTGCAAACCTTTAAAAACTGGCACTCTATGATGGCATTAGTATGAGCCCCAGAAAATGTCAAGTAAATAGGATGATGGCGTGGGTTTAAAAGTTTCTCTCAGGGACTATTCATTTGGTGACTGAAACTTGGCCATACATGAAAGATTATTGACTTTACTGTCCTGAATCATGTATTTTTTTAATTAGTTACATATGATCATCATGATCAGCCTTATGAAAATGATTTTTTTTTTTTTTTTTTGCTTTTTCCATTTTTGTTATTGCATTATGACCTGTACTCAGTGCCTATCTCAATATAATTCCTTGGGTCAATTATCTGTTGTGACTTCCTAAAACAATTGAAGTGCTTTTCTAATTGTTTTACTTTCCCCATACATGATTCATTTTCATAATATGCTGAGTTTGTTTCTGTGACAAATGAGCTTTCCTTGCTTCACTTGTGGTTTTCCAGACTGAGCTGATATCAGGGGATCAGAATGGTAATATTCGCGTATGGGATTTGACTGCAAACTCTTGCAGCTGTGAGCTGGTATGTCTCATATAGTTATATTTTATATTTGAAAAAAGTTCTTGTGGATATAGTTAGCATGGCATGCTCAAGTGTGGCTTCAGTTAATTTTCACATGGAGGCTTATGTGTTTCGATGAACTCAGAAAACAAAACTTTAATATGTTGATACTTATGAACTGAATAGGTTGAAGTATTTAAGTAATTATAAACAACATTCAAGCCTTAATCTCACTGTGGGATTGGCTACATGAATTCTAGCTTGCCAATCATTTCCTTCTATAGCCTTCTTTTCTCTAAGGCTAGTGTAACTCATATCAAACCTTAGTCTCTCATCAAGTTTTTCTTAGTCTTCCTCTCTCTTTTAGTAAAGACATTTCATTCCATCCACTCTCCTCAAAGGAGCCTTTATTAGTCTTCTTCTCACATGACCAATCCATCTTAATTGTATATCATGCTTCTTATCTTCATATTTAAGTAAATATATGAATGTTAAACAAAGACCTCTTTATCTATATGGTTATGTTCCTACCTTCTTTATCTATATGTTTAGTATGTTTGTACCTGCATCTGTGCATGTGTCAATATAGGAAAATCTTTATTATTGTCTATCAAATGCACATAGGTGCCAGAGGTGGATACAGCTGTAAGGTCATTAACAGTGATGTGGGATGGGAGCTTAGTTGTTGCTGCCAACAACCGTGGAACGTGTTATGTTTGGCGTTTATTACAAGGAACACAGGTAATGACCAAAATGATATTCTTCGATTAATTTTGCTGCCAACTCAATTGTTTATATTAAAAAAAAAAGAAAAGAAAATGTTTATTGAACTGCAGACTATGACCAACTTTGAGCCGCTTCATAAGCTACATGCACATGATGGCTACATCCTGAAATGTCTCCTGTCTCCCGAATTTTCTGAGCCCAGCCGGTTAGCATTGTTCTACTAACGTTTTCTTTTCAACAGAGATTGTTTCTCTTCATTTTCTGCAGATTAGTGTTTCACTTTTTTCTTACAAATGACTGGTTATAGAATTCCAAAGCTCCTTAAAAACTATGTTTCTAGGTATCTTGCTACTGCATCTTCAGACCACACAGTCAAGATATGGAACGTAGGTGATTTTTCCTTGGATAAAACTCTAGTAGGTGCGTGCCGGAGCCTCGTCAAAATACTCATTTTGTTTCCTTACAACTGGCAGTTAGGTGTAATATTGATCTTATTGGTGTATCTTTCCAGGGCACCAACGCTGGGTGTGGGACTGTGTTTTCTCAGTGGATGGTGCTTATCTCATCACAGGTACTTAATTACAACTTGCAGAAAATCCTTGTCAAAATAGTGTCCCTAACCAGCATCTCATTCCTCATGACGTTGCGAAGAAAGCATCCAATTAACCTAGAGTTTATTACAGTTGAACTGAAAGAAAGCTTCTTAAAAATTGACTAAATTACTGCAATTTCTTTCCAAATTCACTTATCAAGTGTATCCTTTTGGCTATATTTAACCATTTAAGGGATACATGCTCCTTCCTAACTTTTGTTCATCTACTTGGTCTATAATTTCGGATGCCAAAACAAACTTGGACTCGCTAATGTTAGCTACATGTAGCCTTGCACCTCCTGCCTATGCAATTCAGTGATATTGAACCAACTGATGTTACTATTGTACTGATATTTTGTTCCTTAAATTTTGTTCATTTCCCCCCTTCACCTTCCCCTGTTACTACTACTGCACCCCGTGACGTCTCTGCGATTTGTATAAGCACCATATTTTCATAAATATTAATTTTGCAAGATAAAGTACTTCTACAGGTACAACATTATATTGTTCTTTATCTTTTACAAAACTTCTGCCGAGTAATTCCTATGGATTTCTCTGTCTCTGAGCCCCATGGGATTTCTAGGTATCCACTGCCTACTCAAATCATAGTTCAAAGACTCCAGTATTCCACATGATCTCTCTGTCTTTAATGAGCATCGATCCTTTATGGGCTTGGCAAACACCAACTTTTGTTTCAGTTTCAAGCTCACTTTAATGCAGTGTAAGAGGTGTGTCGACTTCTTCACGCCTAGTGTGTTTACATGTCCCTTTTCTACAGCTTCTTCTGATACAACAGCAAGACTTTGGTCCATGTCCAGTGGGGAAGATATTAAAGTGTATCAAGGCCATCACAAGGCAACCATTTGCTGTGCTCTTCATGACGGAGCTGAACATTCTCCCAACTGATTATGGAATTGGGCATCTATACCCATGGCTTTCCTGGATCGATCGGGTGCCATTTTGGGGTTCTGCTGCTTGTTCATCGCTTGTTTGCTGATGCAACCAACGACAAAAGTTTGGTTTATCTGATGCTGTTTTTCTCCGTTCTGTTTTCATGTTCAAATTTGTACATGTTTTTCGGGTTTTAGAAATGATGGCAGTTTAAGATTTAACATTTGTTAGTACCTTGTTTGTGTTGTTTCTGAAACCCAGAATGCAATATAGAAGTCTGCTTCCAATTGGCTGTTCTACGCATCCTGTGAATTGCAATTTCTGATGGAAACCGTTGCACCTTTTTTGCTTGTTTTCTGAAGTGATATGAAGTCATTCAAGAAGTGAAAAAAACAAATTGAAAACAAGAATATCTGGCAGGCGTATGATCGTGATTAAGATGGTTTGAACTAATAAACTCCCTTATCAATATATGAGAATGAAAGATGTAACAAGAGGCAATGAAAGACCCAAAAAATGATATAGATTTTACACTCATCATGATCAGAAAACATTCCCTGGCTGTAAAAATATCAAAACCCAATGACTGGACGAAAAGAAAAAAGTTGGTTTTTGACACAATTTACTTCAGAGCTCTAGTTTCTGCATCAAGTCAAAAGAGCCAGTTCCCATCTTCACTGGCAAGCCAAGACAAATCCTTGATGATGGGGTCTCCAAGTTATCCGTCATTCTATGAGAGGCTGCTTCAACAATGAACTTGGAAGCAGTTTCAAAAGACATTTTAAGGAAAGGTGATATTGAGTCTGCTATGCCGCCATGTCTGCTCATTGGACGGTATCCACCCGAGTGTGTCATATAGTCGGCGATGAGACTCAGGTGTCGATAGTCGATCTCCACACCGTAGCTCTGGAAAACGTGCGTCACCTCGCGTATGATGGTTTCCCGGGCAGCTTCTACTCCATACGTACTGAGAATGGCATGAATGTTGTTGGAATATATGCGAGTAACATCAAGGTCGTCTTGCATTTCCCAGAGTGTGCGGAAATCCACACCAGCCGTCTTCAGAGCCCAAGGACCCGGGTCATCCTCGCCATCTTTCTTCACTGAATGGTTACTGGCTTTGCCATCTTCTTTCCAAAGAACTTGATCGTTTTTGCCAGACTTGATCGCTTGACACATATCGATCTTCCCAGAGTTCTTGAGATGGACCTTGTTGGCTGTCTTCTGAGCAATCTACAGAATATCACAAGAAGTGGGCTTGAGGTTAGCGAAATATGCATACAGAAGAGGAATAGAAAAGACGGGATCAAAAGACAAGGACAGCATACCTGGCCCAGCAAAATATGAGGCTCAGTTGTAAACCTGAAATGGACCTCAAATTCCAATCCATTAGCATGAACAAAGACTGCCCTATCATGGTCCTTGGTTTTGACCCTCTTCTTTCCTTTCAATTTTGATTTGCTTTTCTTATCATTTGATTTAGGCTCAGGCTCAGGCTCAGGCTCAGACAGAACTGCATGCTTATGTGTCATTTTGGATGCTTCATCTGCACTATTATCCTCCCCAACTTCGCCATCCTCTATAACTTCATCATCATTTTCTGATGCGGATCCAGCTAATGGTTCTTCTTCATGGGGTTCATCTTCAGAGCCATCCTCATAATCCATCTCATCCGTTGCTTGTTGTTTTCTTTTTTCCGTATCCAGACCAAGATCATCAGCCCTTTCATCTTCATTGATATCATCCTCATCATCATTTTCTTCCCCTTGTTTACGGCTGCTAGCAGCATCCTCATCAGTATCATGGGACGCCATTGGCCGTGATTCTGGAATGAAGTTTTTTATTCCACTAATTCTCGAGAGCAGAAATAAATGATTTTGTATTGCGTCTTCCAATTCCCTCAAAAACACAACTCCCAGAGTTTCCTCATAGTCTTCAAATGAAAATTGTTGACATTCAACAAGCTTCATCTTAAGTTTGTAGATCCAAGATATCTGGTCATTATCATTGGATATCTGGTCATCATCATCAATGTTTTCCGGAAAAACACCAACTTCCATGCTCTCTATTAAGTATGCAACAGTGACCTTCTTCACTTTTCTCACAAGGCCTTCAGCATCCTTCCTGTAAATAATGAGTACATTAATCAGTTTCACGTGTCAATGCAAGTGTAACACACATGCATAATAGAAAGAAAGATGGAAGGGGAGTTGGGGAGGGGAAGAGAAGGGGGGCGTCGGAGGCTAGAGTGATGCAAGTACATTGTGATTGCAAACTATCTACAAAGCCATGACTAGGAAATATATGCAGCACATACAAGTCGTAAATGTGTGATTGAAGCACAAGAGAGGTTAGTGACAAAGCAAATCCCAACCTATAACTTGTTTTTTTAAGACTTAATATTGATTTCTGAGCTCACTTTGACTTATTTATTTTCATTTTGGTAGGCAATATCACAGGACCCAAATGTGAGCCTTTGTTTTGTGAATGCAGCTTGAGCCACGAGGATATCCAGTAACAGAGGCAAGGAAAAAAAAAGAAGAAGAAAGAAATGGAGAGCTACAAGAAGCCAGGAACCAAATCACAAGTGACAAAACGAGGATCCTCAAGAAGATGATTGTTAGAAAATGACAAAAAGGAGAGCTACAACAGGTACATCTCCATTAAGGGTTCCCCTGACACCTAGAAAAAAAATAAAAAATAAAGATTCCTCTTGGCACCTCTTTCCTTAGTTTCCACATAATTTCACTTACAACTAGTATAAAAGTTTCAAATTCAAATACATCACTATATGTTTAGAGGCAATTTCACGACATGCAGCAAACGAAGTCCAGAATGTGAAGTCAATATTATTTCAGTTTCATTTCACCTTTCTTCAGTATTAAGTTAATATTATTGAGTGCATACAACATTATGCTACATGGAATGCAACTTACTCCAGGAAGTGGAATGAAATAGAAAAATCCTACCTATTATTTCCTCAAATTAATAATATAAAAACACAACTCTTGGAGCACGACAACCAAAATTTTTACAATTTAACAAGGCCAAAATATGTTATCTGTAAATTTTAGTGTTTCGCATTTGATTTTTTTCTACTAAAGAACATTTAATATAATAAATATGAAAAGGAAACAGAACTGAGATCACTAGGGCTGTGGAGCCATCTTTCCCCTACTCTGTGGACCAGGTCATCATGTCTGCTTCTGCTGTTGGCTGATAAGTTCCTCTCTCTCTTCTAGGTTGGTTTGGTTATGAAGTCAGTTTTTGGGTTGGCATGGTCTCCCTAATGGCGGATTTTTTTTTTTTTTTTTTTTGGGGGGGGGGGGGGGGGGGGGGGGGGGGGGGGTGGGGGTGGGGGGGGGGTGGGGGAGGTGTGCTGATGGATTGTATGGATTTCTCTTGTTCTGGGTCATTGGTGGGTGGGTCAAGTGTTTCCTGAGAATTGTTGTATATCTATTTTTGTTTTTTAATAACACATCTGCGCTCACATATTTCAAAAAAAGGATCACCAAATTAACTGTTCTGAGGAGAAAGTGCATCATCATCAAGTTATGAAATGTGTGTACCAATTTTGTAATTCAGTGGGGCATCAGTATTTTCTGGCAACTAATAAACACAAACAGCAACATATGCATCTTGTAGGCAACATCCAAATTGTTATCAACCAGGAACTAGTCCTGTTTCTGAAACTAGTTTAACAAGGGTGTATATACAATAAAAGCAAGGGTGCAAGCAACTCACTTCAGCTTTCCTGCCACCAGTGGGCATGTCATTATAGGGGTCTTAATATCATTTGAAGCAGTCATCAAAATTTCCTGTAACCGGGGAATGCCTAGTGTCACATTCATTTCTCCCCGCCCAGCATGATGGAAGGTGTTTAGCCTGGAAAACAAAAGGTTAAAAAAAAAAATAGAGTTCAAATTCAGTTATGAGAAATGGAAAAACCATGGAGACACCAAAATCCTGAGGAATTTGAGGCAAAATGGAAAATAAAAGAACATGAGCCAAAAATGGAAAAATATCAGTCAAATATCATGCAAAATAAGAGACACAATTGAGGAATTTATTAGGTTTATCCAGGGTTTAACTTTCAACCACATAACTCTAGATTTTTTTCCGTGCAGCAATGGCAGGAAGGGGGACTTAGATGGTGCAGATTTAACACAGCATAGGAAAAAAAAAAAAAGAAAATAGATCTGCAGCAGAAACCTGATAGTAGAATTTAAAACTCGAATGTGTGTATGATACTCCTATTCCTAAATTTAGTACTTAACATTTACTAAGATGCCCCAAAATAACAATTACTTTCCCCACATTTTTCTGTCTCTTGCCTTAGCTAGTTGATATATACACATCTTTCCTCATCATTTATGTCAAGTTGTTTATAAAAAATCTCACAAGTTTTTGACTTTGCTTCGCTAATTGCCTTCTTTAATTTCTTTTGGTGAAAATATACCTCACGTTCTCCTTCACTTGCAATGTGTATGTAAAGTATTACAGCAAGCTATCATTGTTTTGACTGGTCCAAGGGAAATATTTTGCGGGTAATAGTGGTACCAACCTCAAGAACACGCCACCTTAATGGAACTGACTTAATCTAAGAAACCTTATGAATAGATAGTTTTGTGTTGTGAGACTCATTTGTACTGTTGCACTGCCCGAATTCTCTCTACATCATTTGGATTGCTTCAGTCTCCCTCTACCTGATCCTCCAACAGCCTGGCTTCAGTGAATAGTATACTAGAGTCAACTTGCTACTCGGGAAGGACATTCAACAACCCCTAATTACGGGCATACTTAAAGAAGATATAACAAGTTTTGGTTTCACTTCATTAACTAAAGTTATCATGTGACCCTGTCTGAGATAGGGGCAGAAAACCATTAAGTAAAAGCCAGAGTTCTACAAACTCCCATTGGTTTCACAAATTTCCAAAATCAAAACAAAGAAATTGAAACTTCAATGAATCTTTTTGACAAAAATGGGGGCAAAAGGCCCAATATATGAAATGGAAACTTCAATGAATCTTTTTGACAAAAAAAGGGGCAAAAAATCTTACGTCATCTGAGTTGATGGTTCACCAACGGATTGTGCAGCAATAACACCAACTGGTTCCCCTGCATGTGCAAGACTAGATATATATTTTTGCCTGACTAGCTTCATTAAGTCCTCTGGTTTCTTCAGTTCCAATGATACCTTTTTCCTCTTGAGGTCATGTATATAATTTTGCGCTTTTTTGGCAATACCTTCTGGCAACTCCTTAATGTAATCATTGAATTCAAGCTCATGCTGAAACTTTTGGCTCACTGTTTCTTGGTTCTGGAAATAAGTATGAAGACAGAAATGATTACTTGTTCTCAGCATGCAGATTAAGTAAAGCAAGAAAACAATTCTCACCAGTGCCAGGGCTTTAAATTGTGCAATAAAGCTCGTTTGGTGTACATCAACACCATCTTCTCCGTAGGTAAATTGGATAATCGATCCATCTGCATCTCGGACTGTATAATCATAACAAACTTTCAAGCACTCTAGGTTTTTTACCAGGCACCTCTGCAGGTACCCACTTCGAGATGTTTTGACTGCAGTATCAACTAATCTGTACAAGAGGAAATTAACATTTAGAAAAAGGTCTAATATAAGGAGAATTAACAAAAAAAGAAAGAAAAATATGAGTTGGTCTCTATTTAGAGAAGAAAACTGAACATATTCCATTCATAAATAATTGTACTGAACCAAAGGCACCAAAAAAATTTGGGGTTTAATAATGAAAGTATAAAGCAGCTGAAGTCTAAGAACAGAAAATGTAGTTACTAATTAAAGGACCTTTGGCTTTTTGATTGGGACGGATTATGAACATACCATATGAGATCTTGAAGACTGGAAGGTCAAAAATGAACATTAACTACTCATCTACATTAATAAACCTTTGGCATCAGATATCATGAATATCATTACACCATCACTCATATTCCTATTTAGAACCCAGAGTCAATTACAAAGGTCCCTATTTAGGTTTTTATTTTTGTCTATCATCTCATCTAATTTATCTATGTGACCTGCGGCATGATCTGCGACCACCCATGTATTCTCAATTTCAAAGATCAATCAGTGATATTAGACAGGTAATCTAGGTGAATACATTTGAATATATCATCTCTGCATTGTAGCACATTGTTCCTTTTTTTTTTTTTGTGATGTAACATATCTTCCAGAAGAGTATAATGCAGCCTTTGAGGGTGTTGAGCATTCTCTACACACCCTTAAGAGTTCTATACTTCGCAGGTTGGTTTTGCTGTGTTGGGTCTGTTCCTTTTCCCTTTTCTTCTTAAATTCATTTCTTGATGTACTGTAGTGAATAGCCGTTTTTTTAGCTTTTCTCCTTTTACATTTTTGTTGTATGGATTTGCTGCCTTTTGGCAATTGGCTCTAATGCATGAAGGTTTCCACTTTGCGAAAGACAGCGGAGTCTTTTTTGTACACAACCTTACCTTTGCCTTGAAAAAAGTCTGTTTCCACAACTCAAACCCATGACCTGCTAGGCACAAAGAAGCAACCCTACCATGGTTACCAAGGCTCCCCGTCAAAGGGAAAAAAACAAAAATAAATAAAAGAAAAAACAAAGAGTAACATAATTCCTGGTAGTTTCTGAGCACTGCCATAAAAATCAAATGTTCACAATATTTCCTACTCCCAACCACCACTGGAAGTTCTTGAACATATTCCAGAGGTAAAGGCCTGTGCCTTCATGGGAGAAGGGTTAAGGGTCCTCTCTTGTGATCATGTTATCTACACTGGAAAGACAGCAGTGTCTTTAATTTGTGCAAGGGGCTTCATGAGAACCAATATCCTTTTCTATTAATCTAAAGCTAATGTTTTCTGGAGACCTATTCACTTAGTCAAAACCAGATATTTTGAGGACACGGGGCCTCCAACTTCAGTTTTGCAGATGAAATTATTTAAAATAATTAGGATTTCAGTCATGTATGTAATATTTAAGACAATCTATAATACAGAACCAGGATAGCATAACAAGAGAAATGCTGCTATCTTGAGTACAGATCATCAGTTGTTGCTAGTGCCCGAGGTTGTCTATTAAGCCAGGTGATGTGCAAGTTATCTGAAAGCAACTCAATAGAACCGGAACATTCAGAATGTAAGCCGCAGTAACGATCTTTTCTACGAATGGATAGGAAAATTTCTACATTAGAAAGACAAGTTGATCTAAGTGTGTTTCACCCAAGTCACACTAAGCTATTAGAAACTTCTGTAAACTGGTATGAGAGAGAGAGAGAGAGAGAGAGAATATCTTTTTCTTTCCAATAGATAAAAAAATCCATCTTTTAAGAAATGTGGTGCTGCATAAGATAAGATCCACAGTCCTTACCATCAAACCTAACTGATTCAGGAAAGAAAGAAATAATCTATCTCCACTATCCTTCCCTCACAGAAGGCTCATTAACATTATCAAAGGCCACTATGAGGCTTCTTAGACTAATGAAAATGGTTTGTCCACTGTGAGTGAAACCCCACGTTCAAGAAGGTTTCGACAGGAACAGGAAGATACTGAAATATGGCATTCCACTTAGAAGTGGTTGACAATTAAATAACCAAGAGTTGCAATAAAAGTCAAAATACCATTTGAGCTAGCAAGAAAGCTTACTTAATACATAAAACTCAATATATCACTAAGGACCAAGTATTTTCCAGGTTTCATTTTCAATTTTTGCTTTTCTTAAATATTTAAAAAAAAAAAAAAATCTTAACCGTTGCTAAACCCAGTTGAATACTTTATGGAATAGGCAGAGTAGCAGAAAATAAACTTAGCCTGTTGTTTGACAACTTTGTGTTCAGTTTCAGTTTTGTATTTTATTTTTAATATTCTATCTTGTCCCTAACTTTACTAGCGACTGGAGGATACGGAGGTTGTCATGACTCCTCTGGCCTTCTTTCAGTCACCAGCAACTCACCAGTGAGTGAGGATATCACTGGAAACTTTCCTGTGACATCGAGTTGCCAGCAGTGAGGAGCACAGTGTTACAACCCTAGGGTATGGCTAGGGTTTAGAAAGAAAGGAATTTAGTAAAAACGCGGGAAAGAAAAAGCAGAAAGGGAGGGAGAGAAAGAACAGAAACAGAATTGAGGGAGAAGAGAGGCAAACCGAGGGAGAGTTAGGAGAATTAAGAGAGAGAAATGAAATTCAAATTCATTCATTCATCAACATAACCTCCATCCTTCTACAAGTAGCCTTTTATAGGCATCAACTAACAACTAATTTGAAAGCATATTCTGGAATAACAGCTCCCATGTACTGCTAACAAAATTACAAAATATCTCCTAATAACAATTGTAACTCAATTACAGCTTTGCCTCTCTAATACCCCAAGGGTTGTGACACTTCCCCTTCCTTGAAAGGTTTCTTGTCCCCAAGAAACTTATTATAACCGAGCCGTTGTTTCTTCATCCAATGCCCATGTTCACCAATTGATTTCTTCTTTGCCTTTTCTTGTTCTTATCTCGTATTTCTCTTTTCTTTTGCTTTCTCTTTTCTTTTTCCTAAACAATAATATTACTATGACTTGCTACAACACCCAGCCGTCCCCATCTTCTCTATTGCCATTGAAAATGGTTCCAATTGATATGTCATTCCTGCAACCATATCATTTCCAATCATAGAAAAAAATTCAAACGTCTTTGCAGGCCAAAATTTGATTTGACATTGCAGCTCTCCAACTAAAATAGGAACAAACAAAACAACAGGAGTCTCATTCCCCTCAACAAAAATTTCTTCCACCATCTTCCTTTCATCTCGTTTCCCTTTTTCCTTCTGTATTTTCCTATGCTCTCGATCAATAATATATTGCTGGAAGGTTTCAATGTGATCAATTTCTTCCAAATGCGGGCATCCTCTATCAATCTCTAACCAACCTTGAACTGTACTCCGTTGGTCATCCACTTTGATTAAAGCACCAATTCCCTCACCATGTCTGATTTTTTAGGGTCCATGCCTTCACAAAAAACCGACTTACAATCTTTGAACTCCAAGGTTGGTGTAGTCGTATCCTCTCCCCGCTTCACAACCCCTTCTCCTTTCTCATCTTTAGTAGAGACCTCCTCAAGTGGAGAGACTTTTACTTTCTAATTGCTGGTGTATACCAAAAGCTCACTTTCAGCAGGTTTCCCCACCAGTGGAACCTCAATATCTTCTTCAGTAATTACCATTCTTTTCTTGTCATTTTCAATTGCCTGATCCATTTTTCCTCCTTTCTTGCAGCTACCATTCCCATTATCAGGACCTCATCAACCTCATACTTCTCATCAACTGCATGAATACTATCTTCCTCTTCCACTGCTACTTCATCAGCTTCCTACACTACTTGATTAGCAGCCTTAGAAGCTCCTTTGATAACCTCAGTTTTGGTCCTTTCTCCAAACCGGGTACACAAGTCACTTACAAACTCTGGCCAACTCCATTCCACCCTCCCTCTGCACCAATTTTGGAACCAAGCATCAGCTACATCATCTAAATAGGTTGTAGCCATATTAACCTTCTCTCTTTCTGCCACCCGATATTGATAGAACACTTGCTCGCACTTCCTAATCCACCATCTAGGCCTATCCCTCTCAAATGCAAGAATGTCCATCAATGGGCCTAGGGGTGTGGAGTGAGTTCCCCCATCTCCTCGTCCCAAGTTTTCCTCCACTGCATCATCCCATCCTAATCTTAGGGACACAACAGCCTTAAGAATACCTCCAATTTGTTGTCCACTCTTAGTATAACATTTAGGCTGTAGCCTATGCTTTTTATTGCAATTCTCATATCCAATCTAAATTAAGGAAGCAGAATATTCCTTAGAAAAACATTCAGCTTGAATACTGACCTGAAATTTATGTGAAAATAGAATCATCCAACTATCTCTTAAGGTCATCTAGCTGTCTCGTAAGGTCCTTGATTCCTTTTACTGTCGCAGCGCATTCTTCCGTGATTGCTTTTCTTGTTGCGGTACATTCTGCTTGATAGCAACTTGCTTCCACTTGGAGCTGCTTGACACCACTTACCAGATTGTTCGTCCTGGTTTCCAATCATTCCATCCTCATTCCCTCTGCCATGGCCACAAATCAACAAGCCTTCAATCCAATTCTAGAACTGATGATTGCCGGAATGAGCTCCACTGAATCACCTTAGTCACCTGCAACAACCTAGATATGAATTTCAGCGCCTCTGATCCAAGTCCTCTTCCTGGATTGCATTGTCGGTTGTTCAGCAATTGCTTAATATCAACTTCCACTGCACCCTCTGATTTGCCTTCGAATTCAACTCGGTATCCTGTTAGAACTCTTTTGGCTTGTGTCGTCTTCAATCTTGAGACAAAGTTGGCTATGCTCAGCTTCGTCTTTCAAATCCGATTCAATTCCGATTAACTGAATCGGCGAAGGACCTCGATTAGTTAGATCAACTCTGCTTCAATCCGCCCCAAGCTTGCGTCCACTTCTTACCCAATCATCGACCACTGGCTGGAGGACCATCGCACTCCTTAAGTTTGCCTTGATCGACAAGTCCTCGGGATCCAATCGCAATCGTTGTAGGCTCCGATCGCTCCAATCTGCTTCTCTTCGATCCCTTAATCTCTGCCTAAATCTTTTGTTAGAGTTTGCATTTTGTTAAGTCATCAAGTGGTGCTAATAGGCATTGAAGAAACAGAAAGTTTGTAATTGTTTTTATGTTTTATAAATCTGTAACAGTTGTAACAGGTAACTACCATGTAACGGTTAGTTCTATTAGATTTTTCTATTTTTGTTATATTCCTTGTAAAAGCCGCCCCTAACCTCTATAAATAGAGGGTTGGCTTATGTTATTTTACATCTTCGCTTTATCGTGTATAGAGAGAGAAAAGTCTAGAATCAGTCTTTGTAATCTCAGAGAGTAAACAGCTTGTATGAATAGAGCTATGAATGTGTGTACCGATTGTGTTCTTGAGTTAGTGGATTATGTCGGCTTCTTCAGTCTGGATGTAGGATCATCAAGTCATTGATGATCTGAACCAGGATAAGTTCTTGGCCTCTCGTACTTTTTGTTTTATCATTTTCTTGTTATTAATTTTGTTCTTGGTGCGAGAGTGTGAGATTGTGGAGTGAGATAAGTGATTCATTACTCAACATCTTTGCTCGATCAACTGTCTGGCCTAGCTTTGCACCCCTGTCTAGTCATAATTGAGAGAATTGCATCTAGCTTTGCTTCTTGAACCTCACCTGACTCTGCTCAGAATTGCGCCAAGAAGTGTTGGCCAATGAATTATCGCTTAGATTGCCTGGTTCGCTAGACATGCCTGTGATCAACAACTTGCTTATGTTCCAACAGTCTTGCAAGAAAGTGTTTCCCGTCGTTGACTTCCTAATTTGCTTCAATCGTTGAAGGAAGCCAGAATTCACAGCCAAGAAATGATTGGCTCTGCTAACCTTCAATTCCAAGCCGAGACTGCTTTTCTCTCTCTCAGTTGCTATGGATCTTTGATATCTTCTGAATCAGATCAGAAACAATCACAATTTGCTTCTAGTGGCCAATTTTACAATGATCAACTAACTACTTTTGTCAGAATCACAGCTAAGAATTGTAGACTCTAATACCAAATGTTACAACCCAAGGGTTTGGCTAGGATTTAGAAAGGAATTTGGTAAGAACGCGGGAAAGAAAGAGCAAAAAGGGAGGGAGAGAAATAACAGAAATAGAGAGAATTGAGGGAGAAGAGAGGCAAATTGAGGGAGAGTTAGGAGAATTAAGAGAGAGAAATGGAATTCAAATTCATTCATTCATCAACATAACCTCCATCCTCCAACAAGTAGCCTTTTATAGGCATAAACTAACAACTAATTTGAAAGCATATTCTGGAATAACAGCTCCCATGTACTGCTAACAGAATTACAACATATCTCCTAACAACAATTGTAACTCAATTACAGCTTTGCCTCTCTAATACCCCTAGGGTCGTCACACACAAGAGGGAGAAGAAATGAAAATGAAAAGAAAACGTGAAAATTCCTTCCTCTATTTTAAAAATTTTGGCAAGTTTCCAAAACTTTTATAACAAAAACACGTAATCAAATGCTATTTTTCTATTGTCAAAATATGAAAAGCAAAACTAAAAAAACTAATTCAGCAAAAAGAAAACTAAAAACCGAAAGCCATACCAAATGTGCCCTAAGGTAGCAAGAAAGGTTTACTTGTAAAACTCAAAGAAGGTCTACTTATCTGAGTTAACAGTATCATCTATTAAAACTAGCTACATCATTATAAACATATCTACTAATTTGGTCATGAAAATCATATCTCAGATTCAGAGTCATCCATCTTTTCAAATCATATCCTCATCGCTGCCATTACTACAGTAAATAACCATAGAAGTAGATATTATTGACGATTTCACATACTAGTTGAAACTTAATCTCACTTGTGCAAATGAGCAGAACAATCAGTTAGTTTAAGTTATTGGATTATGAAGGTTTAAATAATTAATTAAAAATAATCCTCTTCTACCATATTTTCCTTGTCATATCAATCAAAAGTAATTGCTTCCCCCTATAGGGGGTTGCATTAGGAAGGGCCTCCAATGTAAAATTGTCACATTGTTCTTTTGCATGGATTTGTATAATCAATGTGACTTTTAGAAATCAACTGACATTATGAATGTTGTGCCACTGACCCTAACTTGATTAGGATAAAGTGTGTTGATGATAACGATGATGCTGATGAATTTATTTATTTTGACAGGATAATATGCCAAATCCTGAGAACATGTAATCATGCGCCTTCCTTTCGGTAAGACAAATGAAATTGGTCAGGTTAACCACATGCAATCCAAAGTCCCCATTTGCAGAAAAATGAAACAGAAACATGACTCAAAATTCAAAATAGACTCTCCCATTCAGGAGACCCTTCAGACGCTTGATGGTAAAACTCGTTTGCTTCATAGTTAGTAAAATAAATAGAAGAGAACATAGACAGAAGATATAGGAGACATAAAAATATATAGAAACAACGAAAAGGGAAGTAGACTATAGAAAGCAAACAAGAAGGAAGAGGAGAGACAGACAGAAGAAGCTGTTCCCCATTTAATTTTATGTATTCAAAAGCCATAATGGGAACAGGAGGGCATGTTATGGACAATGAAATATAATGAATATAGTGTGATATTCTGACATAAGATATTGTCATATTCATTAGGAGGGTACTTGAAATATAGACAATAATACTTACAATACAGATATTTCTGGACGATTGGTTGCAACTGGCATATAATCACCTAATGGTGGGTCTTTAGAGAGAAATGAAGTATCTAATATGGGTATTATATGGGTATGGGCGTTACACCCATATCCCATATATGTACCTCATACTACCTAGTGGAAATAAGTATACGGCAAAAAAAGGCTATCTTTCACAATCTTGGATAGCATAGCATCATCTATGCGAATTGGCACAGAAGCATAACATGTCATGCCAACTTTTAGTTGTCTGTGCAAATGGAGATAGAACTTTAACATGGCATGTCAAGATAGATGTACTTGAAACAAGATTGGCAACAGAAGTTCTACATACCCTTCACGACCAGCCATGCAATGGAAGTAGTACTCCTGAGGGCGCAGACCCGTAAGAAAGCGATCAGAAATAAAACCTCCAGCTCGAGATGAAAAATCCCATGGAGGGAAGCAGGGTAGGGTTTTTCCTGAAACCATTCGAGGTACTCGTTTTCCTTCTAACTCTTGTTGGCCCAGACATGAAGATATTTGTTGGAAATTGACCTGTTTGACATATAATGCTATCAGTAACAATTGTAACAGTATGTGACCAAGGATGAAGGTTCCTAAAACCAAAAAATCTGAAAGTTAATAACTTCAGGTTTAAACTTCTCCTTAGATATTCGTAATTAGACTTTTTGCACATCTTGACATGGGCGGAAAGTACTACATAGAATGGAAAAAAAAATCGATAACTCCATAGTAGTATTCTACTTTCATTTTATGTTAAAAGCAACATCAAACTGATATGGATCATTCCTGCTACAGAAAATTATTCAATGACAAATGCTGGAGAACTTGTAGTTGGAAGTAAAACACATAAAATCATCCAACCAAGTACAGCAAACAGACATCAAAGTAACTTCAATCAACTTACCGTACTACCTTTAGCACCACTAATAGTCATAAGTGAAATGCAATTCTTTGGAAACGGTTTTAGTAATCCTTTAAGCAACAAATCTTTGTTGATATTAGAAGTCTTATCATGGAGCTTATTCTTCATCTTCAAATCCATGGATGTTATGGCAGATTCTCCACTTTTGTGTATAGCTTTCTCAATCTCCAGTTGCAGTTTCATCGGGCCTACAGAACCAAATAAATATTCACACAACCAAAGTTCATATAAACAAGCATATATAATTACTACCAAGAACAAACAAACACTTATACATCAACTACTTTCAAATATTTCAAATTATTATTATATTTTTAAATATTTGAAAATAAAATAAAAATAACAGGTAAAAATAAAAATTAAAAAAAAAATCTTGACTAGTTTAATCAGCTTGGTTTGCCTGGTTCACAGGTCCAACCATGGTGCTTGTGAAAAAGCAACTAATTTTCTTGTGATTAATTAAGCTAGATAGTCGGATAGTTTGCCATACGAGGAGAAGAGAAAAATGGAAGAGAAGATGTAGGGGTATTTTTGTCGTACTAAAACTTTTAACATCCGTGAAGTTACTAAAGTAATGGCAGTGGAAAGATGTAGTTAAGAGTTATACAATCGAGAGAAATCTGTCATTTTTCAAATATGAGGATTATCTTTGTCTTCTTAACAAAAATCAAGGGTGTGCAATGTAATTTACCATTATAATAGTAATTATTGTTGTTGTTGTTGGCAAGATACAACAATAAATTTCTTCGGCAAAAGAGAGTGCATTTCTTAGATAGAAGTTTGGCAAAAGAAAGGGGTATCTACAAAGTCTCAAATTTCCATAGATAGAAGTTTTCCAAGGCAAAGGAGAGTCTAGAAATTCTTAATTTCCACGGCCTGTTTAAATGCCCTTTTACAATTCTTACTTTTTAATAACTGGTCTGCCCTTTTTGTCAATGTTAATCTGTCATTAAACTACATATGAACTCCCTATACATAGATCAACCTTAATGCACTAGCTGGTCTGAAACTTGGAAACCATACTTCCCAAGATCCGTGAGTAGAGGCAATTACAATTATTAATTAGCGGAAAAAGGCATGACCAGTCAAACCACCAAAGAATTTTCAGCTTTCTGTTTATATAATAAACATGAACTGAGTTCACGACTACATTCCAAAAATATTGGATAGACCATATGGAACCTTCTCCAGTCCAATCCATGAGACCAATCAAACTCCAAACCATCCTTCCTTTTATGTCAGCATAATCATTTTTATGCTTCCTTCCTCCTAGTAGTGATCAAATGATTTGCATATTGAGGTATCAACTGGTCTTGAGTTCAGATGGCCTAATTAAGGACCTATTTTGACATGTTATCTCATGCTCCCTTTTTCACCCTTATCTCCAAATTAACATAATTTATCAATCACCTTTATTCATACCACTAACCATCAATAATTTACAACATGCTTTTACTTCACCTATAACAGTACATAACATTGATTGTAACATTATTTTTTATGAGTTGCAGATGGCCTAATTAAGCACCTTAACTGACACAGTGAAAACCCTCACACCGCTGCAACCAATGTAGGTTTAGGCCAATTCTGCATGGCTGCCACCTCATTAGGATCCATGCTTACCCCTTGGGCAGAAATAATGTGACCCAAATATTCCACCTGCGGCTGGGCAAAAGCACATTTCGACTTCTTTACATAAAGTTGATTAAACTTAAGGATCTCAAATGCAGTACGAAGATGGCTGAGATGTAGGTCGAATGTCGGGCTGTAAATCAGTATATCATCGGAAAAAAACCAGAATAAACTTGCAGAGATAAGGCAAAAAAATCTGTTTCTTAAGGATTGGAAAGTGGCCAGGGCATTTGTTAAACCAAAAGGCATAACATTGAACTCATAATGCCCATGGTGTGTCCGAAATGCAGTTTTGTGAATGTCTTCGGGTTTCATACGGATTTGGTGATAACTAGCCCGTAAGTCTAATTTGGAAAAGACGGCTGCATGTTGACTTCATCTAGGAGGTCTTCTATTATTGGTATAGGGAATTGGTCTTTTAACAGTTATTGAATTCAATTAATGGTAATTGATACAAAAGCACCATGACCTGTCTTTCTTTTTAACGAGAACGACGGGAGAAGCAAATGGACTGTGGCTAGGCTGAATAATCGATTGTTGTAACATGGCCTTGACAAGATTTTCAATTTCAGTCTTTTGTTTGGGTGGATATCTATAAGAACGGACATTAACAGGTTCTGAGTTAGGTTTGAGGGGAATAGCATGGTCAAATGCTCGTTTAGGAGATAGGGTTGAGAGTTCTACAAAGAGATCCTTAAATTCTTCTAACAAATTATGCAAAGAGTCAGATTCATGTACCTATCATAGAGGTTGGCCCGGGCTACTGACTGTCACCGAAAGCTGGCCCTCTTGCATTGGCATCTCCTCCTCCTCCGTGGCATGTACTGAAAACAGATGCGCCACCTGGCGGATCCTTTTTTTCAACAACTTTCCCAACTTTTTCCCAGTGATGAGTTTGCATGTCCCACTGTCCAAACTCTCACTCAAGGTCATTGCCCTTCCATCCTTTGTGATAGTCACCTCCAGCTTATTAAAATCAAAGCTGATGGGACTAATGGTCCATATCCAATCAACTCCTAATACCACATCGCATCCTCCCAACTTTAAGAGCCTCAAGTCTGTCAAAAATGATTCACCCTGTAATTCCCAACGGAAATTTATGCAGGCCAATTTGCTCACCGTCTTTTCCCCATTCACTACTGTGACCATCAACGGCTGCACATTCATAGCTGTGCATGCCAACCTCTTTGTTGTCTTCTCATCTAGGAAGCTATGAGTGTTTCCGCTATTGATCAAAATCATCAACCTATGATTCCTCACCTTGCCTTCTACTTTAATTGTTTTTCTGTCCACCCAACCCCTTAACGCATGTAGGAAGATCTCCCCGTCCCCTTCTTCAGCATCTACCATTTCTTCCTCCTCTTCCACTTCCTCAGCTGTTAATATTTCTTCTTCCACTTCCAACATCAACAATTGTTTCTTGCATTGGTGGCCTGGTGCATATCTTTCTCCGCATTTGAAGCATAGCCAGCCTGCCTTCGCCACCCCATAGTTCCTGATCTGCCTCTAAACGATTGATTTTCCCCAACCATTGGCACCATCTTATTTTTCCCCACTGGACCCACCTTCACTGTCTCCTTACACCCCCCCCCCCCCCCCCCCGGGGTTAAAAACCACCAAGTTACTCGAAAAGGAGGATCTTTGCTTCCTCATTAGGGCATCTACCAATAGTTCTAGCACCTAGCTCCTTCTGCAGCCTCTTTGACTGTTTTGGGCCATTGCATCTTCACTGCTGGCCTTAATTCGTCACTTAGCCCACTTATCAAACTCAAAACGAAGTAAGCTTCGCTTGATCTTGGATTTAACATGCACATTACCGACTTGAGTTCTTCGAACCTTTCTTGGTATTGCTGTACTAATCCAACTTGCTTCAACTTGTTAAATTCCTCTACCACATCTGCCAAGTTTTAATCCCCGAATCTTGTACAAAAATCCTCCACAAATCACAACCAATTGTTTTCCTCTTGCGATTCGTACCAATCCTGGAACCAAGAGTCAGTAACATCGTTCAAGTATGTTGTGGCCAATGTTATTTTCTACTCTTCCGGTGTTTGATAAAGGGTGAATAAATTTTCACACCTCCGAACCCACCAACGCGGGTTCTGCCCTTCGAACATGGGCCCATCCAATTTGGGCATAGGAAAGTGGGAAGCATATGAGACCGATGGCCCGATTCATCGTTGTCCCCTTCGCCTGTTGTTGGCTTCCTCTGCAACTAGCCCCTCCACCTCCAAGCCTGTTGTTTCAGTGGTTCTGGTTGGCGTGCCTATCCCATTCCATCCCACTCGGTCGTTTCTGATTTCTTACATTGTCGGCGTTTCTGCCTCCAATTCCGCTATTTTTGCGGATCTTAGTCCCATTCCTAGCAGACAAAACTAGTTCCAAACACTCTCTTGGAGGGAATTCAGCCGATAATTTCATCGAGTTTTGGCCCACAAACATGAGCATAAAGCTCTAGAGTTGATCTTTCACTTCTTGGAATTGGTCAAATACCTAATCTTGCACCACCCAAATTTGGCCGGAACTTGATCCTGCATGTTCTCCACTGCTTGCTCCAGCTTGCAATCCATGGCTTCTTCGATCCTTCGTTCAACCGCCTCGTCGATGGCTGCCACCTTTCCTTGGACGTTCACTATTGTCGCGCTAACTTGCTAAATTAGAAGCTCCATTTGCTTCAATCTTGTGCCGTCCACCATTGCCTGAACAAAAGAGCTGTCGATCCAAGTCTCAAGCTCTAACACCAAATTGTCAGGGTCTTGACTTGACAAGAGGGAGATTCTCCTTGGTGAGGAGAATTAGGGTTGGTTTTGAGATAGGGAAGAAAGAACGAGAGAGTGAGAAATAGGAGGGAGAGGGAAAACAAAGAGAAATTGGGAGAGATTGACTAGAATTGTTCACAAAATTCATTGATGCTCTTATTGAGAGGGAAAGCCCCTGACATCCTCATAAGCAATTTACAGTTACAACCATCTCACTCGCCTAACACCCTTGGCTCTTATTGTTATCTTGTTAGCCGTTACAACCCCTTCTAATTATATTTTCTATTGCTAACAGCTTCTTGTTATGCTTCTAACTACCGTAGAGGGTCCTGACAGTGGCATGTCGTGTTATGCTCCTTGAACAATTGCGAGAAAACTTGGTATATCATTTCACTTCCACTTTATTACAATATATACAGGAGAAGGAAATCAATAAAATTCCTATATATATATATATATGTACTTGACAATGGCTAGTACTTTTTTCACCCAAATTCCTTCACAAATACCATGAGCCATGGCTTGGAATTCCGCTTTTGTACTATTTCTAGCTACCACAGCTTGCTGTTTACTTCTACATGTTGTCAGATTTTCCCAAACATAGGTACAAGAACCAGAAGTGGATCGTCCACCTGAGATTGAGCCTACCCAATCTACATCAGAATACAATTTCACTTTCCTACTTGAGTTCTTTTTGAATAACAGTCCCTTTCCTGGAGTCATTTTCAAGTATTTTAAGATTCTGTACACCGCTGTCATGTGTTCTTCGGTAGGGTTGTTCATGAACTGGCTAACAACACTTATTGAGAATGCTATGTCAGGCCTAGTATGTGAGAGATAGATCAACTTCCCTACAAGTCTTTGATATATTCCCTTCTCTATAGAAGCATTGTCTTTATTTGAACCAAGTTTGGCAGTGTAGTCCATAGGTGTCTATCTAGGTTTACACCCAAGCATGCATGTTTCTTTAAGAAGATCCAATACATACTTGAGAAATTGTAATGCCCTTCTTAGACCTAGCCACTTCCATTCCCAAGAAATATGTGAGTCTCCCTAGATCCTTGATCTCAAACTCTCTAGCTAGAAAATCTTCGACTCTTGGAAAGTCCACAACATAATCCCATGTTAGAATATATCATCAACATAGACAATCAATACGGAAATCAATCCATCTGAAGAATGTCTTACAAACATTGTGTGATCAGACTATCCCTATATATACCCATTACTCTTCACAACTTTGATAAATCTCTCAAACCAAGCTCGGGGTGATTGTTTTAGATCATAAAGTGACTTCTTTAGTCGACGCACATTATTGATGTTTGATGAGTTTTGTAATCCCTGTGGAATGTCCATATAGACCTCTTCTAGATTGCCATTGAAGAACACATTCTTGACATCTAGTTGATGGAGGGGCCAATCCAGATTTGTTGCAAGAGATAGAAGTATCTGAATAGTGTTGAATTTTGCAACTGAAGCAAATGTCTCCTCATAATCTATGCCATAGATTTGAGTAAACCCCTTAGCTATCAACCGAGCCTTGTATCTCTCAATACTACCATCTGCCTTTGTTTTTACCGTGAAGACCCACTTGCACCCAATCAAGTTCTTTCCATGAAACAAATCAAAAATTTCCCAAGTACCATTCTTCACCAGAGCATTAACTTCCTCATTAACTGACTTCTTCCATTCTGGGATAGCCATGGCTTCTTGGATTGAATTAGGAATGGAGATAGAATTGATTTTGCTGGTGAATGCTTGGTAAGATGAAGATAGACCCTCAAAACTCACATAGTTGCCAATAGGGTACAATGACCTACTTTTGCATTCTTTCACCCCTTTCCTAAGTGCAATGGGTAGGTTCTCATCAGAATTATCATAATCACTTAAACTAGTACCTGCAGAATTTTCCTCCATAGTATGTAAGCCAAATGTAAGGATTTTTACCTCAAGTTCAGATGCCAATAGTAATGGTGAATCTGCTAGTCTATGATTCCTTCGGTTTTCCCCTTTTTTTGTGATAGACTCTTATTTTGGGACTGAAAGAATCAATTAGTTTTGGTTCAGGTTCAATTCGAACATTTGGAGAAGGTGCAATTTTAGGTGGTGTGCAATCTATGCTATTCAAGAAAAACTGATATTCTTGTTGACTCTGACTATAACTCTCCCCCTGAATATCAGTTTTGGGGTAATAGGATTTTGTTTCAAAAAATGTGACATCCATGGTGTGATAAAACATTTGGTTGTCAGGACAAAAGCATTTATAACCCTTTTAATTGGGAGAGTACCCTACAAAGATACATTTGGAGGATCGAGAGTCAAGTTTGGTTCGATGTTGATGGATATGAACAAACACAGTACACCCAAATATCTTTAGAGGAAGAGAGGAAATCAGAAGACTTTGAGGGAAGTGTTGTAAGAATACTTGATGCGGAGTGGAGAAGTCTAAAACTTTGGATGGAAGCCGATTGATTAGTGTTAGCTCATGAAAATTGTGTGGTGTGTGACTGTGTCCATCAAGATTGGAAGCTTCTATATTCAGTTTAGGAAACTTGCCTCAACCCATCTTAGGAAACTTTCCTAAGAGTGTAAATATCTTTGATTTCCTAGTGTATAGCTTTGTTTCCTTTTTGTATAGATGCTCTAGTTTCCTATTTTCTGTACATACCTCTTCTATAAAGAGGCCTATCCATGTATCATTATCAATTGAGGAAGTAGTATTTTTTACATAGTAAAAAAGCCTATCCTTGCATCTAAACCCTATAATGTGCCTTCATTGCACGTCTCCATAACCCTGACGCCGCCTCTACGATTCTCGTCTCTGTCTCCCTCTCGGTTTTCCCCTTAGGCCTTCATTGCCACCTATCAGTTCAATCTATTGAACATGTCATTTCATTTGTATTAGATTAGAAGATAGTTTGTGTATGCTAGCATTTGTATACTTCCTCTTTGCATTTTTCCGGTTAGAATAAGTATAATTCTAGAAGGTATGTTTCTAGAATGGTGGTTGACCATTTCAATTAGTTAGTTAAATTTGGTTAGCCGGTCAGTTAGTTAAGTCATTGTATCTCACACCCCGATTGATTAGTGTTAGCTCACAACCAAGGGGGTAATATTGTAATTAGTCATTCAGTTAGTTGAGGTAGTTACTCGAGTGTATGGATTAGCGGATGTAGAGAATTACAGCTAAGTGCACATGGCCATTTGGCTGTTCTAGAAGATGTACTAACCGCCCCCCTTATAAATAAGAAGACTACAACGAGGATGGAGATCATGTGAGAATACTACACTGATCTTTTCCCTCCTTTTCTCTCTCAAATTCTGTCTCTCTTTATTCCTCCCTTCCTCTACGATTCCCTCTTTTCCCTCCCTTATTTCTTCATTTCATACTTTCTCGCCTATTCGGTCTTCTCCTAATTACGGAAAGACCTCTGGTCAGATCGAGGGTCTGATAATTGGTATTAGAGACAACAACCTGAGCGCTAAGGATGGTTGACGGAACCAGGGCGAAATAGACGGAATCTAGATTGGATGCTATGGAAGGTGGAATGTGATAGTATCGAGAGCAGGTGGAGGACAGTCTGGATCTGTTGGAGTTGGGCATCAGAAACATGCATGAGGAGATTAATCGAAGTCGATCGGAATATGCTACCAATTTGGATCGGACAATGGATCGAGCAGTGAATGGGCTACGAGAGGAGATTGCGGGGCTCAGCCAGCAGCTCAACCAGCAATTAAGTGCAGCCTTAAGCCTCTTTGCTCAACAACCGCACGCCAGTCTACCCACGGATTTTCCTCCCAGAGTGTCATCGGCGCCAATCTTGATGACGCCCAGGGAGAGACGGAGGTATAACGGTCAAGGGGAGACCGAAGAAGGAATGGAGGCTAATCAACACAATTCAAACCGTGGAGGGGGAGGAAATCACTTCACGATACAAGGACCAAGGATGGACATCCCTCCGTTTGAAAGGGACAGGCCTCAGTGGTGGATCAGGCGATGTGAAAGAGTTTTTTACCAATATCAGGTGGCTAAGGGAGAGAAGGTGAACATTGCAACCACTTACCTGGATGATGTAGCGGACGTCTGGTTCCAAAATTGGAGCCAGGAAAGGGCGGAATGGAGTTGGCCAGAGTTCGTTAATGGACTCTGCAACCGGTTTGGGGAGAAGACTAGGACGGATGTTATTGAAGAATTCAATAAGCTAAACCAGAGGGGAACGGTGGAAGAGTATCAAGTACGTTTCGAAGAGCTACGATGCCTATTATCACTAGCTCACTCATCCTTGGACGAAAGTTATTTTGTATCTAGCTTCATCAGTGGGCTGGATGACTTGATCCGACCTACGGTCAAGATGCTTTACCCAATGTCAGTAGGGTAAGCCGTGGAATAGGCCAGACTCCACGAATAGTCATTAGAAACCTTTGCCAAGAGACATCGACTATCAACTAAAGGAGGGAGGAGACCTCTTACACTGGGATGAATAGAAGTAACAACCAATCCTGGCCAAGGAATGGGACATCAAGAAGAAATCCATCGGGCCCATTACCAGCCAAGGCTCTACCTATAGAGCAAAAGAGACAATTGGGACTCTGCTTTAGATGGAGAGAAGTATGGAGCGGGCCACTAATGTAAAAGGATGTTGCTGACAATGGAAGGGTAGGGAGAAGGAGAAGGGGAGGAAGTTGAGGAGGAGGAACAAGGGGAACCTATCGAGAATGAAGAAGGGGGTGAATTGTCTATGCACGCGTTGCAAGGCCAGGCTTCGGGCAAGGTGCTTAAGGTGAAGGGTCTAGTGGGAAAGAGGGCATTGGTAGTCCTCATTGACAATGGTAACACTCATAGTTTCCTCGATAAGGAAACAACCACTGCATTACAATGCCCCTTACAAGAGACTGCTCCACTCTCAGTCTTGATAGCCAACGGAAGCAGCATGGTGAGTCAATCAAAATGTATGGGGTTCAGATGGATGATGAATGGGCATGAGTTCTCTGCTGATCTATGAATCCTAAGATTAGGTGGATGTCATGTGGTCCTAGGGGTGGATTGGATGCGAACGGTAAGTCCCTTGGTCTTTGATTTCAATACCTTGGAGGTCACCTTTAACAGGGGAGGACAGAAGATAACTCTAGTGGGATGCCAAGGAACAAGGGAGTGCACAGCAATGACCGGAAAAAGACTAAAAAGATTATTAGAGTAGGGGGGAACAACCATAGGGCAGTTACACTCCCTATATGCCCGAGAAATGGAAGTTGGGGAAGATTAGGAAATTGCACCAGGAAGGCCGAGAAGCGGGAAACAGAACGTGGCTAAGTCCTTACCATCAACAATCAATCAGGTACACTCTAACGGCCCAATTCACACATTGTTAATGGAGTTAGAGGATTTATTTGCCACACCAACCACACTTCCTCCTCCCAGATTCCTTGACCATTCCATACACCTTAAACCAAACAATGAACCCATAAACCTCCGAGCCTACCGATACTCCCCTATACAAAAAGCCGAAATAGAAAAACTAATCAAAGAAATGCTATCCAAATCCTTGATACAAACAAGCCAGAGCCCATTTGCATCCTCGGTCTTATTAGTAAAGAAAAAAGATAGGTCATGGACGTTCTGCGTGGATTATTGGCAGCTTAACTCCATCACCGTCAAAAATAAATTCCCCATTCCCATAATAGAGGATCTCCTTGACGAATTATCGGGAGCCTCTGTTTTTTCCAAACTGGACCTCACTTCGGGATACCACCAAATCCGAATGAACCCGAAAGACTATCACAAAAAAGCATTTCATACCCACCAAGGACATTATGAGTTCTTGGTCATGCCCTTTGGCCTCACAAATGCCCCTGCAACCTTTCAAGACCTTATGAACCATATCTCCGCTCCCTACCTCTGGAAATTTGTGCTGGTTTTCTTTGATGACATTTTAGTATATAGTTCCAACCTTAACCAGCACCTAAACAACCTAAGGAAGGCTTTTGAAATCCTCAAACACCATCAACTCTATGTGAAAAGGTCCAAGTGTACTTTTGCGGAAGCAAGAGTGGAGTACTTTGGCCACATCATCTCAGGGTAAGGGGTAAGTACTGACCCCTAGAAAATTGGAGCTATGTCACAATGGCCCAAACCCAAGACCCTCAAAGAATTGAGGGGATTCCTAGGACTCACCAGCTACTACCAGAGGTTCATACAAGGGTATGGCATGATCAGTAAACCCCTCACCAGCTTGCTGAAAAAGAACAACTTCCAATGGGGAGTCGAGGCTGACAATCCATTTGCGTCTCTTAAGGAGGCCATGACCAAGGCACCCATATTAGCACTACCGGACTTCTCCAAAGAATTTATATTGGAGACGGATGCCTACGACTCAAGGGTAGGGGTAGTACTAATCCAAGAAGGCAGGCCGATCGATAGCTTATTTGAGTCAAGCTCTAGCTCCAAGACATGTAAGGCTAAGTATCTATGACAAAGAGCTACTAGCTGTCCTCATGGCAGTGGAGAAATGGAGATATTAGTTAGAAGGTCGAGCTTTCACCATCCGAACCGACCATAAGAGCCTTAAATTCTTGTCCCAACAAAGGGCTCACAATCAACTACAAAGGAAAGGGATTTCAAAACTCATGGGATTGGACTATGTAATCCAATATAGAAAGGGGCGAGAAAATTTGGTGGCAGACGCCTTGTCCAGAAGGGAAATGGAGGGCAGTGCACATGCCATTTCAGCCTTGATACCAGACTGGGTGCATGACATATTTGCCAGCTACGAGAAGACTAATTGGATCCAAGAATTACTAGCTCGACTATAAGTACAACCTTAAGATGACTCGGGGTATACATTGAAGGGAGGATTGCTCAGATACAACGGTAGGGTGGTTATTAGGGAGGATGAGCAATTGAAGAAGAAAATTCTACAGTCTCTACATGACTCTCCTATAGGGGGTCACTCAGGGCTAAATGTTACATACCACCGGGTGAAGCAACTCTTCTACTGGCCGAGACTCAAGAAGGATGTGACTCGGCATGTCCTAAGATGTACCACCTGCCAACTATGCAAACATGAGCAGGTGCCTTACCCTGGGCTCCTCCAACCCTTAGGGATACCCTCCCAAGTGTGGGAGCAGATAACCATGGACTTTATTGAAGGGCTGCCCAAGTCTGAAAGCTTTCACACTATATTGGTGGTGGTCGATCGGGTAACCAAATTTGGCCATTTCATTGCATTGGCACATCCCTTTACGGCTACAGAGGTAGCCCGAAAACTAATTGATCATGTATTCAAGCTACATGAGGTGCCAAGGGCCATCATCTCAGATAGGGACAAGATCTTAACCAGTTAATTATGGAAAACTCTACTTCATGGCCAGGGGATTGGGTTATGGTTGTCATCAGCTTACCAGCCGGAAACTGACGGCCAAACGAAAAGGGTTAATTAGTGCCAAGAAACATACCTAAGATGCCTATGTTTTACCTGACCACAGAGCTGGAATAGATGGATCGCACTGGTCCAATGGTGGTACAACACCGATTACCACACTGCCCATAAGAGAACTCCCCTTGAAGCTCTATTCGGATATTCCCCTCCCATAATTCCGGCTATCATGCACTACAATCCTGCAGAAACTACAGCAGACCAGTACTTACAAGCCAGACAAGAGGCCTTACAGGTTATTAAACAGGAGCTTACTTCAGCTCGGCATTGTATGAAACAGTTGGCGGACAAGCCCCGCACAGACCGCATTTTTGAGGTCGGTGAGGAAGTTCTTCTGAAGGTGAAACGGTTTCAACAGCATCTTTTTGCTAAGGGTCCTATATCTAAAATCAACCCTAAGTACTATGGACCCTTCAAGATTATCGAGAAGGTGGGGCCAGTGGCATACCGGCTACTGCTTCCTGATGGAGTGGGGTTACACCCAATGTTCCATGTCTCTCTCTTGAAGAAGGCTACTGGCACAGTAGTAGGAGTCAGCCAAGAGCTGTCAGAACTCCAGGAAGATTCCATCGTTGAAGCAGAGCCTAAAGCTACCTTGGAGGGGAGGGTGACCTACCAGCATTCTATGCCACTCACACAAGTTCTAGTGCAATGGACGCACCTACATCCCGACCACACAACTTGAGAGTATCTCCCTAATCTTCTCCAACGATTTCCCCGGGCCACTAGTCTCCTTTAATTTCTTGGGGACAAGAAATAATTCAAGGAGGGGGGAGTTGTCACAGCCAAGGGGGTAATATTGTAATTAGTCATTCAGTTAGTTGAGGTAGTTACTCGGGTGTATGGATTAGCGGATGTAGAGAATTACAGCTAAGTGCACATGGCCACTTGGCTGGCCTTTTGGCTATTCTAGAAAATATACTAGCCGCCTCCCTTATAAATAAGAAGACTACAACGAGAATGGGGATCATGTGAGAATACTACACTGATCTTTTCCCTCATTTTCTCTCTCAAATTCTGTCTCTCTTTATTCCTCTCTTCCTCTACGATTCCCTCTTTCCCCTCCCTTATTTCTTCGTTTCATACTTTCCCGCCTATTCGGTCTTCTCCTAATTACGAAAAGACCTTTGGTCAGATCGAGGGTCTGACAGGCATCTGATGAATACTGTCGGAGTAAGCAGTGTAGAATGTTGCCGAAAAAAACAATAGATAAAAACTAACCTAGGACGGCTCTGAGAAGAACAAGAGGCGTCTAGGGTGTCTATGATACCATGAACAATTGTGAGAAGACTTGGTATATCATTTCTCTTCCACTTGATTACAATATATATAAGAGAAATCAATCAATCAAATCCCTATAACTAAGGAAAAAAGAATGAATCCTAATTACATCAATTATTAATTTACATCAATCAATCAATCCCAACAATTAAAATTAATTATAATCAATCCCATAGATTGTGGGATAAGATTGATTATAATCAATCTCATAGATTGTGAGATAATTGTGATTGATAATCAACCTCATAGATTGTGGGATTGATTATCCAACAAACTTTATAGCAAAGAATTCCAACACTTTAGACCCTTATCTCTAAAGATGCAATGGTTTACAAATCATCTTTGTTAAATATTTTGCCCACCATGTGAATATCTTCATGTAGAATGTAGAAGAACATAATTTTGTACATGCAATATTGCATAAATGCACACCTATTGGATCAGCAAAATGAATAAATGAATAAATGAATAAAAGCATACCAATTGTACCAGGGTTGAACATAAAGAAATCACAATGAACTTCTTCACCAACATCTTCATCCTGAAGTTCCTTCTTCCTTTTGATATCATAACGGGGCAGGATCATAAGGTCATCCACCCCACATGTGAAGCCATGAATCTGAAACATATATGTTAAAAAAGCAGCAGAGAGGTGGAAATAGAAAGGCATGTCTCAATGCAATAATGCAAACAGATGAAAACAGAGAAAAATGTAAGCTAACCTGCAAAAACACCGTAAATAAGCGACTGAGAGCAGAAAGCAAAATGCCTGCAGTTTTAGATCCATAGAGCTCCTGCACAGTATGAACCAAGCCATACTTGCCAAACTGAGCCTTGTCAATCACACCATGCACAAGCTCATTCTTCCAAATGAACAGCATATGCTCTCCATGTTCTTCACTTTTGCCATCTTTGCTAGTTTGACATTGATCAGATTGGCTTCCAAAATAAGACGATGGAATCTTTCCATGTTTCTCAACAGTGAACGGTGTGTACTCTCTAGTCAAATAACTTAGCAGTGTACTAATGACCTACAAAAAAAAAAGAAAAGGGAAGGAATAAAGCTACAAACTATCTAACTTTGACATTAAAGACACATTTTTTTATAGACTAAGAAAAGAAATGGATGTAGGGAGGATCACAATATATACTCCAGGATCAGATTGATGGCAGGATAAGGATTGAGAAAAGGTACAATGGCACAACATCATAACACTTACCAATCCTTTAACCCATGACCAATGATGGAGTGAAAAAAAATTTTAAAAAAATATCCATATATTAAATCAGGGCAGATAAATGTAAAAGAGAGTTGAAGCATTGAATTTCTGATACCATATTGAGCAGACACATGCAGTTCCCCTGTCTTAATCACATTCCAAATATAGTTTAGATGTTCTTAAATGGTGTTAGTAAATAAGCATCTGCATTACTTGTAAAGGTCTAAGAAATGTATGCACGGATATTTTCCAAAAGCAAGAGACACCATTTTTCTCTTCAGCTTGTGTCCACTTTGTGGCATACAATACAGAACAAGTGAGCTGCCTTCAACCCATTACCTGTTTCCCAGTCCAAAGTGGCTCTGGTTTCCATATGGAAGGCAAAACAGGCTGCATCAGAGCTTCAAAATCTACCATAGAGACTTTCTTGGAAGTTTTGGCAAAAGATGAGCCAGCAGCAAACACACCAGAACCATAGAGAAGCTGATTGAATTGATCATATGTTAGAAATGTGTCCTTCATCGTAAGAAGCACACCACTTACAATATGATCCTGAAAAATTAAATAAGAAATGCGGTTATCAATAAAAAAGCCTTGGTAAAACAGCAAAAATTCATTATCAAATAAAATAAATCCAGAAGTGAGAACTAATTGAACGATTGTCACCTGGATCAAGCCTCTGACAGTATCACCCCTAGTTGGAACAATGTACTGATGATTAGCATTCACAATATTATAAGCTTCGGCGCGGGAAATTTCATCTTGAGGTAGATGAACGTTCATTTCATCACCATCAAAGTCAGCATTATATGAACTACAAACATAAACATCAAAAGAAAAGCTCTTTAGCAACTAAGTGCAATTTGTATGGATAAGAAACCTAATAAAACAGAACCAACCTGCAATTTGCATAATGCATACGAAGGGTTTTCTCCCCATGCAACACGCGAACTACATGTGCCATAATACTTGGCTTGTGAAGCGTAGGCTGCCACACAAAACTTTAAACAAGTCAAGAATGAAAGCTCTATAAACATCACCCTATCAACCAAATTAAATATTACATTAGGCTCAAATTAGCAAGATTAAAAGCAAAAGCAATAGAAAGCAATCTAACAGTTTCATCATAATTCTTTTGGTAATTCATCAACAATTGAAACAGGAGGTGTGGAATATAACATAATATTCATCCCCACCCCACAAAAAAGGGACCAAAAACAACATACTAAGCCTTAATCCCACCATGTACAAAAGAAAGAAAAAGAAAAAGAAGACACACATATCATCGCAGAAAAGAGAGAAACGCATGGGTAAGCAGAAAAAGCACCAAACAAGGACCAACCAAGAATACATATATCCCATTCATATCTAATACTTCTAATGCATTTTATTTATACACTTCTGAGAACAAAAAAAAAAAAAGCAGCTCTCTGCACCACCAAACATTTCCATAGAGCAATATAGAGAAAGTGATTTCTTCCTTCCAGCTATAGGGTGAAGGAAGAAATTAGTGATTTCTTCCTTCCAGCTATAGGGTGAAGGAAGAAATTCTATGTATATAATACAACAGTAACAAGCCAGATTACATAGGCTTGAGTACAAATTACCAAGTAGAGGTTCAAATTTAGGTAAGAAACCCCTTTGGACCATTATTCTCGTAATAGGACATTCATCCCAAAGTGTGGGTACAAGAATGCTCGCACATTTTGAATATTTACATATTATGCATGCTGAATAATACCATCATAAGATATTATTATTGAGATTACACGAAATGTCAGCAGGAAAAGGAGATTTATATCCCTTATACATGTGAGGCCAGGAGATTTTCCTTACTATTATATGTGAGCTTCCAACAACGATGAAATCAGTGGATCCAAATGCCCAATTTAGGTGTAAGACTTAGACATATATCCCACATCATTGACAAATATTATGAATACAACAAATAAGAGTCCGTGTAAACTACCATCAAGTATTCTACTAGATAATTGGGTTCTAGGCAAGATTGAGAGGCAAAAGTAGTAAAGGAATAGGTAGAAATAAGATATTCCATTAGAATGCTCAGCCAGCTAAAATTTCTAGAAATGGTATAATAATTATCTCTAGACCTAATCTGCAAGAGGATAAAGCCAATACTATGTAACCAAAGATGAAATCAAATTGATAAAATAAAAGGGAAAAGATTAAAAGTTGAGACAACTATGATAAAAACAAACATATAGAATGTAGTTTGGAGCTTGGGAACAGAAAAGCCCTTCCTCACAGGTTCCACTTTTATTACATTATGATAGAAAACCCACTCAAACTCCAATTTCCTATCCCAATCAGTAGATAACAATCTGATTTACAGTGCTCAATTCCAGAAAACTAACGAAGAAAAGGAAGAAGAACAGAAAAATGAAAACAAGGGCCAATTTGAGAGGGCCTCCTCTCCTAGAACCTTCTTCAAGTTTCTTACACACCCTCTCTCTTCTTTCCTCTCCCTTTTATATAGAATCCCCCAACAGTTACAGCCATGTGAGGTTGTTATTCCTAACCTCCTCTAACAATTCTACCCCTGTATCCTTTTCCTCAATTGCCCTCTTGCCTCCTTTCTTACTCCTAGGCTGATATGTGTGGTGTATCGATGCTCTATCACATTAGCATGCAGGAAGGTGGACGAGCTGAATTAAAAATTTCAGACCTATTAGCTTGACCACAAAGTCTATAAAGACCCATTCCTAATTCCTCTTCCTTTGATTTCAGGGAAGCATTAACCAAAAGTATCTGCCACTCCCAGTTAACTCTTACTAGGGGCAAATAAATGGACTCCATGCTCATTGGGAGACAAACAGCATGCAGAATGGCATTTTCCATTTAATGTCAAGTTACTATTCTTTTTTTTTTTTCTGCTTCTGTATTAAGCTTATAAATTTTTCTCAATAAATGATTGGCTACAAAAGGAATTTTTTTTTTTAAAGGAGAAGAAAGGATCAGTTGGTAGCAAACAGAGGAAACTTGTTCCAGTGGGGAGACAAAAGAATCATATGAGAAAACATAAGTAAACAATTGCAGAAGCAGAAGTTCAATCATTCCTCATTCAGAGCTGCTGTTGGTAAAGTATACAAAAAGAAGTTCTGAAAGAAACAGAGACTGGGAAGTATTCAAGGAACACGTGGTTCCCTCTCTTGCTACCAATTGGTCCTCAGTCAGACCTATCCCCTTGTTCCATCAAAACATTGTACACGGAAAACTAATAGTAACCTCTATCATTTGTGGTTGCTTAAACATGGTAAGACTACTGGCTGGCCCAGCGCTTCTCAAGGCATCCATTGACAGGATACCATTTCTCCATTAACTTGACAAGGAACATGAATAGTAATCTCATGGAAAAGCAACCATGATTAAGATGTGGTCGTTCCAACATTACTCAAGACACCCATCATCATGATAGAGCTTCTCATTAATCTAATGGGAAATGTGTGTTAACATGCAGCAGAAGCAATCCATTCCATTAAGTAGGCAAAGAACTATGACGCATTACCTTCGATACCCAGTAAACAAATGACATGCATATGAAATCACCCAATACAGTTACAACTCAGACCAAAATAAAGATACAATATGAAGTAACATTTCCCTTTTTTCATAAGGCAATCTGAAGTACCTGCCGATTGACGAGCACAATATCTCCATCTCGCAAATGTCGATATACAATTTTACCTTCAAATTCATAGTCTCCACCTTTCCCATACTGCGTAACCACCCCTCTGGAAGAAGGTAATCTTCTTGAAATTGTAATACGCGCTTTCTTGCTTGATGGCAGTTTCACAGTAGACAATTTATCGACATAATGGGTAGCCCCAGGATGTATTTCGGAGCCATTGATAATGGCACCTCTTAAATTGACAACATTCCAAGGTGTCACTTTCTAGAAAAGTAAATACTGAAGTCAGCAATGCACAAACATAGCAATGATATTCGCAGTAAAGATATTAAATAAAAGCTGAACTACCAAAGCTGCAAACTCAGAAGAAACCTCAAACTCAAAATCCTAATATCTAAACCTTGCAGATGTGGAGAATAAATTACATATCGTCCTAACTAATTGACAAGGTTGGCCAAAAATAAACCATATAATGTTAAGTTTTCCCTTGCATTTCATTTACTTAAAACAAACAAAAATTGTGTTCTTGCACTTGTTTTCCTTTTATGAGTAAAAAGTGGGATCCTGTGTGTAATTGGCTTTAAATCATTTTACATTTAATGTTGCATAAACAGTATAAGTGTTAAAAAAAAAAAAAAAAGAACTAAGTGATCAAATGTCAAAATACAGGAGGGGAAAAAATAATAATTATCATCTAGAACGGAACAAAACAAATAGCATTCTAAAGACAAAAATTATAATGACCTTGTAATTGTTATATGAACAATTTACTAAAGTTAAGTTTGTTATTATCTAAACTAAAAGAAGCTAGTAGAAGAGTTGAATGACATTTAGGATACTCTTTTGGGATATAGTCAAAAGTTTATCAAGATTACTTGAACAAAAACAGGTAAGAGGTAGGAGGGTTAACATAAAAATCAGCTTCAGTTTTATTAGCTGACTGTGAGATTATGGTTGCTCTCGATACTTATTACAAGAATACGTAATCAATGGCTAAGCAACACAGATTCACGCATGATAAATCAAACAAACAGCATGAATAAGTCAAACCAGCTGTTTGAACTAACCAAGACTTGACACAACAAGAACACAGAAACAAATAAATAAATTTGCATTTTTGCACAGCATGAGAATTTTTTTCCAGATCATAAGTATTTGAAAAGCAGTATGAAGGAGCCCTAATACATTTTCAAGAGAGCTCTATTCACATACACTTGTATTCTTTAAACTTCCAGAAATTAGAAAGTTGAAAACAAGAGGGACCAATAAGGATACATCCATGTTTTGGTTAAAATAATGGCTCCTAAATTAGCTTATTCAAACAAGGAATGCGTTTATGTTTCACTAAGTGATGGACACATGTTCCAAACTAAGAGAAAAAAAATTTGGTTGTTTCTACTGCAACTTTGGAACAAAGTTTTATATGTATTCAACTGTATATTGAGTATGCAGATGGTAGCTACCTGTGAGGTTGAAGTGCCATTAGCTGCTGTTTTATAGAGAATGTTAAGCAACCTCCTATTGGCAGCAACCTGGTGAACCTAGGGGAAGCATATGTGAGCTTAACAACAAGGATGTAAGTATGCTGGCACGTGTTGGTTTCAAGATGGACATGGCATCATCAAGGGATTCCCGGCTTCCTCCTGAAAATTTGTTGCTGGAGCATTTGAGTATCAAAGGTCGGTTGCAGACCTAAGTCTAACATGGATGAGTTGGAGTTTGAAGCAATTAACTTGCTCTGATACAATATGGAATTGAGAGTTTTAGTGTGATGTTTGACAGCGTACATACATACATATATATATATATATAGCTGCGTAATGGGTAAACAAGGGTATAGCCAGCAGAAAACAGGTAGTTGGCTGAAGGCTATGTTTCTCGTCTGAATTCAATGGTGGATGAAATGGGTTGCCTATAGGAGATGCAGTTTCCATAGAAGGGTCAGCTGCAAGGGTAGAGGTGTTATGTACTGCAAAAGAAAAATGAGATGCTGTTTCAAAAAGGTTGACAAGGAGACGTTTCCTTATCTGCAGCTTATCAGATGTAAAGGTAAGTGAGATGTGCAGGGATTGGTTGAAGATCAACTGTTGCATGTTCACTGGAATTTGAGAGAGAGCCCCGAAGGGCTTGAGGAATTGCAGGAGTTCCTCCTGTAGTATGCAAGGAGCTAGGAGATTTCTTCACCAGTGTGAGGAAGCAGCTATGTGTGCACTTTAACAAAAGAAGATAAGTTTGAAGAAGCTGTGATGTCAGAGAATGATTTTTGACAATAACATGATACCTTCTTGAAATTGTTTCTTTGTGAAATTGATGTTATCAACAAAGGACCAAAACATTAAATTAGTTCTCTTATGCGAAAAGTGAAATACACATCACTATCTTTATATTTACATTAGACATCTAATTATAATGGGGATTATTATATTGTACAGTGGTAATAAAGCACAAGCTTCCAAGCATAAACTCCTTGCTACTATTCAAAATGTTAGAATCATAAACAGCAAAGAAACACTAATTATAATGGGGCATGTTCTCTTTGTTGTTTTCATCCCGTTTTCAGTTTTCCAAAATGGTGAAAACGGGTTTACTTTTATATTTTCAAAAATATATTTTCGAAAACAAGGAAAAAAATTATAAAGAAAACTCAAAATAACAAAAAGTTATTTATAGTGTTTTCAGTCAAAGCAAGTCAAAAAATTGAAAACACAGAAAACAACGTTGGCAACAACCTCTCCAACCCAGCGTCCCATTCACACACAGTCCATGGCGGCAAACTCTCTCTCTCTCTCAAGAACACCTCTGTAAATCACTGATTTTGTAAAATCCAACTGTCTGATCTTGAATCCAATCGTATTTTTACCGTGAAAGTGACCCTAATCTATAAGGAGGTAAGTATTTTAGACTGATCAGTAAATATTTTCAGCACAAATCTATGATATATACGTATGTACACGTGATTAAAGTCTGGCCGAAAGTTTAAGCTTAGATCTATGGAGATTCGACCGTTGGATCTTGTTGGTTTTTGGATATGTTAGTCGATGGGGATAAGGGTGTCGGGTGGTTGTCTCTGATCATTGGAAACCACCGGCCATGGTGGCTGGTAGCGACTACCAATGCGTTTTTCAATTATGGTCGAAAATTAAAAATCAAATCTATGGTGATTCAACCGTTGGATCTCGCTGGTTTTTTGGTATGTTAACTCCCTTGGCTTGGCGTTTCTAATGATAAGCTCTGATCGTGGGAATCTCCGACAAGAGGTGGTTGACGACGACTGCAAGTGGCGACAGTTGTGGCTGATTGCTGAGTATATATACTATATATATATATATATATATACTGCAGCGATAAGAAGGTATATATGTATAATTTGTCAACTAAATAATCAAATTCATTAAATAAAATGTCATTTAAAAATTATTCTCAAAATGCCAAACAGAATGCATTTTCAGTTTTCTGAAAACAAACTACCAAAACAGAAAATTGAAAATGAATTTAAAACACAAAATTAAAAATTGAAACACAAAAAGAACAGACCCTAAGGGATGGTCTTTAATAGGAAGATACAAGTCTTCAGATAGGACAACAAAACCATCTTACCTTTTTAATGGAGATTGAAATATTTCACATTTAATAGAACCAATTTGAAGGATAGATCCTGATACCTACAATTTCATCACTTAAGCAAGATAGCTCATATATGTTGTTATGCAACATGAATTGTATCCTCACCTCTGGATAAGTCAATCTTAATGCAAAATATGGAGGAATCCCAATTTCATTAACTGCCAAATATGGATCTGGAGATATAACAGAACGGCATGCAAAATTAACCCTCTTTCCCATCATCTTCTGGCGAAAGATTCCCTCCTTCTTCTCCAGCAATTGACATATTCCGGAAGCAAGCTCTCGTGGACCTTGACCTACATTTAAGCATAGAAAGAAACTTGTTAGTATCTAATTCAATTAACTAGGTCAACACTTCCAGCAAAATGATATTAGAGCCTCCTAATCGTGTATGAGAAAAAGAACTTACTGCCAGTGGCTGAAGACAACAAATATTGCACATAATCACTAGCAAAAGCACAACTTAAGATTACAATGTCTTTACTCTTGATTTTCACTTTATTTTAAACTTAGTATAATCTTGCCATGTCATTGTCTATACAAGATATGTTATTATTCATTTTAAACTCATAGATTTATCGTTGAACACAAGTTATCATGTTGCCATACAAAAATGCACAAGAATTGTCAACGATGAAGGAGCTAATCTTGTCCTTATTCTTGGGCAAGATCATATCAGCATATTGATCGATATTCGTTTCCTAAAACAAGAGTGTATCTTCTAGAAGATAGATTGATGTATCTTTCTATTATTCGTTGTATCCTAAAATTGTATAGGTTTCCAAAATCAGATTTGGAAACTTTCTTATTTTGTTTCTTAGAAACTTCCTAATTTAGTAGGAAGTCTTGTATATATTTTGATCTACCCCTTCAAAGAGGAATAAGATTGAAAGCCTTTTCCGTCCTTCTTGACATGATATCAGAGCCATAAGATTATAGTCACCTTTTTTTGGGACTATTGTGGCCTTCATCAATCTTCTTCATAGGACAATATGTCTAATACCCAAAACCCTACACCGAACTCGACTGATTTTGGCAATACAATGGAAATTTCATTTGCTGGAACCAATAGTGGGGGCTCAGGGGAATAATTACATGACCTTCAAGCAGCTTACTGATTGAACGGTAAGAACTACTTGAAGTGGTCCTAACTGATCCGCACGTTCCTAAAGGGAAAAAGGGAAGCTAAGCCATCTATTGGGAACTAGTCCTGAGGAGGGAGATCCTGCGTTTGCAGCATGGGATGAGGAGGATTCCCTAGTGATGTTCTGGCTATGGAACTCCATAGTTCCACATATCAGCGATACAGTAATGTTCCTGACAACAACCAATGATATTTGGGAGGCAATAAAGTTTACCTACTCCAAGGTTCGTGATGCAGCACAAATCTACGAGATAAGGACTAAAGTGGAAGCCACCAAACAAGGTACAAGGTCCATTATAAAGTATGCAAACATGTTACAGACCCTATGGAAGGAATTGGACCATTACCAATGCTTGAAGATGAAGCGCAGTGAGGATGCTGCATTACATAAAAAGGTTTTTGGAAAATGAGAGGATGTACAACTTCCTAGCTGGCCTCAACATAGAATTTGATGCGATAAGGGTACAAATCCTAGGTAAGGAAGATTTTCCTTCCTTGAAAGAAGTTATTTTCATAGTTCGTGCAAAAGAAGGAAGAATGAGAGTTATGTTGGAAACTTCCCCGGTGGAATGCTCTACCCTGGTGTCTTTGAAAGCTCATAATCAGAGCAAAGGGCCTAGAGAGGAGAAGAAAGTTGTGGACAGAGACTCTTTATGGTGTATCTACTGTAACAAACCTAGGCACACCATAGAGAAATGTTGGAAGCTCCATGAAAAGCCACTCAAAAGAGGACCATCGAGGAGCCAAGGGCAAGGACAGGTGTACATGGCTAGCAACCACCAACCACCTGAACAAAAGGATACAAAACAAGGATATGCCCTGGAGCTCAACAGGGCTAAGATTGAAAAATTGAGGAATTTTTTGGGATCCCTCGACAAGAAGGCTGAGAAAGGTACTTGCTCTCTTGCTCTCACATGTATTTCTTTCCCTTCTTTTTCTCTAGATGCTTTAGAAATTGTTCACCAAAATTCTTGAATCCTAAACTCTAGAGCTACGAGGGCAAGGACAGGTGTACATGGCTAGCAACCACCAACCACCTGAACAAAAGGATACAAAACAAGGAGATGCCCTGGAGCTCAATAGGGCTAAGATTGAAAAATTGAGGAATTTTTTGGGATCCCTCGACAAGAAGACTGAGAAAGGTACTTGCTCTCTTGCTCTCACATGTATTTCTTTCCCTTCTTTTTCTCTAGATGCTTTAGAAATTGTTCACCAAAATTCTTGAATCCTAAACTCTGGAGCTACGGATGACATAACCCATTTTCCCCATTTTTTCATCACTTATAGTCCCTGTTCTAGCTCCAGAAAGATTACAATGGCAGATGGCTCTTTGACCACTGTTGTTGGCCAAGGAGATGTCCTTCTTAATGAACATGTCACCCTAAAAAATGTTCTTCATGTTCCTAAATTGTTTACCAACCTCATCATCTCTATCCAAAAACTAATCTTGCACACTAATTACAATGCTATTTTTCATTCAACTCTCTGTGAGATACAGGAACAAGGCACAAAGAGGATAATTGGGCTCGCTAGAGCTAGGGATGGACTTTACTACCTTGAGGAACCAGGTGAGCAAGACAAGAAAGGAGAAAAATCCTCTTGTGTCATGCCTGGCTCAGTCCAACAAAGACTAGTTGTGGCTGCACAATTATCGACTTGGTCACCCTTCTTTTCTAATTCTTAGGGTAATGTTTCCAGATTTATCTAAGGGTCTGGACATTAGAAATTTTCATTGTGTTGTATGTGAGTTTGCAAAACACAAGAGAGTGTTGAAGAAATGTGACATTCTGATAGCATTTCGTTATGTTTGATTCTGTTTTATATTGATGTTGTGTTAGTTTACGTTTGAGGCGATAGCTCTTCCTTTCGGTTATAAAGCTATATATATATATATATATATACAGCCTATGTAATGTATTTGGTTAAGCTGCTAATTCATTCTGAGAATAAAACTTCAACACTTATTTCTTTCTCTCTCTAGCCTCGATCTCTAATCTTCTATACCCTAGGGTTTATCTTTTACATGGTATCAGAGCCAATAGTCTGCTAATTGCGTCTATTCACGAGGATCATTCTTTCTCTACCTCTCCTCCTGTTCGATCTACATCAAATGTTTCGTCCATGTCTCAATTCGATTTCACAACAGTATCTAAAGCCTTCAGTTTCATTCCTCTTAAACTTGATTCAAAGAACTATATTTTTTGGAAGGCTTAGATCTTAGCCACAGTCCGAGCCTTCGATCTCGTGTTGTTCCTGAATAAAGCTTCTCCTCCTTCAAAATACATAACTGACTCCACAAGTGATGATTCAGCGGCGAACTCTGAGATGAATCCAGAATATGTGAGCTCGCTTAGATCTGATCAGCTGCTTCTCGAATGGCTCCTCTACAATTATTGAAGAAGTGTTGGCGCAAGTGATTCAATGCGAATCATCTGTCGAGGTATGGTTTTATCTTGAAAAATTATATGCTAGACAAACTATTACCAAGTCCTTTCAATTAAAACAGCAGCTGAGGTCTGTTAAAAAGGAGAGTTTGTCAATTAATGACTATGTCTTGAAAATTAAGACTATAAGTCATTCTTTAGCAGCTATAGGAGAGACTTTAAGTGATAATGAGTTGCTTTTTGCTATTCTAAACGGTCTAGATTAAGATTACGATATTGTGGTGAGTTTAATAACATATCAGATGGACGATATAGATTTGGAAAATGTTCAATATTTGTTGCTTATGCATGAACAAAGATTAGCTGCTAAGAATGTGCCTCAACCGTCTCTGCAATTTGAGTCAATGTCATCCAATATGAATGTTATTGTGGCATCACACCAAAGTAACGGAAATTTCGGTTTTAGTCGAGGCGAATATACACAGCGCAGAGGAGGTTCAGGATTTAGAGGAAGTAGAGGTCGAGGTAGGTTAAACCAGGGCATTATGTGGACAAGTGCTATTACCGGTTTGACCGTAATTTTACTCGAGTGAATAATCAATCTACTGGAAATTTTATTGCTGGTAGACCTACTAGAAACTTTAATGCTGGAAATCAGTTTGATTCAGGTGCTTACATGGCAACCTTTAATGGTTCTAATGGAGCCTACACTAATGATAGTGGTTCAGTGACAGGCTCACAGCTTCATGGCTCTCCGAATTAGTTTATTCCTTCTCAATCCTCTCAATTTATTTCTCCTCAATCCTCTCCTTCTAATCCATCCGGGTTTCTGGACTCAGGAGCCACAAATCATATTACTTCAAGCCTGAATAATTTGTCTATTCACTCACCTTATCATGGTGGAGAAAAAGTCACTATAGGCAATGGTAAGCAGTTACCAATTACTCATGTTGGTTCGGGCATATTAAATACTACTCCAACTTCATTTCTTTGCATTCCTAATGTTCTTCATCTTCCTAGTATACATAAAAATCTTCTTAGTATTTCTCAACTCACTAGAGATCATAATCTGGTGGTTGAATTTCATTCTAATGTCTGTTTTATTAAGGACAAAGGATCCGGGGCAGTTCTTCTACGGGGACGACTTAAGGATGGGCTATATCAACTAGTTCCAGCATCTTGTTTCGCTGCAACCAGCACTCCAGCCCACTCCCTAGAGCCATTTTCAATTCCTTCAGCTGTTACTTCGTCTAATTCATGTAATACTTTCAGAACATATAAAAGACATGATTCATTTGTTCATGAACTGTCAAAAGATGTTTGTGTAGCTCAAAACGCTAGTAGTTGCCAAGATTGGCACAATAGATTAGGTCATCCTTCTTTGAATGTATTACAAAAGTATTGAATAAAATTGGAATTTCTTGTTCATCTTCCGGTTTGTTTTTTTGTGATTCTTGCAAAATAGGTAAGTTGCATCAAGTTCCTTTTGCTTCTCACGAAATTACTGTTGTTCGTCCCTTACAGCTTGTTTATTCTGATCTCTGGGGACCATCACCTATGTTGTCTATGGAAGGTTTTCGATATTACATCATTTTTGTATATGCTTATACTAGATACACTTGGTTATATCCTTTAAAACTCAAATCCGATGTTTTGTCAATGTTTAGTACCTTTCATAAACTGGCAGAAAATCAATTTCAAACCAAACCTCAAGCCTTGCAAACAGATAATGGGGGGAAATATCGTGCTTGTCTACCCTATCTTCATAACAATGGCATTCAGCCTAGGTTTACATGCCCTCACACTCATCAACAAAATGGGATTGCTAAAAGAAAGCATAGGCATATAGCTGAAATGGGATTGACTCTACTAGCCCATGCTAAAATGCCTCTAAAGTTTTGGGTAGAAGCTTTTTTTTACTGCAGTTCATGTGATCAATCTTCTACCTTCCACCTCTATTCAATCTCAGGTTCCTTTTGAATTATTGTATCAAAAACCTCCTAACTATCATCTGCTCAAGTCGTTTGGCTGAGCATGTTTTCCATTGCTTCGACCTTATAACAAACATAAGTTTGAGTTTCACTCCACCAAGTGTATCTTTATTGGATATAGTTCCATTCAAGCTGGTTACAAATGTCTACATCCATCAGGGCGCATCTACACTACTCGTCATGTTCAGTTTAATGAACAAGACTTTCCTTATTTGACTATGTTTTCTTCATCTCCTAATACTGCTGAGTTGTCTCCAAATTTTAAGTTTCACAGTCCTACTACAAAGTTTCTTCATCCTATTGTTTCTCCTCCTATTGTTTCTTCTTCTTTTTCTGATCAGTGCCCCGTAGTTGCTTCTTCTCCGCATCCAGTTCTGCACACATTAGACAATTTGCCTGCTGCCACCACACCATCTTCTTTGTCTTCTGCACCTCCTACACCTTTTGTTCCACCTATCTCAAAGGTTTCTAAAACTAAAGCTCCTCCAGCCCCATCAATTCACCCTATGCTTACTCGGTTTAAGTCTAGACAACTTGTTCACAACTCTCCTCATGCATTAGTGAGCTCACTTAAGCCAACATCTGTTAGTGAGGCTCTTTTAGACTCACGATGGGTTAAAGCCATGAAAGAAGAATATAACGTACTACAAAAGAATCACACTTGGGAGTTGGTTCCTTATACTGCTGATATGAATCTGGTTGGAAGCAAATAGATTTTCTGAGTTAAGTTTAAACTTGATGGGTCTGTTTCAAAGTATAAAGCTAGGCTAGTTGCCAAAGGTTTCCTACAAAATCCAAGTATCGACTATGTTGAAACATTCAGTTCAGTGGTTAAGACACCTACAATTCAGGTTTTGTTTTCTCTAGCTGTGTCTTTTGGCTGGGAAATTCAGCAAATGGATGTGAACAATGCATTTTTAAATGGTGATTTAGCAGAAACAGTGTATATGGCACAACCGGAAGGGTTTGTGAATGCTTCAAAGCCTACTCATGTTTGTCGGTTGATAAAATCTTTGTATGGGTTGAAACAAGCTCCTCAAGCTTGGTATAATAAGCTAAAAGAAGCCTTAATTAGTTGGGGTTTTGTTCGGTCAGTTGTAGATGCTTCGTTGTTCATAAAACGAACAGCTAACTATGTGTTGTTTGTGCTCGTATATGTTGATGATATACTTCTTGCTGGCTCTAGTTCTGCTACTCTTCAGGCTTGCATTCATGATCTTGATTGTCAATTTGCCTTGAAAACTCTAGAAACTGTCAACTATTTCTTAGGGTTTGAAACCTATAGAAACACAGGTGGTCTTTATCTTACTCAAACTAAATATGTTGTGGATTTATTGAAGAAGACTGGTATGGAAGATTGTAAGCCATGTGACATACCTATGAATGCTGGACTTTCCTTAACTGATGAAGGCGAAGATCTTCTTAATCCAGCTCTCTATCGAAATATTATAAGCTCACTACAATACTTGACATATACACGACCAAACATTGCATTTGATGTTAATAAATTGAGTCAGTTTTCTTCCAAACCTAAGAGTCAACACTGGTTGGCTTGCAAGAGATTGCTTCGGTATATAAAGGGGACAGATGGTCTTGGTTTGTTTTTCTCATCCACACCTGGGAATTTGGGTCTAACAGTTTTTACTAATGCTGATCATGATAGGTGTAAAGTCACTAGAAGGAGTACTAGTGAGTTTTGTGTGTATCTTGGTCAAAACCTTATTGTTTGGGGCTCTAAAAAGCAATCGGTTGTTGCACGATCTGTAGGGGAAGTTGAGTATAGATCTGTTGCTCTGGGTGTAATGGAACTTCTATGGCTTAAATCTTTGTTTGTGGAATTGGATTATCCGATTATTTCTACTCCAGTTCTTTGGTGTGACAATTTAGTAGCCAAAAGCATGGCTGAAAATCCTGTTTTCCACTCAAGAACGAAGCATGTTGGTGTTGATGTGCATTTTGTTAGGGAAAAGGTTGAAAGTGGTGAAGTAGAAATTTGCTATATTCCTACATCTAAATAGGTAGCTGATATTCTAACCAAGAGTTTACCTAGAGACAAATTTTAGGTGTTATGCAACAAACTCAGGCTTGCTTGGTCCCCCGTTAGCACTGGTAAACAATGGTGTACAGCAATGACAACATTTCACAGAAATGTTTATCTTAAAGAGCCGCTAAAGGAGCATGGTTTGAAGGGGAGTATTGAAGAGAATGTGACATTCTGATAGCATTTCGTTATGTTTGTTTCTGTTTTCATTCTGTTTTATATTGTTGTTGTGTTAGTTTATGTTTGAGGCGATAGCTCTTCCTTTCGGTTATAAAGCTATATATATATACAACCGTATATATATAAAGCCTATGTAATGTATTCGGTTAAGCTATTAAATCATTCTGAGAATAAAACTTCAGCACTTATTTCTCTCTCTCTAGCCTCAATCTCTAATCTTCTATACCCTAGGGTTTATCTTTTACAAAGAGTGTATTTTCCTCCATCTAATAAAAGAACTAAACTTCATTTCTCTTTAATCCACAATAATGTTTGAGCCCATCAACTGTTACTAGGGCACGATGGTTTGTTATTTTTGTGGATGATTGCACAAGGGTCATATGGCTATATCTGTTGAAAACAAAGTATGAGGTAGGCAATGTTTTTTCTATATTCTACAACATGATTAAGAATTAGTTTGGGTAGAAATTAAAAGATTTAGGCCTGATAATGCCAAGAATTTCTACAACCAATCCCTATCAGTTTTCTTTCAACAGAAGGGCGTCATTTATGAGTCTTCATGTCCTTACACTCCTCAACAGAATGGAGTGACCGAGAGGAAGAATAGCCACCTACTTGCTGTTATCAGAGCTCTTCTATTCTACCATAATATTCCTAAATATTATTGGGGAGAAACAGCTCTAACAGCTACCTTTCTTATTAATAGACTGCCCTCACAATCTCTTGAGTCCCATAGTCCAATTCAACTATTAACCAAACACTTCCTTGACGTTCATGTGTCTAGCTATTGGAAACCCAAAATATTTGGGTGTGAATCCTTTGTTCATGTCCCCACTACTAATAGAGGAAAATTAGACCCTCGTGCTCTAAAGTGCATATTCATTAGATATTCCCCTACTCAAAAAAGCTACCAATGCTATCACCCTTCTTCCAAAAAATGCTTTGCGTCAGCTGATGTAACTTTTGCAGAGAATGACCCTTATTTTAGCCATCCTAATTCACAGGAACAGAATCTATCTTTGACTAATAAGGATCAGTCTCCTATTCTTCCTAATCCTAATCTATCATCCTCCTCAACCCCATCAACTATTCTAAGGATTCACTAGGTATGACATCAGATGAGCTTTCACCAGAGACTCCTCGACCAGTGCAGGTTTACTCAAGGAGAAAAAGGCTAGAGTTTGCTCCCATGCAAGCCTCAGCATCCAAGGCAAACCCTAATACTGCTACTGACAGCACTAACAATTCAGTTAATCCTTCTGACAAATCACCAAGAGGTCGCTGGCAACAGCCGACTTCAATGAGGAGGTCGATGCTTGGTATCAAGGAGTAATACAGCTAAAGAGAAACCTGACGTGGGGGCAGTTCACAAAGGCTCTATGTGGAAGGTTTGGAGAAAGAAGTATGGCTGACATTGTGGAAAAGTTCAACAAGCTTAAACAATCAGGAAGTATGGAGATGTATCATAAATGCTTCAAGGAGCTAAGGTCTTACCTAATCCAATACAACCCTTATCTCACCGAAGCCTCTTTCGTATCAAGTTACTTGAGTGGCCTCAATGACGAATTAAGGCCAATGGTAAAAGTGCTTAGACCCCAAACTGTAGCTCAAGCATCGGAAGATGCTCGATTACAGGAGCTAGCAGTAGAAGCCTTGTTAAAGAGGCAAAGGCAGCAGACAAGGGGAATGGTGGCAAGGACCCAAAATAGGGTAGGGAGGTATTTTAATCGGGAAGCAGGCAAGGGTACCAGCGGGGTAAGAGGAGTTGTGGGTCAAAGCACAGCACCCTCAGGAGATCAATTGAGGGAGCAAAGAAGATTAGCAGGACTATGCTTCCGGTGTGGAGACAAGTACCACCCTGGGCAGTCTTGCAAGAGGCAGATTCTGTTGTTAGAAGGAGGTGACCAAAAGGTGGAGGAAGAGATAGATGGGGGTAACGGGGGCATGGAAGACAACGAAGAAATATCCATTCATGCCCTGAAAGGGGTGGCCAATAACAAAATTATTAAGGTAGGAGGGCAGGCCAAGGAGAGTACCCTGATGATTCTGATCGATAGTGGGAGTACCCATAGTTTTATTGATGAGAACACTGCAAGGAAGCTAAATTGTCAGTTGATCAGGACGCCACCCTTAAGCGTGACAGTGGCCAATGGCCAGAAGGTGTTGAGTACTTCGGCCTGCAATGGGTTCTCGCGGGAAATGCAAGGGGAGAAATTTGTAACCGATTTAAGGTTGCTACAGTTGGGAGGCTGCGATATGGTCTTGGGGGTGGATTGGATGAAAGGAGTAAGCCCTATTAGTTTTGATTTTAACCGCATGGAAGTATCCTTCGAGAAGGAGGGCAAAAGAATGACCATCATGGGCGGAAAAGAAGCTGGGGTGTGCAAGCTAATGTCTGGGAAAGGTCTGAGGAGAGTCATGAAGGGGAAGTGGGTTCAATGGGCATAACTCTTTTCAATAGTGACCATAGAAGACACACTCGAGGAATAAGGAGAGCTGGGGTAGTATTACCTAACAGTCAACAACCGGGAGGAGCCTCCTGATCAGGTAACACATTTGGCTTTACTTGATGAATTATTGGTGAAATATGAGGACCTCTCTGTAGAACCAAGATCCCTACCCCTAACCGACTGTTTAACCATTCGATTAACCTCAAGCCAAATACAAAACCAGTTAACATTAGAGCCTACCGATACCCACCTATCCAAAAGAATGAGATTGAGAGGATGGTTAGGGATATGCTCCAAAAATCCATTATTAAACCAAGCCAAAGCCCCTTTACTTCCCCTGTTTTGTTAGTGAAAAAGAAGGACGGAACATGGCGATTTTTTGTAGACAATCCACTTGAATTCCATCACAATCAAGGATAAATTTCCCATACCCTTGGTGGAAGATCTTTTAGACGAACTCCACACTGACAGGTTCTTTTCCAAACTTGATTTACACTCGGGTTATCATCAAATTAGGATGAAACCCGAGGATACTCCTATTCAAGACCCACCATGGCCACTTCGAATTTCTGGTAATGCCGTTTGGGCTTACCAACGCCCCAGCCACCTTTCAATCACTCATGAACCGCATCTTTGAGCCCTACTTGCAGAAGTTCATCTTAGTTTTCTTTGATGATATCCTTATCTATAGCTCCACCTTCGAACAACACTTGTTGCACTTGCAAACCACCCTAGACATCCTCCGATCCCACCAATTATTCATCAAGAAATCCAAATGTGAGTTTGGTCAGGGGCAGGTGGAGTATTTGGGGCACATAATCTCTAAGGGAAAGGTGAGCACTGATCCTAGGAAGATCGAGGCTATAGTGTCCTGGCCAAGGCCCACAACTATGAGGGCTCTACGGGAATTTCTTGGGTTAACAGGCTATTATCGGCGGTTTGTTAAGAACTGTGGAGTCATCAATCGACCACTAACTGAGTTGCTGAAAAAGAAAGAGTTTAATTGGGGCTCCAAGGCAGAAAAGGCATTCAACGAGGTGAAGGAGGCCATGAGCAAGGTGCCTGAGTTGAAGCTGCCAGATTTTGAGAAGCCTTTTACCTTGGAAACTGATGCATGTGGCACTGGCATTGGGGCAGTGATTGCACAGGAAGGAAGGCCAATTGCCTTCCTAAGCCAAGTGCTAGGCCCTAGACATTTTGGGTTAAGCATCTATCAGAAGGAATTTTTGACAGTCCTAATGGCAGTGGATAGATGGAGATATTATTTGGAAGGGGAGCGATTCATCATCAAAACGGACCACGAATGCCTAAAATACCTTTTGCAGCAAAGACTTCAGACGCAGCTGCAGCGCAAGGGAATGGCCAAGCTCATGGGATTAGATTACATGATACAATATAGAAAAGGAAAAGAAAACATAGCTACGGATGCCCTCTCCCGGTGCCATGAAGAGGGAAGCATTGCAGCAATCACAGTAGTGACTCCACAGTGGTACGAGGAAGTGATCAGCAGCTATGGGGAAGACCAAAGAATTACGGCCTTGCTAGAAAAACTAACTTTGAGGCAAGAAGAGGTGGAGGGGTATACTCTGAAGGAAGGAATGCTGAGGTATCAGGGACGAATAGTGATCGAGGACAGGGCCGAGCTAAAAAGAAAGATCATGCAAGCCTTGCATGAGTCACCCTTAGGAGGCCATTCCGGCAAGCAGAATACATATGTAAGGGTTAAAGGGATATTCTACTCACCAAGAATGAAGGCGGAGGTCGAGGAGTTTGTGAGGGGTTGGGATGTTTGCAAAAGGAGCAAAACAGAGCGGGTACCCTACCCCAGACTGCTACAACCCCTCCCCATTCCAAAGCAACCCTGGTCAAGTGTGTCAATGGATTTCATGGACGGCTTACCTAGATCAAAGGGTAAGGACAGTGTTTTGGTAGTGGTGGATCGGTTTACTAAATTCGCCCACTTCATCGGATTATCCCATCCTTATACAGCTCAGGAGGTTGCAAGAGTTTTCCTAAATCGTGTGATTCAGCTGCACGGGGTTCCCCAGAATATAATCTCCGATAGGGATAGCATTTTCACCAACCTATTTTGGCAGGAGTTGATGAAATCACTGGGAATGGACCTAAGGTTGTCCACGGCATACCACCCCCAAACAGACGACCATACCGAGAGGGTGAATCAATGTCTCGAGACCTATCTAAGGTGTATATGCTTATTGTGACCCAAGGAATGGCATAGGTGGTTGTCCTTGGCACAGTGGTGGTATAACACCACCCGACATTCAGCTATTAGAGTAACCCCTTTCGAAGCTTTGTTCGAATACAAACCACCCGTGCTACCAGCAATAGGAGGAGGATCAGACGCAGCCACAGTAGAAGAGTATTTACAGAAAAAGAGAGAAGCGACTCGGCAAATGAAACAAGAGCCGGCCTCTGCCCAGCACCGCATGAAGCAATACGCGGACAAGAAGAGGACGGAAAGGGAGTTTGAGGTCGGGGAGGAGGTGTATCTAAGATTGAAACAACCACACCTGAGATCACTGACACAAGGGAAGGCTACTAAGCGTAGCCCCAGGTACTTCGGGCCTTTCCCTATAACTAGCAAGGTGGGCAAAGTGGCGTACCGATTGCAATTAACGTCTGACACCGACATCCACCCTGTATTTCATGTTTCACTACTGAAGAAGTCAATTGGGGGGCAGGCAGCAAGTTCCACACTGCCATCTTTACCTAAGAAAAGTGAACAAGCTGTAGAGCCAAAGGCTATACTCAGGAGACGAGTGATCTAGCAAAGAGGGGTGCCCTTAGTCCAAGTCTTGGTCAAATGGCAAGGGAACACTACAGAGGGCAATACATGGGAATATCTCCCTGAACTACTTCAGAAATTTCCCCGCGCGGTGACCCTACTCAATCTTCCTTGAGGACAAGGAAGCATTCAAGAGGGGAGCAATGTCACGCTGGCAATTTACCAAGAGTAATTTTAAATTTTTGCTAATTAAGACCTTCTAATTGTAAGTTCCTTCCAGCTGTAGCCTTAGGTGCTAGTGGGACCAGTAGGTTGGTTAGAATCAAGTTGTTACACGGTTAAGGAAGAGGGCCCCATCTGTCAGGGGAATAATTCCTCCAAAGGCCCCTATATAGAATCCTACTGTGCAGTGTAAAGGCATGCAAAAACAATCAAGAATATTCTCTTCCAACTACTCTCTCTCTCTCTTTCTCTTTCTTCCTCTGTCCCTCTTGTCTATCTCTCTCTCTCTAATTCCTTGCTATCTCTTTCGCAATTCCCTCGGAATTGTGGTAAACGCAGCTATCGCCGCAGCGGGGTTGTGACATATATGTGAATGACATTGTAGTCACAGACAATGATGAGGAAGGCATAAAAAAGCTAAAAAAAATGTTTAATCGGTGAGTTTGAAATTAAAGATTTGGGGAGGTTAAAGTATTTTTCGAGCATAAAAATGGCACATTCCAAAGAGGTTGATAAGGGATCCTATCAAAGGTTGGTTGAAAAGTTGATTTATCTAGCTCATACTCAACCAAACATTACCTATGCAGTAGGAGTGGTCAACCAATTCATGCACAATCCAAAAGAGGCCCACCTAGGGGCAATGTATAAGATACTACACTACTTGAAGGAAACACCCAGGAAAGGTATTCTGTTCAAGAAGGGAGAGGCTACGTCACTTGAAGCTTACACGGATGTTGACTATACAAGATCCATTGTGGATAGGAGGTCCACATCAGGTTATTGCACCTTGCTAGGGGGCAATTTGGTGACGTGGAGAAGCAAAAAATAAAGTGTAGTGGCTCAGTCAAGTGCAAAAACTAAATTTAGATATATGGCCCGAGGGATGTGTGAGTTACTATGGCTGAAAACATTGTTAAATGATCTTAAGCTTAAGTGGACAACTCTTATGAGGCTTTACTGTGATAACAAATCAGCAATAAGCATTGCTCATAATCCAGTCCAACATGACAGAACAAAGCATGTTGAAGTGGATAAACATTTCATTAAGAAGTGCCATGACTCTAGGGATTACCCAAGGATATATTAGTAAATATAATAGTAGGAGTTTAAATTTCCTTTTGTATTTTCTGTTATAAGACTTTGTCTTTAGCTAATAAACAGTTGGGATGTTTGTTACAATGCACATGGGTGCAAGTGAGAGGCTGTTAGGCTATACATAAGCCATAGCTGAGGATGGAAGATTATGCTTGAATTGAATTGAATGAATTCTAATTCTCTCCCAACAATTCTCTCCAATCTCGCTCTCATTTCTCTCTACTACTCTCCCTCATTTCTCTCTACATTCTTTCCCCATTTCTATCCATTTCTTCCTCTCCAGTATTATGTTCTTGATTCTACTCCATCAGCTCCTTCCAATTGTCATTCCAATCCTAGGCTAAACCCTAGGTACATGACAAATGGTATCAGAACAATCAATACTTGGTTGTAGTTTTGATTCCAATTGAAGGCCAATGAAATCAATTTCGGTGATTAAGGTCCACATCGAGGAAGCTTGAAGGCGACTACTGTGAGGTGAGCGATTTCCCTTGGTGATTGCGATAAGGCGGATTTCGACGACGAGCTAGCCAGACGAATTCCGATCGAGTCGGGGCTACCGCTTCTGGACGCGGTTAATTTCCAACTTAGGACTCTCGATGATGAAATCTGGTGAGTCGGTTCGAAGGGGAAAGGCGAAGCAATTCTGACGATATCGGCCGCGATTGTGAGTGATCTAGTAGCGAAGCAACATCCGACCAATTCTCAAGGAGTTATGCAATTGAGGCAGCGGGGCTTGAGGCGATTCAAGTGGTCTCGATATAGTGGGTGTTGCGATTTGGACTCGGGAATGGGTGTAGCTATTAAACTAACAGTGAGTTCTGGTGATTTTGGAACCAGAGGCAATCACAATTGGGCTAGGAGCCTATGGACGGTGATTGGATGGCGATCAGTACAGGGTGGAATTGGACTTCGATTGATCGAGCAGCAATTTTGATCGAAGCTGCTAAAGCCAAGGCAATTCAGCGCATCTAATTCCTACGGGCCTGGTGATTGTCAGTTCTTCAGGCAAGTAAAATTCGGTGGGGAATTGAAGTAGAGGTGACTAAGGCGAGAAGGAACGGCACTGACGATTCCTAGCGAATTGTGAAGATTGTAGGTGATTGGGCAAGAAGAGTGAATTGAAGCAGATCCAAATCTAAGTGGATTTAGTGAGGTGAATCTGGAGGCTGAACATATTAAATCAAGTTTTGGAGGTGAAGCGGAATTCAAATCGAGAAACAAATTGGAGTGATCAGCCTGAATTTGGAAGGTGAATTCAGAGCTATTGGTTGGAGACGAAAGTGAACAAGCAAGGCCAAGACAATCGTGCATCTGTAGCAATCGCGGGCAGTTGCAAGCAACTCCAACAATCGACAATTGCTGTAGAACTTGGAACAAATTGAACTCATGCCAATTTAGTTCCAGCAATTCCGATGGAGAATTGCCTCTCGACTTGAAAATCTAGGAGGTATTGTTCGAACAAGGAAGGCAAAGCAAGTTAGCTAATCCGAATTTCTGTTTAATCTTTAGAAGCGACTTGTAGAAACTGGTGGAACAGGCCAACGATTATTGGCCGCGATTTTCAACAAGCTGGGCAAACTCTCTTATTAGATCCGTTGAAGCCACACCAGCTGATTTACGAAAGTGACAAAGGCAGAATTCCGGTAAATTAAGTGAAGAGGGTCTGGAGTCCGATCGTTATGCTGAATTGAGGCTGACATAGGCGAGTTTACAACAGTCTCTCTAGTGACTGCTGACATAAGCCACCTTAGTATTGAGTCTGAATCCAATTGGAAGGTAGGTGGCTCATCTTGCTGAGAAATTGAAGGTCATGGAGTGTTGAGAGGCAATCGTTTATCCTAGGTGCTTGCTGTGAAGCAGATATCGAAGAGAGATGAGAGATTCAATGTACAGGACTTTTACTCCTTAGTCTTTGCAGTGTTCTGTTGGTGAGAAGTCAACCGTGGGGAGTAGTTCATGCATGAGACAAATGGAGTCTCAAGGGCAACAAAACAAGGTTGCATTTTCAGCTGGGAACAACAAGGAAACAAGCAGTGTGGTGCATGATATGAGCAAGGAATTCGGCCATATGTTACATGAGCAATTACAGGAGCTTGCAATAATACTAACTAAGAAGAATCATTACAGCTTTCCCATGGAATTCTTTGATGCTTATTGTGGAAGTTCTAACCAAGAGGAGTCTCTTAAAATGGGGCAGACTAAGAAGAGGCTTGGAGATTGGAGCTGGTCTAATGTGGTGGAGGAGTTCAACAAAATCAAGCAAGTAGGGTCAGTGATAGAGTACCAATTGAGGTTTGAAGAGCTGGCCTTGATGCTCAATCATAACTCCTATTTGACAAAGTCCTATTTTGTTCCAAGCTTCTTAATTGGCTTGAACGAAGAGTTGAGGCCAATGGTGACGGTGCTTTAGCCCAAGACTCTCAAGCATGCTGTTGATAGTGCCAGGCTCCAAGAATTAACATTGGAAGTACTGAAGAAGATATAGAGAGATAGAGATGTTGATGGAACAGCATGGGATCAGGCAAATCCGATTAAAGGACCTGAACAATCTTATATTGGCTCTACGGAAACTGACCCTAAGACTGATGAACTTGGACCGATAATAAGGAAGAAGCTGGAGGTTGAGAAGAGGCATTCTTTCGATGGGATTTTGGTTCCAAAGCATGATGAACTGTCCTTAACTTGGGATAAAGTAGGCAATGAGAAGGTGAAGATAGCACTAGCTGGAGGAAAGCAAAGGGATATAGTAGAAGAAGCCAAAGGTTTTGCTGAAGGGAACACAACTTCCGTTGTTGTGCTGTTTATTACTTCCACTGGCAAATCCAAGTTGTCTACTGCATGGAGGGATGAATCGTTGGTTGGAATCGAAGTTGCAACAGCTCCTAATGCTAATGCTCACAAACAGCCTTGGTATGAGTATCCAAGGCAAATCTACAATCCTCCATTGCTGCATTTCGAGGATGCTATTGATATCTTTCAATGTGCAGCTATGGTGCACCATGGAGGTGCAGGAACAATTGTTGTTGGTATTGAACTTGAACTCTACCAGATTGCTCCTATTGAAGTTCTAGGCCAAATTATGACTGGGTTTGATCTTGGACACTTAAGAACGAGAAAGAAGAAGAGGCCTAGAAGGAGAAAGAAAGAAAGATAGATAAATCAAATAGAGAATGCGAGAATTGGATGAAGCAATGGCTACTTGCTGCAAGTTCTTAGGGACAAGAACTCTCACAAGGAGAGGGGAATTGTCATGACCCTAAGGATTACCCAAGGATATATTGGTAAATATAATAGTCGGAGTTTAAATTTCCTTTTGTATTTTCTATTATAGGACTTTGTCTTTAGCTAATAGGCAGTTGGGCTGTTTGTTACAATGCACATGGGTGCAAGTGGGAGGCTGTTAGGCTATATATAAGCCACAGCTGAGGATGGAAGATTATGTTTGAATTGAATTGAATGAATTCTAATTCTCTCCCTACAATTCTCTCCAATCTCCCTCTCATTTCTCTCTACTGCTCTCCCTCATTTCTCTCTACATTCTTTCCCCATTTCTGTCAATTTCTTCCTCTTCAGTATTATGTTCTTGATTCTACTCCATCAGCTCCTTCCGATTGTCATTCCAATCCTAAGCTAAACCCTAGGTACATGACAAGGAGAAATTGGACAGTGGCCAAACTTATGCCCCTTATATCTCCTCAAGTGACCAACTAGCGAATGTGCTGACTAAAGGACTACCTGCAGCTGTGTTCCACAAGTTGATTAGCAAGATTGGGATGTATGATATCCACTTCTAATCTTGAGGGGGAGTGTCAACAATGAAGGAGCTGATCTTGTCCTTATTCTCGAGCAAGATCAAATCAGCATTAATTGATATTTGTTTCCTAAAACAAGAGTGTATCTTCAAGAAGATAGTGTTATGACACCGAGTGTAATTTTGAAATTTTCTTTGTAATAACTGTAGCCACATGGCCCCTTGTGTAACGAGTTGTATACACGTGTCCACGAGTGTGTTATGAACCCGTAGGAAAGGGCCTATAAAAGGCCAACTGTTTGGAGGACAGGAGTTATCTTGGAATGAGAACTCTTTCCTCTCAAAATTATTTCTCTCTTTCCCCTCCAAAACTCTTCTCTCTCTCTATCTCTCGATTCTCCTAGTTCGTTAACCATCCAAGTCTCAACCGAGTGACTTGACAGATAGATTGTTGTGTCTTTCTATTATTTGTTATATCCTAAAATTGTATAGGTTTCCAAAATCAGATATGGAAACTTTCTTATTTTGTTTCTTAGAAACTTCCTAATTTAGTAGGAAGTCTTGTATATATTTTGATCTACCCCTTCAAAGGGGAATAAGATTGAAAGCCTTTTCCCACGTCTTTCTTGACAAGAAGACCACTTACCAGATTGGAGACAAGATAATTGTCAGTAAATAAAAATAAGAATTATAGAAACACATAAGCCAGACCAAGCAAAACGTAAGAGAAATGAAAACCCATAAAGCTTGTGCAAACACTTCTTACAATCATCCATTTAAGTAAAGAAGTCCCAGCACTTGGAGAACTAAAGAAGTAACTTGCAAGAAGTAAATGAACTCACCTGTAGCAGTTTTGCTATCAAATAAAACATTTACAGATTGTTGAAGATCCATCCACCGGCTAACAATCTTCGAATGCTCAGGGTTGTTAACATAAGCATTTCCTAAAGCTATATTTGACTGCAGCACTTTGCCAAGTAGAACAGTTTGAGGATGCTCCATAACCTAAGAGAACCAGAAAACTCTGTTGTGTTACTAGCACTACTCCTTGAAGCAAACTTGCAAGAGCATGGGCATTAAACTAGGGAAAAAACAAAACAAAACAATGTCTATGATGCAATTTGGCATTCTTTTTAAAAGTTGAAGGCACTTCTGGGCTGTTACTGAAAATTTATTTTCCATGTTCTACTCTTCCTCACTAATTTTGCTTCCCCCTAAGAAGTCACTTACCAACACACCCATGCCTGCCACCACCACCTCCCATGATGCCACCACACCACTCAAGTGGTCGTACAAAATCATCATTATGGGTATATATCTTTTTGAAGTGTCACCTAGGTGAAGCAGTCATGTTGCCAATATGGAAAGGCAACTTTAAACAACAAGAAGCCCCCATAGCATATGGCTCACACCACAGCCTTTATGTTGATGCCACCACTACTTTTAGACAGACCTGTATCTTTTGTCTATATACACATTGGCTCCGTTTGTTGCTGCTTAATTAAAGAAATTATAGCTTCTAACTTCTTAAATTATAGCTTTTAAAACTTAGAATAAGTTGTGAACTTATTTGCTGCAGCTTCTTAGAAGTTGTAGTTAAGTAGTTGTGGTGTTTGATACCATAAACTGTAAAATAACTTATTTTTGTATAATTGTCCATAATACCCTTAATAGTTATAGAATGATAATTTAAAAATTAATTAGTATATATGTATAAGTTTCAAGTGTTATAAAAAAATTAATTAAAGTATAGAGAGAGAGGAAGATGGCAAGAGGGAGGAAGAGATCTAAAAATGGAGATGGTGGTGGAGAAGAAAAACCCATGATTGCGTAGACAAGAGGGTAATTCTTTGTTAAAAATAAGAGCAAAATTGTCATAAAAATGTAATCATTTAAGCAAAAGTTGTAAAAGCTGGGATACCCCAGCTTTGAAAAAGCCAGCTTCTATCCCTTCTAAAAGCTAGCAGAAGCTATAAGTTAGAATTCTATAAGCTAAAACAAACACAACATCCCAACTTTTTTGAAGCTAGAAGCTAAAAGTTACAGCTTTTAAGCTACACCAAACAGGCCCATTATCAAGAAGTCCCAAATAACCACTTACATAACCTGTACCCCTCTCTGTCTCCATGCTTGTGTGTGTGATGTATGTATATGAGCATACAATATATTGTCATGCATCACCTAGGCAAAACTGTGATCATTGCCACTATGAAAGCCAACTGTAAACACATCCAGCCCACCATCACAAACTCACCCATAATCACTTCTAACATCCATGGCCCAAATCCACCCAAGTTTTTATCACTATTTACATGAATATATACATGATCTGGGTAGCTATTACCATACATCCTGAGGAGCACAGTCAGAACATAAAATAGCTATGCTATGCATGTATTAGATATATTCTCCATACAAGCAAAATTGATACATTAAGATACTCAAGATGTACATTTGGTTACGAGGAAAGGAAATAAGATAAAAGGGGAAGCAGGAAGAAAAGTCATCAGAAAATACGCCTGTTTAGAAAGCGATTTAAGAGAAGAAAGCAGGCCAAAATTGTGATTATGATCTATGGAAGACCTCTAAGATATTATAGCAATGGTGAAGTGAAAAACCAAAGGAATTAAACACAATAGAAGGATGCTTTTGAAATTTTAATTGGGTCAGTAACCAACTAGTATTGTCCACCTTAGTTGACAACATAAGAGGTGTTAGCATCTCTTCTTGAAATGCAGAAGGTCCATCTTATTGCTAACTATAGGGGTCTAGAGATATTTAACCAATAAACAAAAAAAAAAAAGAGCACCTTCCTTATCCTTTCCTCCAAAGTTGAGGAAGTACAGCTAAAATTGCCAATGTGAAGACCTACCAAACAGTGAAATATATCATGACTTTCTATTTTATAGCAGATGAGAAATTATTCATAAGAAACAAATATTAAATTCTGCAAAACATAAATGTATCACGAAATAGTATGGAGTTCTCTAATAACAGGATGAAACAGCTTATTCAGAAGAAAAACACATAACAAAATGTAGGAATTGCCAAAACAAAAAACTGAGGGCAAAAGCTTCTGCAATCAGTTTCTAGAAAAATCTTGAAATAGTAGCATGCGTGGTTACAAGATAAATAATAGCCTTGTGTTCACTGAGATGCCAGGATAATCACATGCTACTCTATGACAAACACTTACAGAATCACCACCCTTGGCTGCAGGACGGAACTTAATTGGGGGCACAAGAATGGTCTCTAAGAAGAACATAGAGTAACCCATTCTATTTTCTGATGTGCAGAATTGCTCTTGCTGAATGTCACTGATAAAAGAGCAGAGGTGAGCCTCGTTTTCCCACAGAATCTTTAAAGTGTCTCTAGCCTGTAAATTACAATATACAAAAAAGGAAACAGTTACAGTTGCAATCACATACAACAAAGGGTCTCAGCTGAGAACCACATTGAAAGAAACAAATGTTGAACTCAAATGACCCACTTTCTTTAACACACCTCAGTTGGTAAAAAAGGCTGTGACAAAATTTTCTTCTGTTCGAAGAATTCACGAGGCCCGTGCTCCCTTTTATTTCTTCCTTGTTTTGCTGGAGCACCTTTCCCATCAGAGGTATCCATAAACACACCGCTTCCAGCCGTGTCAAAATCATCCTCATTCACAACTTCAGGCAAAGGTTTCTCTTCAGTTTCACTACTGTATGGGACTCCCAACTTCTGGCCCCTAATGATGTTTGCTCTAGTATGGGCATCAGAACCACCCTAGATGTGTTCATTTAAGGGGAAGAATATTAATCCACATAGAAGTACATGAAAGATGTGAACATTATGGGTAAGGAAATTCAGTGTGAGCTAACATGAACATGCTACTTATGAGGACTATAAGAAGTAAAAGTGGACAAATAAAGAGGAAAAATAAAGAGAAAAGAACAAGAAAGTGAAATGAAAACCATTTCCAAGAGAAGGCCCCAGATTCATAATAGAAGTTGGAATAAATACACATATAAATGCTGCTAATAGAGGAAGTGCAAGACAGGAAAAAAAAAAAAAACACAGTACAATTTGACCAACAACAACAATCCAATCCCAAGCCTTAATTCGCTAGCTGAGGTCAGCTACATGAACTCCAGACCTCCATGCATCTCCATCCATGGTCTTATTGAGGCCATTATATCCTATGTCATGTCCAAAAAGTTTCCCACCAAGTTTTCTTTGGTCTTGCTCTCCCTCATTTGCAACAAATTTCCTCTATTTATAGTAAAGTTTCACCAAGGAGGAAAAACATGTTTGTCTCCAATAACCGACCCACAGGTTTAACTGCAGTAAGAAGCATAGCATGAGTATTTCGGCTAATGTTCATTGTGTATTCCCAATTAAGAAAAAAAAACTGTCCTGCACCAAGGAAAACTTGGCAGAACATTAATATCGGAGTGATCAAGCTATGCATTAATTCTAGACTATGTCAAGCCAAGAAGTCAGCGAAATTTTTCCGGACTGACTTTCTGATATTGTTTTAAGTAAGAAAAGCCAGTTAGAACTCAACCTAGTCATCAACTCATAGAAATAATTTTAAAAAAAAAAGAATTAAAAAGCCCCTTTCTTCTATAAAAAAAAAGGCATCAACCAGAACAGATAAGGATACAAAACATATATTCTAAATTAAAATTGCCAAAAATTTAACAATCCAGGCATTAACACCAAATGACCAAAGTCTCATGGATAAGCACCAGGCATCCATCACAAAAATAGGAATAATTAGAAAACAAGACACTAAAGCAATTTAACTTATTAGCCAGGTCTTGAGCGAAAGGTTATCAATTGATGTACCAGATGAAACCATCCAAAAGTAGGTTTACTGATCTTTGGATTTTTGGCATGGCAGTTTTTGCAAGTGGCAGACCTTGGTTGCTTCAGAAAATTATTCAAGACAGCCATTGCTTCAGTGAATTGAACAGAGGTCCAGGCTTGACTCCGGTGCCCAGTGCGGTCAGCCCGTGGACCAGAATAAACAGTAGAACAGGACACATGGCTACCATCACTCCCCTCATTATCTGGCTCCATTGGTGAGTCTGAACCCAAACTTTTGGCACCAATAATATCACCCTCAGCTATGAGCTCCAATTGAGCAGCACATTTTTCAACCTTCAATGAGTAAAAAAAAGTTTAACAAATGCATAAACAAGAACAGTCATCAAACAAACAAAATAAAATCATTCTGAAGCAAGGAAAGGATAACACTCTTAGAAAACAGGCCTGCCACATGAAACGAAAATCTCCACAGGTGAAACTACCTCTCCCCTGGGTGCTCTAAAGTGTCGGCAAAAGAAACAGGTTCTTTGTAAAAGATTATGAAGCATATCAAATAGCAATGGGTTGTAGACTGGTGTAATGAGGTCAATATGGCCGCAATGACCCGGGCAATAAAACGGCCGCTGGCCACAAGACTTACAGCTGCACATTAGAGAAAAACTACATCAATCACACATCAAAGAAACAACCTCTCAACAAATAAGTAAGTTATTTGTCTCATGGCCTCCACTAGTAAAGGATAAGCATTTTAATGGTAGAAACAGGTAAAAACATTAGAAAATAGAATTTCCTTACAACACAGCTAAGGCATGGAAAAGGAAAAAGAAATGCAGAAGTGGAACAGTCACACCAAAAATGAAACATGTAATCCTAATAACAGATTGTTTATAACACATCCTTCTCCTTGTCCCTTTGCAGCTCTTAACGTAATCAAATCACTTAATCCCATTCATTTCAAAGATGGCCATAACACCTTAAGTGGAGTTTCACATTTTTCCACAACTATATGCATACGTATTACTCATCTATTTTGCTGCTACTCATTCTTGATTTTGGGCATACTTATTTTCTAAGACAGTCCCTCAAGCACAAAGGCAACAGAAAGATCAGTAGGTCTTATAGCAAATAATAATACTGTGTACAAGAAATCACATCAACTGCAACTAATGATAACTGTCACGGGACTATAATGTAAATAAAGAGATTACTAAAGTAGAAAGGTAGAGGGTACCAGTGTAATATAGAATAGATTAAAAGTTACAGCACATGGGTCCAATTCAAATGTAATCCAAATATTGGCGCCAAGGCTTGGTAAATATAAATCAACCCTCATGGCCAGGAGAAGCATCTTTGGAGAATTCAATTGATTCATTTTCCCTCTCAGCTTCTCGATCTCTCTCTCCTTTCTCTCTATTTCTTCCTCTCTATCTCTCTCTTTCCTTCTAATCTATCAGTTCCCGCGCAATTCTCACTGAATTGCAAGCGAACTCTCTCTTGTCAGAATCATATTTCGACAATTTGGTATCAAAGCATCATCTTGGGCAATCCAAGTAGGAGATGGCAGACAGGACCCAAATGAAGCATATGGAATCGCAATTCCATCAGGTATCGACGACGATAAGGGAGATATAGAGTAGGCTGGAGGCGTTGGAGAATTCGGTGGATCGGAGAATTAAAGGAACAGTGAATGTGTGGTGTGAGGAAAGCAAATCGCAAACTGCGAGGTTGGAAGAGCAAATGAGGGTGCAGGGTTAGGCCCTCAGAGATCAGATGCAACAGTTTGTTCTAATGCTCACTCGCCAGACTCAGGTATGGATTTCACCTGAATTTCCCTAGAGAGATAGATCGAAGCCAATTTTACATGGCCAGGGGAGTAACCCCCATTCAGAAGGATCGGCGAAATTGGAGGTTGAACCGCAGGTGATGGAGGAGAATGTAGGAGTTAGGAGGCAAGGCCACAAAACCGAATCGCATCAAACCGGCTTTCCTATGCCTAAGATGGAGATACCTCTTTTTGATGACCAAAACCCGAGGTGGTGGACGAGGCGTTGTGCGAGGGTGTTCAACCTACACAATGTGGCTGAAACTCAGAAGGTGACACTCGCAGCCACTTATTTAAATGACGAGGGAGACGCAAGGTATCAAGGCTGGAGTGGGGTGAAGGAAGAGTGCACCTGGGGGAATTTGTGGAAGGATTATGTGAGCGGTTTGGGGAGAAGGGAATGCTGGATGTGGTTGAAGAGTTCAACAAGTTGAGACAAGGGGGATTGGTGCAAGCATATCAACAGAGATTCGAAGAGTTGAAGGCCCTTATGTTACTCTCGAATCCTATCCTCATAGAGGGGTACTTCGTGTCAAGCTTCATTAGCGGCTTGAACGAAGAGGTCCGTCTCACAATCAAGATGTTTCAACCTAAGACTGTCAAACAAGCTGTTGAATGTGCCAGACTTTAGGAGTTGACGATGGAGGCACTAGTAAAGAAGCAGAAGGGTGTAAATAAAAAGTGGCAGATGGTGCCCTTGCAACCGAATAGCAAAGGATGGGGTAGGAATAGAGGAACCACAGGTTCAGGCAGCAAAGGGTTGGCAGCCCTACCAGAACCCTGTCAACCAATTCTAGGAAACTTGGTGGAGCAAAGGCAATTGGCAGGTCTCTATTTTAGGTGTGGAAAGAAATACACACCAGGCCACCAATGTAAAAGGTAGTTGTTGCTGCTAGAGGGGACAAAAGAAGTGGGAGAAGAAGAGCACGAATACATTCCGGAAAAGGAGAAGGTGGAGATCTCCCTACATGCTCTAAGGGGGGTGGTGACCAATAAAATTATTAAGGTGGAGGGAAAGGCAAGAGATAGCCATTTAATGATTCTGATTGATAGTGGAAGCACTCACAGCTTCCTAGACAAGGGGATAGCAAGAAGATTGAAGTGTAGCCTCACGAGGACTCAGCCCCTGTCACATGTCAGTAACTGTAGCTAACAACCAGAAGGTTTTGTGCAAATCTGCTTGTGTTGGGTTCTGTTGGCAGATGCAAGGGGAAGACTTTGAGGCTGACCTATGCCTATTGAAGTTTGGGGGATGTGATATGGTCCTAGGGGTTGATTGGATGAGGGAAGCCAGCCCCATTTGTTTTGACTTTAACAAGATGGAGGTGACATTTAAGAAAAGGGGAAAGAGGATGACCCTAACTAGCAATGTGGAGACAGGAACATGTAAGATGATTTTTGGCAAACAACTACACAAATTATTTAAGAGCAAGTGGATGCAAGTAGCCCAGCTCTTTTCTATACATGTCGTGGAAGGGAAGGAGGACGCAAAAGGTGAAGGGCATTACATGCTGAATTCGATGGAAACCACACAAGCTCCTTGGGAGGTAACTCAATTAGATTCTCTTAGTTTACTGTTAGATGAATTTGGAGACTTGTTTGAGGAACCTAAGTCTTTACCAACCCCAAGACCAATAGAACACACTATCAACCTCAAACCCAATGCTAAGCCAATTAACATTCACTCATATAGATACCCACCAAAATAAAGGTTGAAATTGAACGCATGATCAAAGACATGCTAAATACTTATGTTATACAGCCAAGTACCAGCCCCTATGCCTCTCCTATGCAATTGGTAAAAAAAGAAAGACAGTAGTTAGCAGTTTTGTATTGATTACCGCCAACTCAATTCCCTAACCATAGAGAATAAATTCCCTATACCCATTATCGAAGACTTGTTAGATGAATTGCATGGAGCTAAAGTTTTCTCAAAGCTTGATCTCAGATCTGGATATCATCAAATTCAAATGCACCCCAATGATATCCACAAAACTGCCTTCAGAACCCACCAAAGGCATTATGAATTCTTGGAAATGCCCTTTGGATTAACCAACGCTCCAGTAACTTTTTAAGCCCTTATAAGCAAATATTTGAACCCTACCAACACCAATTTATTTTGGCATTCTTTGACGACATTCTTGTATACAGCCCTACATTTGCCAAACATCTAGAACACTTAAAGACCACTCCACAAGTCCTCTGATTCAATAAGTTGTATATTAAGAAGTCTAAATGTGCATTTGCACAATCCCAAGTGGAGTATCTCGGCCATATCATTTCAGGTGTAGGGGTTAGCACAAATCCCCAGAAGGTGACAGCCATGACGGCATGGCCAAGACCTGTCAATGTGAAAGCCCTACGGGGATTCTTGGGTCTCACAGGTTATTATCGCAGATTTGTCAAAGACTATGGCACTATCAGTAGGCCATTGATAGAATTGTTGAAGGAGGGGTTTCAATGGGATGAGAGGGCCAATGAAGCTTTTGGGAGGTTGAAGGTTGCCATGAGTGAGGTACCTACACTAAGCTTACCCAATTTTAATCAACCTTTTGTACTAGAAACCGATGCAAGTGATGGTGGGGTGGGGGTAGTCTTGATGTAAGGAAGAAGGCCTCTGGCTTTTATCAAACAAACATTGGCACCTAAGCACTTGGGTCTTAGTGTATATGATAAGGAGAGCTTTCGAATGTTCTAATAGCAATAGAAAAATGGCGACACTACATTGAAGGAGAGAGGTTCATCATAAGGACAAATCACGAAAGCCTTAAGTTTTTGTTACAATAGAAACTTCATACTCACCTTTAGAGAAAAGGCACATCAAAGTTAATGGGACTTGACTATGTTATTCAATACTAGAGAGGACATGAGAACAAAGCGTCTGATGCTCTATTTGGTTGAGTGGAAGAAGGGGCCTCAACTGCTATCACTGCCATTACTCCTGATTTGTTTCGGGAAGTAACAGCAGCTATACAAAAGGAGAGTGGATCAAGGAGCTAATGGAGCAAATGATCCTAGACCCAGACAGCAAACCAGGCTATCCTTTGAGGAATGGGCTGCTGAGATATAAGGAAAGAATGTTAATTGGTGAGGATGAGGCTCTCAGACAAAAGGTCTTAGAGGCATTACATGACTCCCTCGTGGGTGGCCATTATGGAATACAGAATACTTACAGCAAGATTAAACAACTATTTGTTAACCTTAGGACTCTTAGATTACAACCTTAGGCGAGAAAACCCTCACATAAACCCTCTTAAACACTCTCGGATGCAATGTAAATGTAAGAACATAAAACTGAACAACAAAAAAGAAAATAACTGAATTTAAAAGATCAAACCAAACAGCATTAGGTGCAGATTTATCCTGGTTCGGAATGCCTTTGGCAATCCTACATCCAGCCTTCAAACACCCACCAAGAGCAGCCTTTTATTAGGATAAAACTGATCAGTACAAAGCCCAAGCCCTCTCTCAACCCTATTGCTCAAGTACAACCTTTGTTCACTCCAAGAAAACTCAAGAACACAATACACATGCCTCACTTTCTCTAGAACAAAGAATACTCACAATAGAAATAGAGAACTTGACAAGAGAGAGAAGTTATTAGACTGCTGCCTTGCCCTCTTATTTATAGAGGAGGCAGACACACTTAGGCAACTAACTAACTTAGGAAAATTACATATTAACCCCAACAAAATGTACTAATTACACTTAACCCCTAGCTGCCTAATTTCTTCAGCCAAAACTACTCTTTTATACTCCTTCTGGTTCTGCTATCTTCTAGGACAAAACTCGAGGCAAACTTCAACACTATTCTTCTGGCCAGGGTTGAGAAGAGAAGTGGCGGAGTATGTGAAGGGTTGTGACACTTGCAACAAGTGTAAGCATGAAAACATTCACCCCCCAGAGTTGTTACAACCTCTACCCATTTCTGACCAAGCATGGACCCACATTAGCATGGATTTTGTAAAAGGCTTGCCGAGGTCAGAGGTTAAGGACTGTGTGCTAGTGGTGGTGGATTGTCTGACCAAATATGCCCACTTCTTGGGCCTATCCCACCCCTTCATTGCACAAAAGGTGGCAAGGGCTTTCTTAGATCAGGTGGGCAACTCATGGGCTGCCTCAGGTGATTGTTTCAGATAGGGACTAAGTCTTCACAAACCTCCTTTGGAAAGAGCTAATGAAATCCCTAGGGACACAGCTACACATGTCCTCATCCTATCACCCGGAGACAGATGGACAAACCGAAAGGACTAATCAATGCCTTGAGACATACTTAATAGTGCATTCTACCGAGTGGCACAAATGGCTCTCCCTAGCTCAATGGTGGTACAATACCACCCCACACTCCTCTCTGAAGATGACACTGTTTGAAGCACTATATAGATACAAACCTCCTCTCTTACCACTAAGAGGAAGCCATAATCAGGTAGCTACAATGGACGATTACTTGGTTAAGAGGCAGCAAATGTTGCAAACCATAAAGAAGGAGCTAGCCAATGCCTAAAATCGAATGAAGCAATATGCAGACAGGAAGAGGAGTGAACGAGTCTTCTCGGTGGGAGATAAGGTGTATCTAAAATTGAGGCAAGCCCAACTAAAGACTATATCCCCTAAGTCAGTTACTAAGCTGAGTCCCAAATATTACAGGCCTTATGAAGTGATAGCCAAGGTGGGGCAGGTGGCCTACAGACTCCAACTTCCATAGGGGTCTCACATACACCCCGTGTTCCATGTGTCACTCCTCAAACCCTCCCCGGGCAACAATCCAGTCAATTCTATCCTACCCTCAGCAATACAACCAACACAACAAGAGATGGACTATAGTGGATAGGAGAATCGTCTACAAGCATCAAGCACCTATCACTGAGGTGTTAGTCAGCTGGTCCAATTTCCACCCCGAAAACAACACCTGGGAGTACCTCCTAAACAGTTTCCTAGAGCAACAAGACTTCTGTAACTTACATGAGGACAAGTAATGTTTCTAGTAGGGGGAATTGTCACGGGATTATAATGTAAATAAGGAGATTATTAAGGTAGAAGGGTAGAAGGTACCAGTGTAATATAGAATAGATTGGCAGTTATAGCACATGGGTCCAATTCAAATGTAATCCAAATATTGGCGCCAAGGCTTGGTAAATATAAACCAACCCTCACGACCAGGAGAAGCATCTCTGGAGAATTCAATTGATCCATTTTCCCTCTCAGCTTCTCGATCTCTCTCTCTCTTTCTCTCTATTTCTTCCTCTCTATCTCTCTCTTTCCTTCTAATCTATCAGTTCCCGCGCAATTCTCGTTGAATTGCGAGCGAACTCTCTTGTCAAAATCATTTTTTGACAATAACAAGTGTCAAAGTAGGTTTTGACTAGATTTACAAAATTTTAATAACACTCATCATGGATTACGTTTCTCTTTCTTTAACCTGGACTCAAACAGACCAGCCTTCTATTGGATTTTCATTTGTGCAACTCTGTTTTAGCATTTCTGAGATCTCATTCCACAACAAGTATAACATCAATAAAACAAATTTTCTGCTTCCCCACACAGCCTGGCATCTTGAGCCATGCTGGGTCAGGGATTTCTGGCACAGCTCATGTCATGGACCGTGGAGGAATAGGCCAAGAACAGTCCACAAGGTGTGGATCATGCTTGGGCCAGGGGCAGCCCACACATTTTAGGGTGCCTCCACAAGGCTGCACTTCAGGATTCCCTCCCTCCCACTCATAGCATTTCTAAACTCACAAGAACTATTTAATAGTTCATAGCTTGAGGTTCATCTAGATTTAAAATCTAATAATAATCTTTTATAGGGCATTCCTGTTAATGTTTTACCATTTTTAAAAATTTTAAAATGATATAAGGCCAACAAATATGGTCAACAACAACAATAACATACCAAGCCATTTATCCCTCGATGTATGGTCTATTAAAAATTTTTATTTAACATTACAACTAGAAGCAACTTTAAACATCAACTATTAAATAGTTGTTGGGAGTGTAAACATTCAACAATATTATAGCAGTTTTATACTTCCAAAAACTATTTAAAAATTGGAATGTATAATTCCATCTAGTTTCAAATTTTTAATGTCTAAAGATCATATTAGACATTGAAACTAGATGAACTATAGTCCCTATACACATCGACTATAAAATAGTGGCAAACGAAGACCAAAGCATGGTGAATCAACATCCAGGCTCCCAGCAAGCCACCATTTAATGGTTGACAGAATTCCACGTAGTTTTAATCTAATAATGATCTTTTATATGGGATGTTAAGGGACTGTTTAGTTGTGGAAAATGTTTTCCAGTTTCTATCTCCAATTTTTTATAAAATCTCTAATTTTCATTTACCATAAAGAATTTGAAAATTGTGTTCAAATGTTAGAAGTGCATAAAACTAATTTTTAATCTAGAAAAATGGGAAGATATGTTCAAAAAAAAGAGAGAAATAGAGGGGTTTTCTTTTGTGTAAGTGCAACGTGTGCAAGATAAGGAGATGGAGATGGTTTAGAAAAAAATTTGTGGGAACTGCATGTCATGTCCCTAGGAGCAATAGAGGGGTAATATTGTAAATTCGTAATAAGAATATAATAGTTGTTAGAATTACAGTTGTTCAGCACATGGGTGCATGGGCTGAGGCTATAAATAAGCCACTGCTATAAGAGGGTAATCATGTTTGAATTGATAATTGAATACTTTCATTTGCCTCTCTTGAATCCTCTCAATCTCCCTCCAAATTCCCTCTAATCTCTCTCTTAATTTCCTTCTCTTTCTCTCGGTTCTTCCTAATCTCCCTCTCTGTTCTGTTCTTCCTTAATTTTCCTCCCATTTCTTCAAATCTAACTCTCTCAATTCCTCCCCAATTACCTCTTAAACCTGTCATGAACCTAGGTTCATGACAATTGGTATCAAAGCATCATTCCTCGACAATTTTCTTTGTTGATTAATTTTCAACGGATATCTAGGGATGTTGTCCGATGTAGTTGATTCTCAGAATTTAATTCCAACGCACAGAGGAGTGACTCTCGGCTAAGAGTGTTGGTAACTTTGTTTGGAATTGAAGATGAGCAGTTCCAAAGGTAATTCTGATGATCTCAGCAACACATTTGGACAGGCAGAGTAAGACAACTAGGTGCAGAACCGATTAAGCGATGCTTTCAGGAGATTCGAATGAATTCAAGAGCTTCGACAATTTTCGTAGGCCTCGGTGTTGTTAGGCGAGTGCGATCAACGAATCCAACCTGATCCTAGAAGGTGATAATGATGAATTAGTGAAGCGGATACAGAGGCGACTCCTAGAGACTGGCAGAACAGGCCAACTATTCTAGCCGTGAATTCCAACAAGCTAAGCGAACTTGGAAGGCGAAGCAAGAGGTGACGTTTGGCCGCAAATTGCAGTAATTCTTGCCCGAAGTGGAAGGGTGAAGCAGTTTCGGCAAATTTGGTAGCCAATTCATAGATTACTGCAGCCATTGATTCTCAATTCCAGAAAATTCTGTTGGTTGAATCAGAATTGATCAAAGGAGGCGAGCAACTCAAGCAATTCCAATTGGTGAATTCCGACGATCGGGCGGAATTCCGGCAATGGAAGGATACTTCTCTGCTGTTAATTTCCAATAGAGATTTTCAATTGAACGGTGAAGCAATTCCATAGGATGACCTGCAGAGAGGCGACTTGAAGTGATGATAACAGAGAAGTTGGCCAGAAATTCTAGTCAAAGATGAGCAAGCCAGGCGAGTCTGATGAAGATTCCAGCAAATATAGGGAATTATTGCAACAATGCTCAAGCTGTTGATTCTCGATTCCATAGCTACAAAGTAGTCGGCTCGAAGCTGTAGGCGGATTCCATTCGAAGAAACGGAATTGAAGATCCAGGAGGTGGAGTCGGACCTATTGCCTAGCAGTTCATTTTGCTAGGAAAATTGAAGATCGTTGATCCATAGTGAAGCAAATCTTAAGCGACAGTTGATCCGTAGTAACCGACTGTAGTGATCTCCAGAGATTGGCTTGGGTTAGGAAATCGTGAGTTGCGGCTGCTTTTTGTCCTAATCGACATTCAATTATAGATAAGAGAAAACATCAGTTGCAAATCAGAAGGAGGCTGATCGAGTTGCAATAGGAGTTTCAGGAAGCAACGAGTTGCAAGTGGAGTGAGCTGAATTCAAGTGAATTCAGTTTCACTGATTTTGATGGAGGAAGTTTGGGAAGTGAGTTTATAGGCGTTTGCAACGATCACTTCTCAATCTTGGCAGTTAATAGCGGCCATTCAATCCTCAGTAGAATCATCTAGAGTTGTTCCTCGGCCAACGAACCCATCAATGATTTGAATTCTGATGGCAGATGACATCAAGGTGAAACCGAGAGGATCTCAATTGCAACAAGTAATAGCAACGATGATAGAGAGGCAGATCCATGTTGGATCTGTAGAATCGGCAATGGATAGGAAGCTAGACAATATTGTCAGTTTGCTGCGAGAGGAGATCAATCACAGGCGTGAAATTATTAATGAATTCAAGAATTAGATGAGGGACCAGTGCATGATAATGTTCGCCGGACGGAATTAGGTTGGACTACCTGCTTGTTTGCTTTCCAGAGAATACTCTCATCCAATTATTATAGAGAAGCTGTCAAATCCTATGAGTAATCCTTATTCTCCTCATGACTTTCTAAAAATGAAGCTGTCTGAGGAGAAGTCAAGCTTGTGGAAGGTCAAGTCACTGCCTACTTTAGATTTTGGGTAGAAGAAGAAGTATTCAGATTTAGGCAACAATGACAAGAAGGATGACTGCAAAATCAAGAGTAGTTTTAGCGATGAACAGTATTACCTAAGGGGAAGCTATAACGATCTAGTGGTTGGGACAGCATGTACAAAGGAAGAATCTAATTCCTTTGGAAAAGAAGTTCTTGATGAGAATGTTCCGAGTGATAATGGCAGAAGTCCAAAATAAGGGATGATTGATGCAGTCAATCAGTTGGCAAAAATAACAAGAGGCAACAAGGAATTTCTAGAAGGGAAGAGGAATTTTGCTACAATAATTGAGAAGTTAAAAGTAGAAGTACTACCTCAAGATGCAACTACTGAAAGGCTAAAAGAGTAAACTGGGGCAACATTTGATGAAGTGACCGAGGAAGCCAAGGCCAATTCATTACCTCTGGTGACTAGTGCAGGGACTGAAGGATGGGATGGTGTCCCGAATCAGAATTCTATAAGAAATGGAATTGATGGTGGAGTTCGTAAGGATATTGTTCCATTGCCTATGGTTTCAGACAATGCTGAGGATTCCTTAGCTAACGATAAGGGGCAAACAGCACCAGCAGGAGGAAGTCTTGTTGATCCTAAATGGTGTCACCGTGTTGCTGTCAAAAGTTTGGCTGTGGAGAACAAAGCTGTTGCAACTTTGTGCGTTAGTGCTACAGCTGGCCGATTAGGATTTTTGCCTACAACAATGAAGGATGAAGTGATGACGGGAATTGATGTTACAACAACTCCTAGACCTGACATTTCTACATTGTTGCATTAAAAGGCGTTTGCAAATATTGTTGCAAAGGGTGATGAAATATTAAGGGAAGTTGGGGTCACAGTTAGCCCATCTTTTGGATGTGCACTAGCCCACATTAAAGAAACTGTGGTGGGGAAGGTTGGTAAGGACAACAACCAGCAAATTTCATCTGCTCTCTTTGACCAACGGAGAGTGATCAATTTTGGCCGTGTTCCAGTCAAGATGGACATGAGAACCACTGCAAATTTGTTATACATATAGAGTTTTTTCAAAACTTCTCCATCCAAGCTACGGAAGAGAAGGAAAAAACATATTGAAAGCTGTGGAAGTTTAGCATTTCTTGAGGACAAGAAATGTTTCAAGGCGGGGGGAATTGTCATGTCCCTAGTAGCAATAAAAGGGCAATATTATACTAGGGATATAATAGTTGTTAGGATTACAATTGTACAACACATGGGTGCATGGGTTGAGGCTATAAATAAGCCACTGTTGTAGGAGGGTAATCATGTTTGAATTGATAATCGAATACTTTCATTTCCCTCTCTTGAATCCTCTCAATCTCCCTCCAAATTCCCTCTAATCTCTTTCTTAATTTCCCTCTCTTTCTCTCGATTCTTCCTAATCTCCCTCTTTGTTCTATTCTTCCTTAATTTTCCTCCCATTTGTTCAGATCAAACTCTCTCAATTCCTCCCCAATTACCTCTTAACCTATCATGAACCCTAGGTTCATGACATTGCATTCCACAAATCTCCAAATTAGTATGGGAAATTTAGAAAGCTTATTTTAAGAGTTTTCCAAGTTCACATCAATTTTGGAGAACCGCATTTTCCAAATCTCCATTTTTTATTCAGAAAACTTTTGTAGTTGAACAAGTTTTCTAATTTTCCATTTTCTGTGAAGTAAATTTTTCAGAAAACTAAGCAGTTTTCCACAATTGAACAGCCCCAAAGTGCCGTAACTCCATTTTTCTGTAAAAAAATCTTTTAAAAAAGTAATAAGGTCAGTTGGTATCTCACATATAAGACTATTATTACACATTAAAGCTAGATGGAATTCTATGTATCAACTATTAAATACAAGTGAACGAAGACACAGTAATTGACAATTGAAGACTGAGGATGGTTAAATTTGTATTTGTACAAAGTAAATAATTTGTTATTTGTTAGTTGGGGGTATTATTCATTATAAATTTATTCTTTAAAGGATAAAAATTTGTTAGTTGAGGTGGTCTTTCAATAAAATGATCAAAGTATTGCTCAATGCAACATTTTTATATTTTTAATTCTTAAAAAATCAAAAGGAGGGGGGGGGGGGGAAGGGTTGGGTCTACCAAAAAAAAGGCCAGTAAGAATGATTTGACTTGTCTAACTAGAAGAAGGGAGTATCAGCAAGAAACACATATTCACAAAACAATTCAATGCATGAAATATGAGTAGGCAAGTTTTTAGTTAATGATAACTTCTCCATGCTTTTGCTCACAGCCATGCCACCTATTATAACCACTGCTAGGCCGTGATATCCTGTGCATACTACTACATACCTCTATACTGAAACAGAAAGAGAAAAGTCAAAAACAAAAAGAGAATTTCTGAGAAGTATTACTGGATGAATTCAACCTCAATAACAAACACAACCGAGGCTAGATTATATACTAGCCTTAACCGCCTCTTACACATCTTATACATTAGCATTTAAATAGACTTAATCCTCTACAGCTACAAATACAAACTAGCAGTACAACCAACCAATAACAATATAAGAGATTACACAAGAGTATTGTATGGCAAGAACAACTATATTATGTCAACACGATCTCTTCCACATGCCCCTTCAATTTGGACTTCCCCGAGATAGTATTTGTAGCTACTGACTGTTGATGAGTGGGAGGAACTTTAAGACCAAGTTTATCACATAAGAATAAGAACCTATCTTTAGGCAGTCCTTTTGTGAATATATCAGCAACTTGATGTAAGGAAGGAATATATCTAATCTCAACATCACAACCTTCAACCTTCTCTCTTACAAAGTGCACATCAATTTCTATGTGCTTGGTTCTTGAGTGGAAAACAGGATTTTCAGCTATACATTTTGCTGCCAAGTTGTCACACCAAAGAATAGGAGTATGGAGACATGAAAACCCAAGCTCATAAAAGAGCGATTTCAACCATAAAATTTATGTCACTCCTTGAGCTACAGCACGATATTCAGCCTCACCAACAAATCGTGCAACAATTGTTTGTTTCTTAGAGCTCCAAACAAGTAGATTATTTCCAAGAAAAACACATAGACCACTAGTGGAACGTCTTGTGATCTTACAAGCTGCATGGTCAGCATCAGTATACACATGTAGTGGCAGATCAGATGAGGATGGAGTAAAAACCAGACCTAGGCCAATGTTTCCTTTAACATACCATAATAATCTCTTACAAGCCAGCCAATGCTAATCCTTAGGAGAGGCCAAAAATTAACTTAATTTGTTCACAACAAATGCTACATCAAGTCTGGTGTATGTTAGATATTGAAGAGAACCTACAATGGTTCAATAAAGAGAAGGATTAGATAACAGATTTCCTTCATCAATTAAAGAAGTGGCTGCACTCATAGGAGTAGCACACAGCTTGTAGTCTTACATTGTGGCCTTTTTCAATAAATCTAGGGTGTATTTAGATTGAGTCAAATAAAGGCCTGTAGAATCCCGATAAGCATCAAACCCTAGAAAACAGTTTACTACACCAAGTGTTTTTAGAGAAAATTGAGTATCTAACTCATGAATACAGTCATGTAAAGCAACAAAATCTGATCCAGTGATCAAAATATCATCAACATACACCAACACAAACAACACAAACTTGGAAGTCCTTTTGATGAATAAAGATGCATCAAAAACTACCCTCACAAAATCCAAATCCTGTAAGGTTGACCGCTACTTAGTATATCATGCCCTCGAAGCCTGCTTGAAGCCATAGAGAGATTTCTTTAAACAACATACATGAGAAGGAAAAGAATAATCAATGAATCCCTTTGGTAGCGTCATAAAAACTACCTCGTCGAGATCTCCATTTAAGAAGGCATTATTCACATCAACTTGTTGAATATCACAGCCAAATGTGACAGCTAAAGAAAATAACACCCAAATCGTAGGAGCTTTGATTACTAGACTGAAAGTTTCAGCAAAATCTATTCCTGGTGTTTGAAGAAATCCCTTGGCAACTAGACGAGCCTTGTATTTTAGGATAGAACCATCAGATTTATACTTAACTCGGAACACCCACTTACAATCAATAAGATTCATACTTGAAGAAAAGGGAACAAGATCCCAAGTATTGTTCCTTTTTAAAGCTGAATATTCCTCCTCCATGGCTTTACAGCTAGTTTGACAATGCGATTTTACCACTTATAAGCTATTAGTTTAGCTTATAAGATATCAAGCTTATTTTCTTATATGTTTGGATATACTAATAGCTTAAAAGCTATGCAGCTTAAATGCTAATCCAACAGCGCTTTCAAAAAGCTATCAGCCACCCACTTTTGCAAAAAAGCTCTTTGGAGCTTTTTGAGTTGACCAATTGAATTACTATTTCACCCTCCAACAATATCAAAATTTACACCTGCTATCCTTATGGCTTCCCGACACTCTGCCTCGTTGCTCTCATCTTCTCCTTCATTGCCTCCTCCATTACTGTCATTGCTAGATCTCCTCCATAAACGGTCGTTGTCGCCGCCCAATGCCGCCCTACTAGCAGATCGTCACCATCGCCAACACCACAAGCCTCCATCACCGCCTATTGTTGCCATCGCCTCAAGTCGCCAATGCCGCCCTGCTAGCAGATCGTCGCCATCACCAACACCACAAGCCTCCATCACCACCTATCGCTGCCATCGCCTCAAGCCGCCATCGCCGCCCAATGCCGCAAGCTGCCATCGCCGCCCAGCTACGATCTTGGCCCAACGCCGCAAGCCTCCATCGCCGCCCTGCTACCAGACCGTCGCCATCGCCAGCACCGCAAGCCTCCATCACCGCCCACCGGCGATCTTCCCCCAACCCCGCAAGCCTCCATTGCCGCCCATCGCCATCTCCTGCTTCTAGCTGTAATTTTGTAATATATATTTAAGTATTAATATTTATTTTGTAATTTTGTAATATATATCAAATTTCTAGTTGTTCAAAAGAAATATACATTTAAGTATTAATATTTATTTAAATATGAACTTTTATTTAAATATTAATAGTTGATATGCATTGATTAAATTTAAAGATAAAGAATTTTATATAATGTCTCAACATATATATTGAAGATTTTTATGAATTAAATCTAAATTTATAAATAAAGTATTGTATTAATATATTTTTAAAAATTATGTATAATTTATCAACATGTAATTGTAAGTATTTTAGCAATTGGATATCAATTTAAATTTTTTTTTATTAAAAATTTATAATTTATAAATTTTATTTATATTATTCAGTACCATGTTCATTTTAGTCTTTTATCAAGTTCTAACAGCTTATCAAGTTTTACAAACCAAACACATAACTTTTAACTAATAATTTAAAACACATTTATTCAAACACATTATCAGCTTAAACGCTACCCAGTTTTAAATTTTAAACAGCTAAAAAGCTAAATAACTTTTAAGCTTCAAACTAAAATGCACAGCCAAACTAGCCCTTAATCCAATTGGAGTCTAAGAAAGCTTCTTGAACAGAATTGGGCTCTAGAGAACTCACTAAGGCATGAGGAGAAGTAAGGGAAAGTTGTCGTGCTTTAGCTCTAGTAAGCATGGGATGAGTAGATAATGCTAGAGCAGCCTTAGCTGAAGTAGGATTAGATGCAAGAAGTGATGCAGGAACTGGTGCAACAGGAATAGAGGAGGAAGAAGGTGAAGGCTGCTCAAGAACAATAGAATTAGAACTAGTGGCAGAAGAGACTACAGAATCAGTTGGTGCTACTTGAGGTGAATGACCAGATTTGGATGAAGAAGAAAATGAATTCAAAATAGCAGTGGGCAAGCCCATGCTAGACACTGACTGAGGAGTATGAGATTTAGAAAATAAATGTGGAAAAAGACACTTCTCAGGATTAAAAAGAACATGTCTTGACACATAGACTCTATCCGAAAGATGCATACACTTGTATCCAGCTTATATATGGTTGTTGTTAAAGGTTGTCTCGAGTATATGGTATAAGAAGAAGATGATGGCAATAGCAGTGAATGATGGCAGTTCGCTAGAATTCCTTTTGAAGATTTTAGATAGAAGTTGTAACCCAAACTGTAATTAGTTATAGTTTGGGAGTTAAACTGTAAATATCTAATAATATTCATTAGGATATCCACCCACTATTATAAATAAAGGGGAAGGGGTAGCAAATAGAGAGAGTTCTCATTTTTCTGTTTGTAACGAGTGCTGATTGTTTCTGAGAGAAAGGCTAGGGTTGTTAGCTTTGTAATCTTGGGGAAAACAATTGGGGAGCTCAAGAATAAAAGGGAGAGAAGGGCTGCTACTATACTGATCGATTTCTGGAAATAAAAACTGCTCTCAGAAGGATCTTAGAGGCTGGATGTAGTGCCATTCACATGACATGAACCAGGATAATCTTGATGTTCTTGTGGATGTGTGGTTTGTGTTTCTTGTTTGGTTTAATTCTGTTTTCTGTTTTATTTTTTGTTGATTCTATTAAATCTGTTCCTTAGATCAAATCCGTGAGTGTGTGAGAGTAAGTGAGGTAGAATTTTTGTCCAAGAAATTAGTTCCAACAACCCTAGATATAACAGTTGTAACCAAGAAACACACATTTTGTTGAATGAAAATTGAACTTGTGCTTGTTGTAGGGTATGAGGTAGGGAAAACAAGCACAACCAAATAACTGCAACTGCATATAACTTAGTTGTTTGTTATAAAGCTTCTCAAAGGAAGAAAGAAATTTAAGTGGTGAGGCTGGTAACAAATTTATAGTGTAGACAGCTGTTTGAAAAGCCTCTACCTAGAATTTTAAGGGCATATTAGCATGGGCCAAAAGAGTTAGACCCACTTCAGCTATATGTTCATGTTTTCTTTCAACAACGCCATTTTGTTGGTGTGTATAGGAACAAGTAAAACGAGGTTGAATGCCACAATGTCTAAATAGGGTAAAAAGGCTTTAAATTCTCCACCATTGTCAGTTTGAGGGGCCTTAAGTTTGAACTGATATTCCAATTCAACAAACTTATGAAAAATCTGAAAAATGGATAGGGCTTCGAATTTAAGCTTCATTGGATACAGTCATGTATATCTAGTAAAAGCATCCATAAACACAATGTAATATCTATAACCCCCAACAGAAAGAATAGGAGCAGGCCCCCGCAAATTTGAATATACTAATTCCAATGGATGTTTAGCTGTGATTTGACAATTTGCAAAAGGAAGCTGATGCATCTTTCCCAATTTACAAGAATCACAAAAAGAAAGATCAATAGAGGAACATGGAATGTTGATTTTATTTAGAACATGTTGTAACACACGAAATGAAGGATGTCCCAATCTAACATGCCATTGTTGACATACCCTATCAATACAAGCTAACTACATGCTAGGTTTATTAGAAGAAGACAAAATATGTCTATTACAATTGTTCAGGCTAGCGACAAAATGATTTAGGAAATTTTGGTGAGGAAACAACATTAGAAGAAATAGGAATAGCTGATGATGCAGCATGCACAAATGCTAGAGTCAGCTGATAGAGGCCATTTTCAAGAGTTCCTCGTAGTAGCACTTTGCCTGAATCCTTGTCCTTAATCAAGCAAAAATTAGAATGAAACTCAGCAATGACATTATGATCATGAGTGAGTTGAGATACACTAATTAAATTCTTTGTCATGTTAGGAACAAGAAGAACTCGAGGTAAAGAAATTACAAAGGTAGGATCAGTTTGTGTAAGCATTTTACTGAGACCAACATTAGCAAGAGGAAGCACCTTACGCTTACTGCCACTTTATCATTACCACCATGGGGAGTATGAAGAGAGAGATTATTTAGATTGGAGGTCATATGGTTTTGTCAAGCCCTTGTAGTAGGGTTTGACAATGGCTGAAATTCCAAAAGGAATTTCCGTCTAAAATAGAAAGATAAGGAGAAAGGGAGAGAGAGGAAGAGGAAGAGAGAGAGAACGAAGAGGCGGGAGAGTTTGTTATTCAATCCAAAAACAGATTACTTCTTCTACAACAGCCTACTTATTAGGCATAGCTCTCCTAGTGCCTTCCCTCCAATTACAACTCCTTGCCCATTTGTTATTTAACTACCCGAGCCTTTATTACAATTATGCCCCAGGTCCTAACAAGTTTATAGCGCCAGAGTCTACACACCAGGCTGATAGGATGATGAAGAAAGTTGTGACTGATTGTCCAAAGGTTGGGTGGAGAAACCATAATGAGTCTCTGGTGCAAACCCTAAGTCTGTCAAGAAAGCTCCATTAGCCTCATGAGAAGCCATCAAAGCCTAAGATTGAGAATCACTTCCACCTCTACCAAAAGAATTTCTCTGAAAATTTTTGTCAAACCTATGGTAGCATCTGTCAACAAGATGTCCAGGTTTCCCACATAGTTGACAATAAACTCTTCTACCATAAGATCGACCTCTACCTCTACTTCCTCTAGAACCGTTTCCTCAGGAATTGACACAATTCCTACCAAGAAAACCTCCCCAACCAGTGTTACCATTATTACCTCTATTTACTTGTGAGGCAAAGTTGACATTCATAGCAGCATTATCAAAATTATGAACAGAAGGCAGATTAGCTACATTTTTCATAGTTAACCATTGTTCATGCATCAAAAGCAGATATTGGCCATTTTCTAGGTTTATATCATCCATTTGATATGTAATTAAACTGACCACAGCATCATAATCCTCATCTAATCCATGCAAATGGACATCAACAAGTCCTTATCATTTAAAGGTTCTCCAATTGCTGCTAGAGAATGACTTATAGTTTTGATCTTCAAAATATAATCGTTCACCGACATATCATGTTTCTTAATAGATCTAAGTTGTTGTTTCAACTGAAAAGATCTAGCAACTGCTTGTAGAGAATAAAGACTTTCAAGAGTAGTCCATACCTTAGTTGCTGACTCACAATGTATTACCTAACTAATAACCTCTTTGTCTATCGTTGAAAACAATCATCCTAATAAGAGCTGATCAGATTTGATCCAATTTAAAAATTCTGGATTAACAACAGGCTTGTCATTTTCAGAAGAGATATATTTCAATGAAACATCTGTCTTATTGATAAACAACAACAGATCAAAAGCCCTAATTGTGGCTAGGACTTGCGCCTTCCAATACAAATAGTTACTCGAATCTAGTTTTGTAGGAACGAAACTAAGATTCTTAGCAACTAAAGAAAAAGAAAAATCAAACAAGGATGCAAAGGACAACGAAGAAAAAGATGAGGTTGTATCGCAAGAAGTTATGGATGCTAGTCAAGGCTCTAATACCATTAAATGTAAAGATAAAAGCCGAAAACAAAGAGAGAATTTCTGAGAAGTATTACTGAATGATCTCAACCTGAATAACAAACACAACCGAGGCTAGATTATATACTAGCCCTAACCACCTCTTACACATCTTATACATCATCATTTAAATAGACTTAATCCTCTACAGCTACAAATACAAACTAGCAATACAACCAACCAATAACAACATAAGAGATTACACAAGAGTATTGTATAGCAATGACAACTATACTATGTCAACACAATCTCTTCCACATATACAACAATTTTTACTTTAAGGCTTGTGTGATGATAATGATAACGATAATGAATGAAGCCATTCAAGCACCAGGCTAGCTAACGCAAATACTAAAACAATTATTTACCCTCATTCCACCATATGTCGGTTATAAAGTTTCATAGGTAGTGCGAGATTATCATACAAATACAAAGAAGGATGTTGCTGGAAAGTTAAATAACAATGTATAAGACAAATTACTGGAATGCTACATGCACATAGAGTCTTACGGCGTGTGGTCGTCTAGTGGTCCCATTGCTGGATCATACAGCCCTCCGGGGACAGGCCTCTCGATGCTGTCAAGCAAAATAGGGTTTGTAATCTTTACAACACTCTGCTTCCTGACCTCCTCATCTGACATGAAGCTGAACCGAACTGCCTCGATAGTCTCAGATACACCCTGCAGTAAACCTAAAGAGTTAAGACAACTACACCAAAAGTCCCAATTGGGTCAGCTCAAGCACACATAAACAGAAAATCCGGAACAATTTTCATCTGAAGGGTAGCATAAGTAAATTTGTAAACAAAGCAATTCACGAATGTCAAAAAATGTTACAATTTATCCTTAAAAACACATCAAAAACACACCACACCTTAATCTCCCAAACTCACGAACACAAGAAAAGTAAATGATAGCTTTTTTTTCTTAAAAATATTTGCAGAGAGTTGGTTCATTCTCCGGAAGCCCATAAGAGATGGGTTAGTATGAAACTATTCGAATTTAATCAATTTTCATGGGAAGATGAAGTTAAACCATTCACATATACAATAACCCAAAGATCATAGAACATAATACGCAAGTAAACGTGTAAGTAACTGAAGCCCTAACGGAGAAGAAGCTCAATCTTTAAAAGCAACCCTTCAAGCAACACACACAAACATGCACGCATACAGAGTGAACAAAGCTGTACCTCAGTTGTATGCGCCATATTCCACTCGCCAGTTGGAATACTCAAAAATACAAATCTCTGTGTTCTTGCGAATGAGAGAGAGAGAGAGAGAGAGAGAGAGAGAGAGAGAGAGCGGCCAGACGGAGAGAGGGAAGAGAGGCGGCGGCAACTCTTTCTCTCCAAAACGAAGGGCCTTTCAGCGTAACGAATGGAAAAACCCAGCGGCTCTAAATTCTAATTGAGAATTCCACTTTAATTTGGGGGCTTTTTGGGGATTTTGTCCAAAAAAAATAATCCTTCGGTTCCTCTCAAGGATTAAGGCTATTTTTTAACAGAAATTTATAATAATTACAGTTTATGTTTTTTAAATTAATAATATTTTATTAATACAAAATATAAAAATATATTTTATCATTCATTCTCTTTTTTTTATCTATTTTTTTCTCCCTCCTTAATCTTATAAAAAAAATAAAAAATAATAATTTTTGATAAATAATGAATATTATTTTAGATAGATAAACCAAGTCAAATTTAAATGCATTTGAGTTTAATTTTGAAAAAAATAAAAAAAAAGGGACAAAATAGACTTAGACAGATTTTCATCATGTCGGTACTGTTATCAAATAAAAACCTTTGTCATTGCTAGTGATCTTTGAGAGATGTGGGAGATAAAGAAATATAAAAAATATATATATATATGGAAAACAGGGAGATAAAATATCTTTAAATTATAAAGGTATTTTAGTTATTTTTTAATATTTATTTAAATCTAACTATCGATATAAGAGAAATTACAATATGGTATCAAACTTCGCGAGTACTTTGTATTTTCTCAAATATGGGATAGTTATCGCCCTAAATTTCAAAAGTGCGATTAACAAATTTTCTTTTTTATTGCTATAAAAATTAATAATTTAATTATTTTTTTACTAAAAATCACTGCATGCATTTGGATAAATTTCATATATCACTTATATGGATTACTTGAATTGTATCAAATACTCTTATATTTATAAAAATGACGTATACTATCTTGAGGTTAAAAAATCATAAAATTTGATCGTTTTAATCATTTATTTAAACTCTTAACTTAGACTTTGTCTCTATTATATATATATATTTTTTAAACATATAAAGTCTATATTATAACTTAGGTTACACTAAAATGAAAATGAAAAACAGATACAATATAAAACAAAAATTGAGAAACGTCATTTTTTTAAAAAAAAGTAATAAACATAAACTTAGAGAAAAGCTTAAATGAAAAAAATATAAGGGTTTTTTTATAAATATGATTTTTAATATAAAAATATATAAAAATAGTTATTCAATCTAAAAATAAACATAAATTTCATAATGCATTCAAATAAATTTTGGAAACAAATTATAGAAAAAAATTAAAAAAAAATTGAGATAAAAATGGAAAAAAAATCATCTTTATTAATGGATGAAAATGAATTTTCAAATTGAAAAAGTGTTTTTGATATTTTTCTTATATTACAAAATGTCCACAAAAACTTTATAAAATTACAAAAATAACCCATAAACATTTATTGGCATTTCGAAAACATAAGGTTGCGTTCTCTTTGGTTTTCAATTTTTAGTTTTGAGTTTTGAATTTATTTTCAGTTTTCTGTTTTGGTAGTCTATTTTTAGAAAATTGAAAACGCATTCTCTTTGTCATTTTGAAAAATTATTTCTCAAAACAGAAAATTAGAAAACGTGTTCTCTTTGAAATTTTGAAAATAAATTTTTAATGATATTTTATTCAATAAATTTGATTATTCAGTAAATTAAAAATATTTAATGTTTATAAATTATTAAAAAAATATCTACATTTTAAAGTTAATTAATTTTGTAATATTTTTTTCTATTATAATAATAAATATATGAATGAATAAATAAATAAATGTGTTTTGAGTTTTGAGTTTGTTTTGAATGAAAACACTCAAAACAACTTTTTGTTGTTTTGAGTTTTCTTTACAATTTTTTTTTTTTTGTTTTCAAAAATGCATTTTAAAAAACAGTAAAGAGAACGCATTTTCATTATTTTAGAAAATTGAAAACTAAAAATGATTTGAAAACAACAAAGAGAACGCAGCCTAAATGTTTTGGAAACGCCAAAACAACACCCCCAATAAGTTTTTATGCATTATAAACCATACATTTTCTTATTTTTCTTTATCTTTCTCATTTTATTTCAATGACTCATCCCTTCTTATAGACTATGAAATTACCTTATTTTGTCGCCACCAATGTCCATTTGTTATTGCCCACCAATATTTCTCCATTCACCGTCATTGACTAGATTCTTATCTTATTTCAATATCAATTGCTACCATTTCTCATTTCGTTGTCACCATATCCCCTCACCACCAATTGCCAACATCTATTCATTCTAGTTACCAAATGAGTTTCAATTGAAAAGTTTATTCACTCTCTCAATTATTTATATATTGCATGTAATTTCATGACTAATGAAGTTTCATCATAAACCCCCTATTGCAATTGTTGAGATTTATAATAAAATGTAGTTGATTACGAAAACCTCATTCCTTTTGTGTTATGGATTCAAACCTACATACGTTATGTTTGAATGAATCCAAATGAATTTAAGGTGCAATGGATTCAAGCAAGACAAACCCAAATCATTGATGTAGGTTGTCAACCACTTACTTTATTTTGCCTTTTTGATTATCTTTTATTTTTTATATTAACAACAACAAATGTGTATTATGTGTTCTCAGGTTCAAATTTACTATATATGCAATCATTATAAATATGTTGTTGCCAAAATACAACAATTAAAATTTGTGATATGGGGTCCACTCGAGCTCAGCGTCAGGTGAAGTTAGGTTACCGTAAGAGATGTTGCTTCAAGGGAGATTGCAGTCAGGATGCTCGCCGCAAGGATTGGCCGCTAGTTCTTGCCACGAGGTCTTACCACTAGCTCTCGTCATGAGGTCTTGCCACTACCTTTCGCCGCTAGCTCTCGCCACAAGGTATTGCCACTAGGTATCGCCGTTAGCTCTAGCCACAAGGTCTTGCCACTAGCTTTAGCCACTAGGTCTTGCCACTAGCTCTCGCCACAAGGTCTTGCCACTAGCTCTCGCCGTTAGCTCTTGCCACAAGGTCTTGCCACTAGCTTTCGCCACTAGGTCTTGCCACTAGCTCTCGCCACAAGCTTTCGCCATTAGCTTTCGCCACAAGGTCTCGCCACTAGTTTTTGCCACAAGGTCTTGCCACTAGCTTTTGTCACTAAGTCTCGCCACAAGGTCTTGCCATTAGCTTTAGCCATTAGATCTTACCACTAGCTCTCGCCACAAGCTCTTGCCACAAGGTCTTGCCACTAGCTCTTGCCACAAGGTCTCGCCACAAGGTCTCGCCACTAGGTCTTGCCACTAGCTCTCACCACAAGGTCTTGCCACTAGCTCTCGCCGCTAGCTCTTGCCATAAGGTCTCGCCACTAGTTTTGCCGCAAGTTTCGCCACAAGATTCGCCACAAGGCTTGGCCTTCGCCGCAAGACCTTACCCTCGCCGCTAGGTTCGCCGTAAGACTTTTCTTTTGCCGCAAGGATTCAACCCTGTTAATGCTGAGAAAATGGATTAGAAGGCTCGCGGGAATCTTCCCCGTAAAGACCCTCAGATACCAAAGTAAGTCCCGAATCCCGATGAATATTCACAAAAAATAGTGAAAGTGTATTGAAAGTGTCCAGATTTTACCAAAGTTGGGGTTCTCATTAATGTCATGTAGCTGGGTATTTATAGGGCACGGTTCTCAAGGGTGGCGGGTGTCGACACGTGGCGATTGTCGAATGGGTCAAAACCAAAAGGGGGAGGTTACCATGGAGCTACCTCGAGAAGGCTCGTGGCTGCCTGCCGCGAGGCAGCCTTGCGGCCGACTTCGCGGCACATGCTACCGCAAGGCAGCCCGAACCTCATGGCAAGGCTACCGAGAGCCAGCTCGGCCTTGCGGCCAACGCTTGCCACGAGGCAACCCAACGGTTAGCCTTAACGGCTCGCGACTTCACGGCGAGCCAAAAAGTTCTTTCATTTCTCAAATTTTTTTCCCTTTTTTCTGTGGCACAACAATTGCCCCTACTTTTCTGTTTTGTCTTTAGACGAAATTTGAATAGTAAAATATTAGCCAAGTAGTCGGGTCTAGCACCTTGACTCAACCAAGTGTTTCAGAATGCCCAAAAAGATGTTACCTCCACCAGGGGCTGAAGTACCAAATTATTTCTGGGCAACCATATCCCTGATAGATAGACTTCACTGTGGAATTCTTGCCGGGTGTCCGAGCTTACCGGGAGGTCTAGGCGCCGGATCAACTAAGGAGTCAGGTCTAGCTCGAGATTATAGCACTGGACTCAGTCAATGGATCCCGACGAGCTTACGGGCACGGTCTCCGGAGCATCCGGTGATCCTATGATGGGTTATAGCGCTCTGGCTATTATGTTCTCCATGTCCGTCTTTCGGGGCTAGCCTATTTCAGGGAATCTGGGTTTGGCCAGTGATCCGGCACATGATTTCTATCAAACATTCGAGTTTGCTTGGAGACCTAGGCACCAGATCAACCAAGGAGTCAGGTCTAGCCAAAAAGGCATAGCACCGAACTCAAACGAGGGATCCGAGTGAGTTTGCGGGCATAGGCATCGGATGTTCTGGTAATCCCGGGCCGACTCGTGGTCATAGGCACCAAATTGCAACTGGATGACTCAACTCCGATAAGCGAGGTCACGGCAGAGTTGTCATAGGGTTGTTGTCTTTTCATGCCTTTCTTGGGCCAGTCTACCTCAAGGGATCTGGGTTTGGCCAGTGGCCCGTCGCGGGATTCCTACCAGGCATCCGAGTTTCCCGGGAGACCTAGGCACCAGATCAACTAAGGAGTCGGGTTTAGCCAAAAAGGCATAGCACCGAACTCAAACAAGGGATCCAGGTGGGTCTGCGGGCATAGGCATCGGATCCTCTAGTGATCCCGGGCCAGCTCGTGGTCATCGGCACCAGATTGCCACTAGGCGACTTGACATTCGGGAGCGATCTTATGCTAGAGCTATCAGGTGATCACTTCACTTTTTTTCCGCATTCCTAAGGCCAGTCTACCTCAGGGGATCTGGGTTTGGCCAGCGGCCTAGCGTGGGATTCCTACCAGGCATCCGAGTTTGCCGGGAGACCTAAGCGCTAGATCAACCAAGGAGTCGGGTTTAGCCAAAAAAGCATAGCACCGAACTCAAGCGAGGGATCCAGGTAAGTCTGCGGGCACAGGCGTTGGATGCTCTAGTAATCCCGGGCCAACTCGTGGTCATCGGCACCAGATTGCTGCTAGGCGACTTGACCTATTGGAAGCGAGCTGTGCTTGAGCCGCCATACTTGCAAAACACATACAAATAATCTGGGCTCCTGCAGATTTTACGTGGTTCAGCTTATAATTTTGCCTACTCCACGGGAATATATGGGATATATTCTTTTATTTATTAGGGGATGTTATTACAATGGAAAATTTAAAGACAATTCCGGCCTCTAACCGGTTCAAGGAACGCTTCTGACGATAAACTTGACTCTATGTCTCGTGCTTCGTCCTTTCCCCTGGGGCTAAATCCGGGAGGTACCTCTCGTGGTGCACAGTGTTCCAAGCTTTTCCTATCAGCTCGCTTTGTGGTGTCAGTAGTGTGCACCTGTTGGTGTCTACCATCTTCTGGATTTTGTAAGGTCCTTCGCACTTTGAGCTAGGTTTCCCTTTCTCTTCGATTACCTTTCCTTGCGTCCAAAATTTCCATTTGGGTGACAAACTGTTCTGCTCGGTCGAACAACTCAGTCACTGAATTTGGCTCGGAGAAGGCTAAGGATCTTCTAAGCGGGGCGTAGGTAGTTTCGTTTAGCAGGACTGACGCTGCCAATCCGATTGGGAGATCCCTTACTTCATGCGTCGCAACTCTAAACCGCTCGATGTATTGCTTTAGGGATTCATCCGACTTCTACTGTAAACTCATTAGATATATTGCACTTTTCTTCTTTGGGAGATAGACGGAGAATGCATCTAGAAATTCTTTCTTCAACTGTTCGAATGATCATATATATCCTGCCAGTAATTCAGTGAACCACTGCTGAACTTGTCCTGCTAGGAAGAATGGGAAAGCCCTGCACCTAGTGACCTCATTCCATCCATGTAACACGACCAGTGCGACAAAATGTTGTAAGTGTTTCTCGGGGTCCTCCATTCCTGAGTATACCGAGAGTTGTGGTAGTTCAAACCCTGGTTGCACTGGTCGCCTTTGGAGTTCCTCAGATAGAGGGAACCCTTTCAAGGGAGTTACCTTTGGTATCATCATTACTTGTTTATGTTCTAGCACCTCTTCTATGAGGCGTTTAATGTTGGACATGCTGAGTGTTTCTTGCTTCCCTTCATTTTGGCCGAGAGATGGGTTATAAGGCGCTCCCGAGTAGGTATTTTCTGTTGTCTCTCTATACGTGGGAGCTTTTCTTGCCCTCATGCTATTTTTTCTTCTCGAGTCCGTTACTTCCGAGACTTGACTATTCAGCGTTGGAGTTCTGATTCTTATCCCCTATCGAGGGGCTCTTGAAGGGTTGACTTGGGATCTCCGATGTTCTACCCTTGTATCGATTTGTCCCATGTAGGGAATGTGAATGTCCGACATTAGTTCACGTAACAAAGCAGTGACTTCCTATAGTCTTTTCATATTCTTCTCATTGGACATTTTGAGTTCGTCATTCTGTTTCTTCAGCACCTCAAAATTCTTCAGCAATAGTTCATAATCTGAAAGTAAGACCGTGGGTGGAGCTATTCTTGAAGTTTCCACGAGTTTTCCGTTTGGAATTGAAGGTTGTCCAAATTAGTGTTGCTCCTGACTAGCGGGCACTGCATGGGGGACTTGTTCCTCTCGTCCTGTCGCGTATCTCCTTAATCCAACTATGTGTGCTTTTCCTTGCTCTGAATGCTCCATACCCTCCAGTCCGGTGGTATGGTTGCATTCGAGCACAGGAAAGTTTTCGGAACGCATTTCGTTGTTAGGGTGATTTACTGAAAATTCTGGTACTGTAGAGTGCACCTGGTGGGAGCTTTTTGTGGCTCCCGTCCTGGTACGAGCGCTCATTCGGGTGGGGTTAGGCAGGCTCGTCCAACTGGTTGATCTTGTCCCTCTCGGCATTTTTGTAGTGAAATTGGCTATTTGTTGCATTTCCCACAGATGGCGCCAAATTGTTGTTGCTAAAATACAACAATTAAAATTTGTGATGTGGGTTCCACTCGAGCTCGGTGTCGGGTGAAATTAGGTTGCCGTAAGAGATGTTGATTCAAGGGAGATTGTCGTCAGGATGCTCGCCACAAGGATTGACCGCTAGTTCTCACCACGAGGTCTTGCCACTAGCTCTCGCCACGAGGTCTTGCCACTAGCTTTCGTCACTAGCTCTCGCCGCTAGCTCTCGCCACTAGCTCTCGCCACAAGGTCTTGCCACTAGGTCTCGCCACTAGCTCTTGCCACAAGGTCTTGCCACTAGCTTTCGCCACTAGGTCTTGCCACTAGCTCTCGCCACAAGCTTTCACCACTACCTCTTGCCACTAGTTCTCACCACAAGCTTTCACCACTAGCTCTTGTCACAAGCTCTCACCACAAGGTCTCGCTACTAGCTCTCGCCACAAGGTCTTGCCACTAGCTTTCGTCACTAGCTCTCGCCACAAGGTCTCGCCGCTAGCTCTCGCCACAAGGTCTTGCCACTAGCTTTCGCCACTAGGTCTTACTACTAGCTCTCGCCACAAGGTCTTGCCACTAGCTCTTGCCGCTAACTCTTGCCACAAGTTCTCGCCACGAGCTTTCGCCACAAGGTCTCGCCACTAGCTTTGCCATTAGGTTCGCCGCAAGGCTTGACCTTCGCCGTTAGGTTCGCCGCAAGACCTTACTCTCGCCGCTAGGTTCACAGCAAGACTTTTCCTTCGCCGCAAGGATTCGACCCTATTAATGCTGGGAAAATGGGTTAGAAGGCTCGCGGGAATCTTCTCCGCAAAGACCCTCCGATGCCAAAGTCAGTCCCGAATCCCAATGAATATTCACAAAAAATAGTGAAAGTGTATTCAAAGTGTCCAGATTTTACCAAAGTTGGGGTCCTCATTAATGTCACGTAGTTGGGTATTTATAGGGCACGATTCTCAAGGGTGGCAGGGTCAAAACCAAAATAGGAGGTTGCCATGGAGCTACCTCGAGAAGGCTCACGGCTGCCTACCGCGAGGCAGCCTTACGGCCGGCTTCTTGGCATATGCTGCCGCGAGGCAGCTTGCCTTCGCGGCTAGCGCTTGCTGCGAGGCTATCGCTTGCCGCGAGGCTGCTCGCCTTCGCGGCAAGGCTATCGCGAGGCAGCTCGACCTTGCGGCCAGCGCTTGCCGCGAGGCAGCCCAACAGTTGGCCCTTGCAGCTAGCCTTCGTGGCTATAGTCTAGTTGCCTTGCGACTCGCGACTTCACGGCGAGCCGAAAAATTCTTTCATTTCTCAAATTTTTTCCCATTTTTTCTGTGGCACAACAAGATCAGACACAAATTTATCTCCTATGCCGAAAATCGTGGGATTGAACAGCAGAAGCCCCCACGAGAAAGGCATCCCAACTACAAATGTATATTTTTAAAATTTAAAAAAAATTAACAAATGATTGTTAACGAAAAAAGTAAATGATTCACGTTTATAAAATTTAAGAGAGATCAGTGCTATTTTTAAAACAAAGAAATGGTTGATGCTATTTAAATAAATTTCAATGATAATTTGTAAAATTTATCCTTTATATTTTGAGTTAATAGTTATTTAAATTGAATTAATTATTAAATCAATCGAAATATTAAACCATTTTTATATAAAATATTGAAATATCACCATTCATATCATAGGAGCATATGATTTGACAAATATTATTGAGTAAAAAAAATAAAGAAATATGAATATTAAAAAAATAAGATAAATTACACTTGAAACCTTAAATTGTATTAAATTTACTGTGTTTTCTTCTATTCACATTTTAAAAATTACACTAACCTATTATCTATTAAATAATACAGATTTATGTAATTTATAAAATTTCACTTTACCCGTGTAAAATAAATATAATCTCACGAGGTAATATGATATAATTTTAGAACATTAAAGATAGTCAATATAATTTCTAAATAATTGATGGTAATTTTGTATGTATACAAATTCCAAATGTGTCAATGTAATTTAACAAAAATATTAAAATAACTCTATAAAAATATTAAAATAACATAAAAATGTCAAACAATGATTAAATGTTCAAATTTTATCATCACTGACTAATAAAAAATAAAAGATTTTCAAATCTTATAATTTCATGAGGCAAATGTATTGTCAGATAAAAATAGTCATTAAAATGTGAACTTATTTTAAGATCAATTGGTCTAATTTAACTTTAAATCTAACTCTAGAGAAATTGTTTGTCTTATTTTGATAAAAAATTGTCACGTTTGAGCGTACAAGCAAGAGAAAGAATAAGAAGAAATTGTTGATGAAACTTCTTACATTCATTTAGATAGTGAAAAATAAAAATTAAAAAAAGAAGAATGGTCATTCACATGACAGTAGGATACATAGTTATCTTCTCATCAGAGTGTCCCAACTCATAAGGTCACCAAAAGAGCAGGGGAAAACAAGACACTGAAAACATACTTTAATTGTTTTCATTCAAAAAAAGAGACTATCAGAAGCCAATACCTATTTTCCGCTTTCAAAAATAATAAAAAAAGGAACCAAAAAAATCAAAACAGAAGCCCTACTAAAAGACCCTTAACCTATGATGATAAAGAAGGAATATAACCTAATTGAAGAGAAATTAATAAATTGATACAGGGGCAATCTGCAAGTTGGTACAAAAATTAAGAACAGGTTCACAAGGATGCGCGTATTTGCATATACCACCAGTAGTTCACAAGTTATGAGGCTATAGATGAACTGGCCTCTGACCATATGGATAATTTGGAAAACAAGCTGTGATCTACTGCTGTTTATCTTCTCCTGCTCCTGATGACTGCCCCCCATTCTTTGGTTTTGCTGGGGCTACCTTGGCAGGAGTCGAACGCTCCGACTGAGAGAATTGGATCAATATCTGCATGAGGACTGTAACAATGGCCAAACCAACAGTTGAAAATGCGATACCCTTCCACGAGGATAGAAGCGAAGCCCACTGGAAGAACTTCAAAGCCCCGAATATGAGTAGACACACCCAAGAGATAACAACCTGTCATCGACGCAAAGAGGTTAGGAGATGGCCTAGAGGGTCCCAGATTGTACAATAATCTTCCTCCGCTCCGTAACCAGCATCACGACGAAGATGTTGGGCATGTTGGTTTGAAGATATGGTTAACGGTTTTATAGAAAGGTATCTTACCACAAGTGATTTCATTGGCCTCCCAGTATTCTGCTCTTGTCCAGGAAAAGTATCGTCAGCAATATGTTTGTCCAATAACTTATCCTGGTAAATCCAAAATTGATTTTGAGAAGATGCGTGGAAACTTAGATAAAATTCACATCATATAAAACCAGTCACACTACTCATAAATACATTAATGATGCGCATGGTAGTATTAAGTCTGTCCAACAAATATATTATCGTATTATTTAAGATTTGCTAACACACAACAAAAACAATCATAAGCTCTAATCCCACTAGATTGGTCGGCTTCAGATTGCTAACAGATATATTAAGGTTGCATTTGGACGGAGGGATTTCAAAAGAGGTAATTTCAAATTGTCATTAAAATACTGTATTTCAAATTCTTCTATTTATTGAGTTCAAATCTAGGGTGGATTCTAACCTAAATCCAAATGCTTCCAACAATTATGTATCCAAACAACGGATTTGAAATTTCAAATTCCAAATAACAAAGATAGCGTCAAATGAATAAAGAAAGAAAACTGCACCTTGGCCACAAATATATCTTTGCACCATTGAGAAACAGAATCGTCTGTTTCAGGCAAATCCTTCATCAAATGTCGTTTGAGGTGCACGTGCACCTGCATGACAGCAACCACTGACTCGTAAACAACACTAAATACGGCATCTCAATACATCATCACAAAAACATATATTTATAAAAATGTTGAAAATAATGACCACATGTTGTTCTTTCTTTCTTTTTTGTTTTTGTTTGTATTTTCCTTGGGTGGGGGGTTGGGGGGCGGGGGGGTCATATGGCTCCTTTGTAGGACATGCTTCTTTCCCCATAATCAAATTGATTAAAAAACCATCTAATAACTAAGAAATATCTACCACCTAACAAAATTTTACTATTACTATTTAATTTAAAAGAAATAGAATAGTGCCAAGGAGGTACACCCATTCTTTACTTGAAAAAACAAAACTAGTAGCTCTTCACAAAGGTCAAAAATTTTACTTAATACCATGACAAAGTCAAATAACATTTGCAATTGCAAGGTGAAAGTTGCTCTCACAAAGCTCAAAAATACTTAATAAAAACACAAAATCAAATAACATTTGCAATTGAAAGGTGAAAAAGAACAATAAACTTAGAACCACATTTAAGTTTACCAATACTAGCAAATGTCTAAATGCAATTTTTCGAAATGCAGGTTCCAAATGCTTACCACAGAGGACTGCCCCTTAAAGAGCCTTAGCATTGTAGGTGGAGGTGAGGACTCAGGAATAGCAACTGTGACATCATAAATGGCCGGAACAAATGAGCGCATGTGACTTACTGCTGACACAAAACCCTGGAAGCATAGAAGTAGATTATTCAATACAAACCCACATAGTAAATTCCAAACACAAACAGAAGAAAGAGCATTGCAGTGTTACTAACAATCGCAAAACTTCAATCGCAATAAAATACAACAAAGGTGGGCATATGGTAATAACTATGGTCTCATCTTAGGCTCATTTCCCCCTCCCCTCTTCCAAAAAAAAAAAAAAAAAAGGCAGGAGAAAACATCCTCATCTTACACCTAGCAGATGTGCATTTTACAACAGGGTGTGGCACCCCGTCCGTATTACAGGGTACACCATTCTGTTGACTTGTCTTGCCTTGCCTTGTGTTAGCATGGTCAAGAAATAACAGGCAACAATTTGTGAGAAGAAAATTTTGAGAATTGGCTCAAAATGCTATATTTTGGTCAAAAAGAGCATTTTGGAAATTCTATAAGGGCTTAAAACAATTTAATGAGTCAAGGGTATTTTGGTAAGTTTGAGAAAAGGCTAGTGAAGGATTTTTATAAAATCTGGGATGCAAGTGCAATTTGTTTAAAAATCAGGATACAGTAAGCAATTTAAAACTTTTTGGGGCCCTTTTGCAATTTTCTAAAAAGCTGCAGGTTTGGACAAGGGGCTAAACTGAAATAAACCAAACTTGAGGTGGAGAAATTTGAGAATTTGAGGAAATTAAAGCTTCATCGAAGCTTCACTGCCAATTGTCACCTTTGGTAGGCTATGGCAGCAACAGGGTAGGCCACCATGATTTACGTTGCTTGGTTGGCAAGAATCTGCTGGCCATTGGCTGGTTATGGTGGTGAGGCGGTGGGTTCCAGCTATAAAAGGGCTTTTGGGCTCGAGGGTTCTAAACACAGGTCAATCAATTTTTTGATTGATTCAGAGAGATTTGAGACTTTTTTTTTTTTTTTGGTTGTGAAAAGGGAGATACAAGGGGTATATTGAAGGAAAAATCAAAGGAAATTTTGAGGCTGTTTTTGTGCTAGCCAGAGAAAAACACTAGTCTGGCAAAATAGTTCGCTGACAATAGCAAATTGACCACAAAGAAGAAGGAAAAAGGGGAGAGAGGGGAAGATTAGAAGGAAACGTAGAATAGGAGAAAAAGGGGGAGAAAAGAGGAAGAGAATATAATAGTAAGCAGTTGCCAGTGGCGAGGCATGCTGAGGAAGATGACAGCCAAGCGAGCTTCATGCATGTGGGTTGTGCAAGGTGCATGCAGGAAAAAAATAAGAACAAAGCAAAAGAAAGAAAGAAAAAAAAAGGGAAGAAAAGGGAGAAAAAATAGAAAAGTATTTATGTGGGAAAGTTAAGTGCTCAAATGAAGATCAAGGCTTGAAAAACACCTTAGACATGTCACAATCACAACAAAAAGCTTGACATTGATGGAAAGGTAAACTTCTACCAAAATAATAGAGGCATGGGATATGAACACTTTTAATTGCATTAATTGACGTAAAAAATACATCATAGCATTATGTTGGAACAGTATGTGATAAAAATATGAAAAATGGCCATGTACATGCTAGTTACTATTTTGGCAACATACATGTGAAGATGCAATTTGTGGTATGTTTGATACTATTAAATTACTGAAAATATTTATTCATATCATGAACCATATGCAAAAAATGTTCTTGGAGTGTATAATTCACCCCCAAACGTATATTCTTCTATAAAATGTATATATAGGTAGATGTGGCCGTTAAACTACTAATAAAAGGAATTTTTATGTGAACAGGAGAAGATAACAAATTAGCTCTTTACAGTTTCAGATTTACTTTTAAATTATGTTCAATGCCTGGTGTTGTACTCTTATTAATGTTTCTATTGTTATTTGAAATCGACTTAGATGAATGTACAAATACTATTCATTGGAAGTTTAATATACTTCGATTTAGGTTCAATCTAGACTATGTTTCTTGCTTAAACTTTGATTACCTACCTTAACTTTATGATGTTGAGGTTGTTATGTTAAGGCCTAATGGGGTAAAAAGGGAAACTTGGGGAACTTTTGGGTCAAAGTATAATTATCGAAAAAATTCCCCAAAATTCCTCAACTATAATATGCCTAGAAAGTGGGGTGTTACAATTTGTTGGAACATTATTAAAGGAATTTATATTTAGATTATTTTTAAAGCCTTATATACATTATCTGATTATTATCTTTTTCATGTTAAATAAAGTCATTAGTCAAATTAGCCTTGTTCGCTCAGACAGAAAAGGCCTAGTACCTTAGGCAATATAACATCATAGCGCCTTAAGGGCACCCTTCGCTTGCAACTACACCATGCATAGTGAGAGATTTCTTAGATTGCTAGGGCATGGCTGCCCTTAAATGCAACCGCTAATTATGGAACATAGAATCCTTTAAAAGAAAGAAACTATAAGATGTTGAAGGGCAGCACTTTGTATTTGGAGTTTGAAAGGAATTCTTTGTTATACATGCTTTCTTAAAGGCTTGTACTTTTTTCATTCAGTTTCTTATGATGTTGACTTTTATGAAGGATTTGTACATTCCTCTTAATTTATATACTGTAGGGCTCTGTATAAGCTTTTTGCATGCATACTCCGTTTTACCATCTTTCTACAAAAAAACTTTTACTGAGAAAAGTCCTCAGTAATGAACTTACTGAGACTAATTCAATAAATACAGGCTGAAAACAAGTCCAAGCAATGCAAATAAAGTTTTGCAGCCAATGCTAGTCCAATGACACATACACTTCCCCCTTTTCATGCTATTTAAGATGAAAAGGAAAAGTAAACATAAGTAGGATATCTAGTTAGGTCCTCCTTAATTTAAATATACGCGAAATCTACAACAGTATGAATTGGGATTTACAAAAAACCCACAAATATTAACGCTACAAGATTTGTTTGATAGGCAAACAGAAGTATGTAAAGCAAGACTTTTAGCAGGGGCATTTTTAAAGTTGCATACCTTGATGTTCATGTCAAGCCCTCAGATTGAGGGCTGGGCAATTGCAGAATTCCAAGAAGAATTCCGGGAAAAGATAGAAATTTTAGGAAGAAAGAGAGAAAATGAGAGAAGGGAAGAGAAGAGAACAAGAGAGATGGAGGGAGAAATTGAGAAGCAAGGGAGTGGAAGAAATCTGTTATTCTCAGTCGATGCCCTTTCCTTCTACAACGGCCTTCTTATAAGGCACCTCTTACAGTTAGGAGAGCTAACTGCCACCCCAATTAGTTAGGCTTGTTCTAACCACCTAACCATAGCTTGTTACACAGTTTACAACAGTTTCCTAATGACTAATCTCCCCCCAGGGTCATAACAGTTCACAAGCATAGTGCTTGAGGAATCATATTCTACAAAGAACAATTTATCTGACACCAATAAATAGTTTCAATCCAGCATTAACATAGAAAGATATAGATTCAGAAGGTTGGTGCCTCCAAATTAGGTAACAAATTAGATTAAGAATTCACAAGTTAGCAGATGACAATAGAGGCACTGGCATATTGGCAAACAAGAACTTTAGATGCTTAAGGTGGAGAGGAAATTACGGATAAACCAGCAGCGTGAAAAAATGATTTTAAGGAAAAAACAGAGGATGCAACAGAGGAGCAGGGAAGAGAATATCATCTTCCATTCTCATAATGTCTGAAAGTAGAGTCAAACCTTTGTACGAGGAATCAAAACATTCCTAGGAAAAGGCAGCCCTGTTGAAGCCGCATACTCTTGAGCTGCCAAAAGCTTTGCCTGTGTAAAGCGAGTACCTTCTACAAAAAGTGCCAGCCAAAATGGGCGTGGGAAATCTCTTAGCCGTTGGAGACCTGACTGCAGATGTAATTTCATATGATTCATTATGATCAAACTAAGGCAACTTAAAGCAAGAAAAAAAGAAGACAAAATATATATATACACAAAAGTAGAGACACAGATTAGTTATATCCTGAAATTCATTAAATCCAATCATACCTTCAATGTGCTTTCATCCTTAGCCCAGTTTCTTTCAAGAAAGAGATACTCAGAAAACCACATCGACCATCCTATGACCTATATACATTGGACAAAGGTTTATACTTCCAAATATCCCTTGAAAGTATGTGGGTTTTAAAATACAGAACAAATGACAATTAAAAATTACTACAGCAGGTAAGTATGAAAAGGAGCATATTGAGAAGATAAAATCAGCAATTATACAAATTGTGATATTTTAACATAATCTAATTACCAAGCAGTCATCAGAAACCACTACAACAAAAGGTGTGCAATGTTTTTTACCCAAAGCTGGAAAAAGACAAAAAAAAATTGTTGATCAAAATCAAATGTCAGAAATCAGGATCATTTGGTCCACTATGTCCCTAGATACAGTTTTATGCCCTTGAGATTAGTTGATTCTCCCCTCCCATAGTTGTATATCAATCAAGGCTCACATACCTCATTGGAACCATATTACATTTTAGAGAACATATCAATCTTGGCAGAGAAAAAAGGTCACTCCAACTGAATACTGAACAGACACAATCTACTCTATTAATTTATGATACTCCACCTAATCACAATCTCTAAACATGTCAAGTTGAAGTTCTTACCGGAAGGAACTTTGATGATTTCTTCATTACAGCTAATGTGCTACCAAGACAACCTGATCGCTGTTATAAGAATATTTAACAATCAGTGAGGAGAGAATAACACAACACAAATTTGACCGCAAAAACCAATCTTAACTTCATCAGCAAAAGAAAGAAAGAATCTAAATGAACTGTGCCATTTGCACAAATAAATATATATGAAGTGAACATATCAGTGCAGAAATATGTCTATTGAGTTCAGCTACTGCACATGTGCGTGTATATTTTAATGCACGTGCATACATCAAAGAAGACCTCCTGTCAAACAAGCACCTGAGCCAAAACCCATCCAACAAGCCAATCAATATCGCTTCGGTGATTAGATATGACAAGTGCATGTTCTTTACCTGGAAAGTACACCAACAAAACCAAATGAAATAAGCTATTCAATTCTCCTGCATAAACAAAAGTTCATCTCAAGTTAAATTGAGCAACACCAATCACAATTTTCTCCTTACCCATTAATTGATAAGTTTCCGAATCTGTGAACAGCTTAATCTGCAGCCAAAAAGTAACTTTGTCACCAATTCAATTTCTAGGCTCACCATAAGCAACTGGAATTTCAGCCCACATGCATTAACTCATTAAGGCCCCATTCACAGATACTGCCGTTATGGTACTGGATAGTTTCTTAGTAATAAGCCATTACATACAATAACCAAAGGGATATGTCATGTACCTAATAACTAAGGGGAATAAATTCTGGAGAAGAAGGAATGGGCAGATGAAAGGTCATTCTTCTAGAATGAAGTTAGATCGTTGTAATATTTTGAAAGCTGTAACTTTGAAAAAGTGGTGGCCCTTTTTGGTGCCAAAAGGTAGCTACAATCAGTATATAATTATTGATTGCATTCAGTGTGGAAGGAATCAAAGAAATTAATCAAAAACTTCTGATTTCCTGCTCAATCTCTCTTCTCTCTCTCTCTTTGATTTCCCTCCTATCTCTCTGTCTTCCCTCCCCCTCTGGAATTCTTCTCATTTCCCTCTAATTTCTTAACCGGATTCTCACCAATTCAGTGAGAACTTACTGTCAGATTCAATCATTCAAGGATCTGACAGGATAGTATTCCACATATATCTTAAAAGTAAAAGGCCAATGAACTATCCTATGAGGAAATCAAAATTTCAAAAAGAGGAACAGATCAATAACCACTAAAGTGAATGAAAAGATTAAAAAGAGGAAACATCTCCTTCCATCCATGTATTATGGAGAAAAGTGAAGTCTTAGAACATGTGGAGAAGAAACTGAGGTTTTTCCACAAGAGGATAAACCATTTAATAAGTTGTATACGACTGTTTACAGCCAACACTTAATACTTTTCCTGGATGGTAGGAATCAGAAAATGGAACTAAAACTTGATTCCAAACATATCAATGTTTTCTTGTTTAACACATAAAATAAATGGAAAACCATCCCACCAAGTGAGAATGCTATGTTCCGTAGCATCCATTACCAGAACTGACCATAAAATCCTATATTCTTGGGCCATGTGAGCATAAACGAAAATGGAGGGCCAAACACAAGCTTCTTTCCTAGAAAACAAAACCAAGTTACTGGATTTCCTCCCGAGCTGACTATTCTTTTTCTTTTCCTTTTATTTTATTTTAGTTTTTTTTTTTTTTTTTTTTTTTTTGGGGGGGGGGGGGGGGGGGGGGGGGGGGGGGGCAATGCTAACTAGGTGGAATACACAGTTTCCCTTAATTCATTCACGGATCCATGCCTATCACCCTATGCCATCAGCTGAAAGTGAACTTTTAAACTGCATAAGCATAGAAATATCAAGATTGGCCTGCCTATCGCCCTAAGAAAAAGAAAAGATTGAGGATCCATTGTCTCTATCTATTCGGCATGCATAAAAAGAGGGCTCTCCTCAACTCAAGATGACCCCTTTGAGCATCTGGAAGTCATAATTATGACAATAACAAGGAAAAGAAAGAAAAAGGAAAAAAAAGAACAAGGACACATTCCTCAAAATGGCTAGCCATTCAGCATTGGTACTAGACTACGGATACTAGAAAATTTATCACCTGAACCCCTGCCCACCAGTCAACAAGCCACACAAGCTCCAGCCACAACAATTCCGCCACCACCCTATTAATCCTTCTGTATGTACTCTTTGATAACGGCCGAACAAGGACATAGCACAAAGCCTGCGCAGAAGACAGTCGTTTTCCATTAGGTTAAGCAGAAACCTGAAACCCTATTCTTAAAAATGCAAACAAACAAAACAAACCCCGGTACTCCGAATATACAACTCGAAATAGGGCAAATAACGAAGAACACAACTTCAAAAATTGGGGAAAACGGTAGAAAAGGGGGCGGAATCAATTCGCTGATGAGAACGAATCTAAACAGATGAAGAAGACATCAGGGCAAGAGGGACGAGTTGCGTACCTGGATGAGGTTTACGACGAAACCCGAGATGAAGAACAGAACACCCAATGGGACTATTACAACTGCCGCTGGAATCGCCATGGCGTGGCGGAAGAAGCAGAGCGAGTGAAGCGACTGAAGAAATGTCGAGAGAGAGAGAGAGAGAGAGAGAGAGAGGAGCTGCGGAGAGTAGGATGATGAAATGAATGTAATTTCACAGAGAGAGGAGGGCAAATGCAGAGAACACGTGTATGGAATTGAATGCCAAACTGATAAACAATTATTGATGTTTGTGTATCGACGACAATGATCGGTGACGGCGGCAGCGTCGCCGACCGCCGGACGATGGATAAAACCTCGTTTCGGGGATTTCAGATACAAGACAGAGGCCAGAATATGCCCGTCCTCTTTCAAACATCGTAGGACATAGTTGGAGGCAAAGGTCCGATTAGGGTAAAGATCCGATTAAATTAGACCCGCTTGATTTTAATGAATTCAAATTATTTTTAATATAATATTTTATAAAAATATGCATCTATATTTATATAATTATATATAATATTAAATTTAATTTCTAACTCCATAAATAAATTAAATACTAATCGAGTATATGTCTATTTAATACTATTTATTATTTATAATTAAAACTATATTATTATTATTATTATTAATTCTCGAAATTTTCAATTCTCAACCATTGGATTGGGCCAAAAATCAATCATCCCCAATACTTAGATGAAGGTCTACTTCATCTTGAGCTGGATCCATTTTTTAATTTAGCCCCAAATTTAAACACTCACAATTTAAGAGATGAATTTTCATTTGATCCTTGCTTTTCCACGTTCACAAACTTGGACCAGGAATCATGATAAGCCTTTAGGGGTTATTTAATTCTATTTTGTTTTCAATTTTTAAGATGTTGAATAAATTAGAACTAAATCAATATTTGACAAGTGACCCATAGGTATGACACCATAAATAAAATTCTTAAATTTTGTGAAGAATTAATTTTTGTTAGAAATAAAAATATCTCATTTAGTGAGAATTAATCATATATCTGCTTAGGAATATATAAATTTACGGCCACATTTGATATATCTAATATATCAGGAGACTGAATCAGGGAGAATGACGATCTTCTCTAAAAATTAGACGTGCGAAACTCGAATACCTGAATCATTAAAACAAAACCTTAGACAAATGGGTCAATTTAGCAACCCATAGGCTTAAAAACTAAAACTAACAGCATTATCAAATAATATGACTAGTTTTCATTTTATGTTAAAAAAATAAAAATAGAACCTGTAAAATTATAAATAAAAACTAAACATAATAATAAATATTTGGTTAATATTTTAGTGCTGTAAGACGTAGATATGTAAAATAATTAAAAAATATGTTAATATATTAAATAATTATTATAAAAATAAATATAATTATGAAGATAAAATGATTATAAAAACAAATAACATTTTAAAATTTGTTTTCTACGAGCTTTATGGCTTCTATTACTTGAAGCTAGTAGAAATTATTAAAGCAGTAATTAAAACCTCAAAAAGCCAAAAGCTCTTTGACTAGTGTTTAATATTATTATATCAAATACTTTGCAGGCTTTCCATAAACAATTCTTTCAAAAACATTCGTAAACTTAAAAGGTAAATACTATAACTCGGATCTTAATAAATTTAAGTTCATCAATATAAATGAGTTATATTGATGAACTTATAGGATTAATTAATAATATCAATACAATATTCATGAAATTATTATAATCCCCCTAAAAGGGGCCCTTTGTTTCAAACCCAGCCTAAAGCACACCAAACATTGCCCAGGGTTTTGCTCTGCTCCTAAATCAGAAACAAATATTTAACTTAGGTAAGAAATGGTCAACATCCCAGGAAGCATGATCAAAGTAGAAGCAAATTTGAAGAGAGAGTAAGGAATCAACAACTTCAGATTCCCATTATACTCAGCACAACTCACATCTACCTTTAAGTAAGCAACTTGATGCATATCTATACAGCAAAAAACAGAGAAACACTATATACACTTCAGAAAAGTACATCAAAAAGTGCAGAAGTTGAAGAAGGTTTCTGCTTTTGGGTTAATCTATACAGAAGTCAAGCATGTAAGCAACTGTTTGGACACAAGACGTACTTCTGGTGAAGGATCTGATGAGGATATGCTCGAAAGCACTGTTTTTGCCGCCAGTAATCCTGTCGCGATACTCTCCACAACCGGTTCTTCGCTCGCCATCAGGGATGCCAATAGCTTGGCACCAGCCAGTTTTTCCTGTTCAACAGCATAAAGCCATTCAGAAAAAGGTAAAAACAATTCAGTAAAGGAATCAGAAGATTGGTGCATTTCCATCATTAGACCCTCTGATGAGGAGAAAGCTGGAGCATTGAATGCATGGTTGAGCAAAACATAAATAGTCTATAAATGACAACCAGAATCCCTGTTGATGGTTCAAGAGCTATACTAATACTAGCCCAGAAAAGAATATGAATATGGTTTAAATGGAGGATGACTAAGCAACAAAAGGATAATATATATCCAGTTGCACAAAAAAGTAGCATGAACTTTCCTCTGTAATCAGATAACGCATGTTCAGAGACAGAATTTTATGGTTTTCTTTATTTTCATGGAAAATAAACAAAACCAGCGCAAACCATTGTTACTCTTGTCAGAAAATGCATACTAAATCAATGGATCTTGACGCAGAATTAAGGTGAATAAACTTCAGATGCTAGTTAGCCAGAATAGTTGCCCCAAGTCCATAAAGTTGAGTGGCATCAAACAACCTGCTAAAGACCTCAATATTGAGGTTTTATGCCTGTCCACCTACTGCTGGTTTATGTTAATTAGGGATGCCATGATGATTGTGATTGTTGTTCTTAATCAGAGAGATGAGTCCATTCTGATGTGTTTCAGGCGATGCACTTCCTATGCCTCATTGAAGGAAAAAAGTACTGAGATTTCTTCTTTTTCCAAATTGCATTCAAGCGTGCATGTTACTTTCACAGTAACGTATACTAATAATGCTAAGGTACAAAAATAGATTCAGTGACTCAATAGTTTACACAAGAATTTTCCAAGGGAAAAATGTGCTTGATTAATATCAATATATGACACATACCTCCGATACTCTTCAAGTGACAAAAAGGGCATAAACTTTCAGAAGTCAGAATCAAGTGGTAAAATCATGTAAATGTGCACAAAATGAACATAAAAACATGCATAGCATTCCTAATACAAGTTCTAATGAAAATAGTACAAAAATGGAAAATTTTAACTGGCAGAGTGCGAATTGCACAGATTAGCTAGCAGTTCCAGTAGAGACCCACTAATTAGGGGACCTAGCCAGGTTCCCCCGCATCAACAACAATTACTTAATGTAAAATTTTGCTTTTATTTTGGTGCAAATAACCAATTCATGACACCAGCACTCTTGGCTTTTGGTTATGAACTTCCAAAATCAAGTGAACTCTGTTCACCAAATACAGAGAGCAGTTAGGCTATGCACACAAATCTGCAACTACTAACAGTAAGTGCCCTTGAGAATGATAAATCTATTTTATTATACAAGCAAGACCATCAATTGGTGTTACCATTTTTGAAGCCCTGTCAAACTTCAATAATCCTGAAAGTACCCTTTCAGGTAATGTAACTTTTGTTTAAAAAAAAAAATTATGTTAACACAATTTGAACTTATGATCTTTGATTATAAGTTATAACTAATTTATAAACACCCTATTTTCCATTAAAACAACTCTTATTTTGTTTAAAATTTTTCATAAAATATCATGCGTACTAAATAAATGTTTATTTTTTGATGTGTACATGCACAGCACAGGCCACTCTAGTAAAAAATAAATAAAGACAGCAAGGATGCATGGATCATAGGTCAGAACAAAGAAGTTACTTCCCAAATTAAGTTGGAGACCTTGAATGCTAATGATTGCTAAAGGAAACACTATCATACTCATTCTTACTTTTTCTGATCCCTCTTTAAGAGATTTCAGAGAGACAGTGAGAAGATCAGATGCGTGAGGAAGAACTGCAGACTTGAGATAATATACAGCTGAAAAGAAAACCTGGACGCACGCAGCTCTAATATCTGATTCCATTATCACCTGCCAACATGACCAAGATGAATAAGTAGACAATTAAAAATGCCTGCCTAATTGAAAAGTCAATACACCTGGTTGGCATTCGATCATAACCGTACCTCAACAGACTGAATTAGAGGCGGAAGTATTTTCTGAGCAAAGTGTGTCTTGTCAGAATCGGAGATCTTTTGACAAGCGCTGATGAGGACATTACCCATGCATAAACGAAATGAATGAGATTTTGATTTGTCATGTTTGCAATCTTCAGTTTGCATTTTGGCAGAGGAAGCCACCTCGTGCTTTTCACATGTTAATTGATGGATCACATAACTGAGTAGTGAATTCCCCATTGCAGCATCCTCTGGATACATCACAAAAGATCAGTGAGCAGGCAGAAGCACTAATCACAAAATTGAATGAGATACCAACTTAGACTGTTTATTCCAACAAGGCTTGTTTTCTTTGCGGTTAAGTCCTTGAATGATTCCGGAGTGTGCAGTTCAGTACATATAATCAGTGCTAGACAATCAATGCATCCATGTTGGGCCTTGGAAACTGAAAAGGGAAAAAGAAGGCTTTAGTAGTAGTAGAGGATCAGCAAGTTTAGGAATGGCAACTTAGTCACCTTCATCTCCATCAAGTGAAGGCCACAGCAACACAGTTTCTATAGTGTTCCTAATTTTGAGCAAAGCAGGATGTAAAATTGAATCCTTGCCCCTAACCTGTATGACAGAATGCTGCTTAGAACAGCTACTGGATCTTATTTTAACAATAGCACATGAAGGAAATCCAGTCCCAGAACAAACAGTCGCAAGTCATGACAAATGGATGTAGACATTACCACAAGAGATGTACAAAGTGAAAACAAACAAGCTTTTATCTTCAGCACATCTTGAGCGTTTGTGGCTCTTTCCAACTGTGAGGCAATAACTGGAAATAGCACCTGCAGAATCACAAGACAGGAGTAAATAAAAAGATAAAACGACAACATAAATAAGTACATCATACACCAGAATAACAGAAGTCATGCAACAAGAATACATTATACAAAGGAATAGTAGCGCAATAACAAGATCATTTTAAATAAATAAATGAATAGCTATAATTTAAGGAATACTGGTCACATAAGTATTTAAAGAAGTTATCTACTAAATATAGGTTATAAGGAAAATCCATCATGATCCTATAGATTTCCTAAAGGGCATCACAATGTTGCCAAGACAGAGGTAGCTGCAATGTTCAAGAGCCAGCATGCAGCAGTTGAATGGGGCTGCCACGCCATCCTTGTGGCATTTTCCCCTTATCATCATATTGGATCTGCCAAGACCTCACATTAACGGAACCCAGGAAGACTATGATTGCATCTTTGTTTTTCCTTGTGGAAATTGAATGCCATGGAGATGGACTGTAAATGATGCTATTTTTTGCCTCCAATGTCCCCACTCGCAGTGGTCTACATTATGTTTGTCATCATATACTTTGGGTATTCTTGGTCAGTCTATGGAGGCAATTAGCCTGATTATAGGGCAGTACTTGATTACAGGTGCAAGGCCTAGAACGACTTTCAGCTCTCTGCTGTTTTTGTTGTTGGCTCCACTTCACCTTAGCAATCCCGATTTGCCTGTATGGAGCCACTCTCACTCTTATGGCAAGTCTAATTCTCTTGTTCTCGTGTCTGGTTAGGTAATAATTCATTCAATATATTCCAGAGAGATATCCTCCCATCTTCATTTCCCCATTTGGAATTTGAATGACATAACAAAAATACAAGGAAGACGATGAATGGTAAACCCTGCCATTTTTAGCCTCCACCAGCAATGGTTTACAACCATGAATGCTCTTTGTCTGGTATATTGGGTATTCTTTACCAGTTTAGCAGGCCACAAAATGGCCCTAATTATAGGACATCACTTCATTATTAGCACCAGCAGTTCAATGATCACACACGTCTGTGCCTTAAGACAAGACAACCATTCCCAGGCAAACACTGTCATGGCATAAAGAAGAAAGTGTAATTGTATATTATGTAATGATGAGAAAATAAAGCACCATGATATGGTGCAGATCCCAAGTTGTGGCACTCATGGAAAAGATAAGGGCACGGTATGTGGCTAGTTAGTTTTGTTATGTTTTAACAAACAGCAGTTATCTGCTCAGTTTGTTACTGCCAGCTGTCAGTAACAGTTAGTTTGTTAGAAACTCTATTTAGTAGTACATAAACTCAACTAGTCTCATTCTATCATTTGAGATCCTCATTAAGAATTTGAGAATTCAGTTCTTTCTTCTCAATTTTCTCTCTATCTTTCTTTCTTTTCTTCTTTCACAGTTTTTATCAACAAATGCAGACATGAAATTTTCCTACATAAATTCTGATTAAAAAATCCATTTTTCTCACTACTCTTTTAAGTGTAGAAGCCCAGGTCAACATTCTCATTAGGGTTAAATACAGATATTACTTGAATTCTAAGAACTTATGTTCTAGTACTTAGTGTTCCTAGTCCACAAGGCTGCCTTCTTCAGTGAGGGTTGGGGATGGGTTGTTTTTGTACGGAGTTTTACCCTTGCTATGCAAAGAGGCTGCTCCCACAACTTTGGTAAGGCTACATACAAACATGACCCTAAATCCTCTGCAACTCTAGCAAAGCAGGAATCTACACTGGGGACACTTTTTTATTTTCCTGATTTCAGTACTTCAACATAAGTTCTTAGAATTCAGAAGTAAATACATAAAAAGATAAAAACAAGCAACCAGGTGTAGCTTGACATGGAATTTCCTCCGAGGCTGCAACAAGAATCTTCTGCAAAAATCTTAGGCTTCAGGGAAGTGTGCTCAAATGTTTTATGCAGAAATAACCCAAGAACCCACTATCTCACACGGACATTCCCTGAAGAGAGCATAATATTATTATTGGAATTATTACGAGTTCTAGCTATGCCCTCCTGCAGTTTCTTCATTTCAATACTCTAGAGATCAGCAATTTCTTGTTGCTAAAATATGGAAATGCGTGTAAATCCAGATGGAACTTAAGCGAAGTAGAACTCAAGCAGTCAAGCTACATTAATAACTCATGACAAAAGTTCCTGGATGCCTACATCCTTATACCTAGGTTCTTATTTCAGGAAACAATTGCCAAACACCCTGTAAAGACCTCTCTTATGCAGTGTGTCATGCTAGAAATGAGCTACAAATGTGACCAGGTATTAAGATGCTGTCCAAGTAACAACGTTTCAAGACTTTCTACTTTATTTCTTCCCCTCCCCCACTCCCCTTTAGCAGCACTTTGTAGACTAACCATAGTAATAACTCTTTGTTTAATATGCTAATAAAGGTTTAGGGTAACCCCAAAAAGGAAAAAAGTTAAACTAAAGCAATTACTATATGCAGTAAAGGATAAACTTTGTTTTTGTTTATGTACCAGGGGGTGAATCCGCCCACAGAGCTCAGCAGCAAGTTTCCGAACATCCTCAAATTCAAATTTGTTGAATGCCCTGAAATACATAGTAGGGCAACATCAGCTCCTTGTCCAGAATGTAATGAAAATACAAAAACAAAATAGGGTTAAAATTATGGGTTTGAGAAGCAACCTATTTAGAAGGGTTCCAGCAACACACTCGTACTCTGCATCCTTAATGTTGAGATATCCCTTACCTAGTTTCCGATAACAAAAAGAAAGGTTAGTCACAGAAATATGATTCTCAGTTTCCAACAAAGCCTGGAAGGCAAAATATCCTGTATCAAGGATTTTTGGTTTTGCCTGTATTTAAGAACTTGATTACACAATAAAGTAGAATATTTGTTTCTTAATGGCAAAACTTCTGTCGAGATGTTTTAGCCAAAAAACCCTTCCGATGGGATGGACAACATACTATTTGAACTTGAAAATAACATGAATTTGTATAAACTATACTCAATTTAGAAACCATGGGACATATAGAGGGCACTCATAAATGTCTTAATCAAGAGTATTTGTGACAAGCTTATCAGAATCCTAAAGGATATTATTCCACTGTCAGTCCTACTAATTATTGGTGCCAATGGAGAAATGAAATAAAAAGGAGGAGGTCAATAAGATAAATTCACCAGATGGAAATTATGACCAGGTGAGTTTCTATTTTTGTGGTAAAAATTACTTCGGGGACTTAATTCTGAGTTAACTAATCCTGTATTGGTCTGAAGAAATTAGAACCAAGAAGGATAAAGTTTGATAGCTGTTTACTTCTACTCTATGCTCTATAAATCAAAGTCTCCTGTTTCTATTGATCCAATATCATAAACACAGGTATAGCTACAGCAGTGCAGGAGCCTGCAGACTTCGGGTCATGCCATCCTTTTTTCTGGTCCTCGTGTTTCACATATTCCAATTTCCATTTAACTGCTTTCAGTAAGCTCCTTTTATTTTGTTATTGCCTACTTCATTTAACAACAAATGGTATTGCTCGGACTTTCCAGATCATTACTAAGCATTCCTCATCAGACAGTCACACCATTGCATATGCTTGAGTTGCTTGCTAGCAAAATAATCCTTGCAGTAAAAAAAAATCAGACTTTACTTCAGACTCTTGTATTGCACATGGATATATTTTTTTTAAGTACACAAATATTATCATTAGAATTTTTTCTTTACATCCTATTCTTATAACAATCTGGCATTCTCATATCTTTTCTTAACTTATTTGTCTATAGTTTCCACAAATTTAGTAGGAATCTTGTGCATGTGTAAAAATTAGGTACTTGTGGTTCATATAATTAATTTATTAGATTTTAATGAGATTTTAACTCTGCCAATGGATTGCTCAATACTTCGACGCCTAAAGGTTCCTCCTTTCGATACTCAGTCCAAAGCCCAGATAGATGAAGAGAGATGTGTTCGGTAACTGATAACCAACATATAACTCATCAAATAAAACACCATGAATTCTATAGAAATGAGAAATGATTGGGGCATAACCCTGTCAGGGAGCGTTCTATTGCCTAAGTGCAGTGAAGAATGACCTAAGGCTATTGCACTGACACTCAAATGTGATGTGAAATTTACAAGAGTTCCCCCATTTTCATATAAGACGCAAGCAAAGAAGTTAGATTAGGATCATAGATAAAGGATTGGACCATGAAAAATCTGAACTTCGACAGAAAAAATTTGTGAAAGTGGTGGACATCACAATTAAGAGAAAAATTATTATTATTTGCCTCCAGGAGACAGGATGGGTTGGTTGGATAGAAGGCTAAGATGTTAAAAGAATTGGGATATAAACTTCAGTACTCAGGGAAAGATCAAGTGAATGGAGAAGAGATTATTATGGATAAGATTTAAAGGATGGGATAGTGGATGCAGAGAGAATAAGAGATAGCATTATCGTAACTAAAGTTGTTCTAGAGGAACAAACAATGAATATTAGTAGTACACCTGCACCACAAGTCGGCCAGGAGAAGAGAGATAAAAATTTTTAGGATGATTCAGATGGATTCGTACAAGAAGTACTCAGAGGAGAGAAGATTATTATAGGAGGTGACTTAGTAGTATAGAGATGAGTAAATGAATGCCATGGATTTAGAGAGAAATAATGATGACAAAGCTATTTTGGATTTTGCCATGGCATATGAACTCATTATAGCTAATACTAGGTTCAAGAAATAGGAGTAACATTTGGTTGCATATAAAAATGGCTTATCAACTACCGAAATAGACTACTTTCTTATGGGACAAGAGGACTACTTATGTTATAAGATAGTAAATTATACTAACAAATGCTGAACTACTCAACACACACTTATGGTCCTTGACACCCATATCAAAAAACCGAGGAAAAATTATGCAAAACAAGCCCAAGAATTAGATGGTGATATTTAAAAGGTGGAAACCATCTATTTTTGAGAAAAAAGTGTGCCAGTAGAGATTAAATTGTATAAATGGATTGAGATGGTTATTGCTACTTGAAATACAAAAAATGCATCAGACCAAGAAGATTCTTAGTGGTAGAATGAAGAGGTAAAAGAGAAAAAGCAAAACTAAGAGAGCTACTACAAAACATTACATGCATGTCGTAATAAATAAAACCTGAAAAGGTATGATTTGGCAAAAAAGATGGTTAGAGAAGCAAAACTAAAAGCTTTTGAAAATTTGCAGCAACAACTTGACACGAAAGAGGTGAAAAGGATCTAATACACACTGACACACACACTATGTCAGCCAGAGTAAGAGAAAGGAAAAAAAAAGGATTTCAGCCAAGTGTGAAATGCATAGAAGACAAAAATCATAAGTGCAAGCAAATGGGAGGTGATTAAGGAGATATGGAAAAAGTATTTCTCAATGTTATTCAATGAAGGTGGTGAAAAAAGTGTTATGTTATTATGAGACTTAGAGATTAAGTTATCCCAATGAAAGATTATTTTTGATATCTTGGATTAATTGTTTAAGGAGAATGGGAGATTAAGGAGGATGTTACTCATGGAAAAGATGTGATGGTTGATATTAAACAAAATCAGCGAGCACCTCTCTCCATGAACGCAAGAATTTAAGATTCTATGCATCAAAATTTCATCAGATACAGCAACAAGAATATAGCTAAGAGACAGATAATCATTACAATCATTATTTACTAAAAAAATATCAGAACATAGAACTGCACTTGAGATATTCAAATTAAAAATAGATTTTTTATTTATTTATTATTATTATTATTATTTTTTTTTTTTGGGGGGGGGAGGGGTACTGATGTTCCGTCAAAATAGCATTGTACCTTGGTTGCGAAATTCACCATAATTAAGTGGAGAATTAATATCATTGAAAACTCTTAGTGGAAGCAGCTTCACGATAAGTAATGGACAAAGACGATTAAACGGAGAATGCTCCAATTTTGCAGTATTATCAATTTCATAGCTTTGAGTGTCCAATCTGCACAAGAGATTTGTCATCAATTTCACAAAAACAATAACAACTAAGAAAACAAAAAATAAAAAAGTGGTGATGGCACGATGCTACTGATAATAATGAGAGAGAGGTTAGACGACAGATAGAATTGTTTATGACTAACAACTAAACCATATCCTATCAAACAATGGCTTTATGAAGAAACATGAATCTAGATTCTCTTCAAGGTTCAGAGGAAGACAAGAAGTACACACATGCAAATGAACAATGGAAAAATTTTCAACTTTTAGGATTAATTCAAATTATTGAAGAACAACTAAATTGAAAATAAAAGGAATATAATTGTCCATTTTTGAATTGATGATAAGAGATTTCCTGAAGATCACAATTTAATGCTCATTTGCTACATTTATGGCATGATTCAATCAAAACTTGTCTATTTTCTTATTTAAAGATGGGGCTGTTTACTGGGAGATGATAATGCATGTGTGTTCTAGTTGAAGCGCACAAAGCAGTTCTTAACAAAGAAAATATTTTATAGGTGTAATTGGATAGGTACTATTTATTAAAAATAGGTTAAGTAAAGCACATACATGCATCAGATAATGGTATGGATTAACAAATAATGAGAGGGCCATAGCTTTGTCCAAATCTCTAGTTTGAGCAAGGCAAGTGCTCAGGGAATAAGAGGGAGATGGTGAAATGAAAGAGAAGGAGATACAACAAAGGAAACCTTGATAGAGAAATTGAGATGATGAAAAGAAAAAAAAATGAAGGATATGACAAAGGAACCGCAATAGAGTAATTATTTTCCGTTTTAAATGAAATAATAAGACGTTTAAAATATTTTCAGGCCCAGATATGTGTTTTCTGGACAAAATCATTCATCAACAAAATTTGAGAGGCTTTGATATGGTTTCATACACTGTTATAACACCAAAAATGTAATAGCAATATTTCAGCTGCTATTTGACATGAATATCTGTTCAATATAACTAGCTCCAACAAATTATCCCTTTTGGAGTTAGCATGTCTGTAACAAAATTACAATCAGAAACAACATCCTGTGGATGCACAGACAACAATATAATTTTCCCAATGTTTTGATTCAACAATTTTCCTCATGGTGCTCATATTACTTTCAGCAAATTATAATATTCAACCAAAAAAACTTTTGCAGAAGAATTTTATATTCATGGAAATATATCTTTTCTCATATTATCTTATAATATATTTTTTTGTTATAATACAAGAGCCACTATAAAAAAAATAATTTCCAGAATAAATATTTATATTAAATGAAAATTTCATATTTCAGAAAGTTATATTTTTGTGATATTTTAGTTTATGACAAAAATAAGTCTGTTCTATTTTTGTTCTTCATTTACAATTTTCTTACAAAAGATACATGCATAATATGCATTTGCAGTTTTGTACAAAATTAAATGCTTAATTAGTTTTTCCCTCACCTTCCTCTTCCTCACATTGGGAGCCTCTACCCTTGGAAAGCCTCTCTCTCTACCTCAATGTGTGTTTTAAAGCCTGTTCACAGAGGTAAAGCAGCTGACCTCCTGCCATGTGCCTTCTCGTCTTGCAACCGCCTGGACCCTATTGTTTGGCATTCTCCCTAGTGTGACACCTAGCTGCCTGTTCTTCCATCCTCCAGAATATTGGAGATTAGTCCGGGTAATTTAAGACTTCCAAATGCTTAATTAGGCCCTTAATCTCTTTAATTAACCACTAATACAACTTCCACAAATCCCAACCAAAATTAATTAATAATAATATTTATATCACCGGAATAATCTCACCATGTGAATTCTATGTTAAAAATGCACTAGATTATCCTTTCATTTAAGCCTTCAAAATCAATTTTTAAAGTCAGTTACTTGAGTTTTAACTTGTCTGCTTCCATGATTCAATCAAAAGTTGACTGATTGTTGACTCTTTTCAACAACACATCAATTTTCCCTATAGTCAACCGTTCGATCAACAGTATGTTGACTCTTCACCTTTATTCTTCTTTTAATCATCAATCAAAGCATGAGGTGTTATAAACCCAAAAATTATTTTCCAGCCTACATTAATTTTAAATTTGACTAATTTAAAGGTAAGAGGGGTATTCTTATAATTTCGTCATCATAACAACAGAAATTAGAAATGGATATATATTTCAGTAATTAGAATTTGATATAGGAATTGTAATTTGATTAGTTGATTGCATAATTTGAATTATAGGTTCTTTTGATATACCTGATTTGTATTCAACAAAGCTAGCTATTTGGGCACAATCACTGTAAGTAGACAATATATATCAGACATGGTTTAGAAAATTTCCTCATCAATTGTTGTGCATGAATAATTTATTTTTCTATGATTGCACAAATTGGAATTTTTAATACCTGAAGAAAATTTTCCTGTCAAAACCTTTTGAACTTCATAGATATAAAATCTTTGTGTCTGTATATGGTAGAGCTTAGGGTTTAGGACAAGCCCTTTATTATCAGGACAATGTCAAGCCCTCAGATTGTGGGCGGGGCAATTTGAAGGAATTCAAGCAGTCTCGATGATCTTCCCTTCCACTGCCGCTGGTCTCTTATAGAGCTTATAGCAGCGCTTCTAACAGTATAACAGCAAGCTAACAGTAAAGTTAACTAACGCAACAGTAAAGATTTGACTGTTTGTACAGTTCTAACCCCCTAACTACTTAACACCCCCCCCCCCCCCAAGCTAATTAACCACTCACAATTAATACAAGTTGTTCTACCATTACATTTACAGACTTACCCCTGGGGTTGTGACAGACAAGCCCTTTATTATTCAATATTACTGAATAATATGACTATGCTGCGCTCATTTGACTATGTGAGTTATGACTTCGTTGGCATAATGATGGGAATTATTGGATATCAATATTATTGATTGATAATTGAATTCTGCAAGGAATAAGTTTTTTGGGAGAACCTTTGATGGAACACTATAGCTAATAGCAGTAAACATTAGCCTTGGTGCACCTTGATCTGAAACTAGTTAGCAAGGGCACTGCTAACCCCATGTGTCAACTATAACACATGGATTGGTTATTTACATTGCCATGATCAATGGTGATGATGTGGCCCATGACAGATGTGCTATATGGATTCCATCTGTTTAGTATATTCTCAAGAAACAAACCGTATTGTCTCTACAAAAAAATGTGAAAAAGAAAAGAAATTTGTTGAAACAAAAAAAAAAAGCTCTAAAATGAAAAAAAAAAAAAAAAAAGTTTTTTCTTGCATGATTTGAAAGGAAAACCTTTCATGTACAAAACTTGTGCGTATTGCTTGTCCACATTCTATCATAGTAAATGTTTTCTATTCACTGAGCTTCAACTCAAACAATATTATGTGTTGTGTTCTTCAAATCACACTTCATTCACAAAAGCGACACATTAGACAGTTCGAGCATCCAATTTAGTCCAGTTGAGTTCATGGTATGGTTATTTTGTCTCGGTAGGCCCCATGTTCATTCTTGTGGGCATTAGTTATTTTATTTCCTAGTTTTGGCATTCTTAGTAGTTTGCTCCATTTATTACAAATAGGGTTTGGTATAGACATTGACATAATTTATATTAGTTGTGATTGATGTTATTCTGTTTTATTTTTATTTTTTTATTATTGGTTATTGTTATGATGTAATACATACAAAGGTTTGTTTACCATAGTGGGGCAATGGTTCACCATGGGTAAGGCGCTGATTATGGGCTCCCTTTTGAGTATTACATTAGGTGTGTTCGGTTGACAACCAGAGGTTTTGGTACTAAAACCTCTTGTCCTAACAGTATTTTTTTCCCCAATTTTACAAACTGAATAAATTCCAGCATGTAATCTGATGTGGCAAATTTAGTTTGGGAAATATTTTCTAGGTACTAGTATTTTGGAAATTTTTAAATATCATTATTTTTTAAAAGAATTCTGATTCTTCTGTGGCACAGTGGCACACCAGTCATCCAGCTTTTTATTAGCTACCTGCATTGTTCCTAGCCAATCCCCCAGCAAAAAAAACATGACGTGATGTCTTTGCATTCTATGATCATAATGTTTAATTTTTAATAATGAAAGTAGCAGTTATATTAAAGAAAGGGTAAATTACATTACCCACCCAAGGTCTGGTGCTCTTTCACAAAAGAAAAAAAATGTGGGTTCTTTGATTTGAAGAAAGATGGGTAGAGGGAGGGAGGAGAGAGCAAGGGGAGGAAAAAAGAGAACAAATTGGAGTAGAAGTGCGTCGCCAAAGAAAACACCAGAACAATTTTGGGGTTTGCAAACCATAGGATCATCTTGGGGTTCACAATGAATCCAAGGATCATTCTTGAAGATTGAGAGGAAGAGAGAGAGAGAGAAGGGGGGGGGGGGGGGGGGGGGGGTAGAAAATTTAATTGTTGTTTAATGGCAAGGGTATTGACTGATGCAAGTTTTAAATTTCAAGGTAAGTCCCTATAATTATGCCAAACTAGGGGGAGGTCCATGTAATTATGCCAAACCTTAGGGGTGGTTAGTATAATTTTTTTTGCTAAACAGTGGTTAATGTAATTTATCCTTAAAGAAATACGACCATGACAGCAAGTCAATATGATTCTAAGAATTAAAGTAGCAAGGCAAAGAATGAGACAAATGATATTTTTAACACCAAAGACTGCAAATGAGATTAAAAATAAATAAAAAAACACAATACAAAACATACTCACCCATTCTGTTGTTTTATATGAAATAGAAGACGCTGAAAGACTATGTCTGCAGTATCGGCTAATTGTTCACTTATATAACTTAGCAACCTGACCATAATTACATTTGATGGCTCGGAAAACATCTTGTCAATCAATGGCTCAATTAACAAGTTCCAGTCTTCAACCTATATTATTGTAAATGGAAATAAGCCTTCAGGTGCAATCCAAAATAAAATGCGAACTCAAGAAAATATTAACTGTCAGTACAAGAAAGCACATATGCAGGTAATGTAAACACACTTAAATTGCAATTGACAAAAAGTTGGCAAAGTTATGCAAGCATTGGGACAACAAATCACCAATATGCATGCTAAATAAAGCTAAAAGAGACGGGTGAGATTGACAAAGGAATAATTTAATTTCACTGACACAAAGTACAATATTTGCAAGCACAGTGTATTGAAACATCCATGCAGGTGGTACAACCAGCGACTAACAAGTGTGGAGTAATAAGTGGAGCCACGGCCACATTTGAGTACCAAGAATATGCTAAGAACTCTGCTGAACAAAGGTTATGAGCAGAGACACCTAAACACATTGCACATGTCATGAAATGATCAGCTTACACTTTTTGACCACTGCGGAATAAGTTTGAGCACTCTATCAGCATCCAAGTTCCGACCACCTACAATGTAACAAAGATAATATAGATCGAGAAAAAGTAAAAAAGTAAATTTGGAAGCTATTTAACAAACTAGTTTCACTGGCCACTCTTATGGAGGAGAGTTAAAAAAATCAGAATATTACGACCATTTGGTATTAAAATAGTTTCTGTAATATTTCAAGCTCACAAATGAATATCTTTTCTGCAAATCCATATCTAATCTGTTTGGCCAGGATTTTCTTTTGTGTGTCTCCAGAGCAAATAGCTATTAAAGATAGATCTCCAATGCACGAAGGATGGATAATATATGTATACAGGCTCTCCATTTGATGGGCCATTTGATGGGCTTAATTTAGAGTTTTTGACTTTGGAAATGATTGACAAAAAATTAGATTCATACTATTGGACCCACCATTCATAATTGGGAGTACAAAATAAAGTGGCTAAAGTAAAGAGTAAGCCATATCTACTTATTGAAGGATTTGGGTATTGAATCCTGATCCTGTGCATTCCCTATGTCATGCTAAAGTGTTTTATATGTACATGAAAGTAAAATCATAAAAGGCATCTCTGAGAATAAGTTGAAGCAGTCAGGAAATGGCTTTGTGGATAATGAGCTTTGGGTCTTTGGAAGTTTGTACTAGAGTGTCAATACCATAAATTTTATTTTCCAATTCTTTTTTACCCAAAAGAAGTGCACAAAATGTGTATCACCAAGGATTCAATAGATGCTTTGATCAATAGTAAGTTAAAACAGGACACATACCTTTCACCTTATTTCCTGAAGCTTCTGGAAGATCTGGAATTTGGCAAAGCTTGCTGCAAACGCAAAATGCACAAAGTTAGATATGTAAAACTTCTGTCTGATCTACCAAATTCAAGAATTAAAAATTGCAAAATCAAAAGGCTGGTACTTTTCCAAAGTTTCCAGAAACGAGTCACTTTGATAATCAACCCATTAAAATTTTATAAGCCTGATAATACACTAATAAGCCTGCAAACAAACCCCATGAAAAGAAAGAAAGAAAGCGAGATACAAGTAACAGTCAAACAGCAATATACCTAAGACAATCGACCAGGATGGATAGAACTTCATAATTTTTGTTATTATACTTGAGCACAAAAAGACATGTATCTCTAGCAGAAGATTGTACTGCTTCATCTGATGAATAAACAAGACCAACTAATGCAGGCAAAACCAGAGAAGGTTCTGCAAGAAGAAATGGGAAATACATTAATCCAAATTATAATAATCAACAGATCAAATTTATAAAATAATTGTTTTTTCCTCAAACTAGATGAAGTGGATGACTGCCTAGAATTTCCTGCACCAGACATTTTTCTGATACAAAAACATTACTAGCCTATAGCAAATTACAATGAATATTGTGAAATCAAAACCTTAAACTCTAAAAAGCATAGCTGGAACAATTATAGTTAGTATGGGAAATTGAAAATAGAAATGATTACGACATATCAAGCCTTTATCCACATGCTAGGTCAATCACATAAATTCCAACTCGCCAATCATTCTATCTATGACCTTAATCTTCTATAAAGGCCCATATAACTTGTATCATATCTAAATGTCTACCTCAAAGTTTTGCTTGATCTTCCTCTACCTCTTGCTAGATGTCAGTTTCACTCCATCCACTCTCCTAACAGAAGTCTTTGCTCTTCTTTTCACATGACCAAACCATCTTAATTGTGTCTCAGACACTTTATCTTCAACAACCCACTACAACCTTATTACAAATAACCTTACTGTATATTTTATTTTTTCTTGTACGTAGCAGATCATTCTTAACATCCTCATTTCTATTGCATGCATATTTTGCAAATGTTGGTGCTCTACTGCTCAACATTCTATGCCATGCACCAAAGTTAATATTATAGTTGTCTTATAAAATTTTCCTTTTAGCTTTAATGGAATCTTACTCAGTTACCATCACATAAAATGTTGGATGCACTTTTCCATTTTAACCATTATGCCTTCCATGAGTATCATCCTCATTAACCTATCAATCTTTTGAGATGATTGATCCAAGATCTCTGAACTAGTTTTTTCTTGGTATGACTTGATCTCCTAGTTTTACTAAAATGGCATTCCATATATTTCATTATTAATTTGCTTAACTTAAAACAAGATTTTAAAGTGCTCTTCCATATCTCAAGCTTAGTATTCACACCTACTTTTGTCTTGTCCACCAAAACCATGTCATCTACAAATAACATACATTAAAGCACCTCAGCTTGGACATGTTTGGTACGTTCATATATTACCACGGCAAATTGGTAAGGGCTGAGAGAAAAGCCTTGACGTAATCTAATTGTAATTGGAAAAGCCTCAATATCTGCTCCACATATTTTGACATGTGTTTTTACTTCATGATACATGTTTTCAATAACTTGTACATAAGCAATTCACACTCATTTCTGCTCTAAAACCCTTCATAAGGCTTCTCTAGGATCTTTGTCATAAGCTTTTTTTAAATCTATAAACACCATATATTGTGTTTATCTTTATACCATTCCATTAGGCACCTCAACAAGTATATAGCTTCTATCATTGACCTACCATACATGAAACCAAATTGGTTTTCAAATAAATTGGTTTCTCTTCCCAACCTTTGCTTAATCACTCTCACCCAAAGCTTCATAATGTGGCTGATTAGCTTGATTCATCTAATTTCCAAAAAAAATTGAACATCTCCTTTAATCTTATAAATAGGCACTAAAGTGCCCTTTCTCCACTCATCCAACACTTTCTGATTTAAGGATCATACTAAATAATTTCATTAATTAAGAAAAACCCTCTTCTCCCATTGCATGCTTCTATCAAGAAAAGTAAAAATAAAAGACAAATATTGTATGATTGCTAGTCTCTTATAAAAAAAGAGGACCACCAACAATAGACTATTTTTCAAGATTACTTATCATAAATATTTAAGAACAAAATGGAGATTTGTGAGGTTTGCCTCACCAGTCAAAACTACAAAACATCACAGCTTTGCTTGATCCTATTATGGTGTTTATTTACCTAGGAGAATCACCTTTTGCCACCTATGGTCAAAGAAAAATCCATAAAAACTTGGGCTCAAAATGTGAAACAATCCTTTTTACTATCAATAAAAGTGGAACTGCATGTTTTCGTCAATAACATAGGCTAGATAGGAAATTGAAAGTCATTTAAACAGAGAAGTTTTCTATGCAAATTAAAATATAGAAAATAAAAAGATGTAGGAAATGAATGGTAAAAAAAAATGTTTCAAAGAGCACAAATACCATTTAAGCATTTTAATTTGGAAAGTATAATCTTCCACCTAATCATTTTTTGAAGAATTTATGAAAGAATTTTATTAAAATATTCGCATGAAAGAATTTTTTTTTAAAAAAAGGCAATATGAATAATGTCTAAAAGGAAACATCAATTTTGAGTTCCATCTTGGTTAGAATATAACTTTAATCATGTTAAATTACCAACTTTTAGAAGCTTAGACAGTTTGGGAAGCAGCCCAAAAATGTATACCACCTTCTAACACTCCCCCTCAAATGCAACTACATGATTGCATGTAGACAGACTAAAAAAGGGGGCACTCACATACACAAAATAGAAGTGCACAACAAATACAAATAATGGGTAAAAAAGACACGTAACAAAACTTTATAACTCTTGGGAGATATATCTCTGATACCATCAATTTTCCAAGAAGCAAATAGGTAACAAATTGGAAAAAAGGAAAGGGGTATGTGTTAACAGTCGGACTTTGGTCAGACTAGTTTTAACATACTTAAATAAATAAATAATATAAGTTAAATCTAAAAATAAAAAAAAATTAAAATGCAATACACCACAGACTTAAAATAATTACAACAGATCATGCAAACAGAATGTATACAAACAATATACAATTATATATTTTCAATAAATTTTGTATAATGTCTCTAACAATTAAAGATAACATAATATTCTGTATACAACAACAACAACATATCCAGCCTTTATCCCACTATGTAAGGTCGGCTACATGAATTCTAGACTTCCATGTATTTTTGTCTTTTGTCATACCTTCATTTAGGCCCATACACTTCATATCAAACTTTAATATCTCTCCCAAAGTCTTCTTAGGTCTGCCTCTACCTCATTTTTTGACTAATTGTTCTATTTCATCAACTCTCCTCATAGGGGCGTCTCTTGGTCTCCTTCTCACATGACCAAACCATCTTAGTCTAATTTCTCTCATCTTCTCCTCGATTGGCACTACTCCTACCTTATTACGAATAACCTCATTTCTAATTTTATCTTTTCATGTATGGCCGCACATCCATCTTAACATCCTTATCTCCGCTACGCTCGTCTTTTGCTCATACAGGTATTTGACTGCCCAACATTCTGATCCATACAACAAGACTGGTCTTATAGCATCTTATAGAATTTTTCTTTTAATTTTAATAGGATTTTACCATCACATAACACCCCCAATGCATTTCTCCATTTTAGCCAACCTGCCTTAATTTTATGCGTGACATTCTCGTGAATTTCTCCATATTTTTAAATCACTGATCCCAAATATAATGGTATTTTCTTTGTAAGATTTGATTTTTTAATTTATTATAACATCCTCCACTCTTGCATTCTTACTAAATTTACATTCCATATATTATGTTTTCCTTCTACTTAATTTAAATCCCTTAAGTTGCATTCTCTTTACTATTTTCAAGTCATTTTTAGTTTTCAGTTTTCTAAAATAATGAAAATGCGTTCTATTTACTGTTTTTAAAAATGTATTTTTGAAAACAAAAAAAAAAAATTGTAAAGAAAACTCAAAACAATAAAAAGTTATTTTGACTGTTTTTATCCAAAACAAACTCTAAACTCAAAATATATTTATTTATTCATATTTTATTATTATAATAGGAAAAATATTACAAAATTCATTAACTTTAAAATGTATATATATTTTTTAATAATATATTAACATTAAATATTTCTAATATACTGAATAATCAAATTTATTGAATAAAATATTATTAAAAAATTATTTTCAAAATTTCAAAGAGAACACGTTTTCTAATTTTCTATTTTGAGAAATAATTTTTTAAAATAACAAAGAGAATGCGTTTTCAATTTTCTAAAAATAGACTACCAAAACAGAAAACTCAAAATGAATTCAAAACTCAAAATTAAAAATTGAAAAGCAAAAAGAACGCAACCTTAGATTCTAAATTGTTTCTCCACAACTCAAGCTTAGTGTTCACTCCCTCTTTTGTTTCATCCACCAACATTGTTTCATCTGCACATACACCATGGCACCTTTGTTTGAATGCGTTTAGTGAGTTCATCCATTACTTAGGCAAATAAATATGGACTTAGTGCAGAATCTTGATGCAGTCCCATTGTAATTTTAAGCAGTTCAGTATCCTCTTCGCATGTTCTGACCCTTATCTCTGCACCATGATACATGTCCTTAAGAGCTTGTATATAGGCTATTCAAACTCATTTCTTCTCTAAAACCCTCCATAATACTTCTCTAGGGACCCTATCATAAGCCTTTTCTAAATCTACAAACACCATATACAGGTCCTTCTAATGATCCATAAAATTGACCTGGTTGCGTTTCTTTTTCTCGGTACCCCCACTCCCCAGTCTGTCCCTCTCTTTCTCTCGTCTTCTCAAACAATGAACAAGCAATGGCTGAATTTAAGACCAACCACCAGTAAAAAGGTATTTACAGCTTAACTTGGATTAATCAATGCTGTCGACATTAGTTCTCTGGTCCTTGATAAGCCATAACTTGGATTAACTCACGCCATCTAGATTTTAATTATGGCTTTTTAGTAGATGCATTGGGATTTCTAGTAGTCAAAATCCATTGTTTCCAATTCAGAGGTATAACCCTACCAGATTAGCGGACCTTAAAAGTCCATAATATATACTTTTGTACCTGAAACATGCCAGAGAATCTCTTCAGTTTTTGAATTCTTTTTGGAAATCTGTAACGCAACTCTTGGCCTAGTGTTGATGCTTATGTGTTGCCAGATTTATACCTTAACCCACTCTAACTGATTTCCCTTCCCTATCTTGTAGCCTTTAAAACCCATCACACAACACAAATGCTTTCCCCTTTAGTATACAACCTAGGATACTAATTCTACAAGATTGGAAAGCTACCGTCGAAGACCAATGATAATTACAAAGTGAGATATCTGCAATTTTTTCATTGGTATCTCTCTCAACGGTTTTCAAGTGCTGATGAAAAAATAATTTTATACTGTAGGGCAGGTTGTAATTTTACATCTCAAACTAACCCATCATTTGGATCAAATTTGATGCCTGTTCTCGAATTACCAAATCCTCATCTCCAAGGCACTCCAATAAGTGGTTAGCCACATCTTGTCTGCAATAAATCTGAAAAATGACCAAGAGAGTGAGGGTATCATAAAGAAACTTATGGATAAGCAATCTTAAACCATATTAAATGAGAGTGTACATTCACGGGATTGGGTGATATGTGAAAAATTTCTGAAATAACATCAATAGCATTCCTCCTCTGTAAGACCTCTCCAAAAGCAAGGCGCTTTAGAACTTCCTGGAGGCAGCGTTCATCTGTGCTTCTGCGCACCCAGTAATTAGCAGTCAGGTTATTCAAGAATAGCAGTTAGAAAGTGAATAAAGATGCAATTGAAAACCAGTGTAAAGAATAAAAATATACACGGAGCAGTATTCAGCAATAAGGGCAACAACAGCCCTGCTTGTGCCATCGCGTTCATCTAAAAGGTGTAGCAGTAATGGTAGTAGAGCATCCATCTCTCTAGTGTCAGTGGGGATGTTTCGAGACAACGAACAATTGGTCCTGAAGATTACTGCCTTTAAGATGCAAACAGCACCATCAATCACATCCTCATCTGGGCTGTGAAGCTTCAAAACAGACAAGATACGCATGTGAATACAAATCATAGAGCATCTATAAGTACAATGTTAAGATTATATTCACTAGAGATATATACATATGACAAGCTATTGATTCATCATCAAGTTGTCCGGTTCTCACAATTATCATAAAGCTTCTGTAAGTACAATGTTAAGATCAACTTCAAGAAGCCAATAACTATAGATATGTAAATATGACAAACTATTAATTCCTTAATCATGTTGCAAGTGTATACATGTAATGCTTCTATAAGTATAATGTTAAGATCAGATTCAAGAAGCAAATAACTACAGAGATGCAAATATGAAACTATTGATTCATCATCAATTTGTCTGCATCTTATTGTTATCATGGAGCTTCTGTAATTACATTGTTAAGAAATGCTTCAAGAAGAAAATAACTATAGATATGTAAATATGAGAACCTAAAATCCCATAGATAAAAATGATTTGGACACTAGAATTCATGTAGTCCCCAACTAGTGGGATTAAAAAATGATATGGTGCTGTCATTTTACGTAAATATGAGAAACTATTGATTCCTCATAAAGTTGTTCACATCTCATTGTTGCACATACTGACTAATAGTCAAGAATCTGGGGAAAATTTTGTAATAAATCGAGATAATAATATTACAACAGCATATGTTGACATTAATTGAACCGGTACAAACTAGATATGACTGTTTTCCCAGATCTATAACTTCAAGGACACAGAAATATAATGCATGTGAGACTAATTGAGACTAGAATATAATTAAAATAGTATGTACATTTCTTCTCATCAAGAATGTTAAACTGAACCATCAATAGGGCCATGGACCTAAAATGTGTGCTTCCAGATTTTAGAATTATAGGTAATAAAAAGGGCAAGTTTCCAATGGATATTCCAAAATCCATTGCCAATATTATTTCTTCCCCTAAATTTACTGTACAGTGTCCAGAACATCCTACCTTCGTTTTCACCTTTCATTGTTTCGGTTCAGATTTCCTTGTCACATATTCTCCCTTGTTATTACCCATTTGTTAATTCTGAAAGCATACATTTTAGGTCCATGGCCCTATTGATGGTTCAGTTTAACATTCTTGACAAGAAGAAATGTACATACCATTTTAATTATATTCTAGTCTCAACTTGTTTCACATGCATTATATTTGTGCTCAAATGGATTCTTCCAGTATCTTTCAGAAAGGCCAAGGGAAATAACATGATAGAATCCTTAGTTAAATCCATTACTGTTCAACTTCTAATTAATGGTACCATTCTTGAAAAAACTGGGATATGGTCATAAAAGTTCAAACTTTTACTTAAAAAATGGGGCACTTTCTTATCTACCTCCAGTGCCCAACAAACAGTGGAAACTTAAACATACAGATATTTTAAAGGTTGCCCTAATGTGTTATTGAAGCACCCAAATGAAGGGGGAAAATTGATAAATTTTGTAGCATATTAGTTTGCATGAAGTTCCTTAGACACCTGGTGAAATAAGAAGTGACTGAGGGGTAGGGATAGGCATTGGGAGGAATGACTGGTCTGAAATTGTGCAAATCGCTTTATAAGAAGTTTAGTCCCACAAGAGCTTTGACATCTTTCACATGCAAGTAAAGGCCCTAATGAGCAACTGATATATTTATTTAAGAACTTGAACAACTTACCTGCTTTATAAGAACACGAGATATCTGCAACCCATATTCAGAAATTGCATTCTCAAATTGCTTGCCATCAAAATGCCCCAACAAAAGGGATAGACAGTTTAGGAAAAACTTTATAGTCTCTATCCCATTGTCTATATTCTCAGCATGCTCTTTGGTGTATTCTGCATAAAACTGGATATGAGGCTTATCAGCAACTGAACTCCATCAGACATCATAACAGGAATAAACAAGAAATAAGATTGTACCATTAGACGAAACCTGCATGCATAATCTAGGAAAGTAATTCCCCAGTTTCAGATATAAATCAAATTATCTCAATTATACTGTCTACAGCATTTTCAGATGTTTCAGTGTCATTCTTGTGTGCTTTCTTGTCTCACCCAATGAGAAAATCAAAAACTGAGCAAATTTGAAGGCATTAACTTTTATTAATATGGATGACACTCTGTTTGTAACCCACGTATGTTGCAACTAAATCATGATCAAGTCATGTAATGTGCTTAACAGTCAATCAGCTAGCTGAAGTCATGTAATGAGCTCGCTTAATCACAAATTTCAAAATACTGTTATCAAAATAGCCGAAAGGAGTTAATCATTTAATGAACTAACCTATAGACATGATATTTTCACCCCTTGGCTTGCTTTTCAAACCGGTATTTCACCCCTCAGCCCGCCAATTCGGTCCCTGAAATATGGACTAGAAATCATTTTCCTTTTTTTATCCTGCCAAAATTATTCCCCCCCCCCAAAAAAAAAAAAGAGAAAAAAATAACTCTCTAATGACAAATAAAACTTTGGGTCATAACATTTTAATCAAAAAAAGGCCCTGTAAAAAACAGGGACCTCCCTTGCTTTTAACAAAGTGGGGTAAATTGATCATTTTACCCCTGCTCTCTTTTTCTTTCTCTCTCTAAACATATCTTCTAAACTACAGACAACATATTTCAAAAATATATTTTCTAAAAATATATATATCTATAACGATTTTTTATACTTATATAAAATAAAAATATTTTTTTATTATCAACTCCTGCCAGAAGTTATAGAATTCAGCATAGGATTGTGCCAGAGTCACATCCCCTTGAGTATCCTATTGAACCTTATTCCATAGTTCATAGACCTGGGCATCATTACAAACCTAATAGGTTTGGACAATAGCATTCCAGATCATCCATGAAGAGTCTAGCATGGTAGTCAGAAGTAATATGCGCCTCCATCAAGTATATAAGCTAGGACGTGACAAGTGAGTTCTCAAAGTCCCATTAAACATAAGATGCACTTGTAAAGTCCTTTAGTCGTGATAAACAAGAAATCGGAACTTGACCGGGGAATGTACTTAGAACTATCCAATTTCACATGGATAATGCAAGTGTTTTAAAAAGTGTGCTTTAAGCACAAAGCACAAGTCTTTCAGAACTTTTGCGGCATGCAGCTCAGCAACTTTAGTTGAGTGGAAACAAAGCTTGCTTAAGTTGCGCTTTTATCTGAGTTGTGACGCACTATAAGCGTGTTTTGAATATGGCCTGTTGGATTTGTATAAATTTGTCCTGTGTAATGGCTGCTTGTATGGAGTCCTTACCCAGAAACGGCTATCATCAGATCTTTAAAAGATCTGAATAAAATCAGTCTCAAAATCCCCAAAATGTCCCAACTTCTGATGGAAGATGAAGAGTTCATCCTATTCAAAGCACTCCAGATTCTGAGAAATGCTCTCATTCTTATTTAGTTTTTCTTTTTTTAATCATTGTTTTCTAATAGTTTATATTTGTTATGCTTATAAAAGGTAATACCCTGTATTTTATTTGTGTGCTTCACTTCACCTATAGCTTGCACTTGCACTTTGAGCTTAAGCTCCAAAAAGCAGTTTGTGCTTAAGTGCACTTAGCACTTTTGAAAACATTGGTTAATCCAGTGTGATGGCATACCACCAGGAGTATCAGCCTTACTCCTCCTGCTCTGAGTGATGCAGGGGCATGAGTTTTCATTAGAACCAAGCTCAACATGCCACAGGCACCAAAACCTAAACACAGACTTGAAGGAAAAGTATAAGATAGATTGTGAGGGCTAGGACTAAGGCCCAATCAACTCCAACATATATAGAATAATAGAAAGACTAAGGAAAGTATAACAAGGAAACTAAAATAGAGAGGAGATGCTGCAAATAGCTCTCACCATGGGACATGCTCAATCCAGGCCAAAACCTTGATCAAGCTTCCTCAAATCATAGGTCAAATGTTAGGAGGTTTTGAATCATCAGCAATCAACAATGCTAGGTTTGTTAATACGTGTCCCATTGGGTTCTGAAAATAGTAGCCAAATACCCTAGATCTATCCATGGAAAATGATGTTAGATCAAGGCAAGACTTGAGGGGTTTCGGTTGTAGTAAGGTACACCAGTCGGTATGGTCAGATGATCTGTTGGTAAGGGGACATTAGCACGTCACAGAAAAGCCCGCGGGGAGGGAGGGGGGGGTTGGAGGAGGATTCATACTCTCTCATATACAGTTGAAAAGAAAATAAGTAAACATAAAAATAAGATCATAAGGTTGTGATTCTCATAATGCAAACCACAAATTAACATCTTTCATAAATACCCATTTTACAAATAGAAAAAAGCATCTGAAAAAGACATACTAACTTAAAAATGCTCAAAAGTACATACCAAAAAGCAGTAATATGCTTCTACCAAAAGTCAGGCTGAAGTCAACAGTGCGTAACTATATAACAATAACATTACTTAGTTAACCTGAATCCCAGACAGGTATTGGTCCACCAGCTCTTTATAATGCTGAGAAAGCTTGTAGTCTTCCAAGTGCATCAACATTCCGTAATGCTTCCAACAGGAACAGAGAAGCAGAACTACAGTCTTGAGCGCTTGTGAGCCTACCCACCCATTTCAGAGAAAATAAATCATCATGGAAAGACATTGACAAACTACAAACTATGAAATGCTTTGGCATGTAGCAAGAATAATACCAGCCTCATTGCTAACATGCACATAGTGCCCTTTTATTCCCTGCAACCACTTAAGTACTCTCTCCAATCCTTTCGCATGTAAAGACCGGCTTTTTCTGTTCCACTACATAGATGAAAATATTAAAAATGTTATCCATGATGTTTAAATTTGCAGCAACCCAACCAGCAAATCAAATCAAGTCTACAAGAAGTACTATTAAATCAATATAACCTAAACATAAATTTTATCCTGTGCATATTCTCCAGCTGTTATAGCAATATCTCCAAGCATCCATGAAATGATAGATGCAGTCCAACATAAATATAAACAGAAATATCTCAAAAAATATAGATAGCACTGCATTTTCTAAGCAAGCATATGACTCTTTTTCAAACACATTGTAAAGAAAACAGAATCATTATGATGCAGTAAAGAGTATTCTGCTTATATCAAGTCTACAGCAAAATCTAAGGACTATTCAAGTCACTTAAACCCTTTGTTCCATTAAAGAAAAGGCAAAGAGGTGAAACAAAGGTATGTAAAGAAATAACTAGGAAATAATTTTGCAGATTTACAGCAGTTTTGAGAGGTTCAATGAATTAAAAGAAAAAGGTGCTCTATAAAAGAGATGGTCTTCCATTATGTCCGCCACAATCCAAGGCTAGAATCAGGTAAATTATGTTTCCAAATGGCTGTTCTTTTCACCACAACCACCCCCCTCCCCCTGGAGAGCACCGCAACTGCATGAGGCTCACGCTTTCCCAAGGTTTGGACACACCCCCGCCCCCCCCCCCCCCCCAAAAAAAAAAAAAAAAATGGATAGAAGGTAAATGTGCATCGTCGAACTGCAACTTCTGGTTTGTTCTGGGATTATTCTTTATGATAAGTAAAATTGGATTTAAATGTATATGTATCTTCATTTATGCCTAGAAACAGAGTGAATAATTGAATGTGCTGAAACAAAGCCATCTTAGAGTTCCTTTTCTTCAAAAGTTTTTTCAGCTATTCCAGCAGTATGCTAGCATGCAGAACCAAAAACAGAAAGGCAAAAGGCAGCCACAATACAGAAAAACAACATGAACTTCACATCAAGCACTGCTAATAGAAGTAAATAGGGACTTGTTGATACACATTCAAAGGTCAACTCAAAAAATATATATAGTCGATAAGCTAAGGAACATACAGCAAGGAGTCTCTCCACAAGAATAATAAGTTCATCTAAATGATCCCAAAGTAACATCTTCATCTCCATGTTGTTCGAGACTTCAAGTAATTTACTAGTTGGTTTCACTTTGTTGTCACTTAAACCTGCATTGAGTGAAGGTAGTTGGCAAATAGCAATTTTAATAAGCTTGGATTATGGATTGTCTTAGCCTATCACCTGAACCGTCGGAATCTAGATCTTTTTTTGACAGTGGTAGGGTGAGGGATAACATGCAATCAGCAGCAGCAACTGAAAGACGAGTTGGCAATTCAAACTCCCCCTGCATTGTGCTGCAACTAAAATGATTAAAGTACCAGGAAAATAGATATAAATATAAGATAGTTGCCAAATAATTTTGGCATCAAAACATGAATGCAACAATAAACTGACTAAAAATAATATATCACTAATTTCAGTATTGTTGAGCCAACAAATAAGTCACTTATGCATGCCATATGATCTCTCGGAGATTGCCTCAAGAAAATTGAATAGGCCTGTTCTCACGCACACCACCTTGTAAAATACAAAAATAGTTTCACTATATGCTTTTGCTAGCTCAAGGCATTACAACCTTCCTGCCAAGACCAATATGAGAGTCTATCTTGCCATCAGCCAAGAGCCAGAATTATACAAAAGAGCATTTTTCCGACCTAGTTTTGTGATATATGCTGTCAACTTCCATCACATAATTCAAGCAAAAAGAAACGGAACAAGTGAAGTCAATAATTTGGTATTACTCTGCTGACAGGGACAGTCATAGTACACAACTAAGCATTATAAGGGAGAAAATTGAGGTTACACCTCAATTTTAAACCACAATGAAGGAAAGCTCATTGGCTATCATTTCTGCACTCCAGATTGCAAGTTTTCAGACCTTTCTTTATCTCTCAGTTCCCCTTCAATAAAAACTTTATTTCCCATTATTTTCAACTTGGCAATTAAGATACTTAGTTAATGCCCAACAAGTACTTAAGATCAGCATTGCCACCCCGCAGTGTAGGAGATACCCCAGAGAGAGAGAGTGGTTGTGGGTACAGCTCATAATCAGTGCTTTGTACACTTTCTTTTCAGGTTTGTGTTAATTACTTCTTCATTTTTGCTCTTAATTTTCTGTGGTTTCTAAATGGTACAATATTATTTTGATGTACAACAATCTAAATCTAAATGGGAAAAGAACAAAGAAAGCAAATAAGAAAATTTAAAGGAAAAAAACTACCCTGAATATGAGGTCAGAATTCTTAGACACATTTATGAATGAGATACAGAAAAACTAAGGGACACCCATTTGGAAAAATAAGAAATAAAAAAATTATCACTCTGAAGAGTGAACTTCAATACACAGAAGATTACAAGATAGTCTCTCTCTATATAGAGAACCATGCACAATTCTGCACAAAGAAGAGTCATATCAATGGGAAAAAAAAATAAAAAAGTATCTTCTGAATTCTCTGTGCGTTTATGGGACCAATCTTGAAGCTTCCTTGATTGATTACCTCCCAAACTGGCATTTATGTGGGCCAATCTTGAATTAACTTTGATTTTCTGTGCAAGAACCAGATCTAGTTCTGGTTCTCCACCGGAACCAGAATTCAGATCAGTTCTCCTGCTAATCAGCCATTAAGAGAAAAAAAAGGAACATTAACATACCAGCAAGAGGCAACTGCCAGCAAGACAGAGAGAACAGAGGAAGTGAGAAACTGAGAGAGTCAGAGAGGGAGAAAGTAAGATGTGAGGGAGTGAATGCAATGGGGTTTGGGGTTGGAGCTTACAGGTTGGAACATTGGTACTTTTCTGTACTGGCCAGTACCACCATACCAGGTGGTACCATAACTAACATGAAAAGTTATTATTTTTGTACCAAAAATTGTTCAGTATGGTACAAGATCGACAGCATTGACCTTAATGGTCCGCAGATAATCCAACAAGGTGCAAGAAGTAAGCAACTTCAAATTCAGTTAGAGGTATGGATCCAGTAACCATGTAAATTAAGAATGAATGAGATGTCAAAAAGAGAAGTTAAGAATGTCAAAAGAAGTTTTGCCAGACCAACGAAGATGTCAAGAAAAGAAGTCTTGCCAACATATAATAAGTTAAGAATGAATGAAATCTTGCCAGACCATTGAATTGTGGAAGTTTGCTAGCAGAATTTTGAGCAGCTGCTTTTTTTATTTCCAGAGTTCCCTATTTCATTGGTAATTATTATGTCTTCAGACCTAGGATTGCATCAGACTCTAAAAGGACTGGTGAATGAAGCAGGCAACAAATACTGAAGCAATAAGCTGAGAGAAGAATGTGGTTCAATCTACAGCTAAAGGTGTGGTTTCCAAAATGCCAGTGGCGCAGCTTGATGAAAAAGTACATATACCTTCCATTGCAAACAATAGACACAAGATGTGTGATACATGAAGAAAAAAGCTTCAGCATTGAACAATACTTCTGTCTTATTCCTGCATTAAGATGAGCAAATAATTCTTACTCTTCAGCAGACAAGAGAATGTGATAACAGAAACTCTGAAAAATTGCATTATGGCTAACGCTTTGATTTGAGAAATCAGGACATATGCTACTGACTTAACAAAAACGGAGTCGGAAATGTCATTTAGTTCTAAAATGACAAAGTTGCAATTCCTAGAAGTAAATTTTAAATTTCAATTACATTGTTCCATTCTCTAATTTTCAGGCGAAAAAGAAAAGGATACAAAACTTCTGACTCACTGAAAGAAAAAAAAAAAACAAAATAAAAAATTCATTCAAAAGGCAGGTATTTTACCCTGATTAATGGGTGCCCACTGAAAATTCAAAGTGAATTATATTCTGTTCACAACATAAACTAGTTGAGCACTGTATCTTTTTTTTTCTTCTTTCTTTAGATAATAAAATTAAGTACAACTAAGAGGATGCCTGAAAACAAAATCCATTCACCACATAAAGAACTTTGAAAGAACAATAAATAATAAAGCAAAAATTAAACAAAAATAGATGAACCACAAGGTCAGATAGATGTTCATGTGAAGGCATTCCAACACCAATAAATTGCTGCATTTATAAATAGTTGGGTATTCAGGCTTCAGTCTAAGGGAAGCCATTTCAAGAACACATAAAACAAGTAATTACATATGTACCGTGCTCATCTTCTGGGCACTCAAATTAGTGACAACTCAATACCCGGTATGTGTATGTCTATGTCTATGTCTATGCCTACGTGCATATTCCTATATCCATACACATACTAGCATTTACTCCTCTAACAAATTCCTTTCCTAATTTTGTATCACATTGTGCATAAATTTATCCATCATGATTGAACATCATGCATATATAACTCACTTCAACTTAAGAATATAAGCTCAGTTACAACAGTTGTATTTCAACAATCCACTAGATCAACAAACATATTTCAGTTAAACACAATGCAAAATCCATTCTCTAGGTTTCAGAAATAGTAGGGAGGGTTATCCCACCCAAAAAAATTCCAAGCCAAATCCAAGTGTACTTAAGATCTCAATAATTCATTTGTTATGGGGCTTTCTCTAGGTTTCTGTCATGATATAAGCCACGGCAGGGGAATATGACATGTAGTTAATTCTAGAAGGGGTACTAGTGTAAATAAAACTTTCCTTTGGCAGGAAGGGAAGTGCGGGATCCTCTCTATATAAAGGACCGCTCAATTGTATTGAAGCTATGCCAAAATTTGAATCAAAGTCATTCTAATTCTTCCTCAATTCTCTTCATTCTCTCTCTCTCTCTCCCTCTCTTTTCCAAATTCTATCACCCTCCCTAATTCTCCAGAATTCTCTAGAGTTCCTTGTCAGATCTTCAAGGTTTGACAGTTTCAGAAAAGTAGGAGGGATGTTTCACCCAGACACATTCCATGTCTAATCCAAGTATACCATTATTAAGTGAAAGTGCTTAGATGTCAATAATTCATTTGTTAGAAATTCCTATCCACGTGATTATACAAATAGAAGAAACAAAAATAAATTCATGATTTTCATTTTTTTTTCTGAAAAACAAAAAGAACTAATCATGTTACCGTTGTTTATAAATTGTTTCATGGTAACCTCATACTCTACAAGACCACGTACAAGTATACACCAGCCGAGAGAAATAAAACGGTCGTCCTTTCTCTTTATGATGCCAGTAAGATTGGTTGCAAGAGCTTCAAAAAGAATTTCATCTCGAAAAAGCCAATTCAGAAGTATCATTCCTTGGCTACCACGTTTTGAATCTTTGTTTGCTAGCGACTGCAGAAATAAATAAATAAAGAATATGAATGAAATATAAAAAACAAATACAAGGAAATGCCAGTGTTATGACAAATAAATAAAAGAATCTTGTTGTAGATGATGAAGGAAAGTGAAACAAGTAAAAGCAGAGAAAAGGAATGGAAGCATGGTATCATATGATAGAAATTCCAAATATGAAGATGATTGAGACTAAAGAGAGTTGACTTGAGATGGGTAGCCATTTTTTATATAAAGTTTCCATCCATATATATAAAAGTTTACGTGAAATGAAACAATCAAAAGCACCCAATTAGGATTCTCTCATTTAGTATTTATGCCAAGAAATATAATATACATATATTACACTTAAAACAATCATAATACATATAATTGCACAAAACACCTATTGGCATTCCCCCTCAAGTTGGAGCATATATGTTATATGTTCCATGCTTGTTACAAATAAAGTTCACTCTAGCTCCCTTAAAGCTTTAGTAAACAAATCTGCAAGCTGATCTCCTGAATTCACATTATTAGTTTTGATAACATTTACAGCGCCTTCTCCCAAAAGCATGACAATCAACCTCAATGTGCTTGGTCCTTTCATCAAACACAGGATTGGAAGTGATGTAGACTACTCCCTGATTATCTCACACCAACTCCATAGAATGTGAATATTGGACTTTAAGCTCTTTACTTGTAGCAGTAGACTGAGCTACCATTATCTGTTTGTGACTCTTATATGATGCTAAGTTGTCTCAAATAAATTGTTGCAGTTCTGATCTTACACTATTTTTAGCCATAATTGTACACCTGTCTTTCTGTCTGTCTCACACCACATCAAAGTGGAATCAGAGCAAAAACAGAACACATAGTCGTGATAAGGTTTTCACTTGAGAGCTATGGTTGATACAACAGAGGTCGTGGAAGAGGCAATCAAGCCTAGAAAACAGAGTTGGCTGAGATGCAGCAATATGATACAAAATTTGTCACTAGTGGGGCAAGATTTGCAGTGGCAAGAAAAGTGGGAACCAGTGTGGAGAGTCAGGAAGGTGACCACAACCATTTTGACATGCTGGAAGGTGGTCTTTAGGGTGAAATTGAAGATGGTGTAGATGAAAACCCTTTTCATGATGTGGGACCCATTAATCATGCAGTAAACGTGGATTGGAAGCTACATTATTACATGGCCTTGATTAGAGCGGTGGTGGAATCAAGGTTGATGTTGCTCATTTTCATGAAAATAAGCATCCAAAAGATGACTTAGATTGGGAAGCTATCTTACAGAATTATTTTGTGTGGAAACCAGTAGCAGAAAAAAAGGTGTTATTCATAAAGCAAAAGCTGAAGGGCACTACGCTTCAAAGGTGGAAGAGATATGAAGAGACACATGCATGACAACGCAAGCAAAAAATCCCCACTTGTAAATCTGACGCATGGGTGTTACACTTGAACAACTCAAGCAAAAAATCACCACTTGTAAATCCGACACATGGGTGTTACACTTGAACCCTTAATGCCACAAATAACTACATAAAAATACCTATAATAATTTAAATGAATTGCAAAATATAGTATCATATATGATAACATTTTCTTCTTTTCATACAAGTAAATAAATCCAAAGAAAAAGAAAACAAAACTGTGTGTGTATGAGAGAGAGAGAGAGAGAGGGGGGGGGGGGGTGGAGGAAACCTTTTTAGACTAGGTATTCAACATAGTTGACATCCCAACAAAAAATAGGCTTTCACGTAATCAAAAAGAATAAATGGAGTAAATATTAAGTCACAATTTCATCCATAAACTCAAAACAAGAATAGCTAGAAGAGCATCTCCCCAAACCAGAACAAAAATCAGAGATGCATTGTCATACTATCATGACTCACTCCTGCATCAATAGTCTATTGGAAAGGTATTAAATATATTACTTGATTAGAGGAATCCAAAAGTTACCTTCAACTAACATTCTTAGGTGAACTTTCAAAAGCTTGTAGAATTATAGGAGGTATCAGACCCAACACCCCCACCCCCCCCCCCCCAAAAAAAAGACTAGAAAGGATGCCAAGAATTAAAAGGAGGGCAGTCTGATATGACTTAATATAATATTGATAGTCTACTAGGGAAGTCTTCAGTAAAGTAGTTGGTCCCAGAAACTCAATAATCACTTTTAGTACTATTGAATGAGAAACATGGTTTTATGCGTACCATCCAGAAAAGATAAAACGCATATTACTTTATTATGACCCAATTTTTGGCTTTTCCTGCAACCCGTAGAAAAACTGTCATGTACCTAGATTACCAGATTGTAATAAAGTAGCGGTTATAAGGGTAAATAGGGTAATGGCAGATGTTAGGCGCTGGCATGTGCTCGGCTGTTATAACAGATTTTTGGCGCCAATACTTTTAGCTGAGAACTCCTTAAAAACAGAGTTCTGGTTCATTGGTGGGCAGCTAATGAAATTCGAATCACTGATTTCTCTGATTTCCCTCTTAAAATCTCTCTCTCTCTCTCTCTCTCTCTCTCTCGTCTCTTCTTCTCCTTCCCTTCATTCTTCACCTAAAACTCCTTCTATCAGATCTACGATCTGACAAAGTGGTATCAAAGCACTTTCCTGACAGTCGATCATTACCATATGATGGCCGACGGAACTCGCATGAAGCAGATGGAACTCCAGCTACAGCAGGTGTTAGCGACGGTGATGGAAGTACAACAACGGATGGGATCCATGGAGGATACCATTGGAACCATTGTAGATAAGAGATTGGAGGTAGTAGCAGATCGATTGCAAGGCGATATGCACAACCAGATTCGGACTGAAATGCGAGAGCAAAGTAACATGGTTCGCGAACAAATGCAGCAATTCATGCTAATGTTTTCGAATCAAGCTCAGGTAAGAATTTCCCCCGATTTTCCTCCTCGGGAACATTCGGATCCAATATTGCCTGGTATTGGAATGGGACAGAGAGTGGTCGAGCCTTCAGAATTGGGAGGCGATCCAATCGGTGCAGGAGAGATAGGAATGGAAAGGAGACCGGAAGCTTCGGCCAATTCCAGACTTCCACATTTTCCAGTTCCGAAACTTGAATTGCCGATTTTTTATGAATCGAAGCCATGGTGGTGGATTAGAAGGTGTGAGAAATTGTTTAACATTCATCGAGTAGCGGTTGATCAACGAGTCACTCTAGCCGCTGCATTTTTGAACGATGTGGGAGATAATTGGTTCCAAGGCTGGTCGAGCGTGCGAGGTGATCATAATTGGGAGGAGTTTGTGAGAGGATTATGCAAAAGATTTGGTGAAAGAAGAACAGTGGATCTAGTAGAAGAATTTAACAAGTTGAAGCAGGGAGGTACAGTGCAAGAATATCAGCTTCGGTTTGAGGAATTAAAGTCGTTAATGCTCAGTCGAAATCCGTACATGACGGAGGAATACTTCGTCTCTAGTTTCATAAGCGGCTTGAATGATGATATTAGATCTATGGTAAAGATGATGCGACCTCGTACCGTGCAAGAGGCTGCAGAGGATGCAGTATTGCAGGAATTAACAGTGGAGGCCTTGTTTAAAAAACAGCGGATTCAAGGTAGAGGAAATGCATATGGAGCGAATTACTCAGGAGGTAGGGCGCCGGGAAAGGAAATGGTGAGATCGAAGGAAAGAGCTAAGTTTCTAGCCAGCTCTCTCGCAAGACAACAAGGTGTTAAGGAATGGGAACACCGGAGACCTACAGGGCTTTGCTATCGATGTGGAGACAGATATACTCCAAGGCATCAGTGTAAGAGACAGCTCATCTTGTTGGAAGGAGATGTAGATGGGGAGGGCGATGGGGACACACTCACTTTAGCAAAAGATTTGGGAGAGGAAGATAACGGGGCGATCTCACTGCATGCTATTAAGGGAATGATAGGCAATAAGATCATTAAGGTGGAAGGAAGAGCTCAAGACAGCACTCTCATGGTGTTGATTGATAATGGAAGTACTCACAGTTTCATTGATGAGGGAATTGCGAGGAAGCTTAAATGCGAACTATCCAACACTCAACCACTTGCGGTAACAGTTGCCAATGGGAGTAAGGTCCTAAGTAGATCAGCTTGCTTAGGATTTTGCTGGATGATGCAGGGGGAAACATTTAAAACGGATTTGAGATTGTTGAAACTTGGAGGGTGCCATATAGTGCTGGGGGTCGATTGGATGAAAGATGTAAGTCCAATCAGTTTTGATTTCAACAAAATGGAGGTAACAATGGAGAAGGATGGCCGGAGGGTGACACTGCAAGGTAATGTGGAGAGTGGAATTTGCAAGATGATCAAGGGTAAGAAGTTACAAAAGCTGTTCAAGTATAAAATAGCCTAAGTAGCCCAATTGTTTTCAATAGAGATCTACTGGGAAGAAGAAGACCGGGAAACGGTGAGTGGGCAGTGCAAGATGTTCCACAGCAGTAAGGAGTAAGGATACATTACCATGGCAAGTACGTGAATTGGAATCTCTAGATTTATTGCTGATTGAATTCCAGGACTTATTTGCAGAACCTAAGAAATTACCTCCCACCTGACCCTTTGACCACTCTATAAACCTCCATCCCAACTCAGCTCCTATCAATATTAGATCCTACCGATATCCACCAAAGCTCAAATCTCAAATTGAGAAAATGGTGAAGGAAATGTTAGCCAATTCTATCATTCGACCTAGCAAAAGCCCTTTTGCCTCTCCCGTCCTTCTAGTTAAAAAGAAGGACGGCACATGGCGCTTTTGCATCGATTATCGGCAGCTCAACAATATCACTATCAAAGACAAATTTCCCATCCCTATTATTGAAGACTTATTAGACGAACTTTGATACACCACAGTTTTCTCCAAATTGGATTTAAGATCTGGTTACCATCAGATTCGGATGGACCCAAACGACATCTACAAAACAGCTTTTCAAACCCACCACGGCCATTATGAATTTACAGTCATGCCATTCAGCCTAACCAACGCCCCAGCCACATTTCAAGCCTTAATGAACCACATCTTTGAGCCCTATCTCAAAAAATTTGTGTTGGTATTCTTTGACGACATTCTTATCTATAGTCCAACATTTTCTAAACACTTACACCATCTTAGGGTTGCATTTCAAGTCCTTCAATTCAATCAGTTATATATCAAAGGATCCAAATGTGCCTTTGCCCAACAACAGATAGAGTACTTGGGGCATATTATTTCAGCTGCTGGGGTTAGTACTGACCCAAAGAAAATAGAGGCAATGACAGCTTGGCCGAAGCCTGCTAGTGTCAAGGCCTTGCGAGGTTTTCTTGGTTTAACAGGCTACTATCGACGTTTTGTACAAAACTATGGAGCCATCAGCAAACCTCTCACCGAATTATTGAAGAAAGATGGTTTCCAGTGGAACGAAAAGGCTGACCGAGCTTTTGAACACCTGAAGAAGGCCATCAATGAGGTGCCTACATTAGGGCTTCCTGATTTTAACAAACCCTTTATTCTGGAGACAGATGCTAGCAACTCAGGAGTGAGAGTAGTTCTCGTTCAAGATGGCAAACCACTAGCGTTCCTAAGCCAAGCTTTATCCCCACGCCACCAAGGCCTTAGTGTTTACGACAAGGAATTACTAACGGTGCTTATGGCAATAGAGAAGTGGAGACATTACTTAGAAGGAGGCCAATTTATTATTAAAACAGATCATGAAAGCCTTAAATTTCTTCTTCAGCAACGGTTGCATACACACCTTCAGAAAAAGGGAATGGCCAAGCTCAAGGGCCTCGATTATGTGATCCAATTCCGAAGGGGGAAGGAGAATGTGGCCGCGGATGCTTTCTCAAGACGTTTTGAAGAAGGATCAGTCGCGACTATCACAGCCATGGTGCCGGACTGGTATCAGGAAGTGGTTGCTAGCTATATAAAGGGCAACTGGATTTAGCAATTAGTGGAACAATTGAGCATAGGAGAAGGGGGCAAGCCCGGATACACAATGACTAACGGATTACTTCAGTATCAAGGTCGACTGGTGATTGGGGATTGGGGATTGCGACGCCCTAAGGAAGAGAATCCTCCAAACATTGCATGAATACTTACAAAAAGGTATGAATACTTACAGCCATTGGCGGACATTCGGGAATTCAAAATACTTACAGAAAGGTGAAACAGGTATTTTATTGGCCTAACTTGAAGAAATATGTCATGGAATTTGTTCTTAATTGTGATATATGCAAACGGTGTAAACATGAAACTATTGTGCGACCCGGGCTTCTACAACCCCTTGGTATACCAGCTCAGGCATGGACAGACATTACCATGGACTTTGTAGAAAGTTTGCCAAAATCGGAAGGTAAGGACTGTATTTTGGTGCTGGTGGATCGCCTCACAAAGTTCAGCCATTTCTTAGGCCTCTCCCATCCATTTTCTGCCCAAGAAGTAGCCAGAGTTTTTGTGGACAGAGTGGTTAATTTACATGGAGTTCCCCAGTCTATTGTTTCTGACAGAGACAAAGTGTTTACTAGTCTTTTTTGGCAAACATTGATGAAGTTTATGGGGGTCCAAGCTTCACATGTCAACCACCTACCATCCTGAAACGGATGGTCAATCGGAATGAGTCAATCAATGCCTTGAAACATATCTAAGATGTTTCTGCTTCCTTCGCCCTAAGGAATGGCACAAATGGCTGGCATTGGCCCAATGGTGGTATAACTCCAACCACCATAGCTCTATTAACATGACGCCTTTTGAAGCCTTGTATGGGTACAAACCTAACCTACTTCCAGCAGTCACTGGCCCCATTACAGTCGCCGCCGTGGATGATTACTTGCACAACCGCCAACACAACTTGCAGATTCTCAAAACCGAGCTGGCTAAAGCTCATAATCGCATGAAACAAGTTACTGATCGGAGGAGAACGGAAAGGGAGTTTGAACTCGGGGATCACGTGTATTTGAAACTCAATTCGGCTTACCTAAAGTCACTGTCCAAACAGCTGATCTCGAAGCTAAGTCCGAAGTTTTATGGGCCCTATCCCATTGTCTCTCGAATTGGGAAAGTTGCCTATAAGCTGCAACTGCCGGTTGGAACACACATCCATCCGGTATTCCATGTTTCCTTACTGAAGAAATCAGTTGGGAATAATGTAACCAGTCCCGAGTCACCAACTATTATAGAGGAGGACGCCCGTACAGTGGCACCAGTAGCCATCTTGGATAAGCGAGTCATTTATCCTCGCGGACTGCCTTTGACCCAAGTGCTGGTGCAGTGGTCATCTCTCCACCCGGATAACAACACCTGGGAGTACTTGCCCGACCTCCTCCGGCAGTTTCCTAGATTAGCAAATCTGTTACCTATTTCTTGAGGACAAGAAATCACTCGAAGGGGGGAATAATGTCATGTACCTAGATTACCAGATTGTAATAAAGTAGCGGTTATAAGGGTAAATAGGGTAATGGCGGATGCTAGGCGCTGGCATGTGCTCGGCTATTGTAATAGATTTTTGGCGCCAATACTTTTAGCTGAGAACTCCTTAAAAAAAGAGTTCTGGTTCATTGGTGGGCAGCTAATGAAATTCGAATCACTGATTTCTCTGATTTCCCTCTTAAAATCTCTCTCTCTCTCACGTTTTCCCTCTCTCTCTCGTCTCTTCTTCTCCTTCCCTTCATTCTTCACCTAAAACTCCTTCTATCAGATCTACAATCTGACAAAAACTTACAATTAAACTTTTCTTGTGAAATGATGAGAATCATGAGCAAAGGATATCTAACATACAACATACCAATCACAAGCCTTAATCTTATTAGGTGAAGTTACCTACTGAATCCTAAACTTGTATCCATGGCAATATCCTTCTTTGTCATCGTATATTATATTTATATCACGTTTAAAGATTTTCCCACAAACATTCCTTGGTTTTCCTCTCCCTTTTTTCCTACAAGCTTCCTCTATTTCATTCACTTATCCTACAAGTGCATCCATTAATCTTTTTCTCATGTGTTGGAATCATCTTAATCAAGTCTTCCACATCTTATTTTCAATAGGCACCACTCTAACCATATTATGCATAATCTTATTACCTTTTTCTTCCTTAAATGGCCACACATTCACCGTAACATCTTCATCTCAATTATGCTCATATTTTGCACCTATTGATACTTAACTGTCCAACAATCTGAGTTTTTACTACGATTTTTTTTTTTTTTTCCTTGTTCTCAAACCAATGACACAATGAACAAGTGCTTTCTTTGCATTTTTTATTTTCTCATTTTTCTTCAAAGAAATCTATGAAAACAAATCAAATCAAGAAATGGCATTAACAAACTTCACTTCCTACAACCAAAAATAATAATAACCTCAATACACAAATTTTAATTGAATGTACATTCTTCTTGGTGTTACTTTAGGTGACTCCAGATAAGAAAGAGAAATTCAATCATGATGTTCTTAGACAATCTTTACATGCAACCATGTAGATTGATAGGTTGTTTGTGTTGCGTCCAGTTAGCACCCTTTAAGTAGACCTTTGCATGTTTATCATCTTATTATTTATTGTTCATTACACCACAAATAAACAAAAACTATATTAAACTAAGAAATAGACTGTCACAGTTCCCTCTCTCTTTAATGTGTAACTAAATGTTCTCATTGTTTTAAAAATTGAATCAGACCAGCTTATCCAACAACTAGTTTGAAGTGACAGGAAAAACCAGCTAACATAAAATTTAACAGGTTGAACCAAAAGTTCCAATGGAGCATCCTCTTTAATGATGTGATCTTTTTCATTTTGATATTTAAGGTATAATCATTTTTTATTTATGTAACTAATTAATTATTTTAAATCCCAGTTCGACCTTGTTCAACCTCCACCTCCCAGTTGGTTAACCAGTCCATAGGTTTTCCTTCTTCACATAAATAAATTTTGAACTTAAAAATGGAACGCCAAATCTCCAATATTACATACATGTTCAGTCAAGGGAATGAGTATCTCGTCCAATGACTCCTCCCTCTGAGCTGCATCTTTAACGTGCGTATATATAATTCTCAGTGACTCTTCCACAGAAACTGCAAAAACGCAAAACCACGTTATTAATTAACTTCAACTACAGACGAAACAAAATTCAAGGCCCCAATGCAAGTTTGGTCATATTTCGGAAAATTCGTTAAAATGGAGCCCCTAAAAGTTTTTTGGTTTCGAACCCATTTCGTTGTTTCAAGGAAAACGAAAAACCCGTAAACGGGATATACAAGGGTTTTGGTATCTCTGCAGATTTTGCCCTAAGTTTTAGGGTTTTTTCTCGTCGCACAAATTTGCAGCATGGGAAACGCACCGATTGATGAGGAGGATGGTTTGGGAGCCGAATCGAGCCGAGAAATGGCGTCCTGGAGCTTCTTGGGGCGAGCAGCAAGAAGAGTGGTCATGACTCGACCCAGTGTCGCCGATACCATCGAGTTCGACTCGGCCGATTTCCAAACCGCCGCTTCTTCTTCCATCGGTGAGGAAAACAGCAAGAAATTCACAGCTTGATTAGAACTAGTTTCAGATCAATCCGAAGTTCATAGAAGAGTGTTTGCGCCGATGAGTGAGAAAATTCAAAGGAAACCGCTTTAAAACTCTAAACCGCTAGAAACTTTGGCACGACGAATGTTAGTTTGGCTATGCGTTTTTTTTTTTTAATTTTTAAGTTAGGTAAGGATTAAGTTGTGGAAATTTTAAATTGATAATGTATTTGAATAAATATATTTTTAAGTTAATAATTAATAATAATGTGTTTGATTTGAAAGAACTAATAAATTATTATAATTTGATAAAAAGATGAAAGTAGACATGATATTAAATAATGTAAAATTTTATTATTAAATATTAATAAATTATACATAATTATTAAAAATATATATTAATATAATATATATCTTTTATTTTTTCTTTCAATATATTATTATTAGATTAATATATATACACAGTGATCAGGAGCAGACAGCCACGAAGGATGGAGGCGTGGGCGACAATTGAGGTTGCAGCCGACGACGATTCAGGCTGGAGGCGATAGGGATGGGTTTGAGGTGGCGATTACCAATGACAGTGAAGTTGGATATAATAGTCGACGACGAGGCGGATGACGAGCAATAGTGGCACTTAGAAATTGGTTGCAGATGGTTGAAGAAGAAAGACATGGATTGAAAATTAATATTTTGGTTAAGAATAAACAAGTCATTTTTATGATCAACTCAGTTTTTATTTTAGTAGTTTTTTTACAAAAATTGAGGAGAGTAACTTCTCAAAAAGCTATTGAAAATGCGTTTAAGCTATACAATTCTTAAGCTGTTTAAATTTATCAAACATGTAGTTGCAAAACGTTTGATAACATATAAATTAAATGAATAACTTATAAGCGATCAAACCATATAGTCAAACTAGCTCGAAGATTGACCACATTAGGCTACAACAACACTATTGGCGATGATTGCCAACAAGGGTTCCAATCGGGGATGTTTTTATATTTTATAATTTTATTTTTAATTTTAGATCATTTAATTTAATCAGAATTTAATTGATTTAAACTAGATTAATTAACTTCTAACTAATGTCATCTATAATGGACGGATTCCTTAGTAAGAAACATAAAAGCACAGGGATCTTTAGAGCCATTTTTAAGACAAAAAAAAAACCACACAAATGACCTAAAAAATCTACTAATTTTTTATAAAGGGATATTCATATAAAAAAAAAAAGACTAAGGGTGCGTTTGATAGAGATGAAAAATAAGAGTGAAATTTTAATTTTATGGAATTTCGATTCTCACCTCAATCCCTAAAAATTTCAATTCCTTGATTTTAAGGAAAATCTTCACTTTTTGAACTAAGATGGAATTCGAATTCCATGAAACTGAAAAACTGTTTGATAAAATTTCTTAAAATTTAGATGGAATTCGAATTCCACCCTTATTTTTCACCCCTATCAAATGCACCATAAGTGCTTGTTTGATTGACCATATTTATTTATTTTTTTTTTGAAAATGGCAATGTTCTATCTAAGTTCTAATTTTTGAGGAGTTTCATTGATAATATTTTATAGGGAATACAAATTCTAGCTTTTGATTATGTGATGAGTTTTTATCACTTTTCCTAGAAAATAATAATGGCTGGGCAAGCGTAGAGATAAAAAATAATATATAATATATAAAAATTAGTATTTCTATGAAAAATAATGATAATTAAACACTGAAAGTTGAAAAAGTATAATAATTTTTACATAGAAAATCAAGTCAACCCAACACTTTCAATTGACATTTTTTTTGAAATTTAATTCTAAATAATTTAATTATTTAAAAAATATTTTCTTTCTATATAAATTTAATATTTGTAATCAATGCACTCTAATATTTTTGTTGGTTTTTCACTTAAGCCCTTCATGGTGCCAAACAACTCATGGGAAGTGGCCCTAGGCCATCCACCATAGGCCCATAGCCCATTGTGTCCCTTTTACCTCTCTAGTTACCACTGTTAAATGAAAATTCAATTTTAATTACCAATATGTTTTTTAATAAAAATATTAATTAGAAGGTGTTTTATGTATTTTTTGTATATACACTTAATTTATAAATTAAATATTATACCTTTAAATTATTTTTTTTATTTAAAATATCATACCAATATGGAAGCTCATATGCATCATAACTCAGGCCCATTTGTATTCGCTCTTATTTTTATTTTTTATGTTCGTTTATAAAATAAACAAAAAAATGTCATTTGGTTAGATATTTTTATTTGAAAAAAATGAAGAAATCTAATAAATTGAAAAAGAAGACATATTCAAATTAGATATTTTTGTTTTTTGTATTCGTAAAAATGGTCTCATTTTAAGTTTTAGTTTTTCAAAATATGTACTATATGGGTCCTCTAATTCTTGAAAAAAAAGTTTTGAATAATCCAAATTTAAGATTGATGCCCAAATTTGACCCAAGCTTACGCTCATAGTTGGCTCACTCAGTCCATTTAAAAGATCAAATTTGAACGTTTACGTCACTTTATCTTAGCCCATACTCTCAATATGTCTATATATAAGTACGGTATCTTGTGATTCATATACGATTTTTATTATGCATTCATTACATCATTAGTGTATTATTCTCGAGTATAAGAAGATAGTTCAAGACAAATTCAAGCTCTATAATTACTTAAACAACCTTAAAATAGTAAAGAACTCGAAAAAAATTCAGGCTCAAGCCAACAAAAATGTTCTCGTTTTAATTTTTTTGGTTTTTCAAAATATGTATGATAATAAGCCTTCCAATTCTTGAATAAAAGTATAGAATAATCCAAATTTAATATTGTGGCCCAAGGTGCAGAGAAGGCATGAAAGGTTAGGCCTTTCTAAAAGCCTAACCCAAGACATCCAAATGAGTACCCAAGGTTAGTTTAGACCCAAGCCCATGCCCAAAGTTGGTTCAGACACTCAATCTGGATAATCAAATGCCTGAATTCTTGTACTTTGATATATATATATATATATATATATTTTTATGTGACAAGTTAATCTGTTCATTATCTTAATTTTATTATTTGATTTATATTTTTTAATTAATTTAATTTTTATATTTTGACATTAACAGAGTTTAACGTGTATTTTGTCATTTTAATTTATTTTTTTTTACATACGAAAAAATATAGATTAAATTGACTCGAAAATATAAGTATAAGGATATAATCGAAACAATAAAAAATATAAGTTGACATACGAAAGAAGATTAATGTATTAAATTGACTAAAAAATTAAGTTTAATAATATAATTAAAATAATAAAAATTTTGAATAATTATAAAATATATATATAAATATAAATATAAATTTAACCAATTAAAGAGAGATTTGTAGGATGCCAATTGAATGTTGACAAGAAAGGTGTCAAAAAGTGAAATGCTGCCCACTGCCATCCTCACAGGACCAAAGATAGAGTGGCAAAAGCGTTGGGAGCATTTCATCCATATGGGTCATGTCATGGAGGTGAACAAAACCCACTAACACTTTAGATTTTCAAATTATGTATTATTGTAAAAAAAATAATAAAAAAATAATAAGTGGACACATAATTGATATCCTTGGAATAAAGTGCACGCTTTATGGGAGAGATAAATAGTTTCATTATAAATAATTTAAAATAATATAATGTCTTAGAATCTAGAATCTAGATTCTGCCTTTACTCAATAAATTATTTGGACAACGAAGAACTCAAAGCCAATAAAAATGGTCTCGTTCTAATTTTTTAGTTTTTCAAAGTATGTATGATGATCGGCCTTCTATTTCTTAAAGAAAATTCTATAACAATTTAAATTTAAAATTGAGACCTAAGTTAGAAAAAGGCTTGAAAAGGTTGGGGTTGCGCGAAAACCTAACTCAAGACAACTCAAACAAGTGCCAAGGTGAGCTTTGATCCAAGGCTATGCCCATAGTTGGCTCATTTAGTCTATTTAAAGGATCAAATTTGATTGTTCATGTAATATTTTGAGAGTCCAAGGTCGAGTGTAAAAAGGGATTATAGAGAAGTTGGTATATATATTAAGAATAGTAAAGAAGAAAACAACATCAACTTGATATATTTTGAGTTGAATGTAGATAGAGAATTTTCGAATTAAGCGTATTTGAGCGATGGTAACTCAATGATGGGTGATCTCTGGAAAGTTCATGTAGGTCTATTAGGATAAGTTGATTCGATTTTTCTTATTGCTCGACGTGGAATATTACAGAGTTCACGTGATCTCATCTTGTCCCATACTAATCTCTCAATGTGGAAATATAAAGACATTATGATCTAGATACAATATTTATTATGTATTCATTATATCGTTACTGTATTATTCCCAAGCATAGGGATTGACTTGAGCGTTAGATGATCTATCATGGTACCAAACCCTCCTTTCTTTTTTTTTTTTTTTTTTGTGGGAAATGGCAGTTCAAGATAACCTTGGGCTCGAGAATTACTTTAACAACTTCCAAATTGAAAATCTAACGTAAAAAGATTGAAAACTTACATTGGGTCACATATGAAAATTGGCAACAAAATATATGTTTGAAAACCTTAATTATATTTGGATAAAATTTAAAAAGACATAATATTTATTTTATAACTAAAGATCTCCTAACGTTTTATATTTTAAAAAGAAATAATATTAATTTTCAGAAAAATTAAAAATATAAAATATAACATTTTTTATTCATAATATGAAATTAAAAATTTAGAAAAATAAGTTTTCAATTATTTACTGAAAAATTAAAGTTGAAAAATAAAAATATTTTTCAAGAGTAAACAAGCCCATTTCCAATTTATTTTTTATTTTATTTTGAAAAAATCCACATATATCATTTCTTATTTCTAAATTTGAAAGGTTTGAGTCAATTACGAAAATACTATTTGGGTATTCAGATGTAATATTTTTTATGATATTTGTGTAAAATATATTATATATTTATATCGATGAGACAAAAAAAATAATATATCAATATATAAATATCACAATTGAGTACCTAAATAACATATTTGTTTGAGCTAAATGGGGCCAATTCTGCATTTTTATCATTGTATTTTCTTTTTTTATGTCGTTACTTAAACTTTTATTTATTTCAATTATACCACTGGACTAGTATTTTTGAGTTAATTTAACTCCTATCCAATAACATCTTTTTTGTATGACAACTTAAACATTTTATTATTTCAATTTCACCATTTGATTTATATTTTTGAGTCAATTTAACTCATATATTTTGATGTTAACAGAATATATTTTAACAGAATATGACGTGTATTTTGTTATCTTACTTTATCTTTTTTTTATACATAAGAAAATATAAGTTAAATTGATTCCAAAAAATAGGCATATAAAGGTATAATCGAAACAACGAAAAGTGCAAGTTATTACACACACACAAAAAAAAGAATCAAAGTATAGATATTAAATTAACTCGAAAATCAAGTTTAGGAGGATAATTAAAATAATAAAAAGTTTAAATTATTATAAAATAAATATAAAAATATATAAAAATTTGGGGAATAAAAGGGAGATTTGTAGGTTACCAATTGAATGTTTACAAGAAGGGTGTCAAAAGTGAAATGCTGCTGCCCACTACCATCCTCACAAGACCAAAGATAGAGCGGCAAAAGCGTTGGGAGCATTTCATTCGTATGGGTCATGTCATGGAGGTGAGCAAAACCCACTAACACTCCAAAAGATTGTTAGATTTTCAAATTATGTATTATTGTAAAAAAAATAATGTGAAATAGAATTACAAAATAATAAATGAACACATAATTTATGTCATTGGATTAAAGTGTGTGATTTACCTTTATGGTAGAGACATAATTGACATCTTAGGGCTTTTCCTCCGCCATCACCACAACTTCCCCCCACCCCCTCCCCATCCCTCCCAAAAAAAATTTAGGTCAAGTCAAATTTTGATAATAGATTCAAATATGAAAATTAAGAGATATTTAAATAATGACGAAATGATGCCAATTTTAAATTTTTTGGTAAGTGAAAGAATATTTAGGAAAAACAAGATAGAAAAAAGTTTGATAGCTAAAATATTTGTTCTTAGTTGTCAAATTTTCTTCCTTGTATATTGTTTAAAAGTTTAGAAGAATTATTTATGTGCCGAAAAATACAATTCACTTTTTTCCTCCCTTCCCCTTCCCTACTCTTCTTTCCATTAACAACTGAATGATCAAACACTCGAACTCGATTATCCCTTATGAGTTGTTAACGTGTCGATGACTACTCTAATGACTAACGATATCAATAAAAAGGATAGAGTTAGAGAAAAAGATAACCTAAACGACCAAAGACCCAAATGGGCAAAGCCAATAAGTGTTTGGTTATTGAATAAGTTGGGTAGAAAGCATGTTTCACACTTTGGCCACCAAGAGATAGAGAGAGATAGATGCAGAGCACCCAGTCGATATGCTGCCATTAGTGTAGACACAGATAAAAATGAGACTGCAACAAACCTACAAAGCACACAAGCAAAGAAATGGAATGATCTGATGGGGACACACCTGTCCCCACTCACAGCACCACCTAATCCCATTGCCCACTTCATTCACTCAATCATTCCTTCCCTCCCATGCCCTAAAACTGCCCACTGATTGGGACCTCCAGGGGTAGCCCTCCATTGCACATGTGCTTTTATTCCTACACATTTTATCTTTCTCTTACTGTATGATAATTGGGCTATCCTTCAATGTGAGAAGGCTATGTGGTATGGCATAGAGATATCTGTTTTAGGTTCGGGTTGCTTTGTTTTGTTTTGTTTTGGGTTTTATATTAATCCAAGTATGAATTGATCAATTGTAGAGTTGAACCAATCAAAAAGCGAAATAGAACCAATCCACCTTAATTAAGCTTGTGATATGTTTTGGGCTCGAAATCTATTCAATAATATCAAAATTGTATGACTTCAATTCTTAGAAACAAATGATTTGGTTGTTTGGGGAAGCAAAAGCAATTGCTGCTTTAGTTTGCTAAGCAACACAAAGCGAAGACAGGGGAATGGCTCAAATCAAGCGGATCTAATAGCATTAGTTTGGTTATCAAATATACCCTACATCTTTAGACACTCTTAATACGACATAGTTAAAGCGAAGCATAGATATTAGGCTAATTAAAATTGATTCAACTTTTTCCCCCTTATAACACTACATGTTTGAGATGTAGATGTAGCGTGGGAACAAACCCATTAGGTTTCTTCTCTATCCTCACCCTTTGAAGTTATTATTGATTAACTAGTCACGTTAACACCAATCATATTTGAATGAGAGAATGAGAGAAAATTTTAATTTTTGAATAATTGTTTCGCAAATCTTATGTAGATTGCTTAGCGGGCAACCAACTATGAATGGTAATCATTAATTCAAGTACGCAAGCACACTTGGATAGCTGATGTTCTAACATTCACGTGTGTTTACATGCAAATTGGTCCAAAGGAATCCTCCATCTCCAATGCCATGCGGAGATCAAGCCCATGCCAAGGCACAAAAGAGGATGACATGAGAGGGACTCACCAACAAGTGCATTGCTACCACAGTTGATGCTTTTGTGTCAAAGACCCAATTCACAATCAATCTTTAGGTTTCCAAATCACAACAGGCATTTCCTAAATGGCTTGCTGGCCAATGTGAATGCCCATCTTAGGGCAAATCAAGTGAATCAGCATGAGCTGGAGACCCATAATTCACACACCTATTGAAGCAAGGTTTCTTAACGTGGCAATCTGAGCTGCTTTTCACAATTAGAACCATTTGGTTTAAGAGTCGCTCAAAACCCACCAAATTTACCCATCAGTTAGTGGAGCCAACCCCAGATTTGGCCCACCAATCTGCACATCTATCAAACTCATTTTGGGACAAAAGCAAGAGGGAAAATGGCTTTTGCATGAGAGTTCCATAAAAAGAAATGTAGTTAAACTGATGCTATATAGTGTTATTTTGTGTACTTGAATCCATCCATCCGTGGGGCTGATGATAACCTTGTGGTATTATTAAGTTAAAAAGATAATGTTTTTATTTTTGAACAAATTTATACTATTACAAATTACATGGAGACTTTGAAATATAAAAAATAACCCAAAATCATATTTTAAATTATCTATAATGTCCACTCATCCAAGTATTAAAAGGTTTTACAGTTGCAGATCCTCTTCATTCTTCACAACTGTGGAAACCCCACATGAAGGAATATGGGGTGGGAGGTGACAGCACAGCACCAAGTGAAGAAGAATATCATTATTTTCATTAACAAAAACGAGCCACTATCATCTTTGAAAAGAAAGATTCACCACTCCGAGGATATAAAAAGTTTCTCCAATGGCATCTGATCTGATCTGATCTAATCCGCTGCAGAGATTGATAGAATCCAAATAAAAGATCAAATAATCCAACAGCCCCAGCTCCAACAACACATGCCTTCACATTCATCCACTCAACATCACTTCCAATGCAAGATAAAAGAGAGCAAGAGTAGACCATGGGGGGGGGGTTGAGAAAATGCCAGAAAATACAGCCTTCACTTTCTCGCCTTTTTCTGGGTAGCCAGTTTCATTATTGACTCCAAATTACAATAGTAATTACTATACTCTCTTTCTCCCAGATACAAATGGGCCAACCAAAAAGAGAGGAGACTGCAATGGGAGAGAGCTTTCTTGACTAGTTCTAAGCAGATGATCAGTTTAATGGGGACATCTAGCTCGTTAAAGAGCAGAGAAAAAAAATGGTACTTCAGAGACCTAAGACCTGAAATATTAAGGAATCTGCTGCTGGGCTTCATTTGTTGAAGAAACCCAATGAACTCCAGCTTTTCCTAACTTCAGCTGTAATAATAAATTGCAAAAAGAACAATAATCCTTCTACTGATTTGAGTGAGCTCCCCTTGCTTGATTTCCTCCTTGTTACTGTCACCTTACTCTACATCCAGCACCAACAAAACCCAAAAATCTCATATTGTTTATGGAAAAAATTTACTGTTGCTTCTCATGATCTCAAGATTGGGAGAAGATGTTTTAAGGCTTTACTGGGCAATGAGCTGATCGAGCTGCATTTGGTCCAGCCACGCACCCAGAACAGATTGATCGATAGGATCAATCTGGGAGTTCAGATTTGAGACCTCGCTGGAGGATCCCGCAGTGCCCCCAACACCAGCTAAGCCAAGCATTGCAGGCCTTTCCTTCATTTCTTGAGGCGATTCTTTGACAAGCGATTGAACCCATGATAAATCGGGCTCCTCCCCATTGTTCCCGAGCTCGAAGGATGATGATCTGCGAAGTTTACCAAACTCATCGGGATTGACAGTCCAGTCAGGTCTCCCACTGGCAGAGCCCCAGTTTGACCATGGATCGCCAGGAGAACCAACAACAGCAGAAGAATTAGAGCCAAGATCACGGGAGCTAATGCTGCGAAAATGTTGCTGCTGCTTCTCCCGTTGAGCAAACATGGCGACCCGAGTACTCATTGGTGAGATAGGCTCCACGCCTCGGGGAGACATCCTTCCTGAAGATGAACCCCCAAAGGGTGCCTGCAAAAGGGGGTGGTCGATATTTTTTGGTGAGTAGTTTGTGTTAATTGGTGATACCATGCTCTTCTGCTGCTGAAACTGGTTGAAAACTGCAGACTTGTGAGTTGGCGAGAAAATTGCTGAAGCCAATGCCTGATCAGAATACCGGGGAGAAGAGCACTCGGCAGAAAAGAGATCCTCAAGGTTTGATGGGGTTAGCGTTTTTGAATGAGCAGATCGGTTCAAAGACAGAGAATTGATACCGGGCTGAGAATGCCGGGATATTTCATTTAGGAGCTGCTGTTGTTGCACATCAAAATCTGGCAACAATTCCAAATCCTCGGCTGCAATATCTCTTGCATTAAGAGATGACCGCAGGCGGCTTGACTGAAGATTGCTTCCTGGCAGATGCAATGCCGGAACATTTGGTTGGGGCCAACCCATGTTTGACATGCCATTGGCAGATGGAGATATGGGTGGAGTGAATGGTGAGGGAGACATTACAGAGACTGAGGACGGTGAGCCAGGTAAGAGGCTCATGGCCGCAGCAAAATCCATTGCACTGGCAGCTGTAGAACCAGATCGAGGAGATGGTACTGCAGAACCTGTAGAGACATACAGGGGCCGGAGTTCCTCTTGTGTGTGGGCAAAGAAGCATACTCTTCTATTGCAACTTGTTCCATCTTTGCAGAGTCGAGTCCTATATTGAGCTGGATGAAGCCAGCACTCAAAAACCCCATGAGCATATTCACACATATCCCCTCGTCGACAAGCCCCCTTCCTGAAATCAGGACAAGGAACGCAGCTGTAGTGATATTTCCTTGGATCCCTTCTTCGAGCGTTCTCACCTGGATGAACGAAAGGGCACTCAGTCCAATCGTGGGAGTATGCACGAGAACAAGGCCTAACCTTGAATGAGAACATTCGGAACTCGTCAGTTGAATAGATGCTGTTCTTGATGTCCGGCAGTGATGGGTCAATAGGGTACTCCTTCTTCTCTGAAGTAGAAGAAATAGAAACATCATTGAACTTTGAACTCTTCGGAGAAGAAGTTGAGTCTGAAGCTGATGACTGGGACCTGTTATCTGGGGACGGAGACAGTGGTGGAGAATTGGAGTTTGAAGTAGCTGTCGAAATCCTTAGGTTCCTCTCACCAACAGAACCACTGGTCTCGAGAAGTTTCTCAAGAGTGAATTTCAAGTCCTGGAACTTTGGGGACACGACAATCACGTCGACCGGACAACGGCTATTTGCATCAACAATATTAGGATCAGCACCTGCATCTAAGAGAAGTTTCACAACTTCAGCTGCATTCACTGAGCCACCTGACGCAGCACAATGAAGAGCGGTGCTCTTATCAAGACCGCAAGGGCGATTGACATCAGCATCTGGAAAAGAAAGAATAAGTTTCACAACCCCGATGCTACCATACGCTGCAGCAACCATTAAAGGAGTTCTTTGTTCAAGAACCATCTGCTTGGACCCCTTCTGCCTGCCATACCATAACCCCACTTCATGAATCCCTGAAAGATCATGCTCAATGAATCGTTTGAAGCCCTCCACATCATCATTAGCAGCCAGTTCAAGCAAACTGGCAAAAGTATCATCAGTTTTAACAGTCAAGTTATTCATGTCTATGTTAGCAAGTCTGCAATTGTAAAGGAAAACGGAGACGAAGGTATCAGAGCCGATCTGGGATTCAACTGCTCTGATCTAAAGCATTTCAATCCCTTCAACGCACAGCACATGCTTTCATTGGCCGCGAATCCAACTGAAAGAAAAACAACAAAATCCATGCATTAACATTAAACAACAAAATACTCACATAGAGCATCATAAAACCATACATATTGTCAAAATTACCGAGTCCAATATGACAGCAATGCCAGAAAATTCAGGAGCCCATAAATCAATAAGGCAAATTCGGATAGGTTCATATCAAAATCCAGTAAGGCAAAAGAAACAATGTACATTACATATGCACTGACATAAATAGCCATCAATACGAAACAAAATGGGTATGTTAATAGTAATGAGCGGAGGCATGGAGGGTATGAATGTCGAATATAGCAAGAAATAATTTAATATATAGATTTGGACAAAGGGCTGTATTCAGGAAGTATCAAAACTAGAAAATGAAACAAGCATATCTAGAACGAATCTCAGCAAAATGGAAAGGTTTTCGTATGCAAAAAGTTTTAAGAGAATCAAATAAAAGATAGGATAAGTATTGGTGTGTCAAATTCTGAATGGCAAGAATGACCCAAGGCATAAAGAAGATGTCACAAAAATAACCAAATGGGCCTGAAAACAGGGCTTCCAAATATTTAGCAGAAAAAGACCCGTTAGGTTGAGGAGGAAGCATTTGAACAGAAATCTAGGACCAAGATATTTTCATGATTTTGCCCTCAATTTGTTAAAACCAACTCAACTGAGAAAAATGCAACTATAATCGCTTGATTAAAGGGCTTCTCCTTCTCAAGATTTCGAAAAGAAAGAGAAACAAAAACAACATAAAGATAACATCCGAATTTTCCCATCGGTTTCAGGGGAACCAAACAAATAGGAGAGAACTACCAAATTTTTGGACTAAATCATGTGGTTCCAACTTCAGCCGGAAGTCAAAAGACTGAGATTCATCATTCAACAATTAAATTTTAAAAAAAATAAAAATAAAAAGAAAGAAATTAATCAAAGAGTAAAGATATCTCCCTAGACGGCAACAAGAAAGATGAAATTACCACACAAAAATTCGCCATTCGCGTCAGATACAGATTAAAGAACCTAAGACGAGAAACAATCAAAATCGCAGTCAAACAAATGATCGGGACAGGAAACGACTGATCTACACTTTCCGAGTCTACACACACAGCAGCAGCTACACAGACACGCATCTATCCAAGTTCAGAGAGAGAAAACAGCACGACCGCAAGCAAGGATGCACAAAAAAGCAATAAAGAATCAGGATCGAAGCACACAGCACACACAGATTGAATCAGATTCAAAAGCAGTCCAGTTTTCCCCCTTCCTGGCTCTAAAAGAACCTTACCAGTTGATTTATCCTCCAGTTCCAGGTAACCAGCACCCAAGCGGAACCCAAAAAGCCTCCATCTTTGACGAGAGAGAGAGAGAGCGAGAGAGAGGTGACTACAGATCTAGAGAGAGAGATTAGGAAGATGATTAGATGAATGAATGAGAATAATAAGAACGAGAAAGCTCTGAGCTTATGACAAGAAGAAAAGAGCTTCTTCTTCTTCCTTTCGCCATTTCCTATGCTCTCTCTCTCTCCTCTCTCCTCTCTCATACAGAATATTCTATTTATTTTTACAATTATATTTTCCTAAAATCGGATATATATATATATATTTATATTTATGAGTTCATTTATGATTTACCTAAATTCTAAAATTTCACTTATATTTCTTTTCAAGCTACTAATTGCATTTAAAATACATTATAGCATGGCTCGTATTATATACGTATAATAAAATAAAATATTTTAAATAAATATTTATTTAAAAAATATATTTTATTAACATAATAATATTCATGAGATTTTTATCATCAAATTAATTGATAAAAAATAATATTACACGACCCTTAATATATGGAAAATAATATATATTTTTTTATATTCTTTCATTTAGTTTTGATATTTATAGATATTTGTATTGATATATAATATAATATTATTTTTTTATTTTTAATTTTTTACTTATTTTTGAAAAATGGTCCATCCGTACGAATATTATATATTATGTATATATATGTATTATTTAAGGAAGGGCCGGAAATTGAACAGAAATTGGGGGGCAGTTTCGTGATTTAGCCGTCCTCTTTCAACAAAGCCAATCGGGTTCAGCCTTTTTCGTGCAATCTAATGCGCCTCCACGTGGCGCTATTTCACTGGGTCGTGCTGGCAACGACCTCGGTTACAATTTAAACCCACCTGTCCAGGTCACCCACATTGTAATCGCAGGGAAATTACTCCAAAATTCACTCCACATGAAAGTTAAATGCGAGGAGGTAACCATCTCCTGCGCCGTCGGTGCGACCCAGCCGCGCGCGCCATCCACTCGCGTCCTCGAGAAGAGATGGGGTCGCCCTTTCGTCAAATGATGACTCGACACGTGGACGGATGCAGTGGGGAGAGGAAGCAGGGTGAAAATCTCGGGGGTGTAGAAACCGGCTGGGGAGGTGAAAAGGCCTGGGGGGAATTACCGGTTAGGTGGGTGGGGAACGGAGAGGTGACCGGTCGGGGCGGTGAGGGCGCGTGAGCGGATTGAAGTGGAATGGAATGTGGAGTTGGCGTCCGCCAATGGGGAGGGGAGTTGGCTAGCGTAAGGGCGGACCTCAGGCAGGAGTCAATTCGGGTTAATTGTGGAGTCAAATCACAGCGGGGGCTATAAAAGCGTGGCGCACCAACGACAGAAATATGCGGCAAAATTATTAAATAAACCAAAAAACCTTTTATAATCTCAAGTCGCTTATCCTTATGCCATTTCTTCAAGTTCTCGTTTGTGGTGAGATTAACTTGATGGTGATATGTACGGTCCGGTTATTACTGTGCGCGTTGGTGGGGTTTGAGTGGTGTAACCATGGTTAACGTTTGGTTGGTTCGATTCGATTTATTCCTATTCATATTGGTCGATATTTGTGTCATATAATTAAGAATGAGCATTCGACCAATTTGATAGGATTAAAGGGTTGTAACTACTAACTAGAGGTGAGATAATCGAACGAACTAAATTATTCCAATCGAATAGATCTAATCTGTGTTAAAAACTAAATTGAATTAATCGAATAGATCTAATCTAGTTGTTCTTATTGTCTAAAATACCTTTAGTATAATAACCTTGTTAAAGTTAACAAATTTCTAAACAAATATCTAAAATTATCTTTCATCAAAATTGCTAATATTTCACTTTAAAATATCTAATGTGTTCTTATTTTAATTTTAACGATCATAATTATTAAAATTAATATAAAAACAAATACATACGCATATAATTTTTATGAGGTTGACTATTTTCGATTCAGACAATACTTATTTTTTATAGGCTGAGCTATGAAATGTTTTCAATATCCCCATAGACGAAAACGTTTAAACTATTTCATGCTTTGAAGCACAAAAAAATAAGCGTGGTCAAAACTAAAACTTTTGCGCGTGTATGAACATGATCATTTTTATAAGTGACATGTCGTGTAAATGACCAGTTGATAATATTTAAATATATTAACTAATTTATTATACTCTCTCAATAATTAAAAATTACAACGTTTAATCTCTAATATATAAAATATAAAGATTCTATATTTTCAATAATTAAGAATTTACTAAACACAAAATTTTAGACTCGAAAACAAATTTCACAAAATTTTGTAAAAGTCATTTACTTTCAATGAGATGTTGTCGTCACGTCAAAAGAAAATTGTTACATTAATCATTTCATCTTTATCTTTTAAGAAAAATTGTTACATTAGTCGTCTCACCTTTTTCTTCACGAAGAAAAAAATAAAAGTGCCATGACATTAGTGAAAAATAAAAGTGCCATCACATTAGTGATTGAAACGGGCATCAATTCTATAAAACTGTCAAAATATTATATTGTTTTTAATATTAGGTCTCATCACAACATTGTAGTTGTAACAACTAATATAAAAGTATATTTTTAATTATTTTATGGAGTCAACCTGTCCCCGTCTTATATTGAAACCAATCAATACCATTATTTAAATGGAAGTATTAGTGAGTTTCTTAGGTTAGTGCCCCTAATTATTTAATATATTTGGTCAAGTTTTAAGAGTTTAGTAAGGTGAAATTTACATTTTTGTTTTTTTATGATCATTACATTTTGTATTATTTTGATTGCATATTTAAACTTAATTTTTGAATTAATTTAATCTTTATATTTTAATTATTTGTTTGTATGATAATTAAATTTTTTTATTATTTTAATTATATTATTGGACCTGTATTTTCTAATTAATTCAAATATTATATTTTTATATGTAAAAAAATAAAATAAGGTAATAAAACATATGTCGCACTTTGTTCACGTCAAATTATAAGAATTAAATTAATTAAATAATAAAAAATTTGGAGATATAATTAAATAATAAAAAATTTAAATTATTATACGACTAAAAAGTCAAAGTATAAGAAATTAAATTGATTTAAAAAATGAAAGTTTTGCATTATTGGTGTATAAGAAAAAAAAAATGAAGTAATAAAAAATTATAAAGTGCAGGCAAAACTTAGATTGCACAGAAATAGAAAGAATAAATAGATACAATATGAATTAGAAATGAAGAAATAATATTTTACAAAAATGTAGAAAATGAAAATGTAGGAAAAACGTGTAAATAAAAATATATATGTATATAATTTTTTATAAATATAATTTTTAATAAAAAAAATATAAAAATAATTATTCAATTAAATATAAATATAAATCATATCATTCATTCAAACAAAAATAAATATAAGTTGTCCCCACGGGTATAGTGCAGCGGCAAAGTAGGAGGAGGTTAACGTGAAGGTTAGGAGCTCGAATCTTAGTGGTGTCTTGAAAATTTTGAGTACTGTTGGGGGGGACAATGTGAAAAGGTTTAAACAGTTGATATCACGGTGGTGCAAACATATTGAGAGTCAGCTCTAAGTGTGTATAGGTTGTATCTGCATCCGAATTTATCTGGAGGTGCATTAGGAGGAAGATCACTAACCCTAAAAGATTAATCGAACGAAACTTGGATATCCTAAAATAATAAAAAAAATTATAAGTTATTTCTCTCTCTAACGTGATCATCAACGTAGCGGCAGAAATTTATAATATTTTGTTAATATTAAAAAATAATTTTTAAATTTTAAAAATGACTCAAAAGTATTTTCTTTATCGTTTTAAAATGTAAAACGTTTAAAAAATGTTAAAAATTATATCTCCGTAAATTATATATCTAAAAAAAAATTAATTAGATAGTGAAATTGATTAAATGAAGCCTTGTCGGCCGCCGCAGTTGACTAATGGATGTCGAAAGAAAGCACAAGAACAGGAATTATTGGCATTTATCTGAAAACACTTCTTACACAGCAACTATGGGGCCGAGCCGCATCCTGTGGTTTGATTAAAATGCCCTATGTGTGATTCTTCGTGGGCCAGACAACCCTAAACCCTGTTTGGTAGTCAAGAAAATGGTTCTTGGAAAATGTTATTTCTAGGAAAAATAGATGATATATATTGTCTTCAGATAAAATATATTATTTGTGTCTATCAAAAAGTCAAGATCCTGATTTTTACCCGGTCTTATTGGCTTTATTTGTGTGCCCATATGGATAAAGTCGAGAGATTATAGAAAGAGTGTGACGATCTAGGTCAAAAATCGTGTACGGGGACTTCTCAATTCTCTACGATAAAAAAAATTATCATCATATATAATAGTATAGATTGTTTTTAACATTTAAATTAATGGTAGATGTATTGTATTTTAAACTATGTAATCAATCTATAAAATTATTTAAATATTAAAAATAAGATGCAATAATGTACTTTAATTTAAAAAAGTACATTTATTGCCACAACCATTAACATTATCCAAAAAATAAATATAATATTAGAGATGCTATTTGTTTAGACACTCAAGTGACAATTTAGCGTGACATTCACCTACAATGATGCATTATATTGTTTGTTTGATCAATACAAATGTATAATTCGTTAATATAAAAGTGTCACGTTAAATATCATTTTTGATTGTCCAAGTAATATTTCCGATATATTATCATTTGGGTTTAATGTTAAAGTTGTGCCCCTTAGGGGGCAATAAGTGCATCTTTTTTTAACATCTAATAATTATCAACCAATTAGATTATTTAAATATTGAAAATAAAATAGAGTAAATACACATTATCTAAAAATAAATTGCATTGTCCTCGTCTTTTATGAGATAGGATAAGATTTTAATTTAATCTAATATTTTATCACTACAATAAAAATAATTTGTTGAGGCATATTTTTTAGGGCATTTTTTAGAAAGTGTCATCTAAAATACTATTTTAAGGCACAATCTAAAAAAATGCTCCAATACAAGAACTTTAATGAGGCACAATAATTAAGTACCCTATAAAATACCATTTTAAGGCACAATTTAAAGAAGTGCCCCAATAAAACAATTTTAATGAGCCATGACAATGAAATGCCCTAATAGACAAATATAAGTGTTTTAATAGATAAATTTAATAGGGCATAATTTTTTAAATGTCCCATTAAAATAATTCTAACAAGACACTTTGATGAAGTGCTCTAATAGACAAATCTTAAGTGCCCCAATAGAATAATTCTAATAAAACTTAGATATACTATAAAATAAACATAGGCACATATATTAATAAGATGATATGTAGATTAGGTGGTCACGCGTGTGCAAGAAGAAGGAAAGATTCAGGGTTCGAGCTGAGGGAGAAATAAGTTAGAGTTAAGAGAAGACCTTGTGGGGATATAAAAAATAAATTTATAGTGATTTTTGAGACATTTTTAAGTGCCACAACAAACTTAAATTTATAGTTATTTTTAAGGCAATTTGTAAGTGTCTTAATACGTTTTTGGGGCACACACAGGTATTATTATTAGTGTCATAATAGTTAAAATGCCCCAATAAACTATCTATTAAGGCATTTTTAAATGTTTTTTAATCTAAAATTTGTTGTAGTGAATGCATTTTGGTTCAACAATTTAAATCTATTAATTAATTATGCAACAAAAGATTAACATCTTTAGTTTTAAAATAAGTCTATTTTTTGTTGTTATAGATGTAATTTATCCATAGATGATAGCTATTTTAATTTTGAGATTTCGAGTTTAAATTCAGCAAGCGTTACTCACCCATTAGCCGTTAAAAAAAATATCTTGCAATTAGCACATATTAAAAATTTAAAATTATTACAAAAAATAATTTTTATGTAATTTTAGAATTCGTTAATTTAGATAAAAAAAAAAAGAATATGTGCAGACCCTTATAATATACTTACTTATAAATTCACATTTGATACCTTTTTAAGAGAAGAATAAATCACGATATGAGTATGTATCTCATCAATTAAAGTGTGTTATGTATTTTATTTGTTAAAGTGCGAGAAGACAAGACCTATCAATTATCTTTACTACCTAGAGAAATGGTTAGCACCCAAATCCCAATTAAGAAATTTTGCTGAGAATGTCGCTCAATCGTTGCCAACTCAACATATATAATAGGTAAGGTCTCAGTAGGCAAATGCATATTATTTTAGAGATTTATCAGTGTAAGCATCAAATTAATCATCGAAGATTATATGCGATTTGAAATTATGTACTATAAACTAAAAACACAAAATATTACATGATTAACACTATGTTATGATGATATGATCTTATTATTATATAATTATAATAGGGCTGCTACAACATATATATATATATATTAAGGATAATTTTATCTTTTGAACTAGTTGAATTTGTCATCTTATTTTTTTCAAATTATATTTTAATTAACAAACACTATCTAACACGATCAGAAATAGATATACGAATATTCTTACCAAACTTACAAGACATGCTCTAATGAATCTAGAGATGACAATCATAACCATCTTTTTTAGAAAAGACTAGTAAAAATGATCAAGTCGACAATGAACATGAAGATGCGATGTAGCTATAGTAGAGGAAGAAAAATAAAGATGATAAAGACCCTCAAACTCATTTCTAGCCCCAATCATCCACATAGTACCTCGATCTTGCATGGTAACAAAATTAGAATCGAAAGTAGAACGATAATAATGGGATAGAATAAGGTCAGTAATAGAAATGGGATTATAAGGACAACTAAGAATATGTAACAAAGAATTAAAAGAAAGATGGAAGTGGACTTGCTTTACCTATTCCTGTGGGAGATTAGGGGAGAAATGTGACAATGCTGTCCCATACCAGGGGACAAAATATTCAATTGAATGTGAGCCTATCTCGGATTTTAGTCCATTTATCGACCTACATAATAGCCCACAGATCATGTATATTGAATAAAGAAAGCTGCTGTAGACTTTTACCATTATGTTCTAGAATTACTGTTAAAGGATGAATTGTCTTTGATTGGGATACTTTGGGTCATGGGAGAAATTATGAAAATCCCCTAATTTAGCCTAATTTACCCTATTCATTGGATCTATGTCTGATCGAGATAGTTCATAAGTTGTGATGCAACTATTTATGTGGCACGATTATGACCATTCTTTGACTTATAATACACTTATATATAAAGACACGAATTTTAAATAATAGATACGTTAATTTTCAAGAGTCAATCTATTTTTGTAAGTCAAGTCAATTTTGAATGCTCTCGAGATCCATGATCGTTACCAAACACACTTGGTTAAAGATGGATTTGGTGGCGATTGAATTCAGACCGTCAATCTTGAATTTTGACTCGTCTATAAATAGATTTCTTTACACATAACAATTATGGTAGGATTTCTTATAATTTACTTTTTTATTTTGTCTGGACACCCTATTTAGATATAATTTTTAATTGATATAGTTAAAAAATATCTCTAAAGGTCCCAAAACTTTTTTTTTTTTTTACTTAAACACCTCGACTAGATAACTTTAAATTGACTAAGGGACTTGAAAAAAATATTAAATTATATAAATTTATAGAAATATTTTTAAACTATAAATTTTTTTATATAAATAATTTAAACCACAACCAAATTGAGTAAAATTTACCTTTTTGGGATAATTTTTTTTTTACTTTCATCTACACAAAAGTACTTTTTGGCTGATTTGTTGTGCAGTCAAAGAGACTATTAGTCTCGTGAATGAAAAATGCCCAATTGATCCATTGGACAATGGCAGATGTCTTTCAAAGATTTTTACTTAGAATAGGAAAGGAAAGACAAAGAAATGGGTTGATTCGAATTTCATGTCGTCTTGCATCATTATTAGTTTGAATTAAGAGGTAATATGTTGCTCGTCGCAAGCTAACTTGGAGATGAGTGTGTACGTTTCACTCCTATGGAGCCCCGCACCCCTTTTCTCAATTAGCCTATGTCAGTCAAATATTATGTTTGTTCGGATAATATAACATACATTTTTGTAATACCCTATATAATATAAAAAGTGTGACATATAATTTAAAACATGTATTATATAGTTATTATTCAAAAACCATTCACATTTGTGACATACCCACTATATTATATAATATACTCTTTGTGTTGTCTGTCATATTTATTATATTACACAAATATTAGTACCCTTTTAAGTACCATAAAATTTCTAATAAAAACTTATTCACTTATTATTATATTATTCAAAGTGATTCGTTTGGCACTACAAAAGATTTCCGGACAGTGGTTTTATCCTTTTGTACTTAAAAATTCAAAAAATGTCCATTTAAGTAATATAATGATTATTATAGTGTTATGGGTGCCCTTAATTGATAATTGTACCATATATTAAAGTGTTAATGGGTGCCTAAGAAATATTAACATGATCCCCTGAAATTATACTAAGAAACGAGGTCTCGTCGAGTTTAGATGTTTGATTATTTGGTGATCTTCTCTAATATTGTAAAGACAATATTGTAAAAGTTAGTCATGAAGGATAGTCTTAATTTTTTAAAAAATAGTTCATGAAAAATAAAAATTTATTCAAATACAAAAATTTTTTGATGGAAAAGTTAAGGGTTGTTCACTTATAGAAAATTGGAGTAATTTTTCAAAAAAAAAAAATTAGACGAATAGAAAATTAGAAACTATATTTAAATCGATTTTATTTCTAGATTATAAAATTTTCTATTTTCTAAATTTGTATTAAGAATTAGAAAACATCTTTTCGATATTTCTTTTGTTAACATTTGTAATGTTTTCCAAAATTTGTTCCTTATAATGTTTCGAGATCAAATTTGACAGTAAACTTCTCCACAAAACCGCACACCTTTCTTTGTTTCTTATTTTTCTGTTGGAAAACTACTTGTAGTCTTCTTCATGTCCATTGTTGTTAAGTTAAGCGTTATCTTTTTCTTTATCGTTCACTAATATTGTGTGTCATCGACCATTGTTGTTAAACTAAGCGTTGTCTTTTTCTTTATCGTCCACCAATATTATGTGTTGTCGACTATTACCATCACGTCCTCTTCCTTCATCAACCTATTCTTTTTAGATTCGTGGGTCTTTTGTTGCCATTGTTTTAAATCCTTTGTTGTGAGTCCTTGATCGTCACTAGTTGCCGCAAACCCTTCAATTTTCTCTACCAACTTTTCTTTTTCTGTCGTTGTCATAGATCCTTAGGGAAATAAAAAAACATAGAACCTCCTTCACAAATAAACATTCCCTTAGATTTTTTTTTAAGCAAAATAGAAATTTGAGAAATTTTCAGTTTATGATAATAATAAATAACAAAATTAATATATAATTAAAATTTTCTCCAAAAACAGCCCATAATTTTGAAGAAAAACCCTTATAGGGTTTCTTCTAACAATGTAAAAAATATAATTTTTATATTTCTCATTATACAATCATCCTCATCGTTAGCATTTATCCCATTAAGTAAAATGGGATACATAGATTCTAACTTTCTAATTATCTTTTATTTATTATTATATATATTTTTTGTAAAATTATGATATTTTATATTTCGAAGAATGACAATCGGTCGCCTATTTATCAATTTAGTAAATGTTTAAAATATGTCTTATATCTATATGCTTTAAATATAAAATTCTTAAATTTATTATAATTTGAAATGAGTAATTATGCCATATTTTAGTAAATGTTTAAATAAATTATATCTCTATTACTCAAAATATTATTCGTTCATAATTATTTTAATTTTAAATGAGTAAATAAGATTTATTTATTTATTAACTTATTATCCCTAACTACGAGTACTCATAGGGTGGATAATCAGAGCTCTATGATATGTGCCTAATAGGGGTTGTTTCGTGCCTCAAAATCATCAATTTTGTATTGTTTTCTATTTTTTGTTGGTATTTATTTTTTATTTTACTATTTTGCCCTTACTAGTTTTTGTCTTTTATTTAAAGACTCTGTCTTCGGCCCCATAGAGGGTTAATCATTAATGAAGTTTTAGAAACTCTCATCCTCACAAGTGTTTTGATTTTGTATTGCTTTTTTGAGTTTAACCATTGAACTACACTTATTGTTGAGGTGATTTTAAATGCATACTGGACCATATTGACTCATTGGGCCATGCCTTGGCAGCAGGCTCACCACTTGACACCAAGCTAGATCTTGGCCCAAGTGGTCGGATAATATTTCTATTTAAGTCGAGATTCTTGTACCAATAACAAATTCCATCAACCTCCAATAATTCGCACACAGATCCTCATTAGCTTGTAATCCTCATGAGATCCAAGATCCTCGAGAATGATCCCTAGTATTGCCATGCATCTCAACCCTCTATTATCTCACAACTGTCGGTGATACGCAAGGTACCTTCATTTCTATATAAACCAAGCTGATTACAGGCCAATGTATGTTCTTTCCAAGCTTTATTCACACTCTGACATTTTTGAATCCATATTGACTTGAACGTCAGAGTGCTTGCAAGTGCCGGCCACCCCTCATCGCGCAGGTTGTTGGATCACGACACTCCGTCGCCATTGCTACCAATCCGATCAACCTCGTTGGGTTGAAAGTAATATATACAAAACTTGAATCAACTCAACCAATTAATGTGCATCCTTAATGTCTAAAATTGTGTGCTTTTTTATTTTCATCAACCTCATTATTAAGGGTGTTCGTTCGATTTGAATCGGAATTAGGATTCTTAATATTCTCGAACCAAACCCGTTTAATTCGATGTATTTTTTTCTCTTGTTTCTAAACATAATTTTTTTAAAAAATATGTGCATATATTTATATATATCATCCAAACAAAATATTTTATATTACAATTTTAATGATATAGTTTTAAATAATATATATTATAGTTTTTAATGATGTATTATTGCAGCTAATTTTCGATCTTAGACCCATCTTAAACTAAATAGGACTAAATTGAAAATTGACTAAAACTTATAGTTTGAAACTAGGCCGTCCAAATCGATTCGAACTCATTTTTCAATCCGAATCAAAATTCAAATACCCATATTCTTTTAGATGATAAAGAGAACAAAAATAGACATCATTTCCTAATAAGAAGCCAAAATCAGAGTGACAAGAGGACATATGCATGCCCAATAAAATACTAGCATATTGATAACTTTATTTTCCATCACATTCAAGTAAGTTGTGATTTGTACTTTGTGGTCCAAACAAATTAAAAACACACACACACACACACAAAAAAATCAGATTCCAAAGGGTTTTTATTCTTTCCCCAAACCTCATCTCTTTTAACGATTCTTTAGAATCAAACCTATTGCATGCTTATTCTAATGCCAAAGTTATTATCTATGTATCGAAGATCTCTTTAACAACTCTTTAGAAGCAAACCTATCGCAATGCTTATTCTAATACTATAATTGTTATATATGCATGCATCGAGGGTAAATAATATCGTTAGTCTTTAAGTTTTATAATTCATAATAAATTAATTTTTATAGTTTAATTTATTTTATAACAAGTATTAAGCTTTTAATCTTGTTATACTTTAGTTTCGATTAAAAAATGTATCAAAAAATTATGATATGATAGTAATAAAAAAATAAAAGAATAGAAATGATGACTGCCGATGATTGTTATTAGTTACCAGTGCTATGGACCAGGCGAATGAAGAATTCATCACTGGGTTCTTTTTTTTTTTAAGTCGTTTTCCCTTCAATTTCTCAAAAAAATCTTTTCAAAATCAGAAAGATTATTTTCTTCACCTACCAAAGTCTTACTACAAATTTCATATATATGTGAAAATATATATATGTATATATTTGTATAAAAAATTCAAAATATTGAGCAACAATGGTCGACAACTCATGCTTATTCATTTTTTTTTTAATTTTTCTTTACTTTATACATTTATAAAATGATAATTCTTTATCAGAACTCGACAAAATTTTAAAGATGAGCTAATGGTTACTATATATAAGACAAACTGAAGTACAAGAACTATTTTTTTACATAACATAAAATTGCTAAACCAACTATAATATACACATATATTGTCAAATAACGTCAATAATTGTAGATTAATTGATATATGTTATCATATATAGATCGAATAAAAAAAAAATGCTAAAAATGGATCATAATCGTCATATTACTTTTTATTTGTTATAAAAACCTAAAAAACCCTTTTTTTTTCTTTACTTTATTTTCAAGGGTTAGGGAAAGCATAGACAAGTGGTCTAGGGGAGCATAAGTTCCCTTTTGATGTATACATGCACTTGCATGAATTGCAAATTACTTCAAATTGATGCTTAGAGTATTGATTTCAAGATTTCTTAACCTTTCAAAACCATCATAATAGATATGATAGCAAATTCTCATTTATTAGTTTCAGAGGTTACATCATAATTTATCATCTCCTTCATAATTTGTCTGTTACATGAATTTTAATCTTTTACGAAATTATCATATCTTATATTACAGTTAAAAGTTTTTTTCTCAAATTTCTTATCGCCTCAATCACCGTACCGTAAGATAAAATGAACATTAACATCAGGTACCTTTTTCTAAAAAAAAAAAAATCGAGCCGATCAATTTTTTTAGACTTGGACCCTTGACATATGAACTCTTTAAACTTTAAAATTTGTTCAATCAATTTGTATCGTTTTCAAAATTAGCCGCAAAATCTTCTTATAGGACCAAAATTTAGAGGGCATGAGGATTAATTTTAGAAAGTTTAACTGCTTATTAAATAAAATTTTGAAAAAATATCTAAATTAAGTTATCAAAATTAAAAAAAAAAGTAAAATCAATTTAACTTAAAGATTAATAAAGATATGGTCATGTGGACTCTTATCCAATACTATCCCCCTCCTCCCTCCCATTTGAGGGTGACCACATGGTCCTCCTTTTGATTGGCTCCCCAAGGGGGTACCAAAATGGGACCAACCATCTCATCATGGGACACATGGCAAACCCTCACTGTTGGGTGGCTTCAATCACAAGATTGGCTTTATGTTCTTTGGTATATTGTTCTAGCCATGAAGGAGTGAAATTATGGCATAAATTGACCCAATGGGTGCATGAAGAAAGATCTGCATTTTGCTTTTGACCATTGCCCCCATCTTGGATTATGGGACCCTTTCAATCCTCACAAGGTTATAATTCAACCATATGCCATCCCCCCTTCAACCATACAATATCCCCCCCCCCACACACACATATATATATATATATAAATGTGTGTGTATAAAATTTGCTTTTATTTCTTAGTTATTATTTTATCAAGAAAAAAAAAATATTTATGTCAATTTTAAATATTTACATGTGACAAAATATAGTACTAGTCTTGTAAAATATATGATTATTTGTAAATTTAAAACTTACACTGAGATAAAAAAGAGATACGGATTCTAATGACTAAATGATTTTTGTTAGCATTTTTGTATATATGTGTGTATATATACATATATATATATAGAAATGTTCTCTTATTTGTGTCGGGTTTGTCCCACGCGGACATATAAAGAAATGTGTGAGGGGGAAGGGGGCTGGGGCCCATGTTCTCCCTCTAATTTTGCTCGCATAAGGCAAACGTTATGTTACTCGACATAAACAAGATAATAATTCCGTACATATATATAAAGGTGTTTGTTTAGTTTGATCGAAGTGGTTCAACCTTGTACTCTCAAAAATTTCAAACCAAATATCAGATTAGTTAAGGGTCAAAATCAGATTGGATGGGATCCATTTGATCTTAACCAATCCAAACTCTTTTTTTTTTGTCATCCTTGATTTTAAGATAAATTTTTAAATATATATTTTTATATATCATCCAAATAAAAATTTTCATAAAATAAAAAATATAAACAAGAATCAACATAATGTAACATTTTAAATTTAATTTTTAACTCCAAAAAACAAATTACACGATAACCAAATTCAACATTCTATTTAACATTGCACTTCCCAAAATAAAACAATAACAAAATATAACATTTAACTTTAACTTCTATAAAACAAAGTTATAACTAAACTTAGCATGTTAGGGTTTTATTTCGATTGGGGTTTGGGGGCATCGAAATGGGATGAGAGAAGAAGGAAAAAATGTATATATCTTTCTTATTTATATTTAATATTATTGATCATTAAGAGTTATAATTAAAAATGTATTATTATTAGTAATCCTGAACTAATTTTTGGTTCTGGATCGATATATCGAACCATATTAGATCAAAAACAATTAATCCCAATACTAAGACCGAAGATTGAACCAATCAACTCATATGTATATATCTTTAAAATTTTCAACATGAGTTCGTCATATATTATGATTTTTCATATTCACTGAGAGTTTATTACATTTTTGATTTGTCTCAAAAGATTATTAACTTACATATTATACGATGATGGGCACTATAGAAAAGTCTAGAATAATCCAAATTTGAGATTGTGTCTCAAGTCATGGAGGATTTAAAAGTTTGGGCCTATTAAGAGCCCGGCATCAAACTAGCACCAAGGTAAGTCAAAGCCCAAGGTTATGCCCATAACTGATTCACCTGGTCCATTAAGAGGATAACATTCGACCATCCACCTATATATAAAAGCATAGAATCCAAGAGTTTTGAGTATGACATTTACTACATCACCACTACATTTTTCTCGAGCATAATTACTAATTTTATTGTTAGATGATCTATTGAGAAACTAGATCCCACCTTTCTTCCTTGCAAAAAGAATCGATTTAAGACATGCTCAAGTATGATGATTACTTAGATAGTCTCACAGTTCAAAGAACTCAAAAAAAGCATGATTGTATCGCGAATCAAGTGATGATCGGCCCTCTAACTCTCATCATTACAGTATTAATGTTTTTACTATGTTTCTTAATTGTTGATGACAAAATTGAAAATATGCACTCGTTTTGGAAAAAAAGTTTGTTATTGATTAAATGCGATTCTATACATTCACTCAATTTGTAATCAAAAGTAATATTTACTATAACAATATGTATATTTTGATTGTATTGTTATATATATATACATATAAATTTAATAGGATCGGACCGGATTAGAATAAATCGGTTCGGTTTGGTTCGAATCTGCCGTTATAGGTTCAGTCTTCAATCCAAAAATTTTACTAATTTTAATTTCCATTTGGTCCAACCCCAACCGATTGATCCCTGAAATTGTGTATGTTTTATACTTCATTTAAGAGAAACTGAGATGGGCCGGATAAGATTGGGCTTTTTCACCAGAGTAGCTTACAATTCAGCAGGCTCAACTTTGGGCCTGGGGCCCCGGCCCAATGTTTAATCAAATTAATTGTAATAATTGGAATTAATTAGAATAACTAATTAAACTGGCTCAAATTAATTGCAATAATTGGGATTAGTAAGAATCTAATACATTTTAAACAACAAACAAATCATGTTTGTGATAACAGTAATTTTGTAAATAATTCAAAACTAAATCATTTTTTTTTTTTTGAATTGAGACATAGAAATAGTCCGGTCTCGTTGAAGATATGAGAGGTATTTTTTAGCTAAACTTTTGGGAGCCACATCGATCACATGTGTGATGGGTCTATATGACTTTCTGCACGATATATGATTGATGCATCATTCTATCCATCACGATATATGATAAGATAATGTTGACACATATAATCTTTATAGTTGTTGCGGGGTTTCGTCAGGTAAAATTTTGCGTGATTCATGTGAATGGGGCAATTAGTATGGGTTTATGATATTAGTTAGGCCAAAGGTCTAGATATTCTATATTATAAGAAAAATAAAAATGATATATATATATATTCTCTAATTAAAAAAAAATTGAATTGAGTTATTAATTGTCATTTACTGCCTATACAAACTCAACGCTAACTGCTCTCCACCTACTGCCCATGACCACTTTGTACCAAACCCTAAAAGGTCCATACAAGTATTATCTTTTTTAATTTTATTTTTGGAGAAATATAATTTAATATTTAGACAACTAACCACATTAGGTACTGATTTAATTTTATGTTTGGTGAGATATAATTTTAATTTTGTATTTAAATAAAGATAAAATTTATTTAAATATATATTAAAAGAAGCCCTAATTATTCATTTAAAATTAAAATGCATTTGAAAAATTCATATTTGTAGCACAAATGGTTCGGCCCATGCATTTTAGAGCTTGGATAAAGTTAGATTGTGGGTTCGATTCTAACTTCGTGCGGAATTGTGCAATCACCTATATCTATTTTAGAGTCGACTTTCTTTTTTCGAGTTATGACGAATATGTCCACATACCTAAATTAGGTCAAAACAGACTCTAGATTTTAGAGAGTGAGATGGTTCATGCCAAAGACTATTTATGATAAGAGATTTTTTATATTTCTTATGTTACAAAAAAAAAATATAAATATAAAACATATTTTGAATATTTATTAAATGAATATGTAAATGAATAGATGGACGAACCGTTGCCATTCCGAACCACAATTAACATGAATGCATGAATAACACGGAGTTGATTTGGGTCTACATCATAAGAAGTATCAGTTTCTATGACCATCCATTTAACTTGATACATGTGAACAAGACAATTTATATAATTTCATAGGTAAATAAAATAAAATAAAATGACTAAAATATCCTTTTTAAAAAACACTTTTGACACTTGAAAGGGAAGCAATTGGGTCAAACTTGCACTGTATATAGGGAGAGAGGGGAGGGGGTGCTGCATGTGAACTGTTGGACTTAGAAGACATTGAGATGCATGCAGTGATGTTACATTCCCCTACATTAATTATATATTTGTTTTAATATAATGTATAATATAAAAGTGTCACATCAAATATAACTTTAATGATTTAAGTAATATGTTGGATTAGTTAATTTATTTATCAAAAGCCAAAAGCCAAAGCCATTTGTGTGAGAAGGGGCCCAATGAGATCATCAGAACAAAGAATCCTATATAGAAAAACAAAGGGGGCAAAAGATGCTGCTTTATTGAACTGCACGAGCATGCTCGCCTTTTCTACTGGCCACCCACCACAATCACGTGTCACACATCCCCATTCATTCATTCTCCTTTAAGAAAATGTTTTCGCCAAATTTTTAATTTAATCCGTGTGCCTTTATTTTTTTTTTATTCACTTCAAATGTCTGAATTTTATTTGACTAATTTTTAGAAATGGATAATCTTCTCTAGTGTCGTACATGAAATTTTTGTGGATGATCTTCTCCAACGTCGTAAATGAGATTTTTGGCCCCTAAGTGAAATGTAAAAATGGGCCCTAGAGGTAAGAGGGTGAGTCATCGGCCATGAGGGCGAGGTGAGTCGGTGAAGGCAAGCCATCGAGCAACAAGGAGGGAGAAAGTGAAGGCAAGGGCGAAGAGCGATGGAGTAGTGAGAGGAGAAAGAGGCAGCGAGTGATGGAGCAGAGAGAGGTGAAAGCGAGGGTGAGGGTGACAGAGGAAATGATGGAGCGAGAGAGGTAGGACAGCAAACGAAATATTGAAAGCGAGAGAAGGAGAAGGGCAAGGGTGTAGCTTTGCAGAGGGAGATGAGGTGGGTAGTTGGGCCTAGGCAGTGGACCCTTATAAAAATGGAGGTTTTCAATTTATGGCCCCAATAGTCAAATTTTCATGGGTCCTGAGGCAACTGGCTCATGAAAGGTCCGACCTTGACCTTTTTTTGTGATGCATTTTTTGGATAAATTTGAATGCGAACGTAGTCTATACATACTTAGAGCTGAATACTCGATACAGTTCATGCTAGATTTGTCTTCTAGTATTATTGTTACATTCTAACAATAATTTTGTATTTTAAGTTGTCGCATTAATTCGAATCATGTTATTTCATATAAAATTTCAAGTACTTTACCACTACATCATCAACATATAAGCCATTTTAACTTTTTTTTATATAATAATTAAATATTTTAATATTCCAATTACATTTTTAAACTACAGATGCACACCTCGCTACCATGACAAAGAACTCGTGTTGACGCGCATGCGATCAATTGAAAACTTATAGAAGGACTCGTGTTCTGGGCACCATGTCCACACCCATCACTCGACAATCCTCGCTGTCGACGTCTATGTCTGTCGCCGGCCGCAATGATTTTCACGGTGAAGGCCACCGCGGCGAACTGGGTGTTTGGGGAAGCGAGAGTAAGATTGCTGTCTTTATGTTGAGGTTGAGATTTGAGGAGGGTCACCGTGGGCTTTTGTACTGGGGATGTTCTATTGGTTTAGATAATAAGACTGAATCAATCTTAGATTAGACGGAACTGAAACCGAAAAATTAAAAACAGAAAGGGGCTGGAGATCGGATCCAATCAAGAGAAGAGTGGACCGGTTTGAATTGATCTGAATTAAAGGGTCCAATCTTCACAAAACAAACCCAACAAATGTCTGCACTCAGTCACTGCTCACGAATGGGGCCGAATACTGACTTCTTTGGCGGCTAGTGGGTGCCGGCAGCCGGCGGCAAGCTACTTAAAGGCAAGGGCTTTTTTGGTTCTGGGTCACTGGTCATTGGCAGGTGGCAGCGAGCAAATGGAGGCGCATCTGACAGGATGACGACGATGGCAGCGGGCCAGCGGCAGGGGACAAGTGCAAGTCGAGCATCAACGGCGAGGACTGCGCTTCTCTGTCTGTCAAAACTGACGAACAGAAGAAGGTGACGAGATCAGAAATTTTTCGTACTTTCTCACTTTCCTTTCATATTTAATTTCTTATTTTTTTATTATTTTAATTATATTTTTAATATAATTTTTAAATTAATTTAATATATATTTTTAAATTTTTTTTACAATATGAACTTTTCATTATTTGAATTATACCCATAAACTTACATTTTTTAATCAATTTAATTCTTGTACTTTTATCTATAAAAAGAAAAAATAAAGTGAAATGATAAAACACACGTCATATTCTAGTCATATCAAAGTATAATGGTTAAATTGATTCAAAATATAAATTTAAAAGTGTAATTAAAATAATAAAAAGTTAAGGTTGTCACTTAAAAAAAATGTTAAAATATAAAGGTTCAATTAATTAAAAAATATAAGTCAAATGGTGTAATTGAAATAACGAAAAATTCGAGAAATCACATGAAAAGAATATGAAAATACATAAACAAAAATATAAGTTTAGTCAAAAGGTAGATCTAACCAGCACTACTTAGGGTTTCTTTCTTCCTTGTGGGATGAGAATCGATTACTCCAAACTTTAGGACTAAAGGCCAAACAAGCATATACTTTGTCTTAGAACTAAATATTTTGGTTCGATCTACTTCATATCAAAATTTGCTCCTATTTCTTATATCTCATATTACATCATAGACACCCACTTTATTGTATGTGAGTTAATAAACTATAAATTAGCGGAATGAAAGATTGTTAAACATCAAATAATAATTAGTTATACCCTGACAATAAATATACAATTTAAGAAAACTATTATAAAAGTACTTGTTATGCCTAAGGATGGGCTAACCATAAAGAATGAAGCTCAAAGACCAATTGGGAGCCTTGAGTAATCTCAGATTGAGAGGCTCGAGTGACTACCAAAAGGCCCAACTGACTATAGATTGAAAGACCCGAGTGACATATCCTGTAAGCCTTTCTCGACGTCTCCAAGGGACATTTTTGGGAGAGCTTTATAGGTCAATCGGTCACATGAAGACCATTGTTCAGGATACTCTCGTGGGCTACCCAAACTTGGAAGCCTATCTCCTAACAGTGTGAGAGACCATTCGGGGAGACTACAAACCCTAAGAGACTTGTATCTCAAAACAGTATTTATATGAGACTATGAAAAACAAGTCAAACTTACCTTCGATGTGCTTGTCTACGAATTCAAAAGGACATCTGATATGCTTGCCGAAGAATGTAACTTTTCCAGTATCATCCATATATATAAATAAGAGAACCCTCGTTCGGTTGAGGTATGTTCACAACTCTGCACTGACTACACTTCTATTTACTTTGTATTCTACACTTAAACGAAGATACTTACTTAAGCATCGAAAGGGCCACACAAGAGGCTCACTCATACCCTTAACTGATTTTCTTCCTTGCGTGTCTCCCAAAGACTTCAATCGAGACACTCTCATTACAAACAAATTTATTGTTATATATAACAACAAACACTTCAAAATAATTTTGTCTATATATAGTAAATAAATTTTTACTTATTTTCTTTTCATCCTTTCTGTCTCCATTTTGAGGGAGACAAAATGATGATTTGAAAAAGATGGGGTGAAAAGGATTTCACAGTCTTCCATTCAATTACTACTAATTATGCCAACTTTTCTTCATCTTTTACCATTCTTTGTTACTCTCATAATTATTAAATCTCTCCCTAATCGCCCTTTATTTCTAACCTTAAACAGATTAATCATATTTTGTTGCTTTTACACCCTTTTTGATCGTTCTAATAATTTAAAGAAAGAGCCATAAATGATTAATCAAAGCTTTGATTTTCAATTCATTTCCCTCTTGATATGTCAAAAGTTTGTAAGAATCTATATGCAGTGGTGTTCATTTGTTTGGGTAGTCTCGAAAATCGAATTGAATGAATGCTATTAGTTCGAGTTTTAAGTATATCGATTCGATCACGGTTCCAAAAAACTTGAACTAGAAGGAGATTGGTTCGATTCTAGATCCAAGCCTTCAAGTTCGTAAACTTGATCCAAACTAATCAATATTTATAAATAGATTTAAAATATATAATATAAATATATAAACATTCAATGTTGACATACTTTGTGAATTCATCAGTTGTTTGTCGCCAGTTACTTGTCATCATTGTTTAAAGCAAATTGTTAATTACTATATGGTATATATGCTTAGTTGCAATTTTTTTGGTCAATATTGATATTATTTTTTCGAAAGGTTATATAAAAATTTTGAGATTAATAGACTATTATATGTAATTGAAATAAAAAATAGAACCGAACCAATTAGAGTATTATTGGGCTAGGTTGGTTTGGTTTTTTATGGGGATTAGTTTAGTCAAGAGTCTATTTATAAATCTAGTAAAGATCAGTTCAGTTCTATATTTTAGTATCAAATTTTAAAAAAAATTAACTTATAGACACTTCTAATTATAAGCATTGTTTTAAAAACGGACCGAACCAGCCGGTCGGATTGATTTAATCGAGAATCGGTGGTCTATCCAGTTCGATTTGACTCAAAAAATTAAATCTCATTCAACTCAGTCAAAATCGGTCAAAATCCGATTAGACAAGTGAACTGGGAACTGGGTTGACCCCGATTTTTTTACCTTCTCACTTATTTTTAAAATATTAATTATTAATTAATTATTTAATAACATATATAACAATTATATATAAAATATTAGTTAATAATAGCATTTCTCATAATAATATATAGAATATTAGTATTTTAATTATATATTAATATATATATTATTTAATTATAATATATATATGACATTATCCGGTCGGACTATTCCGGTCTAACCGATTGGATCAATTGACCCGTGACCCAATTAATAGGCCAGTTTACTTTCCGGTCTGATTTTTAAAACATTAATTATAAGTAATAATGGACGATCATGTCAAAAATATGATACGGTATTTAAGACCCCATTAATTTTTTTGGTCAGATTTTATGCATCGGCTCTTAAAATTTAGTTTTAACATTTTACATTTAATTTTCATTTTTTTTTTGCTATTGTTTTCAAAAATTCAAAACAAAAATAGAGAATATCGTTTAATAAATTTATTTCTGTCGATTTTTTCTTCATATAGTGATAGAATTTTTGAAAATCAAAAGAATATAATTATATTTTGTATATATATATATTATTTCTTACTTATAATGACAATATTTGTGTAAATATAGGTTTCAAATAGTTATTGGGAAAATCAAGTTTTTTCGGGAACAAAAACATTTTCCCAAACGACGTTTTTATTTTTGTTCAAAATTTTAAAAAATAAATACAAAAAAAAACTAGAAACTACAAGAAAAAAAATCAAATAGCCTTTCACTTTGCAATTATATTTGTTGATGGGGCATTATAGCTCCAAGGACAAAAAAAAAAATTTCTTTCATTGGGAGAAAATCTAACTCAATAGTGCAATGTAATTCGAAAAATCATTGACCTTAAAAAGATCGAGCTTGAAGAGTTAGGCCTAGACTCAACATTGGCTCAAAGTCTAATGCTAAAGTTATTTGAGCTAGGATGACAAAAGGGTTCGGATCCAATTATATGGCCCTGTTTGTTGTAGTTTAAAAGTTGTAACTTCTAACTTTTAGCTTAAAAAAAGTTGGAATGTAGTGTTTGTTTTAATTTATAGAATTCTAACTTATAACTTCTACTAGATTTTAGAAGGGGTAGAAGCTAGCTTTTTCAAAACTGGAGTACCCCAGCTTTTATAACTTCTGCTTAAATAATTACATTTTTATGATAATTTTGCCCTTATTTTTAGCATAGAATTACTTTATTGTCTACGCAATCATGGATTTTTTTTTCCACCGCCATTTCTATTTTCAAATCTCTTCCTCTCTCTATACTTTAATTAATTTTTTTATAACAGTTGAAACTTATACATATACACTAATTAATTTTTAAATTATCATTCTATAACTACTAAGGGTATTATGGACAATTATACAAAAATAAGTTATTTTACAGCTTATGGTATCAAACACCACAACTACTTAACTACAACTTCTAAGAAGTTGCAGCAAACAGGTTCACAACTTATTCTAAGTTTTAGAAGCTATAATCTAAGAAGCTATAAACTATAATTTCTTTAATTAAGTTGTAACAAACGGGACCTATCACCAGCTAGCCAAGCTTACATAGAAATCAAATTTGACCATTTATATGGCATAATCTTAGCTTGGCCTTGCAATGAGCCCATATAAAGGCACGATTTTTCAAAAACTAGGTATCTTATAAATTGCACATTTATTATATCATTATCTCATCATTCAATCTCAAGTGCAATGAATGATTTAAGCGTCGGAAGATCAACCGAAGAATAGAGGTATGCCCTTTTTTGTAGGTAGAGTAAATCCTAAACAAGATTAGATTCGAGACTATTAAAAATAGTTTAAAACAAAGAAAAACCTATTAAGAGATGGTCATAGTGTGAATTGGCGATAATCGGCCTTGAACACCCCCTTAATATTTTTGTTAAATCATTTATTATAACACATATTAAGTATAAGAAATTTTTGTTATTTTTTAAATATACTCTTCTGCAATTTTATTCTATCAGAGTCTTTTTCACAAGAATATCAATTTTTTTGTGTGTGTAAAAAATAGCTTAGATTCCTAAATAAAATGATTGTGAGGTGGAAGGTGAGTTGTTAGGGTTTTGACAATTTGCCAAAGTTGAGATCATAGTGGAATTGTTTGAATAAATCTCAAGAAATGATCATTACTTCTCTCTCTCTCTCTCTCCTTCTCATTTTTCAACTAATTATTATATTACTATATAATTATTATCACTTAAAAAAGCCTATTAGAATGATGTGTTGCTAATTATTTGTTTGAGGGTAATCACAATAATAATGGCACTATGATTTTAGCTGAATGAATCACATGAATTTCCATTACTGTGTATGACAATTAATATGCTTTATTATTCATATAATAATTATTTTTATATATTATAATGTATTTTAATATTTTTCTATTAATTATATTTTTCTTATATTTTTTTAATTGATAGTGCACAAGTTAGACCACTAATATATTTGCGAGGAATAAAACATATAAGATGACGGAATACCTTGAACTTAAGACTCTTAAATTGAGCTTTTGTGAAAAAAAGAACTTTGAGAGCGCCTTGAGACTAGTTGATAAAGCCATTTCAATGTCTACGTTAGATGTGAGACAATAGTAGTTTAGAGATAATCTTTTGCTTAGACTTTAGTTTCTTTGTTATGTATAATCTAAAAATAGTGACTATACAAATTTGGAGAGATTAGAATTATTTCTATCTACTATCTTCTTAAGATTTTGGAGAAAGGATAAATTTTAAGTTTATTGAGATTCGAACTACCCACTACATTGTAGAAAGTAATCTAAGATCATGATCATGCTTATTGCTTAATTCTAAGAGATAATTGTAGTCAAATTAGGTAGTTCAATCCCAACTAGGATTGACTTGATTTCAGGTTTGTGAAAGACCTCATTTTGGTTAGGTGAGACCCAAGTAAAATTTAGAGGTCGATGGCAACTTGATAAAATGGTCTAAGTTTGAAGGTGGTTTGACTAAATAGGCCAAGGTTGAGACTAGCCTCATAAAATGGACCATGGTTGAGGGTAACCTAGTTTGTAAAATTCCAAAAACTAGTGCTCAACTATCTTTATCAAAAGCTTAAGCTATTAATAGAGGTCATCGCTTATATCCTTAAATCTGATGAGTGGTGCCACCACTCCATTCGAACCCCTCAGAACAATTCTATATTAGTCTAGGGTTCCAAGGACCCAACACGATGTATATGTATCACATTTGTAATTTCTAATATATTCCTAACATTTTCAAAATGTTGGAAACAATAAAAAAATATTTTTATTTCAATTCATTTTTCTTCACCAAACCATTCATAGTTGACAATCCAATGTCATCGAAAAATTATTGTAGCAATTATTGACAATTGCTAGATGTTGCTCATGACTGTGCTCTAGAGTTGCCACTCATCGATAACTCTCCAAGAAAGAATATATGGGGTTGGTTGACTTCTAAAGAATTTTTATGAGTCCTTGACTCCAAAGGAGTTTTGGGAGCTGCAATTGGTAAGGAATCTATCTTTGGGGGTTGTTATCACTTATTGTCAACAATTTAATGTTATCGCAAAATTGTTGAAGAGGTTATCAATAACTGCCAGCAATTACTTACAACCCTGCTTTGGAATTGCCACTAGTTAGTGATTCGTACTCCAAGAAAAGCTTACGGTGCTCTAAGCACCTCACAAAGAGCTTCTAGTAGTCACTTGATACCTACAAATTTTTGAGAGTATCGGTAAAGAAGTTATTTAGCAATTGTAGTTGTTGTTACTTATTGTTGACAATTTAATGTCGTTGAAAAATCTTTGAATTAGTTATCGACAATTATTAATAATTGCTTGTAGCTTTATTTTGGTGTTGCCACGAATCTCCAATATGAGTTTTTAGAGTCCATTAACTCTAGAAGAGCTTTTAAAAGTTATAACTTATAAATAAGTTAGTTTGGAATTGCTAATACTTGTGAGCATATCTAAAGGTCGTTAGGTAGTTGTGTTGGTAATTTATCGAAAATTTATGACATCTTCTTTAACGGCTAGCAATAATAAGGGTAGTCGATAAGAAATGAAAATATCATTTTTTCAGGACCAATCCTTTGAGATGAAGTCCAAGAAAATAATAATAATAACAAAATAATATTAAACCTATCCATAATATAATACAGCCAACAGTGGCAACATTGTAATTAAGGTCCAAAGTGGGGCTTATTTCTGCAGAGATATTCCGACATTCGGAGTGGCCTAGTCCAAATCTATGCCCTAACGCTGAGTAAAATCATTTATCTAAAAAATTAATTAATCTCTTCCCAATTTTCCCTTTTAATATAAATTCAAAATCTCACTCTCTCTCGGCGTCTCCATCCCCCTTCGCTCTCTCTCTCTCACTCTCTCTCTGGGGCCAAGCTCCGGTGTCTTCTCCGGCCAGGTTGCGGCGCAAACTGAATTCGTTTCACTTGCATTGGTGTCCTGGCGAGTCCAATCCCCGTCACCGGCACGAAGAACCTCTCGACTTAGCTTCTTAACTGCAGGTCTTAATCTCGAGATTTCTCTCTTTGAATGCGAATCTTCTTCTTCGTTCAAGGGTTTCATTTCGTTTCCTTATCTTCCCCCACCCTACCTAACCTGCTTTTTGAATGATTGCTCGGATACTATGCGCATCTGAGACTGAGAATAATTTCCTATTTGCTTTCTCGTTGCCATAAATGTATGCTTGTGTAGATGTGTGTTGATTTTATCAGCTATTTGGTCATTTATCCTCTGTCTTCCTGTAAACCACTGCTGAACAGTGTCAATTTTGAGCTCTGAAAGTGATAGCGTGTGCTGGCTTTGACGACGTTCATCATATGAGCCTAATTTGGGCCCCATTTGGGCCAACCCTTCCAAGTCTATGCAAAAGCTTCTCTCAAATGTATATTAAAAGTCCTATCTGCTTTTATTATCTACGTGTGGTGATTGTTAAGTTTTGAATTGTTTGGATCCTATGCTCGTTTATTCAATCTGCCATTGACCTTCGTTGTTGCCCGGATGCCAGTTTTTCTTACAGGGCCATTTTAGGTATTGCCTTTGGAGAATTGGAGCATTCAACACCGGCTTCTTGAATTTCTGAGGCCTTGACTACCTTTTCAGGTACCAAACCCTGAATGCTGGATTCTAGATTCTGATTTACATAGATGTCTTCATGCTGGATTTCTTTATTTGAGCTTACTCTGAAAACCTTCAAAGTTCAAACTACAATATTTTCAACTCGTTTTACCTAATAGTTGTGGTTCAATGCCCATGGTATATTCAACTTTCTGTTACTGGGACCCCTAATTCTCTCTGCAGTTGTTTGGTCTTAATTTGATCTTGAATGTTGCCAACCCAGTCGCAAATTTTGACTTATTATCTGGAAAAATAAAATCAAATATCTCTAGTGCCTGCTGTCAATATGCAGAGGGTGGAGGCTGTTGCTCTTATGTTCCTTCATCTACATCTGCAGGCATATGCAGATATGCTTGGGAAGAAGAGAATGCTTGTTGATTCATCTTTCCGACTCCTTGTCTCTGTTGGGTTCTTGCTCTTTCCAGTTGTCATCTCGCAAATTCCCTTGGGTTCAAAACTTTCAGTAGTGGAAAGCAACTACTGGACCTCCTCCAATGGGAAATTTGCAATTGGATTCCTTAACCGTTCAGGTCGGTATAGTGTCGGAATCCGTTTCAGTTCAAATTCTATTCCCGCTGGCCAACAAATGGTGGTTTGGGTTGCTGGAGGTGACCTTACCGTCGGTGATGAGTCCTACTTCCAGCTGACCCAATATGGAGATTTGGTTTTATATGATTCCGTGAAAGGAGCCAATGCCTGGACAAGCAACAGTACCAAATTATCTGTTGCTTCGGCAGTTCTTCTTGACAGTGGCAATTTTGTTCTTCTCAACATAAAGAGGGAGATTGTGTGGCAAAGCTTTGACACTCCAACCGATACGCTCCTCCCAGGCCAGAATTTATCTGGTTTTCAAATGCTTCGAGCTTCTAGCAGGAATGCTGTGTCAAGTTACTATAGTCTTCAAATAGGTAATTCAGGCCAGTTGCAACTCAGGTGGGAAAGTAATTTTACCTACTGGACCAGTGGAAACTCTTCTCATTCAATTCTCAGAGCTGTTCTCAGTTCTGACGGAACTCTGCAGCTTCTTGACCAAAGATCTGAAGTTATTTGGTCTGTGTCTGGGGAAGATCATAATGATTCAGATGTGAAACTTCGATTTCTTAGACTAGATGTTGATGGAAATCTTCGCCTATACTCATGGGTGGATGAATCAAGGTCATGGAGGCCAGTTTGGCTAGCTGTTGAGAATCAGTGCGATGTCTTTGCAACCTGCGACCTCCATGGAATATGCATGTTCAATGCATCAGGCTTCCCTGTTTGTAAATGCCCATTTAGGCCTGCAAATGAGTCTAACTCAAAATGTGTGCTCCCATATAAACAGGACTGTCAATCTGGTTCCTTCATGACTATTCATGAGCACACTATCATGTCCGGGCTATATCCGCCAGATGGAAGAATCATTCAATCTAGTTTGCAGAAGTGTAAGAGACTGTGCCTAGAAGATCCTCTTTGTACTGCTGTAACTTTCATGAATGATGGAACGACAGAGTGCCGAATTACGAGAACTCGATATGTTACTGGGCAGTCCAACCCATTTTTAAGTTCAATATCCTTTGTTAGGAGTTGCTCTGATCCAGTCGCTGCTTTACCCCTCCCCCCTACTTCTTCAGCATCCTTCCAGGATGATTCAAAAAGGGCGAATAGAGTTTGCATCGCTTGTCTAGTTGGAATTGCTTCAGGCACATTTGTAGTGCTTTTCCTAATTCAGGTTGGTTTTGGGTTCTACATCTACAAGAGAAGAAAATTTTCCAGGAGGAAAGGTGTTTTAGCTTACACTGGCCCCAACGCAACAGATTTGATCACGTTATCCTTCTCTGAAATCAAAGACATTACAGGAAATTTCCAGAACCAAATTGGACCAAAGATGTTTAAAGGCATGCTTCCAAACAGCCGGTCAGTTGCGGTCAAAGACATGAAAACTGCCATTGAAGGAAGGAAGTTCCGGAGTGCTGTTCTAAAAATAGGAAGCATTTATCACAAAAACCTTGTGCAACTGGAGGGTTACTGTTGCGAGACGGATCACAGATTTTTGGTCTATGAGTATGCCATGAATGGTTCACTGGCAAGATGCATAGAAGACCCTAAGTTGTGCAAGAGGCTCACGTGGGGAAGAAGAATGCAGATCTGCTTAGCTGTGGCAAGGGGCATTTGTTACTTGCACACAGAATGCAGGGAATTTTTCAGTCATGGAAATCTAAAATCTCAGAATGTAGTTTTGGATGAAAATTTCGATGCCAAGGTGAGTGAGTTTGGTTTAGGGAAACTTCATGGTGAGGCTTCCAACAGTTGTGGAACAGCAGAGGCGGATATAAGTGATTTTGGCAAGGTGGTGCTGTCATTGGTGACCGGGCGTCCAGAAGCTGACGACGTGGGTGTGTGGGCTTATGAGAAGTGGGTACAGGGACAGGCAGAGGAGCTAGTGGATAGACGAATAGACAATGGGGTGGATTCAGAAGAGCTGGAGCGAGCACTGAGAATCGCCTTTTGGTGTTTGCAAGTAGATGAGCAAATGAGGCCTTCAATGGGGGAGGTCGTTAAGGTCTTGGAAGGATTGGCTGTTGATCCCCCGCCGCCTCCATTTGTTTGCCGGAGGGCCGAGCTGGAGGCAAACGAGTCATCAACATCTGAAATAGAGCTTCAGATCCCCAACAACATATGATGGTTTATTTAAGCTTGCTGTATAGTGGATCTAACTGCAAGGGTAAGTGGCTTGAAGACAATGTTGCAATGGTTTTGAAGTTTAATCCATTTTTTTTCACCCCAAGATATTTGGGAGTTTTTAGCCATTGCAAGGAATGGAATGTTCTTGAACTTGGTTTATTCCTAAACAAATGTCCAGTCCAGTCTTTGATCTCCCCTCCTTAACTCTCTGTCCATAAACTTGGTTGGTAAGTCCTGATCTACATAATTTTAGACTCTTGACCCTTCATTTCTTATCTAGTTTGGTTTCATTCTGGACTAATTCTTGCAAATATGTGTTCCATTGAAATGTTCAGAATACACAATTGTCAAGTCAAGCGAAGGAGGGTTCATAAAATCTAGCAATATGTAGTCCCTATGCTCTCTCCCTCTCCATAATGCATTTAAGACTGTAAAATTACTTTTGTTAATGTTGTTCCATTGGCAGCTTTGGAATCCTTCTCCGGCTCTTCCCCCATCCATTACAGACGTTGGGAGGAATGGCTTCAGCTAAATCATATTTCAATTTTATATCTTATACCCTCCTTGACTTTAAGCTCATCAATCCCAAAACCATGTTAGCTGTTGGTCAAACAGAATTGGGTTGAGCTGTTTAGAATCATTTGAATTGGGTGGTTAGTTACGGATTTTATATGAATTAAGTCTCACTCGAGTCAAAGATTTTCGGGTTTATAATTTTTAACTTAAAACTAATTAAATAATATCAGCCCAATTAAAATTGGGTGTAGTAATCGGGTTGAATCTTTTCCTCATCTTAGAAATAATTTCATATATAAAAAATAATTATCTTTGAATTGGGTCTAATTTTTAAACTTAGAGTCAAACAAACAAATCTAGGGAAAAAAAATTAAACGAAGCATATTGCTTAAATTTATATTTACATTTTTATATTTTTTTATATAATTATTTAAATTTATGAATTAATCTGTATTGTCGAGTTAATTTAATTTAATTTTGACTTTAAATCTAAAATTGTTGTGTATATATCAAAAGATGGTTAGCATGAACAATAGTAGAAATGTAATGTCACATGATTGGTCGGTGATATTATCTCAACAAATTTATGTGAAATCATATCACCGTAATGAATCTTTTCTCCCTAGCCCCTCGGTGTTTTTATTTGTCTTTGTTCCCACAATTATATCAATTATATAAATACCAAAAAGTCATATCAAGACATTCCTTTCTAAAGTAAAATTATCATTATGAAGATATATCATATCAATTATGAAGCAATCTTATCCTTTACCATCTTATAATCATCAATATATATATATATACATACACACATATGTATATTTTATGGGTAATGTTAATTATTATGGTAATGTATTTTATTTTTATAAAGGTGTATTTACTACATATTATTGTTAATATTTAAATAAGAATAATGTTATTTATCTAAATTGAAATGAATCTCTAATCTAGTTATCATATTTTCATTGAAACCTACACATATGCACTTTCTCATTTTTTAATGAAAATATTTTAACTGGACTGGAGATGGATTCAATCTAGATAAATAATATTTATCTTTAAATAATTTTATTAATTAAAAAATATATCGTATTTTGAATCATTTAATCAAATAATAAAATTGTGTATCTTATTTTTTTTTGTTTAATGAATTATTTAGTTAAAAAAATAAGATATAGTAAATAGATCTTTTTTAAAAGAAAAAAAAATATTTATTGGCCAAACCCATATTTTCCCTTTTGAACCTCGCATAAAAAGCCTATCACTCTCTTAAACTTCAAATATGACCTATTGAATACATAATCTTTATAATTTACACATATTAACTATCTTATTATCTAGTTAACATTGAGAGTGTAATAACAGTGTCATTAAACACGTAAAAACAAACCAATAAAACACCATGCTTAATGGCTGTCAAATTATAAGTTGTGGGTTGTCAGTCAGAGCAAAGAGGGCAGGAAAAGGTGGGTTAGTCACTGGTCATCGATTAAAGCAAATAGAAAGGGAAATGATGGGTCAGTCATGGATCGTTGGTCAAAGAAAGGGAAGTGTGGGTTGATTGTGATTTGTCGGTCAACATTAGTAGAATATTATTCAAACTATTCTACTATGGAAACAAATTAGATCCCTCGCTTCCTTGAGAGTTTGATCTTGTGCCATATTTCCTGAGCTTTTTATGTTAGCAAGTTCCTTGATACGAGTTCTGAAATCAATTATTCTTTTTCATTCTCATATTAAGGAAAGAAGAAGGGTTGGGATCGATTGAGATAACGACGACCAAGTAGAAACTTGGTTCTTCCATATGGGTTGATGAGAGTCGGGAGAATGGATACAAAAGCAAAGACGACAATTGAAAGAGAAGGAAAAGGCAGAAGGAATGATCAATTTGGTAGGCTCTTCTTATATTCTTTCTTTCTTTTATTTTTCTTCTTTTTAATTCACTTCACATCTAACTCACGTATTATTTTAAACTAGATTAAATATTCAATAGATATAAATTATAAACGTTAAATATTCAATAGGGGGTGATAAGCTTTTCATGTAAGGAAAAAATATAAGCTTAGATTTTTAATTATTATTTTTAAGACAATAATTAACATTATCTATATATATATATAACATTTTCAAACCCTAAAGAGACCAAAAAAAAAATAAAAAAAGATAAACAATTAAACACACCGTATTCCTCCTTTATTATTTGGAGAATCAATGATTATTATTCTAGTCCAAGAAGCAGCCTTTTCAACTTAAGCCTTTTAACGACTACTTCCCATAAAAGAGCCCAAAAGGGCATCACTTATCATCACTTGGCAGTGTTTTCAAAAAGTGTTTTATCCTTTAGCGCGCGGCAGTGGTTGCTTCCAACTGTTCACTATTTTTGTTGCATCTTCCAATACATTAATAATATTTTTTTTTCTAATAACAAAAAATCTATTGTCATTATCTTTATCAAATGAATTTGTAATATCTTCGTGAGGATCGAATTTTGTCTCAAATCGATCTAATTTTTGTGTTTTCTACACATGTTTAAGAATAATTATCTAAGATTCGATTGAGATGATGTCACTTTGATACTTAAATCAACATAAGATATACTATAGATATCTTATAAAATATTAAGAATAGTATATAATATGATACTTTGAACTCCCCCTAAAATTATTATATACCTTTTAGGATTGAGTTTTGTGATAAGGATTACAATGAAAATGGCCTACCCACGTATTGTAAAGCATTAAGTGATTCCTCCTTATTTGAACTGAGATTAAAGGATGAGCATGAAATATCTCGTCCTTAAGTTCATGGAGCTTTGAACAGGTAGCATAGAGGGGCTTGAAATGGCTATTCTATGATCTCTTTATTGGGTTTGAATTTACTTGCTTTCAAGATTGTAGGGATTTGTCTCGTGTTGAGGGCTTATCAAATAAGTGCTCAAAGACCTTATATTTGAATTGTGCCCTACAAAGATTATCCATATCTTTGTCGGGAGATTAGTTCGATAGTCATCTTCTATTTGAATTGGGTTCATTTTAGGTTTGTCTTCAAATATCTTAGGAATTGTTGTTTAACTAGAATTCAAATTGGTACAACGGTGGAAACAATACTCTTTCCTCTATCTATTTTGAGTTAAGGAGAGAAAAATCATAAATTTTTAGTTCATTAAAGGGAGCAGAAACCTTCAATGTTCAAACTGAATTGTTGTTGTAAAAATAATTCTAATGTTTATTTTCATTGCAACAGGGAATATATAACAACTAACTTACAACTATATCCCTACTAAATAGTAAAGCAGAATTCACAATTTAACACAGTTCAACCACAACTAACTATTTCTAAATACATGACTAACTTATTCAATTGAGACTAATTCAAAAAAGAAAACAAATAAATTAATTAAAATATTTTTTTTGGGATTGTATCAACTCCCTCTCCCTTGAAAACACCGTTCTCAAGGGTTTAATTCAACTATGGCAACCATAGAACTTCAAGACTTCCACCATAAATGTCCATTTCCTCGTCTACCTCACTATATTCAAGCAAACTTGAATCATGAATAGTCTTTTGCAATGATGTCCAAGGCCAAATTTTTCATTACACTTGAAGCATAAGCCTTTCTTTTTTCTCTCCTCTATTTCTTCTCTAGTTAATTTCTTGATTGACGACGTTGCGGACCATTTTGAACTTCATCACTCATGGACAAAACTTTGGATGAGGTGAGATCATAGGCTTCGTATAACCGAGCCAATCCAATAGCCAAAGACAAGGTAGTTGGTTTATTAGCCCGAACATATGTGTGAATGGACTCTTTGAGGCCTCCCATGAAGCAACTGATTTGTCAGATTTGCTTCATTGGTCTTGCCTTAGCTAATAATTTTTCAAATTTATCCTGGTAGTTTTGTACTGAACCCGTTTGTTGTAATTGAGTTAATTCAGCAAAAAAATTCATATATTGATTTGGCTCATACCTTGAGTTTAGCCCATGTCCAAACTCTCCCCATGTGATTGTGCCCAATTCTTAATGTAACAATTGATACCACATATGAGCATATCTCCATCTAGGTGGAATGAGGCTAAAACAACTCGATTAGGTATAGGAATCTCATATAATTAAAAAAATTGTTTTGCCTTGAACAACTAGAAGGTAAGGTCGCTCTTCCCATCATAGCGAGGGAAATCGATCTTTATGGTTTTTGGAACAAATGAACTAGTACTCCTTCCTTCCTGTACATTCCGTCGACTATGTGGTGTGTTGTTTGATGCACTAGGATGGTCAGTAGCATCTTGGGTATGGTTGGCAATTTCTTCACCCAATTACTGAGCTTTTCGAGTGTTTCCGTTAGCTTCCATAAAAGCTCTCTATGCCCTGCAAATGTTTTCATGGTCTTCTCCAAGTTTTCCATCCCCTGCTCCATAACAAAGCTCTAATACAACTTTGGTACATCTATAGAGATAGTATTATTTCCTCTATTTATTTTGAGTCAAGGAGAGAAAAATCATAAATTTTCAACTTATTAAAGGAAGTAAAAATCTTTAATTTTTAAATTGAACTGTTGTTACAAAAATAATTTCGATGTTTAGAAATATATAACAACTAACTTACAACTATCGCCATACTAAATAACAAAGTAGAATCCACAATTTAACACTCCATAACATAGTTCAACAAAAACTAACTATTCCTAAATGCATGACTGACTTATTCCACTCATACTAATTCAAAAAGAGAAATAAATTAATTAATTAAAATATATTTTTTTGAACTGTATCACAAACCAATTTTTTATTTTTTTTTTGGGTTTCTCGGTTTACCGGGTTAATCGAGATCAGCTCGTGTGTAAACTGGTGCTTTGACTTTCAACATTGACTCTAATAACATGACCACTTATCCTACATGGAATTTTCCTATCCACTGATATTAATGTCTTTGAATATTAAGGTTAGTATATATTGTATTTCTAGCAGAGTCATAGGTCAAGGAATCTCTAGCTCAAGTGTCCCTTCCGCATTGTTTGGCTCTCAAAATGGCGCCACATGCTGCTGCTGCAAGAAGAAGGGCTCACAACAACAAGCAGCTGCTGTGCTGCAGATCATCAAAGCTCGAAGAAGCACCAATGGAGTTTGAGCCCGAGAAGAAGATCATCAACAAGGCTGACAATGGAGAAGGATCAGCTGGGTGTTCCACACCGAAGGCTGAGAGGTTCAGGATACCGGATATTCTGTCATGCCCGCCGGCGCCGAAGAAGATGAAGAACGAGAAGAAGAAGAGAGTCGCCGGAAACTGCTCGCTGCGAAGGTCTGCCATGGCGTTCTATGCCCATCCTGATTTGGAGCTCTTCTTCTTCCATGCCCTAGGAAATATCTCAGCTTGATATCTATACATGCATACACACACATATATATATATATATATGTGGTGGTAGCTATAGGGTTGGATGATCATCAAGATGGTAGCTTTGCCATCTGGTTGGAATGTTTGATCTGTGCTTTTCAATGCTGATTGTTAGTTTCTTCAGCCGTTCTATACGTCTCTCCAACCATTTTCTTTCTTTTTCGGCTAAATAGCATAAATGTTAATTGAACTTCAATTTGTAATTAAAAAGTCACTAAATTTTAATTTAGTATACAATTCTATAACTACTATCAATTGCTGTTAAAAAAGAAATTAACAAGATGTTGACGTGACTAACAACATGAATCTCTAAATAACACAATAGTCACGAAACTTTATATAAAAATACAAAAAAGTTATTAAACTTTGCACTAAAGTACAAAAATTTCATTATTTCTTTAAACTCTTTTAATAACAATTGACAGTAGTTATGAAATTATAAACTAAACTGAAGTTCAGTGACATTTTTTGTATAAATTAAAGTTTAGTGATTTTTTTATACTTTAATACAAATTTCAGTAACTATTTATACTATTTAACTTCTTTTTCTTTCACATAGTTATGGGTGACGATGATTAAAAAAATTATGAATTTAAATTATATATAAAAATAATTATTTTGCGACGTAATTAAGAAAAATATTGATTACAAGAAATCTCCCTTTTAACTTTTTTAAATAGCAAAGAGTTTCATTTATTAAAAGCATCCGTTGTATGCACATAGATAGTACATGCACACTGAGGAATGTCACAAGTAAACTAAGAACTTATAATGGATAGGAGAAGGGATAATGTGAGTTTCATTTATTAAAAGCATCCTTTGTATGCACATAGCTAGATAGTACACATTGAGGAATGTCACAAGTAAACTAAGAACTCATGGGTAGGAGAAGGGATCGATAATGTTTTATAGGCCAATTCAATAGCATTGATTAGGTTAATTAGCTGACTTGGGGTAAATTGACTTCAATTGACTCTGATTTGGTGATTCATTGAAAAAAAAAACATAATATATATATATTTATATTCAAACTAATGAAAGAAATTGTCTCCAATGCACTTCCTACATTGAGAGAGTTGAGAGTAGCAATATGCAACATTTTAGTTAAACTGAAATAATTGAATTGAATTGATCGAAATTGACGGTTTGATTTTATTTAATCTGTATTTCGGTTTGGTTCAGTTTTTAAATTTGACTATTTTAGTTATTTCGGTTCGGTTCAGTTTTTATATTGAAAAAAACTTAAATAATCGAACCAACCAAAATATCAAAAATGATATTGTTTTTGGGTTTTTTGGGCTCTTTTTTTTTTCTATTTTTCATTTTTTTATAAAAAAATAGTTTTTTAGGTAGGTTGGATTTTTTTATTTTTATTTTTTGGATATGTTCGATTTGAGCATTCATTCAGTCAAAGGGTATTGAAGCTACCATTGCAAAAGGGTATTGCTAGGCTTGTATTATTTTTTTAAAAAAATATTACACGCAATCTTTTTTAAATTTAAAATAATTGCAAGAGATAGTTTGAGAAAATATAATGTGCATTCCTAAGATTTATTACTATATGTTGTAATTTTTTCTTTATCATTTGTTAATCCTAGTTGAATATTAAAAAATAACTAAAATACCCTTATAATTTAAAGATATTTCCCTCTCTCGTGCTTTAGAGAGAATGGGACAATTCTAGCTAAAAATTGTGCGTTAATCGAGAACTCCTTTCAACTTTTTACGCTAAAAAAAAAATTTAGAGTCTAATAATGAACACATTAGATTCACTCTCTATTCAACGATAATCACCAATAATTATTATTTAATAATTCACCACTCAAATAGGCATTAAAAATCTTAAAAATGGCTTTGAAAGTTTCGAATGCCTACGTTATATATCCAGCATTTTCCTAAAATTAGGAAAGAGAGAGAAAAGAGATAAAATAAAAGATAAAATAATTATTTTATTATTTTTTTAATAATAAAAAATTATTTTTATTTTTGAAATATAAAAAGTAATTCTTACAATTACGTCAAATCTCAAATGTGATCGTTATAATTTTTTTTTTTTTTTTTAGTTTATGGTTTAAGTAAATAAGAATTTATTGCAATAGTACTTAAAAAGCACAAACACCTTTTTACTTGCTTTTACCTGCTTCATATGCACATATACTTTGAACAAGAAAAGGTTTCTTTTTGAGGGGCCAACCTGAAGAACAACACTAGGGAAAAAGGTGTATGATTTTTAATGCTGATCCAACTCCATGGACTTATTTTAATTCTGTGGCTTTACCCTTTTGGAGCTCAATAGAGATGATAGTCTGATGGTATGTATGGGTTGTGTTTACATGTTCGTTTATACGGGAATTTAGTTTGAACACTTTATTATTTATTGTTTGAGTAAAACTCTCTATAATGGCCTTATTCGATAGCATCATACACTCTTATTTTATGAAACGCGTAGACTATTTGGCCGAAAAACCACCAAACCAAACCACAAGAGATAGTGAAAGTGAGATTCCTAAAATTTTGAATGCTCAACCTTTAATTTTTTTTAAAAAAAATAAGATTCCTAAAATTTTACCACTACCCACTCCACTTAATATTATAATATTCATTTTTAGGGATGAACAATATTTCAATTAAATCAAAATAATCGAATTGAACCGATCAAAATTATCAATTTGATTTGATTTAAGTTATAGGTCGATTTAGTTCGATTTTCAAGTTTGATAATTTTGGTTATTTTGATTTGATTAGGTATTCGTATTGCAAAAAATCGAAATAATTTAATTGACCAAAATGTCAAAAATAACATCATTTTTATACTTTATTATTTATGTTTTTTTAGTTTTTTTTCTGTCAATTAGGTCTTTTCAATTTTTTCGATTTGAAAATGTATTTAAATTAACCGAATGCTCACCTCTATATATTTTGCTCTATAATTCTCTTAATAGTGCTTGCACTAGCGATGGGCACATGGGCGATGGAGTTTCTTCCCATCGCCAATATGTCCAATGCATAATGGGTTTTATTTTTCATTATTGATGGTTGAAGATTAATTGTGGATTATCGGTGATGGGTACTTTTTCGTTGGTCATTAATAACGTGGTGAAGTGGAGATGATAAATAATAAAAAAAAATAAAATGGTTAATTAATTTTATTGCTTAACTTAAAAGTAAATTAATATATTGTTTTCAAAAATACAAAGATGATTAGTGTAATTTAAAGGAACCTCATATATTATTATGTAATGAATTTGAATGCAAAAGTGGGAGTTTCTTGAATCATGCAATGGAGTGAAAGTTGTTTGTTTGGGGGTGGTGGATGGTACGACTGTTTGGTTGGTCGGAAAAAGTAGCAACATTTGAGAAGAGAATCCAATGGGATGGCCAAAAGGGCCAACCCTCGTGCGGCTGCTGATCATCATCAATATGCCCTCATCCAAACACATAAATAGTAAAATGTGTTTATTTTTATATTTTTAAAAATAAAAAAAATAAATAACAGAAAGTCGTTTTAATTATTTTTTCATCATAAACACTTTCAAAATTTTCAAAACGTAAAAAATGTTACAAACAAAAAGAACGCATTTTTAGAAATCTCAAAATATACACTCAAAACACAAAATTAAAACTAAATTCAAAATTAAAAACTAAAACACGAAAACAACAATCACTTAGTGATTTTCGAAGAATAAAAAATAACTAGCGATGGGTTCCTCCATATGTAATAGTGGTTACTCGCGGCAGCCACTAGCAATATTTAGTTTTATATTTTTTTTATTATAAATTTTTGATGAAATTTGTAATCGATGACTAAATTATAACAAGTTTAATAGTTATTATAAAACAAATTAAATGTTCAAGAACAAATGATATCGTTTTTTATAACAAAGAACTTGCAGTTGTTATCTTTTGAAGTGTGCACTAAGCAAACTTAAAATACATGTAATAGTCTAAACCTTAAATCATACGTATCCAACATTATTTTTATAATATAATTGAAAATGTTATACCCACAAATAAGAATATCATAGTGATAATTTGAATTAAACTTTACAATTTAAAAAAAAAAACTAAAAAAGAGATCACATTTTGAAGCTTGCATGCATTCAATTGAAGCTTTGAGTAATAAATAATGGAGGAGAGAATGTGTGACACAATAAAATGCATTCATTCATTAATTGAGAGGCACACTTTTGAGTGATATTATTATGATATAATAAAAATCATTATTATTGTCTTCTCTGCAGTATTACTTTGGCCCCATAATTTATTCTTGCTTTTCACTTTGAAGAGGATATTTGTAATTATTGTGATCTAGAATTCAAATTTAATTGTGAGATTTGAATATATCTACAATTGAAAATTTATCTTCTTTATGACTATCTTTTGACCAGACTATAGATTTATGTACATTATTTTTTGTATACATATATAAATAAGTAGTAGATCTATAAATAGGTGGCTAATATACTAAAATTATTATAACAATATCATCATAGTTATATTTTTATTCTTTTTACCTATAATTTTTTCAAATTGAATTTTTACGAAAAACTTTTATGTTCTTCTGTGTGATATTCTTGGCCCTAGATGTATGAAGCAAAGGGATTTTTATTTGTCTCTTTTTTCATAGAAGATTAATCACAAGATGATATGTAATTTTTATTAAAAAGTGCCATGGTCACAATCTTTTAGATTATCGAAAAAAGGGTATTTTAGATACTCGAAAATTGTGAGTCAAATACCGTTGGAAGTTCCACGAAGAAAATTTTGTTAAAAATCGCTCTTATTGCTCCCCAAGATCAAATTATATAAGCATTAATCCTTTATTAGGATAAGAGGACTTACAATATTAATCTTCTCATTACTTTGTCCTAATGATCGCTCATAAATTTCAAGAAATAACTTGACCGTCCCAATAATTATGCAGAATGAAGAAAGCCCAACCCTTGATAAGAGTCACCCAGAGGCCTATTAGATTGGGATATTGCCCATGACCCCTAGTAAGGGCACCAACAATGGTATAAGCCCAACCCATGATAATAGTCTTAGAGTCACTCAGAGGTCTATTAGATTGGGATACTGCACATGACCGTAAGGGCACCAACAATTGGACAGGGAGGGGAGCCTCTGAAAGAATGCATGCTGATCTCGCATTGTATAAATTAGGCCCAATTTAAAACCCAAGTCGAAGCCCATGGACTCTCATTTCTAGGATCTTCAGGCCCATTTTTACCTCTGTCTTAGGCCCACCTTGACGCCCATTGATTCACCAGTTAGAGCCCTTCTATTAACCCCAAATCTCCAAAGCAACACCAAATTGCCCTAACCTTGTGCCCATATCTAGCGCAATAAATTCATCCCTCTGTAACCCATCGGGTAGCTCAAGTGATTGATCGCATGGGTTTCGAGTGTTGGGTATGCTAAGATTGTGTGTTCGAATCCTAATTAATGTGATAGGTATCGCTTAACTACACGAAGGGCCACAAGTACGGGTCTTTGACCCGAACTTATCTTGGCCTAGCTCGATGGTTTGGTTTGGATCAACCCATAGGTTATAGGGAAGCAATGCTCGCATCGAAGGCATCGCTAGGTAAAGCTCCTCGATTCCTACGTTAAAAAAAAAAATAAAAAAAAAATCATCCCATTATGTGGTCCACTTTTGCTTTGGGCCTCAATCAGCCCATTTCCATCACAAAAATATTTCCTAATCTTACTCTAAGTCGGAATAATTTTGTGGTTTGGCATTCAATTAGCATAACAATTTTGATGACATACTAGTCACAAAATGAGACTCATGTGAGGAGAGTGAATGAAATTGAACGAGCACTGAACAAAAATTAAAGAAAGACTCAAAAATATTTGACGTGATACAATTAAAAATTGTATGAATTATAAAATATTTACAAAATAAGAGTATTAATAATAATAATAATAATTGATGAAATAAAATTTCATATACTCACTCTTACATAATAGGATAAAATTTTGATATACCGTTGGGTCGTGTTGGCAAGTAAATGGATATATTTTATTGTAAATAAGGGGCTCTCTCATTTATTGTTCTCACAAACAATTTGACTTAGGATTCAAGAGGTGAAATATTTATTTTACCCTTTATTGTCTTGTAATAATTATAAACATAAAGGGGTAAAGGGGAAATTTCATTATTTCAAACTACAAAATTAAACCATTTAAAAGGACTAAAAAATAAATTCAACTTTATTGGTTGAGTGAAGTTAGAGTAATTCAATTTATAAAGGAAATACCTGTTATTTATATTTGGTGCGAGCAAATTCAAACTCATTTAATCTTTCTCGCTCTCATCGCAACTCCAAAAAAATAAAATAAATAAATAACTCACTGAATTCTTTTCCATATCCACCAAAGAGCATCATATCCGAGTTTTTTCTTTTATAAATCTAGACATGACATTTATTAGAATATTAATAAGTCCAAAAAGTTACACATTATTCAATCAATCTTTACTAAGTTCTTGGGAGTAGCTCATAAATTTATATTATTTTTTTTGTAAAAAAAAAAAGATTTTTCACAATATTAAGAAATTCTATAATTTTATTTTTTGTTTGCAATAAATAGAGTTTCCCCAATAAAAAAAGGATAATTTTGAAGATTATGTTATTTTCACTAAATAATTTGATAATCACATTCCATAATTTTTTTTTTCATTTTTTATAGTTATAATATAAGAAGTGGAGTGTCACTAGCAATAATTTCGTGGAACAAGCAGTGCACCCTGCTTCTCTCTGGGTTGCCTTGCCTTGTCTTCCATTTTCTACTTCGAAAGTGAGAGCATTCGTTAGCTCAACCTCATCGTGAATGCTCTGCAATGTCTTAATTAGGTTCCTACAATTCAAATTTGGGCTCTGGTTCGTCCTCTAGAAATGGAGAGCAAGGCCATCGTCACCCACTTGTCAAATATCTTGCAGTCTTGCATAGGCAAGAAAGACTACCTATCAGGCAAAATCCTCCATGGTTGTATATTCCGGAATGGCCTCTTTGCTAACACCTTCCTGTTAAACCGCCTCGTCGAACTGTATTCGAAATGTGGGCGGATAGCTACCGCTCGCCATGTCTTCGATAAAATGCCGCAAAGAAACATTTTTTCTTGGCATGCCATGTTGGATGGTTATTGTAAAGCTAGCAAGTTAAAAGACGCACATGAACTGTTTGCAGCAATGCCTGAAAGGAACGCGGTCTCATGGAACACCATGATTAGTGCTTTGGCTCAGAGTGGGTTCGAACAGAATGCTCTGCATGTTTATCATAAAATGAATCTTGAAGGTTTTATGCCTAGCCATTTTACGTTGGCTAGTGTTTTGAGTGCTTGCGGTGCATTGATGGATGTGGAGTGTGGAAGGGAGTGCCATGGTGTTGCTGTTAAAGTTGGTCTTGACAAAAATATGTATGTGGGTAATGCTTTGTTGTGCATGTATGCAAAGGGTGGCTGTATAAGGGATGCAATTCGGGCTTTTGGGGACTTACCTGAACCTAACGAGGTTTCTTTTACAGCAATGATGGGAGGATTAGCAGAGAGTGATCGAATTGAGGATGCTGTTAGTATGTTTAAGTCAATGCTTAGAGCAGGGATTTCTGTTGATTCAATTTCTTTGTCAAGTGTTCTGAGTGTTTGTGCGAGAGGAGGAAATGGGGAATTTGGTTTCCCTAGTCAGACTGATGGGTTTTCAGGTTATATGCATGGACAGCAAATACACAGTCTTGCTGTTAAACTGGGCCTTAAGGGAGATCTTCACTTAAGTAATTCATTACTGGATATGTATGCAAAGATTGGGGACATGGACAGTGCTGAGATGATTTTTTCTAATTTGCGTGAAGTTAGTGTTGTTTCTTGGAACATCGTGATTGGTGGGTATGGCCAAATAAACCAAATTGAGAAGGCCACTGGCTATATGCAAAGGATGCAGCAGCAGGGGTTTGAACCTGATGAGGTCACCTATGTCAATATGCTTGCAGCATGTGTCAAATTCAGAGATATTGAAACTGCTCGTCAAATATTTGATAGAATGGTATGTGCAACCTTGAGTTCATGGAATGCTATACTCTCTGGTTATTCCCAGAATGGAAACCATAAGGAGGCAGTCAGGCTTTTCAGAGAAATGCAATTTCAAGGTGTCCAACCTGATAGGACAACTTTGTCCATAATTCTCAGCTCATGTGCAGGGATGGGACTTATGGAGGGCGGGAAGCAGGTCCATGCTGTCTCATTAAGGGCTAGGTTTGACAACGATATATATGTCGCCAGTGGACTTATTGGCATGTATTCAAAGTGCAATAAGACAGAGGCAGCAAAATATGTTTTTGATAGAATGCCTGAAGTGGATATTGTCTGTTGGAATTCTATGATGACAGGTTTATCGGTAAATTCTCTTGACAAGGAGGCATTCATTTTGTTTAAGGAAATGCTAGCAAATGGCTTGTTTCCTACCCAATTCTCTTATTCTACCGCCTTGTGTTGTTGTGCAAAACTGTCATCTTTGTCGCAAGGAAGGCAGGTTCATGCTCGGATTGCTAAGGATGGAAGTATGAATGATGTCTTTGTGGGCACTGCTCTAGTCGATATGCATTCCAAATGTGGTGATGTGGATGGTGCTAGGAAGTTTTTTGATACGATGCCCTATAAAAACAATGTTACTTGGAATGAGATGATCCATGGGTATGCACAGAATGGGTGTGGAGATGAGGCTGTTATCCTCTATGAAAACATGATTGAATCAGGTGAGGAACCTGATGGCATAACATTTGTTGCTGTTTTAACTGCTTGTAGCCATTCTGGACTGGTTGATGCCGGGATTAAAATATTCAATTCAATGCAGTCTGAGCATGGAGTGGAGCCACTTTTGGATCATTATACTTGCATCATTGATGCTCTAGGCCGTGCTGGTAGGTTCCATGAAGCTGAAGTTCTTTTAGACAAGATGCCCTATAAAAATGATCGAATTATATGGGAGGTTTTGCTTAGTTCTTGTAGAGTTCATGCCAATGTAAGCTTAGCAAAAAAAGCAGCAGAGGAACTTTTCCAGTTGGACCCAGAGAACTCTACCCCTTATGTACTTCTAGCTAATATATATTCTTCATTGGGAAGATGGGAAGAAGCAAAGGCTATTAGGGAAATGATGAATGATCAGCAGGTGATAAAAAGTCCTGGTTATAGCTGGGTTGAAGATAAGAACAGAATGCAAGCCTTCAAGGTTGATGATAATATTAGGCAGACAGTTCAGGACTTCGGAGTGGCAAATGTTGGATGATCTTGCTTTGAAACAACATCAGACCAAGCCTTAAACCCTCTAGTTGAGGTTAGTCATAGATTCTAGCTTGCCAATCATCTATATATATATGACCATGTCTTCTTTAAGAACATTATATCCCATGTCATGCCTAAGATTTCTGCGTGAAGTTTTTCTTGATTTTTCTCTACCTATTTGTTACAAACGTATTCCATTCTATCCATTGTTCTTACAAGAGGGTCTATTAGTCTTCTTTTCATATAGTCAAACTATCTTAATCATTTCTTACGGATCTTCCACAATAGACACTACTTTGACCTTCATCATCATCTTCTTATCTTAACCAAGTGAGGGTCGGTGGCACTACATTCATATTGTCAATTAACTTCTAAGTGCCATATTTACAATACAAATCTATTCAAAAGAACAATGTAGTAAAATTTTATGCCAAATGCCCTTCTTAGAGCAACCGTTTAGCGAGGCAATGATGACATAAAGTTCCAACAACATCTTCACATGGAAAAGTTACATGAGAGGGCTGTGAATGAAGACAATTGATATGGTTTTGTTCCATATCTATTCTAACCTTATTATGAATAATTCCAATTTTCGTTATGTCTTCTTGTATGGTCGCACATTGATTGTAGCAGTATTCTCTCTCATTTACACTCACATCTTGAACTAGTTAATGCTTAACTACCGCATATTTCATGTCATACAACAAAGCTGGTCTCACAATCGTTCAATAAAACTCTTTTTTTTTTACTTTAAACAGAATTTGCAACCATATAAAATACTGTAAGCATTTCTTCATTTTAGCCATCCTACCTTAGTTTATTCTAAATAATCTCTCTACCTCTTTGCATGATTGATCTAAGATATCTAAATTGACTTTTCTTGGAATGACTTGATTTTCAGTCTCACCATAACATTATCCACACTTATATTTTTATTAAACTTACATTCCATGTATTCTTTTTTCAATATGCTTAACTTGAAGCTTTTGCATTTTAAGGTATCCTTTCATAATTTGAGCTTAGTGTCTATGCATTCTTTTGTCTGTTCCACTAATAGCATGATATTATCTGCAAATAAAATACACCAAGGCACTTTTGGAGATATCACCACCTCTAGGTTTGCAATTTTTGGGTGGTTGCCCTAAATTCTTGCTTGTCTCAAAAGAAAGATGAATGATTCTCTTCCTGATGCTTATGGGTTCCTTACCATGTTGTATCTACTATTACAAAGGCATTAGTAACAACTTTGTGCTTCCTTTCACTACTTGATTTGCACATTTAGCATTATCTTGACTAAAGTTAACTTGAAATAAACAGTTCTGTAGTCTGCAGTTTAATACCTTCATGTTACAGCAAATAGCATGTAGATTGCAATACCCAGCAATTTTTATTGCTGGAAGAATGCGTTTTATTAGTTTTTATAACACAAGTTGTTTCTTTAGGCTGTTGATAAAAGTGCCTTCTTTCTTAGGACAATGACATTCCAAATATTTTACCATCGTTTTTGTTTAGGGGAAATTCGAACTTGACAAGACATTAATAAATGCCTTTTCTTCTAAATGAAGCTTGCATTCAAAGGGTTTTAAAGACCATTAGGTGTTTATTGTACCCTTTATTGCATATAAAAATGTATAGCATACCCTACAATCAGGTTACTTTGATGATTGATCCAACTGCACTCCTGTTACTCATATTTTGATTATTTCACCAGTGGATGTGATACTCAAGCATCTTTCATTTTCTTATTGATCCAACATGAAACCAAGAACTGATACTATATTACAAGAAGGGCTTGTATACATAAGGCAATAATATAAGCTCTTTTGTCCAAGTTGATTTGCATGAACTTGTTTCTACTCCTTTTGTACTTGTACGGCATCATTCCTTGCATGTGCCATTTTTTTTTTCTTTATACATATATGTGTATATATTCAGGGGTTGGGAGGGTTAGGTTGAAAGAGTCCTCAGTTAGTACTCTTTCTTTTAATTAAATTAAAGCTGTCGAAACAAAAAAATCATGGTTGAAGTCCAAATCTCAAGATAGAAGTTCTTAGTTGGAAAAAATATTGAGTTTTTTTTTTTAAGTTTACAAACTTAAATTTCTCATTTATTTTTTTAACCTTTTCATGTCATTCATTATGTTGATCTTTGTTTTTGCAATTGTCAACTAATTTTTTGTCTTTTAAACATAAAGAAATTCTTTAAAGGGGGCTTTTGTCTTAGCTGTTGTTTCACGTTGTACATGGCATTTTGGAGCTTCCTACGTGGAAGTGATTGAAGAAATAGGTGAGTAGATAGGCCACGTTGTGTATATGGACAGCATTCTCATATTTTTGTATTCTTGTTCTTCCCCCCAATATTGCCACAAGGCACTTGGGGTTGTTTCTTGTTATTTCAAATATCTTACTTTTCAACAGAGATGCAAATTCATATGATTGAGTGACCAGAACTTAAATAAGGAAATGGAGGATGTGGAAAAACTAAAATTGGGACATCTCAGAGAATAGGAGAAAATTGATAATTTGATTAATCTAGGCTGCAAAATGCTTCAGAAAATAGTGTGAAATATTTTTCAACACCAGTAGAACTTGTTCCTGAATTGTGAAAAGGGAATGTTGCCTGGATGTTCATAAATGAGTAATATGCTTTTTGCTGTGGCTTTGTATCTGCTTCACACGGTTTATGGACCATGATCTTCCATTCTCTAGTAGTTCTATTTCATAGGAGTATATAATTGGGGAACATGTGTGCTATCTTAACACTCAGAAATTCTGTTAGGTACATTCTAATGCACTTGAGGTGCACCATGCTGGAATAGCTTTGTCCTTGAAGTGACGGAGAGACCTGTTTAGGTGAAAGCTAAGCAGTACCACGAAACTTTAGGTGAAGACAAAATGTAACAAGGCTAAGTAGGAAAAGAGATTGATACAGCTCAAAGGTTAGTTGTGTGCTCGTTGGTGTTTGCATGTGTATTCATTGACTATGGTTATTATATTCATTTTACTTTTTCCTGTATCTCCATCTTCATCATTTCATGAAGTCCAGTTATTTAGTAACTTCTGAAATAGTTTGCCTTGGTACTTGTAGCAAGCTAGAGAACCCAAAATATTGTTTCTGAAAAGTGTTTACGTTTGACACACTTTTACCCTTAAAACAGAGAAGTAACTGATTTTAATGAGTGAGAATGTGGGTTACTGGAATGTGCTACATAGTCTCTTCTCCTCTAAGAACTTTGATTGTGATGTCCTATCTCTTAAATCTCTTCACATCCAAATCTCATCCTTTAAAGTTTAATTAGTAATAATATCCACTTTATTCCTCTTATGGTCCTTCCTTGAGTACCAAAGTTTATATCCCGACTTAACAATTTTTTTTATATTCTTACCAACCCAACTCATCTCTTGAAAGCAAATAATATTAATTCTTCTCATAATCATTAAATCCACCATCTCCACAACTTTTTCTATCAAAGTTGCAATATTCTGTTATCCAATCCTAAGCTTATAGTCCTAGATTAACTTTTTTACTCGAATTTATCTGTGACAATGTCCTTGTGGATAAGCACTACATCTAGGCTCCAATATGGTGATCCTTGCTCATTTTTTATTTCACTCAGGCAGTGTAAAACTGTAACGCCCTGTTATCGGATCTAAGATATTTTGTCATTAATTTATATGTGAAAAATGTGTTACTATTTGAGGAAGGTGTTGGTAATATTTTATGTGAAAAATAAATAAATAAAAAGAGGGGGAAATCAAAATTTTAAGAGGAAGATTATGTGTATACATATATATAATAATAGGTGTAAAGTGGATTAAAGAAAAAAGAAAAATAAAAAAAAAGAAGATAAAATGACAAAAAGGGGGGCATGGTTATATATGTGAGTGTGTGCAAGTGGGAAGGGAAAATTTGAGAGAGCATTAGTGGGGGGTGGGGTGGCAGACATTCCCCAAATCCCTCCTCACTTTTCTCCTCCTTTGTTCCCTTGTCCCCTCCTTTCTCTCTCTTTCACTCCCTCCTGATTGATTTTTCCATTTATTTCTTCTACTTCTTCTTCCTCTCTTCTACTACTTCTTCTTCTTCTCTAGTTGGAGCCCAAGGAGAGTGAAATTGCAGCAATTAACAGGTTATTTCTTCTCCAAATTTAATCATCAATCAAGGCAAGTTCCATTCCTTTCATGCCCTTCATTTCGAAGTTATTAAATTTTTGGCCAAATTGCTCATATTGTATGTTTCGGGCTATAACTTCTTGTGTTTCCATCCAAATCGAGATCCATTTGTTGCATTATAAACTAGACTTTTTAAGCTTCGTTTTGATATATTACTTGGATTAATTGGCAAAGTATTGAGCTTGTAAGTGCTCTGTGAAATACCTACTCGAATCTGGATTTTCTGTTTCTGTGTAATCTGTCATTGCTCCATTTTAGGCCTATAACTTTATGTGTTTATATCCAAACCGAGATCCGTTTGTTGCGTTGTAAACTAGACTTCTTAAGTTTCGTTTGATATATTACTTGGATTATTTGGTGAAGTATTGAACCTGTAAGTACCCTGTGAAATACCTACTCGAATATGAAATTTCTGTTTTCGTGTAATCTGTCATTACTTCAGTTTTTGACCTATAACTTTCTGTGTTCATATCCAAATTGAAATCCATTTGTTGCTCTGTATACTAGATTTCATGGGATTCGTTTTGATATATTACAATTATTTGGTTAAGTTTTGAGCTTGTAATCGCCCTGTCAATCTCTGTTTAAAATAAAAACTTACTGTTTCTGTGTAATCTGTCCATACTTGGGTTTTTGGGGTATAACTTTTTTTGGTTATATCTGATTTGAAATCTGCTTTTTGATCCATAAACTAGACATCCCAAGCTTCATTTTGATATATTAGTTGCATGATTTTGGTTACGTTTTGATCCCATAACAACCCTGTTAAGCTTTGCCAAAAATCTAGAAATTTTACTGCTCGAGTCAGCTGCCTTTCTTTGGTTTTTGGGAAATAACTTCTTGTGGTTATTTTTTATTCTGATTCCGTTTGTTGTTTCAGAAACTAGAGATCCAGGGCTTCGATTTGAGTATATTATTCATAACATTTGGCTAAGATACGAGTCTGAAATAGGCCTTTGACGTGACCGTTCGAAATTTGTAAATTTTCTGAAATTTTTCCTAATTAATCCTTTTTGTGTTGGCTATTCTTCCTATGATTGAGATGATGTTTAACCTTATTAATTTTGTTAAATACTTTATGTATTTTATTCAAAGGCCTCAATAAGGTTTCGATTCACCCTATATTTCTTAAGGAATGATGTATTTTTTATTAGGGTCTAGTGTTATGCAAGATCTTGGTGCTATCTTGCGTGTACTTTTGGTTTCTCTTCGGTTGTCGACTAATTATTTCTGTTCAGCTTTTGTATGGCCCAAGTTGTCATTAATAGCTAGGGTGTAGTCCAAGGGTTAATCTTAATAATGGTTGGACATTTTGAGGGGTAAAAGCATGGTTATGGGAGAAAATTGATAAAATATTTATAATTATTTAGGAGTGTACATTTATGTGGAAATTGATACATCATTTATGTATTGGGGCATGAGCATAGTATTGTTATGAACTGATACATGATGAGGGGAAATTATTATGCATAGAAATTGCCATATGTGGGCATTGCATGGAGTATTTGGGGACATGAGACCATGCGTGAAATTTTATATGTTTTCAAATTGATACATGTGCATGATATATATGTGTACACATTTATTATTTTGCGCTACGTCTATGATCCATAGTTTATGGTTGGAAAGGAAATTAGTATGGTATTAGAGCAAGTTATGGGGGCGCCTGTGTGCACGGACCAGGGCCGAATCCTAGACTTGGGCTCAATAAGTGGACCTCTTCACTGAGTGGGGGTACTGCTAACAGACCATGTCGGTTACGTCCGGGTGGGCTAGGCATGTACTGCTAGGGAGAGGGGTGACATTAAGTGAGACTTGGTCCATAAGAAAAAGATAATTGGCAAGATTGTATATATATATATATATGTGTGTGTGTGCGTGCGTGCGTCATGAGGAAAAGCATATGCATAAGAGTGTGTAATGTTGTAAAGTATAACATGGGTATGATTGCATGACATGAAATAAATTTGTATGGGTTTACGATGGGGTATGTCATTTATGAGTCGATTAATAGTGAGCAAAGCATATTGTTTCTCTTCTTGTTGCTTCTCTTATGTTAAACGAGTTCTTCGTTATTGCCTCATCATTTTTTATCTTGTCAGTTTTATGAATCTTATTGCTGTTGTTTACTGGATATATATACACTTGCTGGGCCTTGTGGCTCATATTTGCTTCACGTCATTCCAGGTAAGGGAAAAGTCATATGATGTGGGCATGTCCAATGGAGAGGATTCTTGTGGGTTAGTATGTGTACAGGGCTCTCCCACCAAAAGATCCACGGGAGTGTTTTTAAGGGCAACAAGAAAGAAAAGAGCTTAAGTTGTATTTAGGTTTTTATTGTCCCTTAAAATTGAGTTATAATGAATGGTGATGTAAATATTTATGTTGGCTTCTATTTCTTAATGAAAAGATGTGATGAGTTTTATTTGAGTTTATCAGTGCTTATGTGTATATATATATATATGTGTGTGTGTGTGTGTGTGTGTGTGTGTGTGTGAGAAAAAAATGTGAGGAAATTTTTGGGTCATTTAAAAAACATTGCTAAAATGGTTTCAAACCAACTAGATATGCTTGTGCCCAAAATCCATGTTGATAGGTTTAATGATTTTTACATTTGTTGACAGCTACTTAATACAATCCTCCTTTTTCATCTTGGCTTGGCACCAACTTGGTAAGGTGTACTGTTGTTAGAATCATATGATTCACGATTCAAATCGTATGATTCGATTCATATATAAATTGAGTCGAATATATAGGGTGAATTGAAAATCCCTTAGAATCAACTGTGAATCGGACGAATCGACCATGAATTGCCCGAATCGCACAATTCGTTTGATTTGTGCAACTTCATCTGCATGTGCGTTTTAATCAAATATTCGTCCGATTTGGCTATGTTTGAAGACAAAGAAGATGATGAAAATGATGAAGATGATGATGCTCTTGAACTTGAAGATGAAGATGGTTGATAACTAGTGAAGATTATGGACAATGGAGTATATTAGTAGTCTAATAGTTTTTTTTTTTTTTGTTTCTAGCTTGCTATTTTGAAAGTGGTTTGGTTTGGTGCAATTTGAATTTAAAGGCAACATGAATATACTTTTGCCTTTTAGTATAATTCTAAACTTAGCAAATATATTTAGAAGTATTATTTATCTATTTATATTTAAAAGAATTGATCATGGTGGGCACATTATTTATTTTTTATGGATATATATTATTTATAGCTGAAATTGAGAATGTGTACCGAATCGAATCTCGATTTAACAACTATGGTAAGGAGTAAAACCTTTAGTACGAGAAATGTTGAAGTACCCATCCTCAAGTGGAGTTTATGATGTAAAATTGTTGCTTACGAAAATTTATATGCATGAATAACATGAGCATGCTTCTCTTATTTGTTATTTTGGGTCTGACTTTTATAGTAATCTTTGTAGTATGAATATAGTTTTCCATTGACACTCTTTTTGACAAGCTATATTTGAGTTTATTATTAAAGTTTCTCTCTAAATTGATATATTCAGCTACTTCTGTAAATTTTTTACTAGCTCTGATTTGAGGAAGTATCAGATCTACAAGTTTCAAGATGGACCATCTTGTCTTATATTTGAGCAAACCAACTAGGTCAATATAATGTAAAACTTCTATGCATTAGGTGATTGGATGCTAGGTATTTTTTATTTCCGAGCTGTAAATTGTTTACAAAACAGTTTGTGCAGTGTTTGTTGTAACAGTAGTGCAGCAAAGACAGTTAAAATTTTGTCTTACTGAATCCTGACATCATCATTTTTGTGTTTCATGCAGGTTTATTTTCATGAATCATGTCATCTGCATGCCATGAGAAGGTCTCAAATCCTGGTGCTACTCTTACTGTCACAGTGTCACTTCTGTCAAGGGCACTGGTACTTGTATATTTGTCTCAACAAATTGCTATGATTAATTGGTTTCCAAATCAGCCCCTTCCACTTCTCCACTAATAACAAAAAGTCAAGGAGCTCTTCTGCAATTGCACTTTCAAATGTAAACATTTTAATTGCTTCTGTATGAAAGGGTGGGTGGAGGAGATTGTTGCAGCCCTGTCGAAAGCAGCCCATTGTGCTAGGATTTTGGGAACTGGGACTCAGATCTGGCTTTGACTATAAAATGAATTCTGCAAAAGGGTGAAGCATTTTCCTTGCATATGCTTCAATAAATTGAAAAATGGTTCTAGCATAGATGCAAGATTGGGGGGATGTAGGTGGGTAAACTTAAAGCTACAGCCTCCTGTTTCCGGAAGGTCAATATGGCTTGTCTTTTCTGTATCTAGTGCTGCTAGGCACTGTTGTTGGGCTTTTATTGGGTTAGCCAAGGAACCACCATATGGAAACTGCCCTGGGAAGCTGGAGGTACTGATCCATCCTGTTGCAGAGGATAAACCTTGTTTATGTGGTGTGCTCTTCAGGTAATTCATTCATGGACCTTTTTGTTGGTTCAACCTTTTATTTTAGGATGCAGGCTTACTGATTCAGCCTGTTGTGGAGAAAAAAAAAACCTTCTTATGTGGTCTCTTTTGCAGGAAATTCGATATTGGCTTTGTTGTTGGTTCATATTTTACGGGATGTGAAAGGTGAGAAGAGAACTGCTGACCTTTTCAGCTTACTTGTGCAACCTATTGCAGAGAATAAATCCTTTAGGAGGGTTGTTATTGAGCTCTTGGCTGTTTTGTAGGCTCGATATCTATCTTCAAGGGCGAGGAGACATTGTCATGGGCCTCTTTGGCATCTTCAATATCCACTTTGGTTTACTGTTAACCTTCTGACATTGACATGGTCTGTGAAGGGTAGGTAAGACTGATGTAAATTGATGATTTTACATGCATATTCATCAATCTTGCCTTTAAATTTACTCTCTCCCAGTGAGTTGTGGAGATTTTGACATTTTTTATTGTCCAAGTGTGGAGAAACAGTATTTGTCCTTATAATATTTACTTAAAAGGAAGATTAAAGAAAATTTGGTGGGAAACTCTTAAAAAAAACCTAAGATTGAAGCTAGCAGATCATATCTAGTAGAATTAAGGCTTGATAATTTGTTATTGTTGATAACCAATTTTGAAGGTCTTCCAGGTCTGCGTTCTATCAATATTATCTACTAGTTTCTCTTTCCTTTCATTTTATCTTGTCATGATTCTTTTGTTCTTATTATCTTTCTGCTTGATGTACTTCAGAGTAATCCAGGTTAAAGTACGAACTTTATTGTTACTTTCTTTGTTCTTGGTAAAAGTAAAAAATCTGGGTAACTAGGCACTCACTGGACTGCCGTAAAATTCGAACGGGGTCAGCATGTTGGTTATATAGAATACAACAACATATCCAGCCTTTATCCCACTATGTGGGGTCGGTTATATGAATTCTAGACTTCCATGTATTTATGTCTTTTGTCATATCTTTATTTAGGTCCATACATTTCATATCAAGCTTTAATGTCTTTGCCAAAGTCTTCTTGAGTCTGCCTCTACCTCTTTTTTTGACTAATTGTTTCATTTCAACAACTCTCATCGCAAGAGCATCTCTTGGTCTCCTTCTCACATGATCAAACCATCTTAGTCTAATCTCTCTCATCTTCTCCTCGATTGGCACTACTCCTACCTTATTACGAATAACTTCATTTCTAATTTTATCTTTTCTTGTATGGCCGCACGTCCATCTTAACATCCTCATCTCCGCTACACTCGTCTTTTGCTCATACTAGTATTTGACTGCCCAACATTCTGAGCCATACAACAAGACTGGTCTTATAGTTGTCCTATAGAATTTTCCTTTCAGTTTTAATGGGATTTTACCATCACATAACACCCCCGATGCATTTCTCCATTTTAGCCAACCTGCCTTAATTCTATGTGTGACATCCTCGTGAATTTCTCCATCTTTTTGAATCACTGATCCCAAATATCGAAAATTATTTTTTCTTTGTAAGATTTGGTCTTCCAATTTTATTATAACATCCTCCACTCTTGCATTCTTACTAAATTTACATTCCATATATTCTGTTTTCTTTCTACTTAATTTAAATCCCTTAGATTCTAAATTGTTTCTCCACAACTCAAACTTAGTGTTCACTCCTTCTTTTGTTTCATCCACCAACACTATGTCGTCTGCAAATAGCATACACTATGGCATCTTTGTCTGAATATCTTTAGTGAGTTCATCCATTACTAGAGCAAATAAGTATGGACTTAGTACAGAACCTTGATACAGTTCTATTGTAATTTTAAACGGTTCAGTATCCCCTCCACATGTTCTGACCCTTGTCTCTGCACCGTGATACATGTCCTTAAGGGCTTGTATATAGGCTATTCCGACTCCTTTCTTCTCTAAAACCCTCCATAATACTTCCCTAGGGACCCTATCATAGGCATTTTCTAGATCTATAAACATCATATGTAGGTCCTTTTGATGTTCCCGATACCTTTCCATTAAGCGCCTCAGCAGGTATATAGCTTCCATTGTTAACCTACCAGGCATGAAACCAAACTGATTTTTCGAGACCTTTGTTTCTTTTCCGAGCCTCTGTTCTATTACCCTCTCCCAGAGTTTTATGGTATGGCTCATTAATTTAATTCATCTATAATTTTCACATTTTTGAACATCTCTTTTGTTCTTGTATATAGGAACCAAAGTACTCTTCCTCCGTTCATCTGACATCATTTTTTATTTAAGAATTGTGTTAAATAATTTCGTTAGCCAGGAGATGCCCTCTTCTCCCATGCATTTTCATGCTTCTATTGGTATATTATCTGGTCCCACCGCCTTATGATTTTTCATCTTTTTTAATACTTGTCTTATTTCATTTGAACTTATACGTCGATAAAATGTATAGCTCACGTTCCCTTCGAAGTTACTAAGATATCCCAACTTAACTCTTGTGTCGCCACCATCATTGAATAATTTTGTGAAATACTCATTTCATCTCTCCTTAATCGCTCCCTCATTCACTAATACATTTTGATTTTCATCTTTTATGCATTTCACTTGATTTAAATCCCTTGTTTTTCTTTCTCTTGTTTTAGCTAATTTATATATATCCATTTCTCCATCTTTTGTATCAAGTCGTTTATATATATTCTCATATGCTTTTGACCTTACTTCACTAACAATTCTTTTTGCTGCATTTTTTGTTTCCTTATAATTTTTTTGATTTTCTTCATTGTTGCACTGATATACAGGCTTATAGCAAGTTTTCTTATTTTTAATTTTCAATTGTACCTCTTCATTCTACCTCCAAGACTCCTTAAGATTAGGGGCTCTGCCATTTGTCTCTCCAAAGACTACATTTGTCGTGCTTCTCAGGACATTAGCCACTTCTCTGCACATTTGGTTTGTCTGTCATTCTCTATTCCATTTCCTTCTACCTCTTAATTTTTCTTTGAAGATTAGTTGTTTCTCCCCTTTTAAATCCCACTACCTGATTCTTGGATTTTGTTTTATGTGATTTTTTCTCTTCCAATTTCTTACTCGGACGTCAAGTACTAGAAGTTTATGCTGAGTAGTCAAACATTCTCCCGGTATCACCTTACAATCCCTACAACATAACTGATCCTCTTATCTCTTGAGGAAATAATCTATTTGGGTGCTTGATGTGACATTTTTATATGTGATTAAGTATTCGTCCCATTTTTTAAACCTAGTATTGGTTATGATGAGCTCATGTGCCATAGCAAAATCTAAAATAGACTTACCCTTATTATTAATTTTCTTGAATCCATACCCTCTATGTACCTCTCTATAATTGTTTCCGTCTCTACCCACGTGCCCATTTAAGTCACCTCCTATAATCACTTTCTCTTCTCTTAGTATCATTTGTATGAGTCCCTCTAGGTCCTCCCAGAATTTTGCTTTTATCTCCTCATCTAACCCCGCTTGTGGTGCATATGCACTAAAGATATTTATAGTCATTCTTCCTAGACTAACCTTCACCATAATAATCCTATCCTCTATTCTCTTTACATCTACTATCTCATCTACTAAGCTTTTATCCATAATAATCCCCATTCCATTTTTTGTTCGATCATTTCCTGTGTATCATATTTTATATCCAGTTTCTAATAAAGTTTTTGCTTTTTTCCCTATCTATCTTGTCTCTTGAAGGCACATAATATTAATCTTTCTCCTAATCATCACATCTACCACTTTCATAGTTTTGTCTGTTAATGTTCCTATGTTCCATGACCCAATCCTTAATCTATGATTTTATTTTTGGCCTTGACTTTGAATTTGATTTTGTTTTTTATTTTGGTTTTGGACTAGCTTCTTTACCCACATCCGTCCAAATAAATGCGGGGACCCTTGCTCATTTGTCACTACATCCGAGCGCCGATGCAGCGGCCTTAGCTCACTTGACACTACACGCGGGCAGTGTAGTACGTCGCTATAAAGAATTATCATCCAAACAACTAAGGGTCGCTATGAAGGGTTATCATCCAAACAACTAAGGGGTATCAGACTCGAACTTAAAACTTTTAAGCCCATCAAGTCCCAACTCTTAACTCAAGGGGTGACTCTCACGCAACTACCCCCCTAGAGTAGTTGGCATTTGGCATTACTTAATTTACAGTGGGTGTGTCCTGGATCTCTTGACCGGAGTCCGGGATTTGTGAGTAGGTTCACACTTCACAAGACAAGATAGTTTCCTTTAATTGTGGCTTTTCTGTAGTTGATAGAATTAGAGCCCAACTTGAGTGAGGCCTCTCAGGGCACCTAGAAATTGGACCTGGCTTAGTTGGGAGACTGTGATAGCTATACTATCATAAAACATGGATCTTGTGGGCCTGTGGCTGTCTATGTTGTACGAAAATGAAAACGGGAAACGTTTCCTATCGAAAATGAAAGCGTAGAAATGGACATTTTTCTAACAAAATAGGCATAAATAGAGTCCGAAACGGGAATAAGAAACATTTTCGAAACGTTTCGGAAACGGGAAAACGACACTTTTGAGGTATTTCCATGTAACATAGATGGCTCTAGTCTGCAAGTCTCTAGAAGTATTCTTATCTGAGAATTGTTCCTCCACCGAGAGCCAAGAGGGAAGTTAATTCCTTTAATGGTCTGTTTACTGACAAGGAACCAGTCTGCAAGTCTCTAGAAGTATTCTTATCTGAGAATTGTTCCTCCACCCAGAGCCAAGAGGGAAGTTAATTCCCTTAATGGTCTGTTTACTGACAAGGAACAGCATAAGTTCGTTCCGAAAAGTTTGCATAATCCATGAATCTCTTGGTTGAGAAATGGAAAATGATAGACACCGTTAGTTTTTTGTCTAGAATCTATGACAGTAGATCCAACGAGGTTTACGATGGCTGCCGCTTAACTAGTAGAACTCTCTTTTCTTATACAGAAGAAGGAATTACTCAATCTAGAGACGAAAGTAGTCTTAATTTTGTGTATTGACCACAAAACTGGTAGAATCCATGAACCTTTTTGGTTGAGAATTGGCAAATCATAGAAATCATTAGTGTTGGTTTTATGTCTAAAATCTATGATAATTGATCACCTAACACAACCTTCCTCCCTTATTCGAGTTTAGAAACGATTATGAGTAAGAAAAACACTTTTAATACTAGAAAGCAGAATTAGCAATGATATGAATTTATGGTTGCATGTGATGGGGACCAGTGGGAGAGAGAGAAGAAGCATTTGAGCAACAGACCCACTGGCATTCTGAGGCTGAACTGGAAAGAGAGCCCCACAGGTGGGGGAGGGTGGGGGGGAACTTGGCTCTGATTTGATCCACAGGACACAAGCTGCTGTTGCAGTGGGAAATAGGGACTGTGACACCACGGGACAACAGCCAGCCCCAGCCCCAAACCCATGTTGCATATGCTGGTGCTGCTGCCTAATTAAGTTAATTGGCAGTGTCGTGTCATGTCATGTCATGTGGAAGCCTGGAAGCCTTTAAGTGGCCTTTACTTTCACAAAGGGACAACACTTGAAGCTCAAGTGACCCACCACCCACCAGTCCTACTAATCGGCTCCCTCCTAGGACCTCCGACCTCCAACTTCATTCATTTGTTCCTCGTCCAATCTGGTTGGCCGACAAAAAAAGTCCAAAAGATTGAACTAGTTTGGTTGTGAATTCTTATTTACAGTCGACTTACCCAACCTAGCACAGGTATATATGTTAATTTACCTCAAAAGCTATTTAAAACTTTACAAATAGGCCTTTGTGTGCAGCTGAATATGCCCTTTATAAGGGGCACAACCAGAGGAACCTTCCACAAAGATGTGTAACTTTCAAATGTTAGTTGGGGAGAAGACATTTTGCCCTTCAATGGTGGAGAAATAAACCAAGTCGACCATGAAAAAGTTAGGCTTTGTATGGTCCTAAAGTTCTTAAAAATAATAACATATTACTAAAATATTATTTAATACAAATTGACTAGTTGTAGCAAACAGAATTAATATATTTGAGCCATTTATTCCTTTTATTTTTACTTTCTTCTATATTATTTATTATTTTTATCTTTTGTCACAAAATTCCCATGCCCTGCCCCACTGCCACATGACTTAGCAACCATATGATGCTGCAACTTACAATCACTGACTGACAGAAGATATTTTCCCCACTTGGAGAATTAAAAAAAAAAAAAAAAGATACTCTTGCTTTATCTCAAAAACTAAACTCTTATCTCTTCTGACAAAAATGAAAAAAATGGTTTGAAATATATTTTGTGTCATTTCTTTTCTGTAATTTATGAAATATTTAGGGATCATTTTACAAATTATATAAAATAATTAAAAATACGTTTTTTAAGATAAGAGATGATGAAAATGAAGAATATAACAATAGAGGGATAAAGAGAATATAGTGATAGTCAATAACAAAAGACAAGGTGGTAAGAGTTTGGACAAGGATGTGAGACAAGTCGATAGCAAAATGAGATGAGGCAATGACGAGAGATAGTTGTTAGAGAAGAATAACATATGGCAAGAGAAAGAAGAGAGAAATAAGATTTGTTTTGAAGAGATGAATAATATATGATATGATATGTATGTATATATATTAAATAATATATTTAAAAAAAAATTATTTAGTCATAAAATAATATATTTATAAAAAAATTATATTTTTTTAATTTACATTTTATCGGCATCTTTATTTCTTATTTTTTTTAAAATATATATATATATATTTTTTTATTTTGTATCAAAAACGTTCCCATATCCATTTGCACGCTCTCTATTTTCTTAACAAAATTTAATTATTATTTTCAATATATAATAAATAAATTTATTAAACACGCATAATAACCCACAAATTACAAACATTAAGTAAACCCGTACACTTTTTATCTTTAAAAAAAGTGCTCTACATCACTTGTTTTATATAAAATCTTACCCTTACTGTACCATGATAAATGAAAGATCTGATACAATCTTACCTTCCTTTGCAAGAACATTACTTTCACAATTTAAACCTATAATCTTTCATTCACAAAAGAGTAACTTTACCATTGTTGTAAAAACTTGGCTTCAAAAATTATAACCAACACTTTGATGAGAATTCTTAGCCAAACTATCCATGACACCTAAAAAGATTTGGGCAATGGAGCTTATCCTTGGCACTGTGGGCATGTTGAACACCTAAAAAGAAGACTAAAATGAACATCTCCATAAGCCTAATAATGAACACAATGAAATCTCAAAAGAGGATGAAATGAGAAACAGAAATTGCATTCCTGTATCAAGAAGTATCAAGCAGAATTCAACTGATCTTAGTAAACGATTAGAACACATCTATTGTGTCAAGCATCCTTCCACATTGAAGGCATAGGAAATGTAGTTGACATATCTTGCCTTTGATGTTCATAGGCCGCAAGAATGGTAAATGATCTCTCATTTCTAGTGTAAATGGAAAGAATTGTTGGTGCGCTGCTGCTGCTTCTTCTCGAAACAAAAAATGCAGAAAAATGGAACAGAAATGGTTATTGAAGGATCGCTTCTGTAAACTTAATCCTCTAGAATAAACCATAGAATGTAGAATCTCAAGGGGTATAGGGAGTTAAAAGTTAAGAATGGTGTAGTCATCAGCTCAGCTGCTTATCCCATCCATGCCATTTGCTAAGGGGTCTCTCGAGTACATGTTTAGTCCCCTTGTCCGACCAGGCGCCCCACCTTTAAGCGAAGATAAATCAAGTAGAAGCCTGACTCAATGATCAACAACGAAGGCAAGGGTAAGTCAAAGTTAAAATGGTTGGGTATTATGTTAAGCCAACAGTATCGGGATGGAAATTACATGTTTTTTGAAGCATTTTTGAGTTCTGAAGATCCATGGATTACAATGATGTTCTGATCAATCTTTGACACAGAATGCTCCACAGGAAGATCTACAAATTCTGGCACTGCATTGGAAAATTTCCCATCCCATCAATTTAATATAAGCAGACATAGAAAGCAAACAAGAACATAAGAACCAAGTGACGAGTCTTGTGGAATGCAACAGATGTATTGCTTTAGGATTTCTTACATGATTTAGGGACGGAGACAATATTTTGATCAAGACCCAATAGTTTCTGCCAATCAAAAATGAAACATATTATCAATATGCAACAAGAACAAGAATTATCTTCTAGGTAAGGAAACAAAAGAATAATTTGCAGTGAAGCGTGAAGCAAAAATTACCTTAAGATTCTCATAACAAGTATCCAGATCATCATTCACCAGTTTGTGGTCAAAAAGTTCTGATAATTGTCCCTGCTCAAGTTCTTTCCTAGCATTTCGAAGTCGCTTTTGGATCTGTTCTTCTGTTTCAGTACCCCTGCACAGAAGTATTAGAACTCTCATTAATTATTGGAGAATGCAAAAGTTGGATGGTTCTAATCTCCAACTTTAGGTCACCTTTCACGAAGGCGCTTCTCTAGCTCCTCAAATGATGGTGGGCAGATAAAGATAAAAATAGCTTCAAGAGAACTAGCCCTCACAGACCGTGCCCCTTGGACATCAATGTCAAGGATGCAGCTCTACATCGGAAACAAACAAACCATTTCAAGGGTGCATGAATGAATTTTAATACAGCCAGAGTAAATTGGGGTATTATACTTTCTGTACTAGACACTCGTATATCACCCAGAGAACAGTTTAAAAGCTTCTAAGTTCTGACAATAGATGCAGGAAAATTGTTTGCACAACTATTTATGCCTTTCTGTTCTGCCAATTCTTGATGGCAACCATATAGTTTGCATGCAACTTTGATTAAAATACTCAGCTTGATTCTTTGACAGGATATCAACTCACTAGTCATTGTTACTTTTGGCAAAGATCGAAAGTAGGCATTTAGTGAAAAACTAAAAGAAAATTTATTATAGTATCGTTCCTATCTATCTAATCATTTGTCTCCTCATTCTTTGGCATGCCCATCAATGGTAGAAATCTTAAGGGAACAAACATTTAGTTGAAAAATGAAACAAGCAGAACAGGTACAAAGTTTGGATAAAGACTATATCAATATCATTTAACCCCAAAAGGGTATTATTTCCTTGGATAAAGAGTTTACAAAGAAACATAGGTAAAATGCAAGACATGAATACCTTTCCGTCATCTGCAACCACTTCCACAGCTTCAATACTCGTCCCATAGAGGTTTCCATGAACAGAAGCAAACTCAAGGAATTTCCCTTCTTTAATCTCTTTTTCCATAACAGTTCGATCGGTGAAATGGTAGTGGACCCCATCTTTTTCCTTGTTCCTTGGACTGCGGGTTGTGTGGCTTACAGAGAACCCAAAATTGGATGGAAACTCCTCCATGAGTTTGGTTATTAATGTACCCTTGCCAACCCCTGAAGGACCGCTGATAACAATGGGTTTTTGGGCATCACCTATCACTCCCCTACTCCAAGCAACTACCTCAGTCTCAAAATTTTTCCTCTGCTCTCTAACGAACTCAGTGTTCACCTAACATCAAAATAGATCTTACAATGTGAAAAAAAAGAACAGCAAAACAACAAAATTAAAGTTGAATATGAGGAATAGATATTCAAATAGCAACGGGAGCAAAATAATCTGCTGTATAATCCATGCCTTAAAAGGTTATGGAGAAAAACAGAAAACGTAAAGACTTTCTTCCAATAACAAGAGAACAAATAATAAAGTAGAAATCTTCTATTGATAATGAAAACAACCTCAAGGAACCAAGCACAGTCATCAGGAGTGGAGCCCCCCTTAAGAACTAGTATTCGCTCTCCATTTAAAAGCACAGCCGAATGAACCTTACACTGCTGTGGTTCTGTTCCCAACACGGTGGGGATTGTCCTGTGGATTTGACCAGATATCAGCAACCCCAGTTATAACTCGAACGCCAATTGCAGCAATTATCTACATAGAGTTTAAGAACGCACCATTTTCCTGTAGATTTGTCGAATATCCGGACTTGAATTGTCGATGTTGATTGGTCATCATTGCCACCAATCGAATACTGATCAAAACAAAATATACCGTCAATCTTTTACGGGGAGTAAATTTATCGTTGTCACTGAAAGAGAACTTTATAGGGAAGACTTGAAGGGGGGATGAGCATACTGTTTTATCACCCACTATGGTAGTCGTCTGTGAGCCTTTGGATTCTAATGCAGACCCGTTTGACAATTCGCAGTGCAGATCATCTACAAAGAGAGCTGGAGCTTCTCCCTGATAACCACAAAACAAGCCAGATTAGGCCACACCATTTAACACATTTGTTACAGACCTAGACGCCAATCAAAGTCCAGATCTTTTGAATTTCAAACAAATTCTATCTCATTCCCACACACAAAGAAAAAGGAGCTCACCATGGAGGTAATACGTCCCTCGAGTCAAAATCACACCTGATCAGTACACACATGAAGGAAGGGATTAGAACAAAAAAACACCCAACTTGTGGATCATCCATACATCAAACATAAAGGTTGCAAAGACAACAAAGAAGAGGGCATAGAATGGAAACAGAAACAAAAACCCATCAAACGTTCAAGAAAACATTTGCAACAATCGAATCTTAAACAAAATAGAATCAAAATAGTTAGCCAAAGCACAAAACCACAATAAACGTCTTCATACTACCAAACAAAATTAAGTTACAAAGGGGGAGAAGGGGGGAAGAGGAAACACATTGTAGATGCCCTTTGTGTGACCGTTTAAATCCATATCTGTAATTCAAATATAACAACAGTTTCCAGAGAGATGCCTTAGATACATAGAGATACGGAAGAAAATCAACAAATAAGAAGAGACAAAAAGAAGAACCCACCTCAATCTAGCTCAAATCAATGGATCAAAGCTGGATCCCGCGAGAGAGAGAGAGGGAAAGAACAAAAGAAAGATTTCAACAATGAAATTCGAAGAACAATGGGTCAATGAAAGACCAGAGGAGCTGAATCTTTCCAACCCTCGGATCTTCAGTTTCTCGAAGGAGAACGAAGCAGGGAGGAAAAGACTTTGAATTGCAAGTCGCAGGGGAGGACGCTGAGAATCAATGGCGTATTTGTAGGGGATGGAGAGAGAGGGGGGGGGGGGGGGGAGGGGGGCTGGTTGGCTTTTTGGTCGCATTCAGTTCACAGAAAGAAAGGTTTTTTTTTTTTTTTTTTTTTCTTTTTCCTTTTCCCAATTGAATTGAAAATTTTGGTATTATTTTGGATTGTAATTTGAGGGTGCGGTTGAAGCTTCGTCGCGGGCCCGTCCGTCTCTGGAATTGGAAGGCAACAACAGATTTCTAGGGTTTGCTTTGGGCACCCAAAAGTGCTTCCTTTGATAGCGAAGGCACCCAATGCCGCCTCCTATCTCTCTCTCCGGCCGACACGCGTCCGTGGATGGAACAATTCCATTCCCACTTCTGATTTCTAACCCAGAACTTCTGCAATCGGCCTCTTTCTTTGATGGTTTTCCAAGAAAACTTAATGGGTATGGGTTGGCAATTTGATCCCAAAAATAAAAAAAAAAATGCAATCTTTTTTACTTAACCCTAACCCTAGTATGGTGGATTCGATAGCATTTGACGTGCATTCGACTTTAATTTGGGTATAATTTGTTATTTTTTTCTTAACCATATGGTGTTATTGATAATATTTTATATTAAATTTTAGTGGATAAAGTATAATGGAGGGTTTTTTCCATTGAGATAGGATTGTGACAAACTTGCACTATTCATGATGCATATATATATATATAGGTAATAGATTTTTTGTACACATAAATATTGTTTAATAACCAAGATATAAATAAAAAAAATTGAGATATGAAAAATATTTATTATATTTGTTAAATTTATCTAACAATTTTTAAAAAATAAGTCATGTGACTTCTTATCTGAATTTTTTCTTCATATAAATTTATCTTGATCATTATAGATAAAAAAAAATGACTCACCCCCACGAGCATAATTCAGCGATAAAGTACAAAGAGGATAATAGGATCATTAGAGTTTCTAATCTCAGTGGCAACTTGGACGGTAGCATTTAAGATTGGAAGGCAAGTCGCCCTTATGGAGACAAGGTCTGGGTACGCCATGTCGCCCCTCCGGGAGTCTCGTCCGCATGTCATAAATGGGGTCTATGGGGAAAATAGTCGTTTTTTGAAAGTCTGCATCGAGAATTACTCGAGAATGCATCAAGAAAGAAAGTCACTTGCCCCTGAAAATTAGTTGGATGAAATTTGGATACCTAAAGTAATAATAATAAAAAAAATGACTCTGCATCTTACGATACATTCTAAAAAATTTAACAAATTATTTGATAAAAATTTTAGAATGATTTACAATTTTATTTTGATCATTCTATATCTTAATATAAAAATTAATTTTATTTTATTTTAATATAATCTCATCTTACTCATTTTAATAAATTCTATCATAATTTACATAAGATTCTGAAAATGTCACATTCTAGCATATGGGTTGGCAATCTGATGAAAAGAATCCAAATTTTCAACGCAACCTACCCCACTGTGGCATGCTTAGTCAAATTTGACTAGTTTGAGTTTATTTTTTATTTCGAAAGTGAAAAAAGTGAGAAATAATTTTCAAACAAGGTCGACTACATATTCACAAGAATATGCTAGAGACTAGAGTTTTTTTCGTATATTTTTATTGTTTATCGTGTGCACGAATAATAATTAAGGGGGTGTAAATAGTCAATTCAGTTATCTAATTAATTTAAATTCACTATTGGATTAAATCAAATTAATTAACAAAATTAAATTGAACTGGCCAATTAATCCGAAAAATTGAACTAATCAATAATCGAAAAAATCAAATTCAAATCGATTAAAATGAAGAAATGAAAAAAAAATTGAAATAACCAATAGAAAACGTACAAAATCGAAAAAAATGCATCATTTTATAAACATCAAAATAATGTTATTTTAAAGTTCGATCGGTTCGATTAGTTTGGTTATTCCAACCAAAAAAACAGAACTAAAATCAAATTTTTGAGAAAAATTAATCGAGTTGAACCAATGCAAGAAAAAAATCGAACCGAATCGATAAGTTCGATCGGTTTGATTTAGTTAGTTTAGGTAAAACGAACATTTATTAATAAATGAGTCTCATTTATCTATATATAGTTAAAATGATTATGAATAATTCATATTTTGAGTTATAAAAATAAAGTTTGTTTGAACAATTATTAAAATGAACTCTAATTATTTATTTAAAATAAAGTTAAATTTGAATAATATATATTTAAAAATATAAATACAAAATATATTTTTAATATTTACTAAATAAATATATAAATAAATAAGTAAACAATTCATTATCATCTTTAATCAAGACTCTTGTACACAAAGTTAATGTAATATAATTTAAATATAAAAATAATGATTCTCAATCATTAAATCAATTTCTTCAAAGGTATATTATTTTTTTATAATTATTAATATAATAAAAATGCACTTATATTTTCTTTTTATTCCCTTTATCCTTACTGCCAATTGGCCAAAATTTGATAGTTTATCAATTTCTCTCTCTCTATGTTATTTGATAATTGGAGAGACAAAAAGATCGAGAGATAATCGAATCTCAACTAGTTTATCATATAAGAAAATAGAGGGAGTGGTAGAAAAAATGTGAGGGTATTTTTGTCATATTAAAATTTTTAACATTTGTAAAATAATGATTAGAAAAAGTGTAACTAGAGTTATAAAATTATAAGAGATTAGTATCATTTATCAAATGTAAAAGATGTCTTTCTCTTTTTCTTTTTAAATTTCAAGATCTTTTAGTGTAATTTATCATAAAAAAATGTCTTTAAAGTTAAAAAATAGGCACTAATGCACAAAGTGGGGTGAAGAGCCTACTAGGGACCAATGCAATGGAAGACGCATAATAGGTAACACGAAATATTATAATTATGATTCATAATTTAAATTTGTCCATGATTGAGATTTTTAATTTGACCATGATTAAGATTTTGAATTTGATTGTGATTAGGATGTTGTTAAATTAGATTTTATTTGTGATTTATCTCATATTAAGGAATATCCCTATGAATTATCTTTTGATCATAATAAAATTTTTTATGTACATCTATAGGTGATTTTAAGTCTATAAATATGTGTTCAATACCCTGAAATAAGTTGTAACAATATCACTTTATTGTAACAATATTTATTTAATGATATTTTGTTTTTTTTGCCAATAATTTTTTTCGATTTGAGTTTTTCACATAAAAGTCTATGTTCGTGTGTGTAATTGAGGGTTTAATTGTAATTTATTTTTGATCTAAATTCATAACACCAACCATGTCCAGAAGACATAAGGTTCTACTTAATAGTCTTGGCTACCTAATTTTTAGGTGGTTTGACAAAACCCCTTAAACTTATCGAGAAATCCTTGTCCTACTTCATCGCAAGACATCAAAGACGATAAACTCTTTCACAATTATATAAACGTGCCAAGGATAGGCTCTCTTATAGTATGCACACACAAAAAAGTGTGGGGAACATTCAATGAGATCAAAGACTTTTTAGCAATTTATTTTAACATTCTTTGAGCTTGAGAAAGTTGGTCGAGGACATCGCTCACAAAAAAAATTGCTATTAAGCCTTGAAAAGTTGGATCTTTAGTTTGTAGATCCCAACATCCTTTAACTATAGGAAGGCTAAAGGCATGCCAATCGTAGAAGTATGCCAACAACCAAAGCCAAATAAGGAGAAAGAAATTATTGAGGAAAGAACAAATTTGTACGAAAAATTTTCATTTAAAATATAAAGAAAGATGTCTGAACAAAAATACTATTTGTCCACGAGTTAGAAGTCATAATAAATATGAATGTTGTGCCCATTTGAACAAATGAGAACAAATTCTTTTCATATCTTTTTGCTAAGTCAATGATAGCCAAGCAATTGGTACAAGGACCACCCTAATGAGTAAACATAGCCTATAGGGCTTGATTGGACTCAACCAAGGGAATGAATCTCTTCCAAAAGACAAAATAAACATAAATCACTAAAATTGGTGCAAATCATTATAAATCACAATCTGACCAATTTAAATTGAAAACATCGTTCTCTTTGTATCATACGTGTTCGAGTATAAAACTATTATTGTAGATGCCCCTAAAGTGCACGAGTTGAACTTATGACCTAAAACCTCATTCTCCATACTAGCTTGAGTAGGTTACTCGGCTTTTATAGATTTAAAAATAAAAATAGTTAATTTTTTACCATAAGAATACTCCCCTAATAATGCAAATATTATTATATCTTCTAAACTAATTGCATAGACATATAAAAATATATCAGACATATTTCATTTTAATGAAAAGAAAATGCTAAAAAGTATTGTTTTTGCTGTTTTTTCTTTGAGAATTTCATACTTTTTTGGTCTAAAAAAACTAAAATTTATTTTTATCATTACATTTTTTGCTAAGGAAGAAAAATAAATGCAGAATCAAGATATTGGGGCCAACAAGATATGTCTTGGGCCAGGCCCATCAAATACGGGCCCAATCATATGGCACCCATTCACAGCCCAAGTCAGGCCCATTAACGATATGCCAATGTTTATTTAGTATTAAAAATAGTAAGGCTCAACCTTCACCTCTTTCACCTTCATCGCATATATTTAGTGAAATATTAAAATTTAAAATTGGTAAGGCCCAACGGGCTTGGTGAGCTGGCTTGTTTGGCGGGCCTACTTGGCCCATGGGCCGGCCCCATCCAATTTACTCCAAGCTTATGGCAGGGTTCAACATATCTAAGATTTATAAACATCTTATCGGTTTATTTAACTCATGGGCCAGCTCAATTTATGTATTTGTAAGAAATTATGAAGCACGAAGATGGCTCAAAGATATTGTTTCAGTGTTTTCGAACCGTTTTTTGTTTCAAAAACATAAAAAATAATCCAAAACATTTTGATAACCTATTTGATAATATGGAATCAACGTAACCCATTTGATATATCTAATTTTGATAACAAAAGTTTAGATTATATTCTCTTTATTATTTTTAAATTATTTTTAATTTTTTAAAACAATAAAAACTTATTTACTTTTATATTTTTAAAAATGTATTTTTAAAATAAAAAAATTAAAATAATAAAAAATCATTTTAGTTATTTTTATTACAATATATTTAAAATTTTCAAAAAGGAAAAAATACTATTTTTAATAATTTTAAAATAGATATTTAAAATATTTTGGTTGACTTGTGAGCCAATGTAACCCAATTTACTATGACAGAGTAGTCAGCGCAAGCATAGCAGTAGCTAGCCTTGACCACGGTTTCGGAACCGGCAATTTCGGTTCCAATAGAAGGTGGAACAGAAACTGAATTGTCTACAGACAGTTCGGTTCCAGCTTCCCAACGATTTCAGTTCCGGTTTTGAATTGATTTGAACCGAAGTCCTTGAGCCCAACGGTTCAATCCGAACCTTTGACAAGATTCCATGTATGCCCTCTCTGCCCCGGCCTCTTTCTCTTTCCTCTCAACGAATCAGCAGTACTTCCCGCCACGGAAACCAAGGCAACTCAATGACGTCTGCGTTCCATCTACTGAATTTATTCTTAATAACAAAAACCCAAAATGCAAACCAGTCGGTTATGGGGTTTCGCTTTGTGAGCCATCAATGTTCTTGAATGAGGACTGGCCCCAGCTCCTCCGAATCTCAATTGGGTCCGAAGATTTTTGTCTCGGTCAGGCCATTCATGGATTCTTAACGAAATCTGGCTATCGGAATGATGTGTTTCGAGGCAATAATCTGGTGAACTTGTATGTGAAATTCAATAGTGTGGATGATGCACAAAGGGTGTTTGATGAAATGCTTGATAGGAATACAATCACGTGGACGTCTCTTATTAATGGTTATTCACAGATAAATGATGTTAATTCTGTTGTCAGATTAGCTCATTGTATGCATAAATCTGATCAAGAATTTAACGAGCATACTTGCTCGGTGATTTTGCGGGCATGTGAGTTTCCGGATAAAAGGGGTTGTGGCAAACAGATTCATAGTTTTATTATAAAAAGTGGGTTTTGCGAGGATGTCTATGTTGGAACTTCTTTGGTTTCTATGTATTCAAGAAGTGGCCGGCTGGATGATGCTGAGAAACAGTTCAATGAGTTGACATGCGTCGATGTTTGCTGTTTGAATTTTATGATTTCAGAATATGGCAATGCAGGATATGGAAAGAAAGCTCTTCATTTGTTTCTTGAGTTGCTTCAAATTGGCTTGGAACCAAATGATTATACATTTACCAATGTAATAAGTGCTTGTGATGGAGTTGTGGGTTCGGAGGAAGGCAGAATGTTACATGGACTTGCTATTAAGTATGGTTTAGTGGGAAAAACATCTGTTGGAAACTCAATTATTACAATGTATGGTAGGTACGGGTTGGTTGAGGAGGCTAAGAGCATGTTTCACTGTATGGGCGAGAGGAATTTGGTTTCTTGGACTGCTCTCTTATCCATATATGTTGCAAATGGCCATGGTCAGTTAGCCCTGGCCGCCTTCTTAGACATGGTTAGCCAGGGATTGAATTTGGATTCTGATTGTTTAGCTTGTGTTCTTAATTGCTGTTCAGAGTCCAAGAATCTCAATATGGGGCTTCAAATTCATGGATTTGTGATAAAGCTTGGCATGCCCTCAAATGTTTATGTGGGAACTGCTTTAATTGATTTATATGCCAAGTGTGAGAACCTTAAATCTGCTAGGTTGCTTCTCAATGGTCTCTCAGTTATAAACTCTGCTTCCTTTAATGCTTTTTTAGTTGGTTGTACAAAGAATGATGGAGAAGAAGATGTGGAAACCATGCTTTTGTTTAATCAACTCAGATTAGCTGGTCTAAAACCAGATTCGGTAACTCTTGCCTCTCTCCTTAGCTTGTCTGCTGAACAAGCTTGCCTAGTTAAAGGAACAAGCCTTCATGCTTATGCGGTTAAAACAGGATTTGATGCTAACTTAACTGTATCTAATGCTATAATCACTATGTATGCAAAATGTGGAAGCATTTCAGATGCTTGTCAAATGTTTATGGGAATGAAAAAGCTTGATTTAATATCTTGGAATGCCATTATTTTTGCTCATGCTATCCATGGGCAAGGGAAGGAAGCACTTTCGCTTTTCAATGACATGGTAATTGAAGGATTTTCTCCTGACAAGATTACTGTACTGGCTGTTCTCCAAGCTTGTTGCTACTCAGGTTTCTGGAATTATGGGCTTTGCTTATTCAATGAATTGGAGCTGAAATATGGGATTAGGCCAGCACTTGAACACTTTGCATGCTTGGTTAATCTTTTGGGGCGAGCTGGGCTTTTTGTTGAGGCTAAGGATCTTATTAACAGAAGTCCTTTTTCAGACTCACCACTTCTTTGGAGAACTTTGGTCCACGTGTGTAAGATTGGTGGGAATCTTGACTTTGGCAAAATGGCTTCTAACTGTTTGCTTAATCTGGCACCAAAAGAAGCAGGATCTTACATACTTGTTTCAAATATGTATGCTGGAGAAGGAATGTTTGATGAGGCTGCAAGAGTAAGGACTGAAATGAATGACTTAAAGATAAGGAAAGAAGCAGGTTGCAGCTGGATTGAGATAGATAACAAGACCCATCTGTTTGTTGCAAGCAGCAGAAATCACCCAGAAAGTAGAGATATTTATGAGAAATTGGATCTACTAAGGGCTGAGATAGAACAAAACGATGATAAGACTGATCTTCAACTGATCTGGGATCCAGCATGAATATGTTAAAATGGAAAACTAATTCCTTTTCTCATGCCAAAGAGGCAGCAGACTTGGTTACTTGTATATAATAGTGCTCTCTGCCCCACCACCTATTTGGGGCATACCACCTATTTGGGGCATGCGCAGGTAATTCATTTTGACAGTTCAATATGTTTAGGATTAGTATTTGATCTGAGATGATAAGAGATGTCAGTGTAATTTGCTAATAAGACTTCAGGGGAGGTGAGATCATTTTCATGCAATAACCTCCTCACTGTAAGTATGCTTATCCATTCTCCTTAACATAAGTGAGTTTCTTTGATAAGAATTTTTACAGTTATATACCTTAATTGAATTATTTTGACAATTAGTAATAGTATATGTGACTGTCAGAGAAAACAATTAAGCCATAAAAATTACTCCAAGATTACCTTTTCTCTAAGAGATGACTATCCTATGGCCCTTGTGTTGATCACAATAATCCTAATGGTTGCTTGCTTAACTACATAATAAAAGCAGTCATAGATCATATTATGATTTTTAATCATTATCTGAATGGAAGATGGCCTTCATTTGAAAGACACTTAGCAGGAGGATGATTTGCAGAAGTTTTAATGTCTATATTTTTAGTTACAAGGTGGTCGACTGAATCTGTGCTTTCTGCTTTCAAAATCATGGGAAGGAAGGGGAATGATTTGGTGCTGATGCGAATGGTAAGCACTTCCTAGTCATATATTAGCTTAAAGAATTGTATTGAGTGTAAGTCTGGAAAAATATTGTCTAAAAGAGCCTGGAGGCCTTATGTAGTAAAGCATTTTGTACACCATTGATGACTTTGGGTATTAGTGATCACTGGTATATGAACTGTTTAAGTCTGTCATACACTCAAATATTAAGGGTACTGATGATGCACAATTGCTCACCCTCAAGAAATCATGACCTGGACAAGAAATGGGAGAATAGAATGGGGTTTGTGTAGGATGGTGAGTTGAAGTGATCTCCGACAAGCTTGCAAAAGAGAGAACTGCCCTACGCTTCTATGGGACAAGCTTCCGATGCCTAAATTACTAGCTGTTGGAGCCTTAAAATTTAGTTGTGGGAAAGAAAGGATATCGAGGTTATGATTATGTACTCGTGATTGTGGTGATTGGTCTCGTTTATACCAGAAGAGTTTGGTTTTGGAAGGTTGCACATCCTTTTCTTATCCGGATGATATGATGCCCCTGATTTTATGGGGGATCTTAATTTTAGGGAGAAATTTTCTCCACCCCACCAAACTGGTCGGACTGGATGACCTGTGTATATCCCTTTGAATATCTTCAAATAACCTTTTTGCTTGTGAGGGTTGTTTGGGGTGGTGACGTAGCTCATATCTGAACTGATTGGTCCTAGTTGGAGAATGAAGTGCCACATGACAGTGAGTGGCAAATAACCACATCAGGTAAAAGGCAAAGCAACAACATTAAAAAGGAAGAGTGGCAGAGTATCCAATGTGCAATACATGGACTGATGGATCACTATGATTTGGTTTCTGTAGAAGATAAAGGACAACTGTTACCTAAATAGGTTTGGACGATTCTATACATAAGCCTTATCCTTTATAACTTATTCCTTATATAATTGAAAAAGGAACTTCCTTTCCACGTTAAGTTGGCCTTTTGGCATCAAAATTCCTGTTCAGGCAACATGGTAAATTTCTCAAGCCATCACTCCACATGGCACAAATTCTAGTTACCTTATCTTGGGATGCTTGATATCTCTTACCACATTAAAACTCTTAAAGGTTTAGCTTTTTATTTATTGACTAATTCACGTCAAAAATCAATTTAATCTTAACCAAGTTTATATAAGGTTATGCTTGTAATTTATTTGAGACTTTTGTGAACAGGAACTAAGGTGAATATACGAGATTTTGAACAGCCTTTGATGAATTCCAATATGTGTGCCACTTGAGCTTTGTAATACTATCATGGTAAGACATGAGCTTGGAAACATCTTGTTATATAATAGTGACAGTTTCAGCTGGACCAAAGTTCACGGTTTGGGTTTTCCATATAACTATTGCTCATCGTGTGCTTTATTTTCAGTAACTTTTCTTTTGTTAGTAGTAGTATTTTTTTTTTTATTGTGGAAATAGTGTCTCTACTGTGTAAAATTGAAAAGGCAAAGGTTAAATGTAAATCATATATTTGCATCCTTGAATCTGTTGGATTTTTGGCCCTTCTGTTACCCTTAATTATTAGAGTAATATGAATAGGTTTGAAGGTGAGACAATGAAAGCGGGTCGGGTCTCACCACCAGTAGCTTTGTGGAACGGATGTAAATGGTAAGAGCACCATTTTACAGCTTGCGGGTCCAATTTGTGCTCTTTCCTCTCACACATGGTGAGGAAGATGAGTTTCCTTGGGGCAGTAGTTTGTACCTAAACCTCGTGTAAAGGACAACTCAGTCTATCTGTATCTCATAGTTGGGGTTAAATGTATAATTATATTCCATTCAGGCTTTCTTTAGACATGACGAGAATATGAACTGTTCAGGTCACGTCCTAACATACAAGTAACCTAGTGATAAATAGTGGGTTCCATTTTTCATTTCTTTTATGATTCATATTGTGGTTTTATGAACAAAGTTATACCCAACGTCAGTGAATATTTGGGGCGATCACCACTTTAGAAAAGCTGCCTGCTTTAGATATACATATATATAGCTTCACAGCAAAACGCGTCTTGACCAGTGCCTCTTTGATTAGTTGGTGACAGTATTTGTTGTTTTCCTTGTTTATTTTCCTTTTCTTTTCTTCTTTTTTCTTTTCTATCTTTATTTATTCTTTACAAATGCATGTGTCTATATCTTGGGGGGGGGGGGGGGGGGAGAGAATTTTCTTTATGCTACCTAAAAAGGTGGCTTCAAAAGTTAGGTACAGGATAATTTTTCCAGTCTTATTAATTATATCAGTGAAAGTAGCAGATGCATCCTCACAGTCCCCCCACCAAATAATACTTGGTTTATGCGATACCCTCATGGTGGCCGGCTATAATATTCCCTTTCTTAAATCTTGAGATATTTATTCATTTCACCTTAATAATTAAGTCCCTGATAGGAATGATTAGTAAGTTAGATTTCATATAGCCAATCTCCACCTTACTTATGTGATCGGAAAATCTTTTAAAAATTGAGAGTATTCTAGGGAACACGTGATCATTTGAAACTAGAAAATTAAAAATATATAAGATTGTTCATAATAAGATTTCAATTGCACCATTAAAGATGCAAGATGCAGTACAAGGGTATGTTTAAGATAGTTTAAATATGTGAAAAGAAGATTACTAGACCAACATATGTGCTTGGAGGGTAGATGGAATGCAATAAGTTTGTAGTAAAAGAGGTAGGGGTAAAGAAGGTTTATTATAGGAAATTAGACATGGCATGCAATATAATAGTCTTATGTACAAAAAAGAATATAGAAAGAGATAATTGAAGAACTAAAATCTATACACTTGATCTTATTTAGTGGTATTAAGACTTGTGATGACAACGACGACAGAAGACAAGACCCCAAACAAACTGAAAGGAAAGACAAAGAACAATGACATTCTTCTTTTTCTTCTCTGCTCCTAACTACTGGAGTATAAGATCTGTTCACCCCAACCTAAATGCAACCAAACTTAGGCAGGTTAGACCTAAACTGAAAAAAGAGGGGAAAAAAGCACAAAGTATTTTATCTAGTTCACCAATCCATGATATTTTGAATAGAATTCATGATAAAAACATTCGATAATGTTTATGTTCGATGTGAATTACATAGCACAACTGTTTAGACTCTTTCATCTGAACTTGGGACTTGTTACCGAGGAGCAATATCTTTACACTAAAAGTGTCGAGAAGATTATGATTTTGCATGTTTGTTAGCCCCCCTTTTTGATCATATAGCTGTATAACATACATGTTACAGATGAACATTCCACTGGCTGGAAGACCTTAAAGCTTAAGGTAGTATATGTAATATACAGAGAAGTAAAGCTGTACAGAGGACTAGAAAATTTGGTTCAAACATCATCACCCTCACAATCACAACATTCCACAATCAGAGAGAAGCTGAAACCTTAAAACCACTCTTAAGATCACTAAATCTTGATCATATTTGTGCGTTCTTTTTTTTTTTTTCTTTTTTGTGGTGGCACAACTACTGAATGTGCCCTTTGATGTAGAGTACCCTATAGTTGAAAAGATGGAGGGACCCTTAACTGAGAGTACTAATGTGGTTTAATTGTATTGTCCATAATATGCAAACTTTGTAGAAAAATGTAGGGTTGGGGACTCAGAAGAAGGATCTCTTGGCAGGGGCCCTGCCCACAGCTTTCATCAAGTTGGCCACTTCAAGGACCCTAGCCACCTTTGTGCCCCTCTTGGCCTCTGCTGATGCCCTTCTTTCCTCTGCTTTTCTGCGTGCCCTTGCTACCTCATTCTGCATCTTCTCCAAGGCTCTTGCCCTTTTCTCCTCCAGCTTCCTCTGCACACCACCCCCCCCAAAAAAAAGTATATTATAAACAAGATCTCGATCATTAAAGATTATATGAGAATTCATAACAGTTTGCATGAACATTCATCTCTCTTTGAAAGTTACTTAATTTACAGGATGCTTATGCTTTCACATGTGGGAAGAAGAAGCTGTCAAGGGGAAGACTTTCTAACTTGCTATCACAGTTAGATAATCTTGATTATGAAAGGAAAATCATAGATTCTTACCTAATGTTCATACTAACCACGTGTCCAGACTTCCAGGTTTAAATTAAACTGACTTAGTAATATAATTGCAAGCCAAAGACTAATTTTACCCATTAATTATAGGCTGAATATATGAGACGAATCAACAAGAAAAAACAAAACCCATAAACAGACAAAGTCTAGAGTCTTCCATCTCCTCTTCATCATCATCACAAACCCTAATTGTTGATCATTATATATCTTATGCTATGCCTAAGAACCTTTTACCCAATTCTGTTTCATCTCCCCGTACCTCATGTACTTCCAAAAATTCCCCGTATAGCAAGTAAACTAACCCTTGTATGCTCTTACTCGAATTAAATTATATTATCTTGGAAATGCAATCTTTAATCGTACTTGCAGCCTGTAAGATTATCACTAAAATGGAACATGTTTCTAGCACAAAGGTAGAAAGACTAAGAAAACTTGATAAGAGATATGCTACGAAGAAGAATACTTGTCGAGCTAAAATTCATGTAGCCACTGACCCACTATGCAGGATAAAAGATCATGAATGGATGCGAGTCGAAGCAAGAAGCAATAAGCGGGAGCTCTATGTTATTCCTAGCTATAGGATGCCATGAATTCATACGTTTGAACAGTTGAACTGCTCATGAAAGGATCATTGGCATATACATGTAGAGTGTACATAATGAAGTTTCCATGTTTGTAAATATATATATGTATGTATGTATGCACGTATGCATGTATATACCTCAACTTTCTTCATCCATGAACTAGCTTTCTGAACTTCCTCGCTCTCCCAACCGTTAATCACAGCCTCGTCCCGCTTAAACCTATTGTTAATCTTGGCGATCTTCGCCGTCTGCCACGCCGATATCTTCGTCTCCACCTCCTCCCTCTTCACCCTATGCACCGATACCTCGCTGTGGTTGCCCCCGCCGCCTCCGCCTCCGCCGCCGCCGCCCCTCCTGGGCGAAGGCAAAGGGTTGTTGTCGGGAACTATGGCCAAAGGGTTAGTCTCCTCCAGCATTTCAGCTTCTTCCCCGATCCTAGCCAGGTTGTTTCCGCCATTGTCGCTGTCTTGAGTCCCATTCGGATTCCCCATGGACGACCCTGCAAGGACCAAGGCGCTGAACTCCCTGCTCATGGAGGGGAAGTTCTCGTTGGACCCTCCTTCGCTGGCCATGGACAGGGAGGATGATCTGTGGCTGCTTGTTTCCCAAGCTTCTCTCCGGCGATGGCGGCCGGCCGGCGGCGGATGTGGCGGCGTCAGTGCATGGATGTCCCTGACTTGCTCCTCTTCTTCCTGATCTTGCCCAGAGGAGCTTCCTAATTCTCTGTGATAATATTGATCAGTAGTACTCAGCATGTCAAGGTCTTGTTGCAGACAGAACTACTGGCGAATGGGAGGAGAGGATGGGAAGAAGAAAGATCAGAAGTTTGAAGCATAGCAGTCGATCTGATGATCTCAATAATAATAATAATACTAGTAATAATAAAGTCGGTTGATGATTGAGGAGGGGATGAATATCGGCCACATATGCAAATGGAAATAGAATTCAATTATGAGTGATGGCTCTCAACTCATAATGTAAATCTCTAGTTATAGGGTGCTTAAAAGGCTTCTTTAGATTTCATTATGGAGATAGACCATGATGATTTGCTAAATTAACAATTGATCCCCTCTTTTTATTTTAATCTCTTGTTCTCCCCCATTAGGTTAGGTTTTTCCTTTTTAAGTAAGTGTTTGATAATCAAAATATGACATGAAAAAATTATGATATAAAAATATTTTATATTATATTTATAAAATTTATCTAATAATCTATTAAAAAGAAGTCACGTAATTTTTTATCTAAAATTTTATAAATAAATTTATCTTTCTTACCTTTTAATTAAATTTATTTTAAATTTTACAGATAAAAAAAAAAATAATATGTCCTCCATCCCATCAAACCTTTACCCTTTTTTTTCATTTTTTTTTCTTTCATCTTTTCTTTCATTTTCTTGCTTCGCATATCGTTGTTGCCTCTGTCGCATATTGCTTTATCTATCATCGTCATCTCCGCCATAAAGAGTTTTGAATGAATTTGGAAATAAGAATATTTTGGTAAAAAAAGCTTTATATCGATACTTATTATATGTATTTTAACAAATATATAGAAAGAAAAAGTATAATTTTCAGTGCATTCCAAAAAATTTAACAAATTATCTTATAAAAATCTTAGAATGATTCTCAATCTTATTTTAACTATTTTATATTTTGGTTTGAAAAGTATTTCAACCTTATCTCGATACAACATTATTTTACTCATTTTAACAAACATTACCTTAAAATATTGTTCGATAACAAATAGATTTGTCATGTTTTTAACTCTGAATTCTAATGTTAGTCTTGTATTTCGAGGGAATAAAGGGTTTTCACACCATACCCCGTCGTAAGAGGGCATATGGCAGGATTGGGCACTTTGAAATTGATCTCAATCTAATAAAAATTTTTATATACAGAGATAGTATTTTATCATTCCCATTTTGGCCCTTCTCAAACTTAACTCAACCCATTGAAGTATGACAAGATAGATTTCACAAGTTTAGATCATTTTGCCAACTCTATTTAAGAGTTTCATTGTTTTTAACATTTTATTTTGGATGAATTACATTTGCCCCCATAGATTTTATTAGATCACATCGATATACCCTCTTCATTTTAGGAAATAAGTTATTAAGATATTTATATAATTTTATAAATTTTTAAGAATACTATGTATAATGCAAATCTAACTTCAAGGTAATCCTAATATAATTTTTAAATAGTAGAGATAATCAATATAATTCCTAAAAATTGAAAATTTTCTCCAAACTCATTGGTATCTATTGTGGAAGTTTTAATAAGATATAAGATATATTTAAATATACTAAAGGACAAAATGCGATATTTTCAATATTTTTCGACTCTATAACAAAGTGGCGTGAGTGAAGTTTTCTTAAAACATAAGAATTTTTTTTTTTTTTTTTGAAGGCAACAAAGAGAACATTTTTTTTTTTCTCATAAGCTCTAATAAAAAATTAATAAAATGAAAGAAAAACTGTGGGCAAGTACCCTAATTGAGTCTTGCAAGCCACCTAATTTTGATTTGGTAACAGGGCAAATGGTCCACAAACCTTAGTCAAACAAGTATTGTTGTGCCAACCTTAACACTTTAATGCCCATAAATATTTTTAAATTGTTGAAAATTAATCCCAATTTAATTAGTTGGCTAAGTCTCTAGAATCCTACTTAAACATTTAAGCGTAACACTTAGTGTGATATTTATGTATGGTACATATTTATATTAATTAGACATGTAATCTAATATACTAATATAGAAGTGTCCCTTTTAAATATTTAAATAACATTTTTATAGAAAAAAAACATAATCATGCCATGGAGTTAGGTCTTGTCTTATTAGGAGAAAGAAAATGTAAAATGTCAATAATTTTTTTTTGGACACATAGCAACGAAAAAAAACTCAATTTTTTTTTATAAATTTACAAATTTATCCAAACATTACAATTTTGACAATTATATCTTAATTAGCTTAATTAAGTGTAATTTTATCTAATATCTAAAATTAATTTAGGAGTCATGTGTCATTGCGTATATGACATATTATCTGTCCTTAAAAAAAAATATATGAGTGAAACTCACATGTATATATATGAAAAAAAATATAAAAAAATTATATATATAAGTCCAGCTCTTTTTAGTTTTTTTTTTTAATGACACGGCTCTCAAATTAATTTTAGGTATTGAATAAAATTATACTCAATTGAGTCAATTAAAATATAATTGTCAAAATTGAAACGTTTTAGATAAATTTACAAATTCACGTTTTTTTTTTGGTGCTATTTGCCTAATTATTTTTGTCACATTTTCATTAAAAAATTATAATTAACTCTATCAACTAAAATTAAAATTTGTGACTATTATTATAATTCTTTTCAGTGTATATAAATGTCCGTACCACATAATATGAAAAATTTGGATGTTTATCATGAAAAATTAGTCATCACTTAAGCCTCTCTTGCAAACTTATTATTATAATTTTTCGTATTTAAAACATTTTGAGACAAAAATAAATGTCCTTTCAACTAACATTCTTGATTTTGCAAGAATTCGTTTTTGTTTTTAAATCTTTAAGATTACATGAACAAGCTTGCTAATTGAATACAATAAAAATCACCCAAAATATTTAACATATATAAAATCAAATTAACATGTGCTACAATTAGAAAAAGTCGATATATACAACTATATTAACATAAAAAAAATAAAGAAACATGAAAACATTAACCACCCAACATAATAGTTTGGCTTGTGATATATTTTCATATTTTAAGACTTCTGGTCTCAATGAATATAATGTCCAATAATTATTTAGATGATTATTTGTCGTATGATTTATGAAATTTATTAAAGACCTTATGTTTTATAGTTAATTGCTTGAATTTTTCTTTTTTTACCTTAAAATAAAAGAAAATATAATGATGGTTCATAGGGCTATCAAGCTAGAGACATGTTATTTGTACAGAATGTGGATTATATAATCATTTACATGGTAGTGAAATACCCATTTTGTTCCTGCAATAAATGACCTAAATCAAAAGACTTAGTACCATTTCTCTTATTCTGTCTTTCTCTCACTTTCCTTCTTACACCATCAGCCCTAATGACAAGACGAGAGGAGGCGACAGTGACTAGGTGATGGGGCGAGGCAACAGAGGTTACAGCGGTGAGAAGATGCGAGACGGCGACAAGGCTAGACAGCGACAAGAACAAACGAGATGGTGGGGAGAACAGATGAGGTGGCTGAGGCGAAGAACAACGACGGGTGATTGGTTGTAGCGACGAGGGAATGAGGGAGAGAGAGAGAAGGAGATGAACAAATATCATGATATATCACCTTGTACATAAAGCTAACCATTTTTTTTGTTTTTTTCCACGATTTTAGGGGGCTTAAACACAAATGAATAATTATGGAGATGAAAAGTGTAAGACTTCCAAAGATGACGGACTGCCGTGCATTTACCTTATTGTGCAGGGGCTCATCCAAAATTTCGGAATCAAAAGTGTCGGCCGGGAAAGGGATTGGATAACGGGTGGGTCCCAGCAAGGTCGGCAGTGCCCGGTAGACCAGTGGCGCCGTGCACACGCGTCGCACGGTATCCATCACTCCTGTCATGTCGCAAACGTGGCGAATTCCCATTCGGGAGGGTTCCATCAGGTCCCTTGCCTACGTTGGACCGACCCCCATGCACCGCAGACGCGGCTTCGGCCGTTGATTGGAACACGTTTACGGCTGCGGTTGGACAACCAATCTCAGGCCACGAAACCCCCCGCGTCTAGGTGTTAATTAATAATATCTGTCACTAACTGTTACTATTATCTGTTTTGTCGTGACATGTGAGAAAGCTCAACAAAGCTTTGTTAAATCATGTAACAAATGAATTAGGGGAAACTATAATTTAACTTCGCTACTTTGATTTTTTTGTGTGGATAATTTAAATTTCTTGTTAATTTAATTATATATTTAAATAATTCATTTTCAAATTAATTATACACCTTATCCTAATTGAGTTAAAGTGTACAATTGATACGGACTAAAATATTTAAATTATCATTCAATCATTTGTAACCAATTTTCAAAAAGCCCTCATTATCGACCACCATCTCCGCCATAGTTTCTTCTTTCAATGGCCAATGACAATTGAGATGCAGAGAATAAAGAAGAAAATGGGTTAAGACGAAAAAAGTTTGTAAAAAGATGAGGGATTGATAAAAATGATAACTGACAACGAGATTGAGTGGGCAGTGTGATAGGATAAGAAACAATCGGCAACAAGACAAGAGAGGGGAGAGGTGGTCGGTGACAAGTACAAAGGATGGAAGAAAAGATGTATTAGAATTATGTATTAAAAATTGAATCAGTACAGTCTAATATATAACAACTACAATATTTTAGATTGTGCAGCAGTTTGTTAGTGATCAGTTGAGAAGTAAAAGAGACCATAAATATATTAGATTTCAAATTGATATATGATTTGAGTTTTTTATTTTAAATCTATGAATTATAATATATAATTTTATAAGGGTAAGGTATGAGTAGAAGACTCTAACCTCCCCACTCTATTCATATTTGGCTAGTATTTAAAGAATCTTTGCTCTACACTTTCATGAGCACCCATAAGTTAAATCAATCATCTTCCAAGTTTAAAAATATGAGTTCAAATCATGCTCGATTATATTATTGTTTGGATGAATTCACATGATATGATTTGTGAATTTTATATCAAATCGATTCACAAGAATAATCTTTAACAAAATATTAAAGAACGACAAAAAAAAGTATCAATTTAAGATTTAGATCTCAAAAAAATACCGAGGCCTAATAAAATGGGCTCGACCTTTTTATTTAAAAAAAAATTATTTAATATAAAACTTTATAAATTGAATAAAAGTTTGCTCTGAATTAATTTATTATATTAATTTGTAGTTGGTCATAAGGATAACTTGCGGACTCGCCCAATGATTTTGAGTAAATTATTGAGTGAGTAATGAAAAAATAATCCAATAGGATTTTGACAAGTGGACTACCCTTTGTTTGCGGGCAACTAGTGAAGTTGTGGAAGTGCCTAATTTAAAACGTGGGATGTGACATTTGAGCACTATATGCTAACAAATTTGGGCACAAGTGTCCCCCATTTTCCTCCTACTTTGCTACTTGAAAATGATTGATTTGGTAACCTTTTCTTTTCTTTATATTATAATATTATATATATATTTTTTAATTAAAAGATAAATGTAGAGTGACTAATAAACCCATGGTAAAGGTTAACTATTATTACATATATGTATATATTTATTTAAGACGTTACTATTATTGAAAAGGTAAATCTATCACTCTTAACTCCATCTTCGTGTACAAGGGTGGCCCTAACCCCAAAATCACGATGAAGTTTATTTTTTACAAGTGAATTTAAAGTGAAATATGAAAAGTATCTAAAAAAAATATTTTATATTATATTTGTTAAATTTATCTTATAATCTTTAAAAAAAATTATGTGACTTTTTATCTATCTTGAACCTTACAAATAAGAAAAAATGACACATGTATCATCTAGTGAATTTCAACAAAATTAACAAATAGTTTGATAAAATCTTGGAATGCTTTCGAATCTTATGTTAATCATTCTATATCTTAGTCTGAAAAGTATTTCAATCTTATTTTCATATAACCTTATATACAAAAACACATTGGGAGGGTCGTTTCGATGTTTCTGAAACGTTTCTTACATCAAGATGCTGAAAAATACCAAAAAAATATTTTTAGGCTGTTTATGTAAATTTAAAAATGTTTTAGGACTGTTTCGTAATATTTAAAAAATATCATAAACGCGTTTTTGTCAATGAAGAGATTAGAGACAGAAAAAATTCCATCTCTAACCAAGTTATGTTTGATTATTTTTCTTTTTTTAATTTATTATTTATTTTTAATTAAAAAGTCTTGTTTCATATATGATATAACTTATGTTTATATTTGTTTGAATACATTATAAAATTTATGTTTATTTTTATATTAAGTTATTATTTTATATATTAAAAATTATATTTTCAAAAAAAACCTATATATTTTTTTTGATTTACGCGTTTCCCTGCATTTCAATTTTCTACATTTTTGAAAAATGTCATTTTCTCTTTTTTATTTTATATCGTATCTATTTTTATTTCTATACAATTTAAATTAAATATATACGTTTAGACCTCGCATTTGGAAAAGAAAAAATAGAAAACTTTAGAAAAGGTGAAAATGGAAATTATTAAAACCCAATGGGCTTCTAGATGTGAATTCACGAGCCCAATCATATTTAGGCCCAGATTTGAGTGGTACTTGGGCCTCAAGATATATTCCCAACCAAGCTTTTACATTAATATTAACACTTGGGGGTGGTTACAAATATATATCACAAAAAATAATTGTGTATGTTAAGGTATGTTGGAGAGTGTTATCAACTTTAGTTTTGGTTTTTAGTTTAATATGGTTGTTAGTTTTTGTTTTCAAACCAATGAGTTATTAGATTGGTCGATTCGCAAGTTATACGTTGGTTGGTTTTAATTTGACTGAGTTAGATTGGTCGACCACTTTTATTTTAATATTTTATACTATTTTGTGACAACATAATAACATTTCAAAAAATTCATAATATTAGTACTAGAGGAGTACTCCTCTTGTACTATACACATGTGAATAAAAATAAAAAAAATTAAATAAATGTTCATTGGACCACGTTGGATAATTTCAATGTACTTTTTATCTTTTTAAGGCAAAACTTTAAACAAAATAAAATTTAATGTAGTCATAAAATTATTCATAAATTAATTGTTAAAAGTTATAAGTTCAAGAATATTTATTTTTAAACGAAACCCTTAAAGGGTATTTAAAAAAAATATTCTATTAACGAAACTTTACGATGTCAAAATATAGTATTTATTTAGGTAGTGTTTATTAATCAATATATAGATCGAGATGGATAAGATATGAAAAATATTCTAAACTTTCGTTATTTCTAATATGTTTGTTAAATTTACCTGACGACAATTAGAATAGAAATTACGTGACTTCTTATCTGGCATTTTTCAGATATGCTTATCTCTCCTATCCCGATAAGCATATATTAAATCTTATAGATAAGAAAAAATGATACATACGTCATTTAATGCATTCCACAAAATTTAACAACACAGTTTGATAAAAATCTTATAATGATTCCTCATCTTGTTTTGATCATTTTATATTTTGATTTAAAAAATATTTTAATTTTATTTTAATATAAATTTATAATACTCATTTTAACAAATCTTATATTATATAATAGTATAAAAGATATGGACAGTAGAAGTTATAGTGCACACACATACATTATAAATAAGTATACAATAACATGTAAGACAGTAATATAATAAAACTTACTCGTGAGTAAAGTGCCAAATAAAGTACTGTATTTTGGCTTTAGAACTAAATTGGTCAATATACTTTTAAAAGTGTCAAATAAATCATTATAATTTAAGAGTTGGAGCCAATGTAATTACTGTATTTTAAAAAAACAAACTATAAGCCGTAGAGTTATTGAAAATAAATTTATGAAAAACAAGATGATGAGAGAAAGGCGACGAAAGAAAAAAGAACAAGAAAATGGACTAGTGAATAAGAAGAGCAACGGGAAAGGAAGAGAAAAGAAAAAGAAAAGAGATAAAGGAAGAGAAAAATGATTTATTGGGAGGGGATGAGGAAAAGTGATGATATGATATGTATGTTAAATAATTTATTTACAAAATATATATATAATATATTGTATATATATATTATCATATTTAATTACGAACTTTTAATCAAGTTTATTTCAGAGTCTCTAACTAAGTCAGTTTGCGAACTAATAAGTTGAGATTTACTAAGTTCAAGTTCGACTAAAGTTTGGTTAGTTTACAAATCGAGACTTTTAAAGTTAGGTTCATTTACTTTAACGAACAAATTTGAATGAGTTTTTTTTGAGTTGAACATCGAGCCCGGCTTAGTTCATTTATAACCCTAATAATGTTAAATTTAATAAAAATAAAATAAGAGTGATAAAGAGTTTAAAATTAAAAATTTAGGTCCGGTCCTAAAATTTGATAATATTATCATTCCAACACTCATTTGGGGGGTGGGGGGAGAGAGAGCCACAAACACACGTTTGGGCATGGGTGGCAAAAGCAGAGCGCAGAGAGAAGGTAAAAGCACGTACAGCCAAACAAACCTTAGCCTTCTATTTCCGTTCCTCGTTGCTCCATATAGCCGTCTTCAAAGTCTCTACTTTCAACACCAGCCTCTACTCTCTCTTTCTCTCTCCCCGGGCATCGGCTATGGAGATGGCCATAGCCTTCCGCAGCTCTCTCACTCCCTCCTCCTCCTCCTCTTCTTCCAGTTCTTTCTCAAACCCTAACCCTAAGAGGAGTCTCACTTTCTCTCCGCCTCCACTTCTCAGGAGCCAATTCTTCGGGCGTGCCTTGTCTTCAGCTTCGATCGACAAAACGCCGTTCCATTCTCGTTCCAGAAATGCAATTCGCACTTCTGTCAAATGCTCCGTCTCTGGAGCTACAGAAGCCGCCGCTGGTAATCCAATTCCGTCAGTTAGACAGTTACCGTTTTTTCTGTTATTGCTTTCACATACACATACATACATGCACAAGTTTGGGGTTAAGTTACTTTGAAAGCTCTTTACTGTTATGTACTAAGGCTTAGCGTCCTAAAATAGACTGAAAATTTAAAATTGATTCATTGTAATTGTAGCTCCCCTACCTTTAGAAGGTGTATGAACTGGCATGGCTGGCGTGTATTATGAAGTGCGAACTTCAGGGCCAATGGGATTCGTTGTGGTTTCAGGTGTGTTTGCTGGATTTGTAGGCCAAATGTGGCTCTGTCCAGAAAAGGCTCTCTTTTTGTAGAAGAATTGGGTGAATGTAACATTATGTTCCCAAATCTTAATTAGTCTTACTATTTTGTAGTACCGGTCAACCTTAACCATTCAAAAAATGATAATTCAAAGTTTAAATGGAGATGAGGAGGGCGGAAGGAAATTTTTAAGGAATTTCTTTGATAATAAAATCAAATTGTCATAGAAGAGGCTATTTTTCTGTCCTGTTCAAATCATATATCATTTTACTGTTGGGTATTTTGCATGGCTACTTTACTGGTGGCCCATTTAATTTCTGAGTTAAGGGGTGTGAGTGATACTAAATCATCTACATAAAAGTTGGAAATGAATGTTCTATAAGTTAGTGATGGGCACCCTGGAATTTACAGGGAAAATCATGTAATATATCTTGATAAAACGAGTTTGTGATAACTTTTGCTTAAAAAAATGGAATGTACTTGTGGACTTGGGCATGTTATTGACCTTTTCTGATGGGTTCATTTGCGTCATTGCTTCAGAGAAAAGGAGCCAATTAATGAGGAGAAGGGATGTAAGGAATATAGCAATTGTTGCTCATGTGGATCATGGAAAAACCACATTGGTGGATGCAATGTTGAAACAAGCAAAGGTAGAATTGAGCCTTTCATGGATCCCATTTCCAATTGGTTTTCCTTGCAAATTGATCCTTGAGTTGTTTTTCTATTTGAGACTAGAAGCAACACAAGATTGGCACCCCCTCATTGGATATTATAAAGTTGAAAAGTTAAAGTTGTAGCTTATCATACCTATTTCATCTACTTCCCTCTCAAGCATGTCTACCAATCTTTTTATCTCATGTCCAAGTCATCTTAATTGCTTAACCCGCATCTTATCTTCAATAAGAACCACTCCTACCTTATTACGTATAAATTTGTTTCTTATTTTGCCTTCTATTATAAGGGTACACATCCACCATGATGTCCTTATCTTAGTTATACTCATTTTTTTCATATGTTGGTACTTTATTGCCTAGTATTCTTAGTCATATAACAAAAATGATCTTATAACTTCCCAATCGAACTTCCTTTTATCTTTAAAGGGATTTTTCTAATGAATAAAATGTTGGAAGAAATTCCCCACTTGACCATCCTCCCTTGATTCTACGAGTAACATGCTCCATTATCTCCTATTCTTTTTGAACAATTGATGCAAGATATATAAACTGATATATATATATATATATATTTGTGGGATAAATTGATCTCCAAGTTTCGCAATGACATTGTCCACACTTCTTTTTTACTAAACTTACATTCCACGTATTTTGTTTTCAATCTACTCAATTTGCAATCTTTGGATTCTAAGGTGTTTCTTGATCATTTAAATATTATTTACACACGCTTTTGTCTTATCCATCAAGACAATATTGTCTACAAATAGAATATATGAAGGCACTTCTTCTCAGATGTGTTATTGTGAGTTTATCTATCATAAGAGCAAAGAGGTAAAGGCCAATGCAGATCCTTTCAGTGACAAAAATACCTGATTGTAAAAACTACAGTTGATAAAAGAAGATGACTAGATCTAATATGAAGCTGTTACAGCTCCTTTAAAAATCAATTCAGAAATATGCTGGCAATATGCCTAACTTACTCATTATTTTCATAACCCTATGGTTTCATTGAACAGAACTGGGAATGACTTTGTATTGTAATATAATATCAATGATTTTAGGGGGATAGTAATGGCATTTTTACTTCAGTTTATGTACTCCCTCCTTTTTCTACCATGCTAATATGTGGTTTTACAAAGTTGTGCTCTTTTAAATGAGTGTAAATGCATTTAATGGAAAAAACTAGAATGTAATTTTGAAAAATTGATGCTTTGTTGAGGGGTTGAACATTAACATTGTCTTTCCCTTAAAATGTTTGATTTTCCACTGTGGGAAAATGGTAGGACCTAGGGGATAGGTGATTTTGTGATTATGAAATGTTCTGTTATGAGACAAATATTTACGAATATTTATTGCATTGATAGAAGTTGGCATCCCAATTACTTATGTTTTTGTGTTAGCAAAAGTTTATTAGTCCACTGAGGTGTTCATATTCATTGATTAACTTATGGGATTCTTTGCCTGAACATGCAGTCTGTGGAGATATCAGTTATCCCATCTCAAAGATATTGTCAGCCCTTTTACGTTTTGCAATTTATTGGGGTAGAATGGTGAAAATTGTTATTATTACTAATATTCCTTTGTACAGGTATTTCGTGATAATCAAGTTGTACAAGAGAGGATAATGGACTCCAATGATCTAGAGCGTGAAAGAGGAATAACAATACTTAGCAAAAACACATCAATCACGTATAAAGATACCAAAATAAATATAATTGATACTCCAGGGCACTCTGACTTTGGTGGGGAGGTGGAACGCATCCTCAATATGGTGGAGGGAGTTCTTCTAGTGGTAACTATTCTTATAATCTCTGTTTGAAGCTATTAGTGCACTGTAATCATTCAATTAAATTGTGGACGACTCTCTTGAGTTGTTGTTTGGGTTTGTTTTCTTGGTGCTTCGATGATTACAACAACCATGAAGTATGAGCATAGGACCTTTTAGGCACACTGGCATTTGGAATTTTTTAAGCAAATGTGTAGACAACAATAAAGTGTAAACATTCCTAATGAATTCAAATGGTAGGATGAAAAGGCTGAGATGGATGTCCTATTAAATGGCTGTAACTTGTTACGTCCCCTTCCCCTCGCTCTCCTTCTTGTAAGTCTATAAGATGGTCTTACAGTGTCAGGAATGTTTTTCATGACTTTTTGTCTTCTCAAATGGTCTGACATTAATGGCAATAATCCTGGCATCGGTCAAGAATGTGCTTTTCAAAAGCTGATTTGGTTTTATAATCTCTCTTCCTGCTTGATTATTATAAGGACCTATTAAGTTTAAATCCAACAACAAGCAATCACAAGTCTTAATCCCACTAGACGGGGTGGGCTCCATGAATTCTAGACCTCTATGCATCTCTATCCACGGCCATATCCTCTGTGAAGCCTATTAGCTTCAGCATCCACCCTCATAAAAATGGACATTTGTGTCATCAGAATTTCTGACTGTGATTTCAGAATGTTATGTAGTAAATCATAGTCAATGACTAGATTGTGGATTTCTTGGTGGTCAAATCTCCAGTTCTTCTCTCATCACCTGCAACTGAAGTACAAAGCTTGTGCAATTGAATCATACACAAAATGTTTGGATGGTGAGAAATGGCCTTGGCATACTTACTGGTTATGCAAACTTTCATATTTGATCTTATTACTAATCTAAAAACCCTACATAGTAGTATAAATCTTTCTATATTTCATATACAAATTTCTGTTTCAATCTAGTCTGTAACAAATAAAAGCTATCATGAGAGAAACTATTTATCTCTCTGAAAAAGACTTGTCTGAAGATTGGTACCATAACGGTATGAAAGCTTGGAAGGGTTCTCTTGCTTTTTTCTATGGGATCCAAAAGATTGGAACTAATGAGCTGTTTGCAGTTAATGAAAAATTTTCTGGGCTACACATTAGAATAGTTTTTACTTTTTACAGTACCTCAACTATCTGTTTCCCTTGCACTCTGAGTTGGTGACCTCTTTTTCTGAGTTATACTTTCTTGTATTAAAATGGCATAAATAATTTTTTTGGCTTGTATATATTTTTGATTAATGTGTTTTTTTCTAGTAGTATATTACAACTTCCATTTATTGGCACTGTTGCCCTGTTGTTTGGGTTGGGTGACTTTGCTTCTTTTGTTGTGTTATGCATTATCTTAAAGGTTGTAATCTTAATAGTCTTCTGTTGGTGCATATGAGTATGATATTGACAAACACATGTGGCACTTATTTGTAGGTAGATTCTGTTGAAGGTCCAATGCCACAAACAAGATTTGTCTTGAAGAAGGCTCTAGAATTTGGTCATGCTGTTGTTGTTGTTGTTAACAAGATTGATAGGCCTTCTGCTCGTCCAGATTATGTCATTAATTCCACTTTTGAACTCTTTATTGAACTAAATGCGTCAGATGAACAGGTACTGTTGCGAGGCTGTTAGTAGAGACATCTTTTTTTGTCTTTATTGACAGAGTTTGATATCCTTTGAACTGTACATTATTTGATGTGGACAGTTAGCAAAATTATACTGAGGGACAAAGTGCTTCTAATCAAACATTTTTGCACTTATTATGCAAATTTAGATGGCTTCTGTTTTTAAATTTTAAGTAATATCTGGTGTTCTAAATGCTATTCAAATCTGGTCTAGACAAGTAGACTTGATGAATTATCCCTCAAGATATTTCCTCTCTAATTTGTCTTGGTGTCTATCTCTGATGCTTCAGGGGTGCTTTGGTGTCATCTGCAGTTGCTACCATCCATTGTTTACTAACTGACTCATCCCATGTGCAGTGTGATTTCCAAGTAATCTATGCAAGTGGTATTAAGGGAAAGGCTGGACTTTCTCCTGATAATTTGGCAGAGGATCTTGGTCCACTCTTTGAGTCCATAATTAGATGCATACCGGGCCCGCATATTGACAAAGATGGTGCACTCCAATTGCTTGTTAGTGGTTCTCTTTTATATTGATTTTCTGTCTTCCCTGTTGTTTTCTGTCTATTATTAACCGGATTGTTATTCCTCTTTGATTAGATATTGCAAAACTTCCTGAATTACATATTGATTTATCTCTCTTTGGTAGGATGTTGGAAGAACAATTGAGTGTTATGGAAACCCGAATTAGTTAGACTCTTTTATGATAAATAATATCTATTAAGATTTATGAATTCTAAATTATTAGGGCTGAACCATTTTTTCTGGGAAATTACAAGAATAGTAAAATATGGAATTCTTCAAGGGAAAGGAAAGACCAAGAAAAACTTGGTGAGCTCTTAGGCATGACATGGGTTATAGTGGGCCTATAGAAGAGATGGTAATAGATAAAGATGATTGGTAAGCTAGGTCTAGAAATGAGTTGGGTCAAGCCGAGTGGTGGTTCAACTCGACTCAATTCATTTAAAAATCGGTTCAACTCTAGTTTGAAATGAACCAAGTTTTTTGGCTCAAGCTCAACTCCAACCAAGCTCATGAACTGCTTGACTCAACTCGTTAGGCTCAAATAACATCCAAATGAGCCAATATGAACCAATGAACCAAGTTGAACCAATTATCATGACCCCAAGGGCATTTTAGGGAATATTTGTAATAATAGATTGCATGTATTTTTTCCTTTGTGTACTTGTTGCTTTGCTGATTTGTACCTTAACCTAGAAAGCGTATAAATAGGCTGTAACCTAGAGAATTAGAGGTTTTTGAATGATAATTTGATTTCAGTCTTTTCTCTCTACATTCCTCTCCCTCAATTTCCTCTTCTCTCCCTCAATTCTCTTTGTTTCTATTCTATCTCTCTCTTCCCTGTATTCTTCTCAAATTCCTTTCTAAACCCTAGCCAAACCCTAGGGTCGTGTCACCAAGCAGCTAGTGAGCTTGGTTCATTAGCTCAACTCATTTAACTCAACTCAACCTAAGTACAAAAAATAATAATAAAAGAAATCTTACTTCAACGCACCAAAACTTAATCATTTGGGAAAAAGATGCATGGATCAAATATGCAATAATTTTGAATTAATAAATTTATCACAATCAATTATATATTATGCGCAAATTAAATTTACTATAGGATATTCATTAAAAAAATAAATTTCTCTTCACAAATAAAGTATTTTACAGTACTTAAAATTTTAAGCTTGAAAAATTCTTTTCGTGTATTTTACTATTAAGATATAATATAACATGTATTTTACATATATTATAACATATATTTTATATTTTATATATGTTATATGTAATTCAATTGAGTTGGCTCATGAACCAAATGGGTCGAATACATCACAAATCGAGCTTGACTCATTTATTATTAAACGAGCCATTTTTTTAGCCTCTGTTCAACTCATTTGGCTCATAATCTCAGTTTATTGACCTAGATAATGAGCCGAGTATCGAATGGCTCTGCTCATTTCCAGCCCTAGCTATAATCCATATAGCTAATCCCACCTAGTGGGATTAAGGCTTAGTGTGTTGTTGTTTTTTGTAGTACAATATGAAATTCTTTCAAGTAGATTTCCTTGGAAGGACGGATAAGAATTATAATAGGAGAAAATTTAACATGTCAGAGACTTTTAGCTGGTGAGTACTTTGTTTTTAGTTGTACCCTAAGAAGCATAGACACTTCTAAGAGTTGTATCTAAGAGTTGTTATGTTTGTTTTAAACATCGGCACTTGTTGGGTATGGCTAATCACACATTGAACACCCATCCAAAGACATATTGTTATTCTTAACTAAGAACATGATACTCCTTGTCCACTTCCATTTTTTTGATAAATAAATGTTGCAAATAGACAACACGACCTTAGGGTATTCATAGAGGACGTTCAATCTCGGATTCACAATAGCCAAAAGGAAGCATAAACATACATACACAAAATAGAAACAAAAGGAAACGAAAAACGAAAGGAGGCAAATATTTTACCGTGGTTTACCTCAAAATGAGGCTATGTCCACGTTGAGCTCTGGTGAGAAGAGCTCACTACACTAAGATAAGAATCGGAGATTACAACCTCTCAAAACCCTCACAAATACTCTCTATACAAACAATGGTTCGCTAACAAAACTGCCCTATAATCACAAATACAAAATAAAGGCGTAACCTATCGAACCAAAGAACTCAATAACACTATACAGAGCATTTACAGAGAATGAAAAGAGAAGCAAACCAGAAACTCTAGCCCGAAGACAAAGACCTTCTCCCTCCCGATCTTTCCTTTCCTCGTTTCTTTTCTTTCTTATCGTCTGACCGTTCACATCTTGAGGAGATAGATTAAAAGCAATGATGGATGGCTGGGATCACGCCTCACAAAGCATGGTTGAGAGGCTAAGATCAAATCGTGCAAGCACAATTGATTATTTCAACAGAAATAGCAGTCGGGCAGGGAATGCAATCGAGCGAGGACAATCAACAAGGACAATTAGGCGCCATCAAGAAGCAGCGGATGGTTGCCATGTGTTGCCATCCAGCAGGTGCCACATGGCAGTCTGCAGTTGCAGCATGTGGCCTTCCGATCTGCTAAATCCAATGACTTCGTTTGGTGCTTCACTACCATCAATAAAATTGCAAGAGTAGATACTAAAAGAATTTTTATTTACATTTCTTTTTCAATATGTAGAAAGAAAAAATATATATTTATTTATTCTTTTTGTTGCAATGTAAGCATAGTAGCAATCCGAAAATGATTAAATTGTTTGTGCTATAATGTAAATACACATAACATTACACTTAATTGTTTTCAATTCCCAATGTGTTGTGTCTTGATTTTTTAAAAATTATTGTGTTGGCATGTCTGTGTTGTGTCACGTTTGTATTTATAGGTTTATTTTCACTAATGATGTATAAAAGGTATAGGTTTTTTACCCTTTGGTAACTCTTTCCTAATATTCTTGTCCCAAAAAAAGTAGCCATATGCTGTATAGCTCCATTTTTTGACTAATTATATACTCACATCAAGAGCAAGGATCACCAACTGAGCTTCCAGTTTCTCTTAGGTGCCAAATACTCTTTAGCTTTCTCTATTACTTAAATATATTTAAAAGGAAATGAAGTGAACTTCTAGCTAAACTCTATGTTGTACACTAAGGTAACATTTATTAAAATGACCAAGATAAAGCTGTATCAAGATAAGATTGGAATGCTTTCCGGACTGAGATATGGAATAGTCAAGATAAGATTGTGAAATGTTCTAAGATTTTTATTAGATTGGTTGTTAATTTTTTTGGAATCCATTGAGAATTGTACTTTTTCTCTCCATATGTTTGTTAAATGTATATGATAAGCACCAAGATAAGGATTTTTTATCAAAATATCCCTATTACCAAATTCATTCAAAATTGTATGTTAACATCAATAACAAATTTATGATTAAAATAATGTTTTATGATTTATATGAATTGTCAAAAAATAAAAAGTGTTTTATTTTCTGAATCCATGTTAAAAAATAGATTCTAAAAAGACTTAGAAAGTAGAAATAATTATTGGTGGAGTTACAATAATTCCACTTAGATAATTAAAAATTACCAAAACATATTTTCATATTAGATAATAAAATATAAAATTGAATAAAAGAATTTAAAAAATCGATGAAAGGAATTTGTATTAGATAATAATATATATATATATAGAGAGAGAAATTTAAATTTTAAAAATCGGTGAAAGGAATAATGTCATTTAAGTTTTAAAAATTGCCAAAACATATGGCAATTTAAAAATGTATTAAATGACATTAGTTATAAGACTTAATAAATAAGTTCTTTTAAAATCTACCTTATTGTAAAAATAAGACTTAACAAATTTAAATTTTAAAAATGTATTAAATGATATTAATTATCCTACAAGGGGTATATAGGTAATTTATGCCTATTTGTAAAATCTCAGATAAATTTATCTGGAGGGAGGGGAGGGAATAAATTTATCTGTAAAAAATCAGATAAGAAGTCATGTGAGGGTTTTTCTAGGAATCGTCAGATAAGTTTGATAAACACGTTGGAAAGCTAAAAAGTCTGGAATACTTCCCATATATTACATTTTGCACCCCATATCTTGGTTAACAAACACTACCTAAACATGCACAGGTTTTCCATGAAATGTTATAATGATAAAAAGATGGAAATAAGCCTGCAATAAGAGAAACCACGGATATATACTCAACTTCTGTGGCATGTTATAACTGTGGTATCTGTTCGTATAATATGAACTGTAAAACTTTATTAAATATTTCCTTCTGGAGGAATTCTCTTTTGTAGCATTTATTGTCAAATTCAATGCAAGTCTGATGTATTATGCTGGAGCTGATTATAACTGTGCTATTAAATATATTTCTAGGCCACAAATATTGAGTATGATGAACATAAAGGGCGGATAGCCATTGGACGTTTGCATGCTGGTGTTCTACGAAGAGGAATGGATGTGCGGGTGAGTCTACTTTGGAGCTAAAGTCTGTTCATTTTGGTAATGTTTTGGGAGAAAGGAGAAAAAATATGTGATAATTTTATTCATAGTTAGCCATCTATATGCACACACACAATTCTCCAAGGTACAACTAAGAGAAACATCACATTATGTACAACACTACAAAGCTATATTCTTCTAACAGTTAATATATCATAATTCTAATCATATTGTTGAAATTAGCATACTGAGATGCCCCATTTGTGCATTTTGATAATTTAGCTTGGGAATCATTTACCATCATCACTGATTTCTGAAATTTACTTCTATTAATTAATTTGAATAGTTCAGGCATTAATCTTAAAGGGACAATCTTATTACCAACTTTTGGATTTTTTGAAGTACTAATTGATTGTGACTGTGATATGCCAGTTTGTGCATGCAAAACCAATAACTTGTAAGAGAGCTAGCTAATGAGCTATGATTGCTTAAAAGACTCAAAAAATCCTATATAACCTTATGTGCCTCTTCTGGAAACATAAAAATGGAAAAAATTGCAGCAATGAGCTCCCATCCTCCTTAGGATCAATTACATATATGGCATGTATTTTGCAGTAATATGATGAATGAACACCTGCAAATTTTCTTAACATGGTGATGACTAGTTTTGTTCTTTGCAGCAGGAGGTCCAGTTCTTGGCTTCCTCATTCCCATATTTCAGAATTAGTCTTACTCTCTTATTATGAAAGAAGAATTGTTGATCTCGTTTTTCTATTACCTAACCTGAGTGGATTCAGGAACTCACATGCTATATGAGACTTTTTATGCATAGACATGCATGGTAAATGAACATATATCTATAATGGATGAAAGAACATGCATATATACATGATGTAAACATGGCACGGCGTGTGTCTTTCACCAACCTCGTATTCTGGCTATCAATACACTTTGAGTTGTCTTTGTTGTTGTTAGCAATGTAGCTTAGGTGGATTATTGAAGGATTTATGACAAGATAGGCTCCTATTTGGAGATTGGGACAAAAATTTCACAGTCATAAGAGTTTAGAACATTAGTTTGAAGATTTTCTCTTGCATTTTTGAGTTGCCTTAATGTTTGATGTCTTATCTGTTGTTAATTTCTTTTTGTGTGATTTTTTTGGATTTTAAGTTAACAAATGGCTCTACCATTTTCATGGAATTGTTCTAGGGAACATAGTTATTAGAATCACATGATTTGCAATTTGAATCATGCGGTTCGATACAAATCTTAACTAAAATGATGTGGATCTATAAAGGTATTGAAAATTGGAAAAAATCAGAAGTAAATTGCAAATTGTTGCTCAAACAACAAAATCACACACACACACACCCTAATACCACTGTAGCCTTTAAACCCAACAACAAAGATAAGAGACTATATTGGAAATAAAACACAAACAGCAAACGCAATCATAAAATGATGGAAAGCATAATAACACGAGATATTTACCGTGGTTCACCCAAGAAGGGTTACATCCACGTTGAGCTCCGACAAAGGAGAGCTCATTGCACTATCGGAGTAAAAATAGGGTTTACAATACTTACAGTATACAAGCCTCACAACCACTCTATTTACAGAGACTGGTTCACTACCAAAATTGCCTCAAAACCATAAAAAAGAGGAAAATCAGAGGCTTACCCTATTGAACCAGAGAGAAGAACACGAAGAAACCAGAGAGTATGAAAACAACAAAATGAATCAACCCTCAGACCCTAAGCGTCTCCCTACACTTTCTCTCTCTCAATCTTTGATTAATTACAAATCTTGATGCACAGTAAATAAATAAGGGTCGCATGATGCAAATGAGTGGCTTGGATTGCAGCAGATAAAAGGCAGCATCGACGGTCCAGATTGCGCACAAGGACAAGTCATTTGGCATGATCGAGAGAAGGACGACTGGGTGGTTGCCAAGCTGCCCTTCGCTGCCACATGGCAGTGGTTGCTGCTGACCCTCCTGCCCGGCTCCTTTAATTCTAAACGGCGTTGGTAAATGCTTCATAATCAACAGAAATAAAGGGAATTGTTCAATTCTCATTACAACCCAAGCTAGAATGTTGTGTGGAAATAAAATCACAAAAAATGTAAAGTTATGCCATTCATCTATGTTCCGATATGAATATACATGTATATATAATTGTACATGTTGTAACATTTGTATTAGATTAGATTAAATGTAATCATGTATTTTGTATTGCTGCATATTTTAATTCCTAATTTAGTGTTAGATTTAATTTGTTCTCCTAGAAGGTCTGTTTCTAGAAGAAGGCTGCCAGCTTTATGTGTTAGTTATTCGGTTAGGCTGTTAGTTAGTTTTATTCCTTGTGCTCCGCCACCCCTATATCCTATAAATAGAGGTCGTGGATAGGTTTGTAAGTGTGTGAGTCTTAGTGTGCCAGAAATCGTGAAGGATTGTTTCCGGTTTACTATCTTAAGTTGGGATTGAGTGCGAGAGGTTGGGAGTGGCTGGTTCTTAGCTTGTATTCCCTATTTTCCTTATAGCTTTCAGTGTATATGGGCGGGAGGGATTAAGTTCTCGTTGTAATCATCCTTGGTGGCTTCAAGATAGTGGATTTCAGTGGCTCCTAAGCAGTCTGGATGTAGGTCTTGGATTTCAAGACCGAACCAGGATAAATCTTGTTGTTTTCTTGTGTGGATGTTTTGTTTTTTTTTCTGTTCTTTGTTATCAGTATATTCTTGAGTTAGGAAGCTGGTTGGGTTGAGAGAATAGAGTGGAAAGCTGTGAGATACTCTAACAGTACATATGCACACATATATGAATTTGTGTGTATATATATGTAAATACATGGATGTAGATATGTATGTATATATGTATCTATGTGCATGTACATATATATATGTCTATATGTATGCATGTGTATATATTTATGTGTATGTTAGTATATGCACGTATGTATGCATATATGCATATGTATCTATGTAAATGTATATATGATATTGAAAGAATTAGGTGTAGAACTATGAAAATACTCCACCGTGAATGGTTTCATTAAACTATGGAAATATATACAGAAAACTTCCTAAAAAAATCTGCTAAAAACCTCTCTTACCTGTCTCCTATTTCATAGGAGTTGATTACATGTCTATCTCCTACTTTATAGGAGTGGATTTACAACACTCTTAGATAACTATTTTACAGATTATGATTAGCAAGAATTAGGATATCTCAAGACTGATTTATCCTTATTTCTTGGGCTGAATATATGCTGTCAACTTTATCTTTTTTCCCGTGCCATTCTTTCTTATCTCCTTCCAACAGATATTACATATTCTACAGGAATATTTATTAGTTTTTTATTGAGTAATATATGATTTGTACTTAGATTTTATGCATTTTTTGGTTTAAAAAATGTATAATGAATCTCAAGATTCAATTTGATTCCTGATTCTCGATTAGCAAAAATGAACACATTGATTCATGATTCAAATCTTGATTTGACAACTGTGCTAGGGAAACAGAAATGAAAATAATTGACTGGTTGAACTGTTTCAGGTATGCACGACAGAGGAAGCTTGCAGATATGCAAGAATCAGCGAACTTTTTGTGTATGAGAAATTCAGTAGGGTTGCTACTGACGCTGTGGAAGCTGGCGATATCTGTGCTGTTTGTGGCATTGATGATATCCAGGTAGATTTAGACTTGTTTTGTGTGATTAGTTATTTCTATCAAATGGTTTTTTATCAATCATTTCATTGTGTAATTGTCAAGCTAATTTATTTTCTTTATTTAGATTGGGGAAACAATTGCTGATAAAATTTCAGGGAAGCCATTACCAGCCATTAAGGTGGAAGAACCTACAGTAAAAATGGCTTTTTCTATCAACACCTCACCTTTTGTTGGGCGTGAGGTATGTTGCTAAATAATGGTACACTAGATTAGTTCTCTAGACTCATTATTTATTACTGGTCAAATTGTTTGAATGCTTGATTTCTAGTCATTGCCTCATTGATAATTGGAAGCCATATTGCATGATTCTCATGTTCCTATCATTTCTCTTGATTCTCTTAAGACCTAGGAATTATTGCAGGTTCATCTGTAACCAAATTACATGAGAATGATGAGACCAGCCAATAAAATTTGAAACAAGACCAGTATATGTTATGGCATATATAAGGTTTTCTTTTTGACAAGTACTATGATTAATATAAGATATACTTGATATTATATGTAGAGTCAACTTCTCAAAACCTATTACTGCATTTTTCATTCATATGCACAAATCTTGAAATGTGTCTTACTTCCAAACTCCTGAGCAATGGGCAAAACATTGAGGAATGAATTCTGCTACTGGAATCTCATATGAACCTCAAGCCCCATAATTTTTTATTTTCTAAACTAAATAACTCATTCCTTTAACATTTTTATTTTCTAAAGTAATACATTTTATATGTAGATAACTAATATAGATGATTTTTTCATGGATACATGGGTACTCGTTAATGTATATATATTCATATGGAAATTCAATTAGAACTTTGAGATTTTGGAAAATAAGACTATAAGAGGTCATAGTCATGGATTTTTTTTTCCTTTTTTTGTTTTTCATTAGAAGCTTAGAGCTGAAACATGCCATTGGCTGCCTCATGGTTCAATGTCTCTGTCTTGGTCATTGTTGAGGGGTGCTGAGATGATCATTCATGGTGTCTTTTCTTTGTGTGGGCTAGTGCACCCATAACTGATTAAAAAGAAGTAGAAAGAATCTTAGGACCTGTTTATTTGTGGAGAACTAGAGTAGTTTTCTAGAAAATATTTTTACAGAGATAGAAAATTAGAAATTGTGTTCCAAAATGATTTTTTTTTCTAAATTGGAGAATAGAAAACAAATTTTCTATTTTCTAAAATTTTATTAGATTTTAGAAAACATCTTAAAGATGTTCTCTACTCTTTTCCTTCATAAAATTTTCATTGTTTTCCACTTATTTCCTAGGGAAAACATGCTTTTCTAATTTGACCCCTGACTTCGAATCCTGTCAACATGTTTACCCTTTTGCTTCTCTTTTTTCCCAGATTCATAGCCATCCTCTTCCCTTCATCTCCTTTGCCCATACACAATCACCCTGATTGTTGAAACATTGAAATGTCATCTCCAACCCATCCTCTTTGACCTGTCGTCCCCTTTGAAGTTGATCATCGGAACATTGTCGATGTCATTCAAAGTTCCTCCCTTCTCTTCTCTAAAAAGACGGCGATTGTGGCTCTCAAGTAGAAAATAACATGATTTTTGAAGTCGCAAACTGGTTTCAAATTTAATAGAAATGAATGCGTTTTTCATTTTTCTCTGATTTTCTATAGAAATGAAAACATGGAAACAGAGATGAAAACTAGAAATGGAAAACATAAAACATTCTCCACAAGTAAACAAGCCCTTACGGGTTGGAATGCCAAATAGGACTGAGTGTTCTGTAAAGTAAATATATAATTGAGTACTGATAAAACTTTAGCAAGAAAAATCATGTATGTTTCCAGCAAAATATGACTCAATATATATAGTTACGAGGTTTAACAACCCACCTCCTTAAAAATAGGACAAACTATTTGATCAACTATCATGAAACAAACAAACAAATAAGGACCAAAACTCAGTCCACGTCGACCATAACCATTAGATAAGGATAAAACAATAAGACACAAGCCACCGGATAAATCCAATAAAATTGAGAAAATCACACCTCTTATCTTCCGACACTCCCCCTCTAGCTGGTGAATGGATATCTTCCATTCCCAACTTGCTTGTTATCCTTTGAAAAATTGCACCCAGAAGACCTTTAGTGAGTAAGTCCGTAAGTTGATTTCTTGTAGACACAAATGGTGTACAAATTAGACCACTTTCAAGTTTTTCTTTTATAAAATGCCTGTCAATTTCCACATGTTTAGTGCGGTCATCTTGCATTGGGTTGTGTGCAATATTAATAGTTGACTTATTATCACAATATAACTTCATTGGAGCCTTCCATCTGACTTTCAAATCTTCTAGAATTATTTTTACCCATAACAACTCACAAATTCCAAGGGCCATTGACCTGAATTCAGCCTCTGCACTTGACCTTGCCACAGTTTCTTACTCCTCCAAGCCATAATATTCCCCCCCTAGGAATGTGTAATATCCAAATGTTGACCTCTTGTCAACCACTAACCTTGCATAGTTAGCATCTGTATAGGTTTCAAGAGTTATTTTTTGCCCTCTTTTGAACAAAATTCCCTTACCTGGTGTACCTTTTAAGTAATGCAAAATTCAATGCACTACTTTCAGGTGTATCTCCTTGTATTGTGCATGAATTAACTAACAACTCCCACAACATATGCTATGTCTTGCCTAGTATATGACAAATAAATGAGCCTCCCAACTAATCTTTGGTAGAGGCTCTTATCTGTTGTTGTATCTTCTGGGTTGTCACCAAGTCGATGATTAGGCTTAATAGGGGTTTCAGTAGACTTGCATCCTAGCGTACCTGTATCTATTAATAGGTCAAGAATATACTTTTGTTGGGATAGGAAAATCCCTTGCTGAAAGTGTGCCACTTCTATACCCAAAAAAATACTTCAGCTTGCTTAACTCCTCAATTTCATCTTAATGCCTCAGATATTGTTTTTGGTATAGGAATGGAACTTATGTTGGTAAGAAAGGCTTTATGACTAGGGGATAGATTTTTGTAGGACATGAATTGGTGTAGAGGATGCTTTGTGCAAGCTCTAGTTCCTTTATGATTAGCAATAGGAAGTTCACTATTACTTGAGTTAGATGGGTCAACAACAGGTTTGATCTCATTAGGGGAGATGGAAGGAGAAGTGATTACCTCATTAGTCATTATGATCAATGTCAAGACCAGGTGTGGATTCGGATGCTTGAACAAGTGCTAGATGAGCAATTGGTCTCTTTCTTCTTCTATACTTGAAGTGGACAGTGTATAGGTTCCTAGATTGGACCATCTTGTATCTGTTCTTGAGTTTTGGACTGAGTGTTAGATGCAGGTTGTGATAATGAAACAATAGGTTGTAAGTGTGGAACAAATGGGGGTAATGAGGATGGGAATTTGAGAAGAAATAGGTCTCTATCCTTATCCTCAATTATTGAGGTCTCCCCTTGAAGGGAATGCTGAGCAAAATACTAATTTTGTTTAGCAAATGTAACATTTATTTCATAGAATTTTTTGGTTGGTGGATGGAAACACTTATAGCCTTTTTGAGTAGGTGAATACCCCACAAAGATGCATCGAATAGCTCTAGGATCAAGCTTTCCCCTGTGTTGAGAGTGTAAATGAACAAATGCTATACTCCCCAAACACTCTAGGTATAAGACCATTAGAAATTGAGACCTATGGAAAGAATTGAGACAACAGTTGAAGTGGACTTTGGGAATTTAGATTTCTCGAAGGCAATCTGTTCATAAGATGAGTAGCAGTTAAAATGGCTTCCCCCTAGTACTGTTTTGGAACATTTCTTTGAAATAGAAGAGCCCTTGTAATAGTAAGTAGGTGTCCATTCTTCCTCTCGGTCACCTTATTTTGTTGTAGGGTATTAACATAAGAGGATTCATGGATTATGCCTCTTGCTTGAAAATAGGAAGTAAGGAATTGATTGAAATAGTCCTTAGCATTATCAGAGAATTCTTTTGATTTCAACATTGAATTGGGTTCTCACCATATTATAGAAAACTGGAAATATGGAACTCACTTTAGATTTGTTCTTTAAAAGATAAATCCAGGTGTCACGTGTACAATCATCAATAAAGGACACAAATCACCGAGTCCCAGTGATGTTAGGAATAGGAGAGGGACCCCATATGTCGCTATGGATAAGAGCAAAATGGAAAAGAACTCCTTTACGTATTAACTGGAAATGATGTTCTCTTATGTTTTGCAAATTCAAATATGTCACACTAAAAGTCTTCTCTGACTAATCCTTTGGCCAATAAAGGATACATCAATCTAAGAACATTAAAAGATAGACAGCCAAAACGTAGGTGCTATAACCAAATTCTCTCTTTTCGAGACCTTAGGGACTTAGTCAGCAAAGATAGTGGGGAGAACTTAGCTACCCTATTCTCCTGACCACTTTGTTCCTCAAGATAATAGAGACCCTCTTTCTCTCTAGCATGCCTAATCATCTTTCTCGTGTCCTGTTCTTGAATTTCACAATAAGAGGGATGAAAAATCACCCTATAATTAGAATATGTGGTGAGTTTTTGGATTGAAACAAGGTTAGTAAACAACTTAGGTACATGCAGGGCATCTTTTAATATAAGAGAGTCACCGATGCAAACATCTCCTTGGCCGGTCATCGTAGTTGTTGTACCATCAGCTATAGTAATTTTTCTATTGCTAGGATAGGGGATATATGAAATAAACTTTTGGGAGGAACATGTCATGTGATTTGTGGCTCCTAAATGAATGATTCAGACATCTGAGAGAGTAGTATTTGAGGCATTTAGAGCATGAGAGTGGGAAGAAATACCTGAAAAGGTTAAGATACAGGTACCTAATCTAGTTGGTTTCTCTAGGGACTCAAGTAACTGCTTTAATTTTGTAACTTCTTCCTTGTTAAATTCAGCCAGTGATTATGGAGAATCCCCTTCCCCAGATTGCTGGGTGTTTGCTACGTATGCCTGCTCTTGTCTTTTCTACTTGCCTAATGTCCCGTTGTTCTCAGCTTGAGGTTTTCCATGTAGCTTCCAGCATTTGTTTATAGTATGTCTAGGCTTCTTACAATAAGTACACCATAATAGATCCTTGTTTGACCAAGACCCATCTGGTGTTCTTTTAGCCTCACCTCCATGTTGTTCAGAATTGCAATGTTGGGGGTTCATTCTTCTTGTCATTAGAGCTGAATTCTCTATCGTAGGAGGCTCAAGCATAACTCCTCTCCTTCCTTCCTCAGCATGAACTATGGCCAAAGTCTCATTTAGGGATGGCAAGTCTTCTTTCCCAAGAATTTGTACCCTCACTGCATCAAACTCAATATTTAAACCAACAAGAAATTCATAAATCCTTTCCTTTTCAACAAACCTTTTTAGAAGGGCTGCATTTTCACTGCAAGTCATCTTGATACATTGATAATGATCCATCTCCTTCCATAAAGTTTGCAAGAGATTGGAGTATTTAGTGATTGATCGATTTCCTTGCTTTGTAGTAAAAGATTTTTGTTTTAATCTCATAAATTTGGGCTGCATCTCAAACTTTAGAATAAGTTTGCTTAACAACATCCCAAATTTCTCGAGTTGTACTTAGGAACATGACAGTGTCACTTATCTCCAGAAGCATTGAATTCCATAGCCAAGATATTACTATTGAATTTCTTCATCACAAGCCTCAAATGTAGGATCCCCTTTTTTAGGTTCAGTGCCATGTAGATGGCTCAGCTTGCCTCTCTCTTTCAAGAATGTGCAAACTAGCTGGGACCATTTCAGATCATTTTTATCATTTAGCCTATAGGCCGCCTGGATATTTTGTAATTCTTTGATTGGAGTTGTACCTTTGTTCTCTTCATTAACAGTTGTTGTAATAGGTGCCTTAGATACATCACTAGATTCTGTTGTGGTAGACATGATCTCTAGATGACTCTTGCTCGATCTTTCGGGTCAAAAAATGGGGTAGAATATGATCTTGCAGTAGTGCAAGTTTGCAGGGCTTAAGCACACAAAGAATGGTAGTATCGGTTTCTAGGAAAAACTACCTATAGCTCTGATACCCTCTAAAGCACAGAAACGACAAAGACAGCCTGAACGTTTTTCAGGCCATTTCTATAATTTGTGAAACGTCCCGGGGGCATTTCGCAAATTACAGAAAATGGTCGGCAACACGTTTTTAGCAATCGATAACAACCTGCCTGATGCAAAATATATTATATATCGCATATATATGCATAATCGAACGATAGCAAAATAGAGGGAGAAGAACAAGCTGCTTGACGCACTCCATCTTCTTCCATTATATCCCTTAATTTGTATATATCATATATATATATATATATGTTTGTATGCTAGAGGGCCTAGAGAGAAAGAGAGATTAATTGGGAAGGAGAGGCTGCTGCGTGTTTTGGACGGATAGAACAAATGAGGAAGAAGACGGAAGGCACTAGAAATCACGCAAAGGAGAGAGGGGCTGCTGCTTCTACATTTTCAAATTAATAATATATCATAATATTATATATATATATATAAAATGCATCAGTAGAGGGGGGGGGGGGGGGAACATTTCTCCCCCAATTTCAATTTCATTTTGCAGCGCAATGATGCGCTTGCAGAGCCCATCTCTTCAATTGCCTTTTCTTCTTTTCAATCAAATCAACCATTTTTCAATAATTAATTAATTTTGTAATAATATATGTATAATAATTATACACAAAATATTATACAAAAATTAATTACACACTGAGAACATTTTTCATAATATTAGTTATACATCTATTACCAAAATAAAATTCTGCATTAACTTTAACATGTATTTTTACTTAAAATCTCCTAAATAACTATTTTTTATAATTTTCTATATTAAAAATTATATTTACACAAAAACTCCTATATTTTTTTAATTTACACTTTACCCTGCGCTTCCGTTTCCTACTTTTTTGGGAAAAATGTCGTTTTTGTTTCGTATTGGAAATATTTTCCATTTCCATGTAACCTAGTTGATACCATGATAAAACTTTAGCTAGAAAAATCATATTTGTTTCCAGCAAAATAGGACTCATTATATACAGTTTTGAAGGTTAACAACCCACCTCCTTAAAAATAGGACACACTACCTAACCAACTATCCTGAAACAAACAAACAGATAAGGAGCAAGGCTCAGTCCACTTCAACCATAACCATCAGATAAGGATAACCAAAATAACCAACAAATAAAGGATAAAACAATAAGATACAAGCCGCCAGATAAATCCAATAAAACTGAGAAAATCACACTACTTATCTTCCGACAAGTGCACATTACTTTGTGGAAAATAATATGATCCACTGGTCACTACAACTGGATATATAAATGTCAGTTTGACAGAAAATGACATGGGTGAAAACATTGTTATTGGACTCTTCTAAATGGGTTAATTTCTTCAGGGTGCAAATGTATGACACATCTTTGAAATGTCTAGTTTTTTGATGCACCAATGTAAAATTTGCCGCATTGTGATTTCATATTGCAACCTCTTATTACTTGTATATACTGGACCTTTCTGAAATATTAGAGGAGACAACTGGCTGACATTTTACAATCTCGAGGCAAGTTCATCAGAAATTTTTTGAGAAAACCAAAACTGGGAAAGGTTATTGCTAAGAATTTCCTCATTTTTATTCTCATGATGTCCATCTGGAAAGATGATGCATATCTTTTTATACAAAGTGCTCCAATTATTTCCCTAATTATTTACCACAATAATTATCTTGCTGTCCATTTCTGTTTTTCTCCAACTCTTTTTCAGTATGTTCTTTGTAGTTCCAATTTTCTTCCTGGTTTCCATTCCTTGCCTGTGTTTTAGTCATGTTTCACTTCATTTCTGGTATGTTCATGCTTCTATTTCCTTGTCTGAAGACGACATGAAGGTTCTGTTGTGTTGTAGGTTGTATCATCAATATGTCAACTTTATAAGCACTTCCTCAGGTGTTCTGAATTTTATAGTAAGGGCATTTCCCATGTTTGGTTTCAGGGGAAGCATGTTACCAGTAGAAACTTAAGAGATCGCCTCTATCGTGAGCTTGAGCGAAATTTGGCCATGAGAGTTGAAGATGGTGAAACTGCAGATACTTTCATTGTTAGTGGAAGGGGCACATTGCATATTACCATATTGATCGAGAATATGTAAGTAGTTTGAGGTATAAGCTACATTGGGACTCTTATGTTATCTTTTTATTTCATATTTGTATAATAACCTTGTCCATCAGGCGGCGTGAAGGTTATGAATTCATGGTGGGACCACCAAAAGTGATCAATAAAATAGTGGATGACAAGTTGCTGGAACCTCTTGAGGTGATTTTTCTGCAAATTATCATCTCTAATAATGTAGTAATGAACGTAGGCATATTACATGGACTTGGGAATAGATCTTGGGTGTGGGTGTGCCCAGATGTTTGGCCTTTTTGATGAATTCATTCTTTGGGTATTAGTATATGTATATATTAGAACTGGCACAGGTAAGTGGGCACATTATGAACATTCAAGATATGAGTATTATTTTAAATTTCAGCACACGTTCATTTACTTGTATATTAAATGCCTAGTATAACTATTTAGTTAAACAGCTAGCTAGTGGCACCTTCATGTAAAATTCATCAGTATTGTTCAACATCTGAGCACCCATATAACCAACCAACAATTGGTAACTTATCAATTTATTGAGTTATATATGATTGTTCTTATATGATCAAGTAAAAGCAGCAATTTTATAAGTTGCATTGGAGGGATGTGATATTCTGTCATTCTATGTTAGAATCTTGTATGTTGGTGTTCATTAGTCCGCACATAGAATCCCAACACACCAACTTAATTTCTAATGTTTTTACAGATAGCCACTGTGGAGGTACCTGAAGAGCACGTGGGACCTGTGGTTGAACTTCTTGGTAGAAGGCGTGGGCAGATGTTCGATATGCAAGGGCTTGGGTATGTGAAATGCTCTCTTTGCTTATTGATATTATTTAAGTGAGTGCGCGCGCGCGCATGCTTGCTTCCACGCATGCGTGTGTTTCATTTATTTTATTTTTTGTTTAACATAGAAGTCTAGAATTCATGTAGCCAATCTCACATAGTGGAATAACGGTTGGATATGTTGTTGTTGTTGTATAGAACGAACTCTGAAAAGTTATTGCATTTGATAACTTAAATGTGAACAACTAAGAAGCAACATATAATGGTGTTTCCTCTCATGCAAAGTGCCAACTGCATTCAATATTTTCATGCAAGCACATATTATATGAAGTTGCGTCAAGAATTGTTGTTATTATTCTTTTAGTGCTAGTGATCTAATTTGTTATTTGAGACACAGCTATCATGCAAGCTGACTATTTATAGTGTTACTTAACCAACTTGTTTTAGTCATATAGGTTCCATTCGACATGGTCAAAAAATGTCAGTTACATGAATTTTAGAGAAGGCATTGTTGTATGGGGTTACATTGGACTGCTTCTTTAGGTGTAAGCTTTCAGTAAAATAGGGAAGCATATGGATCTGGTTTATACTTATTTGTTATTTCAGGTGAGACCATAAATCTGTAGGTAACTGCTCGAGAGTTCTGAACTAGTATCCTTTAATTGATTATTGCTGTCACTGAAAAATAATGAGATTTCTCACATAACAATGTTGATATGGCCTTTTTAGCTGGGGACAGGATAGGATATAGATGAGATTGGGTGTACTAAATGATAAAGAAAATGTGATTGCTTGTGTGCATGTTTGGTGTGGTAAAACTCTGTTCCAACATCAATCATCAATACAAAGGGATGCTCAGTAGCGATATGGTATGCTAGCTAGTAGCCAAAAGGACATTACCTTCTCCTTACAGTTGTTTCTCTCCTTGTTTTCTTTTGTTGTAGGAGGTCCTCTCCAAGCTCTTTATATGCATATTGGTATCATCTATCTCACATTCATAATCTCACTTTTCTACCAGGTCAGAAGGAACGACTCTACTTAAATATAAGATACCAACGCGTGGGCTCCTTGGTTTGCGAAATGCTATTTTAACTGCTTCTCGGGGCACAGCAATTCTCAACACAATATTTGATAGCTATGGGCCTTGGGCTGGCGATATTAGTACTCGTGATCAAGGTTCACTGGTAATTTATCCTTTCATTGGACTTAATATTTCAACGTTAATGCAATGGCCATGATGGGAAAGCCTTTGGCCAGTGTTTATTGTTATAATTATTGAAGTGTTAGTAGTGCATGATCCTCCTTATCTGATGGGGAACAGCCAGAATGTTGTGAAAGATTGAAGAAGAGAAGAATTAGGGAAGAAAAGAAAAAGAAATTTGAAAAGGAGATCCAAGGGAGGAGAGAAATTCACAAAAGAACATATCAGCAATATTTTATATCAAATCATCAAAACTGATTGTCTGATTATCTCCTAACCTATTTATAGGCTAAATTCCAACTAAAAGATAATTGTCCTAAATTACAATTATCCCAACAAAATAAATAAAAGATAAAATCTAAAAATCTAAAAAAAAATAAAATAAACCAAAATAACCAAAAATCCTATCGTTATTAGGCTATCACCTTTGCTTTATTTCAGTTTATTATTTTGATAGATAATTTAAATTTATAAAATAGTTAATTGTTGTTGAATTGTTAACCACCATTTGATCTAAAAACTTAAGCTGTTAGATAAATGATTAATCTTTTATATTATTATTTTTACTCTTAACATACCTCCTCAAGTGTGGCTAGGCTTCATTACATGACTTGTCCAAACTCATGTAACAAATTAAATATTGGGTCAGTGATGAGTTTGAACTCAGGACTTTAGTATGCTTTGATATCATATTGAATTGTTAACTACAACCTGATCTAAAAGTTTAAATTGTTAGATAGAGAGTTCACATTTATCTTATGCATTATCATTTTTACTCTCAACAATAGCACAATTGTTTTGTTCTCTATTATCCATTAAAACAAATGAAAAAAAAAGTTAAAATGGTTGTTCATTTTCTTTTAAAGTAAATCATATATGTTGTAACCATATGATAGTAGTTGAAAAGTATGTTTGACCTGTGGTAACAGTTCTCTTCAATGCTGGTTTGATGGTATGCTTTTATCCTATTATCAAGTATATGGCAGCTGTATGGTTCTTGCTACTAAACCTATCTCTTATTATCATTTCATACCTGTTCATTCTTCTGTTAAAAGTATGAATTACTTTGAGGCCATTGTGTTTTATAAGTATTGGTGATAGTGTTTACAAGCGGATTGATTTTAGGTTGCATTTGAAGATGGAACAACAACATCTTATGCCCTATCTAGTTCACAAGAAAGAGGGCAGTTGTTTATTGGCCCTGGAATTGACGTATATAAAGGTCAAATAGTTGGCATTCATCAGCGGCCTGGTGACTTATCCTTAAACGTGTGCAAGAAAAAGGCTGCAACAAATGTCCGTTCCAACAAAGAGCAAACAGGTAAGGCAATTTTCAATTACATCGCTCAACTTAGTGTTCCTTTTCCCATAATGGAAAAAGAAAGAAATATCACCCAACCAATCAACTGGAAACTTGTACTGCTGTTAGTTGTTTTCCCTAATTTTGCTCTTTGTACGAATCTTGATGCTATTATGAATTGTTTGTCCTTTATAACTTTGCATGCTGGCTAGTCCACCTTATACAAGTTCTTTTCAAATTCTCACATTGTCCATAATTTTTTGTATTTAGTGCACTACACTCTAGTAAAAATTTCAAGTTCCATAAACTATAGAAGATAAGGATAAGGCTATAGATAGAAAATGAACAGAAAGCTGCAATTCATGTAGTTGACCCCAATTATTGGGATAAGGCTTGGTTGTCGTAAAAGTGAAAATGATGGAAAAAACAAAAAACACAAAAGACAAAGTGATTGAAACTGTTTTGAGAATATTCAGTTACGAGATTGATTGATCATAAACATCTCTCGAGGTGCCTTAGATTTAATAAATATACTCCAAATTAGTGTGCCCAAGAGTCTTTCTGGTTTATAGTCTTAAGCCCTGTATGGGATTTTGCTTAACGTGGCATGCTTACAGCTTTTTTGGAGAAGAAGCTTGTAAAGAAGTGTTTAATAAACTTGAAACACTAACTGAGAAGCACCTAAGAAGTAGCTTATTTGGAAGCCCCCCAGGAACAGAAGTTGAGCCCAAAGATGTATTGACATTATTTTGGAGCATTAAGCCTTGTTTCCTTGCACTTATCTAACCGCAAATTTGTCATCTTCATGATGCAGTGGTTCTCGATACCCCATTGGATTACAGTCTGGACGACTGCATAGAATACATTCAAGAAGATGAACTCGTGGAGGTTACACCCATGAGCATCCGCATGTGCAAAAATCCAAAGGCTGCAAAGAAGGGAAGGTAGAATTCAGTTGTAGACTATGCAAGGTTGGATGCTCATACCTGAAGATTAATCTCTCCCTCTTCCCTATATGGGAGGGTCACAGAAAGCATTTTTTTTTTTCCTTTGAAACTTGCACCTTGCAGGAAAAACAGATTTTTTATTTTATTAGGTACAGAAATGGTGCAGCAAGTTTTGCTCCCTGATCTAGTGAATTTATATCTAGTACATATCCTGAAGGGTTACATACCACCATATAAAGATTGGCAGTAGGTCTAGGTGGAAAGCAATAGAAACTAGACAAACTCCATCTGTATACTTGGATCTTACCGGATGGGATACGTGTAGTATATTTTTGACAGAGGCTCTGTTTTTTGATTATCTTGTAAAATCTATGACGAGTTGGCTGAACATGAATGTATTGACTGTATCGTGAAGATTGAACGTCGATCGATCCCTAACTAATTTTGATGTTGAAGTTATTCTAGGACTGCCAGCTGATAAGATTTGCAGGCCTATTCTTCTAAGTTTATGTACAGATGAAAGGTACGTTCTCAAAATTCGATTTTACTTTGTACCAAAACAAGTTATCATCTTTCTATGATCTGCATCATGAATGGTAATTAGTGCCAACTGAGCTCAAGGCATTTTGGGTCTCTGATGATAAAACTGGTGCACGTATGGAACCTAACTTTTGCTTTTATGCAAAGAGATTGTTTTCACAATATCAACTGTTGACCTTTCGATCATAAAGGATAAGCCTTACTGTTTCCATTCTAGATGATCGCGCTTGCTATATTTATAAGAATTTTAGGTACAACAGTAACTTGATTATGTCTATATTCCATAGTCATTTTTGGTACTAAAGTAAGGTGGTTTTTCTTGCGTTTCAGTTTTTAGTTTTGAGTTTTAAATTTATTTTTAATTTTTTATTTTGAATATCTATTTTGAGATTAGTGAAAATGTGTGTTTTTTTTTTTTTGTTATTCTAAGAAACTATTTTACAAAACTAAAAACTAAAAAAACGTGTTGACTTTGGAATTTTGGAAAAAATTATTTTATAATATTTTATTTAATAAATTTGATTATTCATTAAATTAAAACAGTTTAAAAAATTAAAAACTCAAAACTAATAGCAAAACATGGGTTCTCTGGAAGCCAAAGCTAAGCTCACTAATGGCAAAAAATGCAACACTAATGGGGCATGGGATACTACTGGCCCAATTCAAAGGCAAGCATAGTTATTGGATTGGGCTCCCACTGTTCCCAAAATCTATTCTATTTGTTTCCTTTCAAATGCACCACATAACACAATGAGGATTAATCCCCAACCTTGTCTTACAACAACCCAAGAACACAAACTCCAAAACGGTAGCTGGTAGCATCAAACGAAAGAATGGAGTGAAAACACTGTCCCAAAAACTTGAGAGGCAATAGGAATATTTCCTTCAAATAATTCAAAAATTAGAATTGGATCCATACAAAACACAGAATTACACTCAAAAAACCACCTACCCACTCAAAAGATCCCATTTATCATATCAACAATCACCAAATTAGAAACAAAAATACAAAATCATACCTATTTCCTCACAAGAATAGATTTACATATCCAGATTTAACCATCAAATTAGAAACAAAAATACAAAATCATACATAATTCTCCAAATAGTATAAGGGCTTCAACCTGAAGAGAAAAAGCCACAATAGGAAGTGACTGATGACGTAGGCGAACGACGGAACTAGGTTGTTGAAACAATAGGCGTAAGCGAGGCGTGACGAATTTGGGTTGTTGGTCACGATGGTGATGACTTGTGGCTGTGATGGCCCTGGTAGGCACGTCGCTGGCCAACAAAGGAGAGAGAGAGAGAGTGAGTGAACTTCAATCTGGTAGAGAAAATGAAGAGTGAGACTACGGCTTGCAGCAAAGATAGCCATGGCAAGTGCATCGCCGACTAACAAAAAAGAAAAGGAAGCAAGGAAAAGAGAAAGGAGAGAGAAGAGGTAGCAAGATAGGACTCGTCAAATCTGAAAGAGAGAAGGGAGAGAGAAGAGGTAACAGTGAGCGTTTTGCGTGTTTTGATTTTTTGAGTGTATTTGACTGAAAATAGCTAAAATATTTTTTTATTGTTTTGAATTTCTTTTATAAAAAAATTTATTGTTTTCGAAAATCTGTTTTTGAAAAAACTAAAGTGAACACGTTTTTAATGTTTTGAAAAATTAAAAGCTCAAAATAGGTTAAAAATAATAAAGAAAACCCAGCCTAACTTGTTAATGTACTAAGGCGAGGGCTCAGCGAGCAATGTGCTGATGTTTGAGACCCTTTTGGCTTGGACAAAATTCAAAGCTTGATCCTCAAGTTAAAAGTCAGGCTGGAATATGTGGATAAAGCTGCCTCTCTGGAAGCCAAATCCAAGTGGGTTCTCTAGAAGCCAAATCTAAACTTAGATGCCTCTGATTAAAAGGTCAGATGTTCTACAACTAGTCAATTAGTTGATTGAATTGCATCATTAATTCCATAGAAGCATACCCCTCTTTGCTTAGGATTCTAACTAGATGAAAATGTAGTGAGATTCAGTCACAAAATTGCTTATGCAATATACAAAATCTCTTTTTTTTTTTTGGTCGACTAGGAGATGCAATCGTCATAATTTTTTGAGTAAATTATATAAAATCTTCATACACTTAGAGTCATATGCAACTTATCCCCCATGTACTTTCGATTGTATCAAAAGATCCCCTTTCACTTTCAAAATGTTACAATCAACCACAATCTGTTGTTATTTTAAATAATTTTGTACATAATCTACATATAAAATATAAAATTTTACAACTAATAGATTGCATAAAATTATGTAAAATAATAACAAATTGTGGCTGATTGTAACATTTTAAAAGTATAAGATTTTTTGATGCAATCGAAAGTACAGGGAGTAAGTTGTACATGACCCTAAGCGTAAGAAAATTTCATATAATTTACCCTATTATTATTATTATTATTTTTTTTGTATACTAGGTAAATTTATCATGTATGCACAATAGTTCGTAAATTATAGAAACAGTCACTATAGTCGCTTACCATATCCAACCTTTGATTGACGGTTAAAAACATTTATTTTCACTAGCCAAATAATACAAAATCTGGAGAAATGTTTTTATATACTAAAAATTACATTTTTTTTCCTCAAAAATGCATGGCCAAGCAGGCCTTAAAGGGTGGTTCTAAGCTCACCATTCTTGACTTGAATGTGTCAAGTATTTTATGGCATTGAAATAGTGGAATCAACAAAGACTTTATCCTCCTTTGTTTGATAACTTGAGCAGCACAATACCATTAGGTCATTCTATTAAGGAATAATTATATTAGACCTAATTAAAGGTCTGTTATAATGTTTATTTTTCATCTATCTTGATATCATCTTACAAAAACTTTCTTCGACCATCTTTGATTTAACAAAAATTGATGTAAGATTAGAATTTTTATTTTTTTAAATAGTGTTTGTTAATCAAGTCAAAATATGGATTGAAAAAAAATAAAATATGGAAAGCATTCCAAACAAAAGTGGTTTTCATTGTGTTTATTAAATTTATCTATCAATTTTTTTTTAAAAAAAAAGTTACGGAACTTTTTATCTTGAATTATTCAGATAAATTTATCTTTTCTCCTTTCAAATAAATTTATTTTGTACTTTACATATAAGAAAAAATGACCCATTATGCCCTCCAATGCATTCTAAAAAATTTAACAAATAATCTGATACAAATTTTAGAATGCTTCACATTCTTATCTTGACCATTCTATATTTTAGATCAAAAAATATTCTAATGTTATCTTGATACAATTTTATCTTGCTCATTTTAACAAACGTTACTTTAGTATGAAAATTTTACAAATATAGTCAACGCGATCTAAAAAATAGAACAAAGTGTTAGTAATTTTATAAATTCAAGAAATATTAAGTATTAAAAGGTCAACTAAAATAAAATTTGAACAAAAAATTATCTCATAGGTAAGTCTCGATATTATTTTAGAGCTACTAGAAATTTTTTATGGTGAGAGAAAAAATGAGAATGTGTCTAAGAAATTTCTATAAGTTAATAATAAATTTAATAAAAAAAGTAATATTTTAATCAAGTAACGGTCTTTGCAACTATCTTCTATTTTAATAATTAAAGATAATAAAAATAACCCTGTATTATTCAACTTCCTTACAATTTTTTAACACTAAAAAGATATTTAGAAGCCCAATCTAGAATGACTCTTGGTTTAACCCTTTAAATTATTTGATTCTAGAAGGAATATCTTGGCTTACCCATTACAACTATTTTGTTCTAGAAGGCATATCCACAGGACTTTATTGAGAATTGATTGGGGCATTGAAAGAAAAAGCTTCCAAGAAGGGGGGAGACTTTTTGTGGGCAGAATATTTGGGAAACCCAAACTCTAGAAATTAGAGATAAAGTTGGGAAAATTTCTTGAGTTCTGAAATTCATTTTCAAGTTAGTAATATTTTAGATTGTATGAATTTTAATTTTATAATTTTAATTTGCCTAAAATGTTAGTAAATGATCTTTATGATGTTCTATTCGATTTAGGTAAACTTTAACTCTTTTTTTTTCATTTGTTGTGAGTGATAGATCTTTATTCACCGTTTGAAATACCTTTTTATTATTAACAATGCTGAGTAAATTGATTGTAGCTCAAGCACCTTCTAAACTTCGGATTTTTGGTTCGAACGTTTCTTAAACTTTTAGTCTTTCTCAAATCAGTCTTGATCATTTTAGAAAAGTTAAGAATTAATTTAACAAAAAATAAAATTTTAAAGAGCATTTAAGACAAAGACCCAAAGTTTAAACAGTGTACGAATAATTTACTCAACCCTAATAGTAATAGATGAGGTGTCGTCACTAATTTTAAAAATTTAAAGTCTAATTAAGTTAATTTTAAAATTCAAGTGATGTTTGAATCAAAGAACCAAAATTTAATAACTTGATGGAAAAAAGTATAATGGCGATTTAAGAGGTGGAAAGGGACATTTATTTTAAAAGGAGTTTAGGATTATTTAAGTAGTGTTAATCAATTGTATGACAATAATTTGAAAGTGATCTTTATAATTATAAAATTCACAACAAATTAGGCCACTTTCTCTTTTATGGGCTTAAGTCATTGAATAATATTATTTTATTTCTACATAATTAATATTCAAGTAAGTTTTTGTACTATTTAAGGTTTATTCTTATAATGTATAGTGGATTTTTTGTGGTCTTGTGTATTACTTGTGGTTGACGTGATACTCTGTTTATCATGTTATGTGGTGGAGTCTATATAGACATTACATATCCTTTTTCATGTAATGACTATATAGAGTTTTGCCATCAAGTGATAGAGTTTTGTTCGATTCATGTGGATAAGGCAATTTATATGGGTTCATGAGGATTAATCGGACCGAAAGTCAGAATACCCCATGTTACAAAAAATTAATTATTGATAAAAAAAAAGTGTAATATCATCTACTAAACAATCATCGTTATTAGCTAGAATCCATTTCTAGCGCTGGCGATAGACTCCAACCAATCGAGAATTCTTGCAACTCATCAAAGATAAGTGATGAATAATGGTTATGGCATGTCGACGATGGTAATAAATCTTCCTCTATTCACAAGTGATTGTAATGTTGTCATCTACGTTGAAGTCTTGGAAAAGGTCTCTCATTTGTTAGGCTCAACCTTACCATTATCGTTTTTAACATTCATCTTTGCCTGAGTGTTATGGTGTTAATAAGGGTGTTTGAGGACTTCCAATATCATTTTTAAACAACAAGATGCTGAGTGTAATTTATTCATAAATTTTTATTTTATATAAAATTATATGGTTAAGAACAATTTATATTTTAACAAATGACCCATAATTTTTAAAGGAACATTTGTTAAAATGAACAAAATAAAAGATATCATGATAAGTTTGGAATGCTTTCCAGATCAAGATATGAAATTGTCAAGATAAGACTGAGAAGTATTCTAAGATTTTTATCAAACTATTTATTAAATTTTTTAAAATTCACTAATAATTGTACTTTATTCTTTTTATTTATTTGTTAATGCATATAATAAGCACCAAGATAAGAGTTTTTTTTATCAAAATATCCTTATTATCAAATTCATTCAAAATTGTTTGTTAACATCAACAACAAATTTATGATTAAAATAGTATTTTATGATTAATATGAATTATCAAAAAAATAAAAATAATATTTTATTTTCTAAATCTATGTTCAAAAATAGATTTAAAAAGAGTTGAAAAGTAGAAATAATTATTGTTGAAAATACAATAATTTCACCTAGATAATTAAAAATGATCAAAACATATTTTCATAACAGATAATAAAATAATTTAAAAATTACCGAAAGGAATTGTATTAGTTAATAAAATATATATGTAGAGAGAGAAATTTAAATTTTAAAAATCGGTGAAAGGAATAATGTCATTTAAATTTTAAATGACATATGACAATTTAAAAATGTATTAAATAATATTAATTATAAGACTTAAATGAATAATTTTTTTTAATAAATTTAAAATTTTAAAATGTATTAACTATCTTATAAGGGACATATAGCTAATTGAAATTTATTTGCAAAATGTTAGATAAATTTATTTGAGGGGGAGGTAAGATAAATTTATCTTGAAAAAATGAGATAATAGATCACGTAAGGGCTTTTCATATATGATATTTAACAAACATGTTGTAAGGCTAAACATCCTGAATGCTTTTCATATATGATATTTTCTCCCTTTTATCTTGGTTAATAAACACTTCCTAAAGAAATTACATATATTAAAGTACTATTTGTTAACCAAAATATAGATCGAAAAAAATAAAATATAGAAAGCATTCCAAACTTTTATCCTTTCTAATGTATTTGTTAAACTTATCTGGTAAACCTTAGAAAATAAGTCACGTGATTTCTTATACATTTTCTAGATATGTTTATCTCTCTCATTCCTTCAAGATATGCATATTTTAGACTTTAGAGATAAAAAAAAATGGCACATGTCTTCAAGTGTATTTTAAAAAATTTAATAAATATTTTGATAAAAATATTATAATGTTTTCTACTCTTATTTTAGTTATTCTATATGTTGATTCAAAAAAAATTTTAATCTTATCTTAATATGATTTTATCATTTTAATAAATATTACTTAAATAAAGAAACTCGATAATATGTGTACATTAAGAATAAGAAGTCCTTAACTTTCATCAACATAATGGTGCCCCTACAATTGAGTGCAAGACATGTGAATGTGCCACAATAAGGCTCAAACTTTTCTTGCTTGTATCCAACATTTATTCATTATTATGGGTCACATTCCTTTACAACTGTCACCATTCATTCATATAATTAGCTTTACTATCTATATATATATATATTAGAGGTGTTGCTGGTGCTATTCATATATAAGTTAAAAAATAATAATAATAATAAATCAAGGTTCGTTAGACAACAGTTGGTCTCATAATTTAGTTTTTATATTTGTAAAGCAAAAATTAAATGAAATTTAGATTTAAGGTAGCGATAAATTTAAGTATCTTATAATTTAAATATTACAAGTTCAAATCTTATTACTAGAATTTATTTTTGTTTATATTATTGTATAAACAAACGTCATATGTTAAATATATCATATATATACACAGTGTTAAAAATTAAAACCTTTTTGTTTTCAATATGAAAAAATTTATAACTTTTCATTTTTTGTGAATTATTTTTAAAAAATAGACCGGTGATAAGCGTTTTCGAAAAGACTTAAATAACCAAAAGAGGTCTTAAAAAAAAAAAATTGACCTACCCATAAGACCCGACATTAGACAATTCAAACCAGTACCAAGATAAGTTAGGGTCTAGAGTTAGACTCATAATTAGTTTCTCTCGTTTATCTAAATGATCATATTCGAGTGTTCACATGCTCTTTTTCTTGCCGCACTGATTGCACAATTTGTCTATGTAAAAATACAATGTTTAAGGGTTTAGGTACATTTATTGTAACGTTATTATATCATTTTCGAATATATAATGGTTAATTTAAATGTTAAAAATTCACTAAAAGATTAATTTTTTTTTTCTATAAGGGTCGGTTTAAAACACATGAAATTTAAGAGTTATTAAGATAATATCAGAACTAAATTTTTATTTAAAAGAAAATGGATAGATATCGAATTAGGTGACCATGGATCCCTAACACTCAAATTTTTAATTTTATTAATATAAAAAATATATAAATTATTATTTATTAAAAAAATCTTTATTTAAAACACGTGTTAAAATTCATATGGACATATCCTGTGCTACAATGTAACACAAAAATATAAATTTATTATAAATATATTATTATTATTATATTATATTAGAGTCAAAGCGTTGAGTTTGACCGGCGGCCGCTTTAAAAGGCTGGTGGCTCTTTTGGTGGGTTCCGGGGTGGCCTACGAAAGGACGAAATTACCCTTAGAACTCGTTCACATGAACGCGACAAGGATTAGCTTTTTTCTTTGATCGATCGCTGGGAAGACGAAAATACCCCTACCAAAATCATCCTGTACTAAAGGCATGGTACTGTATATACTGTTGAAAATGTTCCGTGTAATAGAAGGGGAGTATATTGTTTTTTATTGTGTATTATATTTTCCTGTTATATATCATTTTTTGAAAATAATATTTTTTTTATTATATAGATAAAATACCCTTTATATTATATAGAATACCGATACCTTTGACATTATATATGTTGAGACATTCTTATTCTTGCGAGTTTATTGATAAAATAATTGTGAATGTAGGCCAGCATTATTAAGAAACTTTGTATTTCGAGTTCAATATTTGTCACTTACGGAGTATAGCTAATTTTGATCTTTAGGGTTTAGGACATTGCACAAGGAATTATATTAGGCTTGTGACACCTATTAAGACAGTGTTCGTTAATTAAGATACAGACAAAAAAAATGTAAGATATAAAAAAACATTTTAGAATTTTATCATTTTCAATACGTTTGTTAAGATTATTCGGCAATTCTTGAAAAAAAATGTTACGTGACTTCTTATATGATATTTTTCAAATATAGTTATATCTCTTTCACTCCAAATAAATATATTTTAGATTTTACATATAAGAAAAAATGAAACATATGTCCTCCAATGCATTTTAAAAATTTAAAATCTTAAAATACTTTTTAATTTTATTTTAACCATTTCATATATTGGTCTGAAAAGTATTACAATCTTATCTCATTAATTTTAACAAACATTGCTTAAGTTGGTAATTAAACCCTCGTTTGGGATTAAGATAGAGTTGTGAATTCAATTACATAAAAGTATTTGATAAAGCACTAAATTTAACAAAACTCTTCGTTGAGTTTGAGTCATTTCATGTACCTAATATCTCCAAACATCTTATTTATTGTGTTTGGCCATAAACTCAACTCAATGCATGTTCAAACTCAAAGCCAAATAAGACCTCCGTATGTCAACCTTTTAATATCTCCAAAATACATATAAGGACATTTTAGAGATTTTGTCAAGTCGACAAACCTAGTTCATCAACTTGGCAGGACCCCAAAGTGATAAGATATAAGTATAGACTAGATTGCACGAAAATGAAAAATGGGAGATGTTTTCGATAGAAAACAAAAATGTGAAAACGACATTTTTTAAAAAAAAAATAAGAAATGGAAATGCAGAATAAATTGTAAATTTAAAAAATATAAGAATTTTTTTCTAAATATAATTTTTAATATAAAGAGTATTCAAAGATAAACAAAAAATATAAATTCCATAATATATTAGAAACATATATAAAAATATATATACATATATATAATGATAAATATATATATTGTTAACTCCACGTATATATATCTTCGTGTGTGTATATATATATATATATCGAGAAAGAGATGAGGGTTACTTATAGTTAGAAAAAAGGAAAAGATGACGGGCACTAACAACGAGAAGGCCGAGAAGGAATGATCGATAGTGAGAAAAAAAAAAGAGGGAAGCATGAGAAAAATCGCTAGAAAAAGAAATCGTTATAAGAAGGAGGAGAAAAAATCGTTGGAAAAAATTGCTGGAAGAAGAAGAAGAAAAGAGAGAAAAATAAAGGAGAAAGTTTTTTGTAGGGATTCGTAGCACTCACCAAAAACGCGTTTCTAGTTACGTTTTTTAAATTTCGAAACAGCCCAATTTTTTTAAAAAATTACACAAACGGACCAAAAAAGTTTTGGACCGTTTTTCTTGTTTTCAAAATGAGAAACGATTTGGAAACGTAGAAATGAAGCATTGGAGCCTTTTTTGTGCTTTACAGACTACAGAAACGAATAAAGGTACATCTAGTTCGTAGCCGATCTACTCTTATTCCGAAGAGTGAAGTTGAGTTGAGGTGAAACTTGAAACCAAAAAGAAAATATGGGGGTGAAAATGTAAAAAAGAAAAGTGGCTTGGGTTGATGGTGTACATGGAAAAAGTAGTTTGGGTTGATGCGATGCCATATATATATGGACTTGGTCGTTAGTGGTCACACGTGACCATTGAAACTGACAAGATTGACCTCCTCCTCTGCGACTGCTTCTAGAAGACCTTTCCCAAGGCGCCACGTGTACGACGACCTCCCACCTCACGAGAAGTAGCTTTTTGGCAATTTTGTTATTTTAAAAAATAAATACAATTATCTCATATTTTAATTTAATTTAATTTCATCTTGAAATGTCTAAACAAAAGGCTTAAATTATCAAATTTATAAGATTTTAATTATAAAAAATTAATTTTGCAATATGTTTAATTTTTAGAAAAAGAAATTAGTCAAAAATAAAATGACAATTTTTATTTTATAGAAAACAGGAAAAGCACAAAAATATTGTTTTTGTATTCCTATTTTTGATTCGATTCAAACTATAGGTCTGCCTTCTAGCTCACAACGGCTCAAACAAATGAGAGTTCTCTATTCGCTTGCAATGCCATCTGTTCAAATATTAAATCGATTATTAGAAGAAGAATTAAGTAAAAAATTAGAATACATTTAAAGAAAATAAAATTCCCATAAAAAAGAAACAAATGACCTAAACACCAACAATATGAGACGTGATTTATTAAGTTATCGACTAATCACTATCTTCTCGTCAAGTATGAAAAAAAAAAAAATTCATTCGAAGAGAAGTGATTGACTTAAAACACCTAACAGTATAAGACGTGACATATTCAATTATCAATTAATTACTATCTTTTCGTCAAGTTATATGATTTTATTAAACGATTGATCATTTTTTGTAAAAAAAAATACATAACATAACAACTAATATCGAAATAAAAAAAAAAACTCATATCATTTTTACTTCTTACAAGTTTTATCTCTTAAAAAGGATGAACAAAAGAATTAACAAACCTTTTCCTCTCCTTCCTTTCATTTTCTCTTCTAGTCTTAAACTTCTTGGCAAAATTAAGTTCCCAATGTGGGTGCCATTGCCATGGCATCATTGGGTCAACATAGAATGATGATATGTTGCTTCTTGTATTTCAAACCATTATCACAATTCAATATTCATCATGCCAAACCAAACCAATTAATCTCTTCTCCTTTGCAAGAGTAGTGTGAGGCCTACAAAGGATCATTGCAACATTTGTTCAATTAATTTGTGGGTAAAGTGAAAAGGCAATTACTTACCAAGTAAAAAGTGTAAAAGCAATTATATAATCTCTATCAATTCTTTCTTTTTTTTCTCATTAATAAAAGTTGATGATTAATATGTCGTCTAGGTGCATTGATACACTTTGAAAAAATTGTGATTAGATTACAGAGTGTGCCATTGTCGTCAAAAAAAAGTAAAGGTAGTGTTAAGTATCTAATGAGAAAAATAAATGCCAAACTAAGAGTGGTAGCTAGCGATAAGTTGTGATATTGGTGAGTTTAGGATCTTGTGATCAAGTTTCGTGAACTTTAGATATGTATTCCTAAGTTTTTATCTATCAAATTTAAAAGGTAATAAATTGTTGTAGGTATGATAAAAGTAAATCAACGTACAACGCTTGGAAGATTCTTATTTGATTTGTCCCTATTATTCTTGAAAGACAATCGTCATTCACAATAATTAACTTAAATGGGTAGAACACGAGCTGGACAAAATCAATCTCGATGTATATAAATGTAATATTCTATATCGAGTGATAGAAAAGACCAGAACAATTTACCCTGATGAGTTTACACGAACTTTTTAGGGGGTCACATACTCATCCTTAAACTTCTCTAGCTCAATTACGCTTAATCCGAGAATTTTTTATCTACATCCAACCCAAAATGTATTTAGCTGGTGTTGTTTTCTTCTTTACTTTCCTCGATATATACTATCATTCTCCGAGCTTTTGAGGTATTACAATAAATATTTATATTTTTTATTCAAGAAAAAAAAATATCAGGCCTAAATAAAGTATGCATGAGGTATTGCCATCAATAGTGCCTTTCCAATAAAGGAAAGGAATTAAAAGCTGCAACATCTATTAACAAGATTCTCTCTTTCTCAAGTGTAAGCAAAGCAACCCTACGAATCTTAGGTGGTATTCTCTTTGTATTTTAGTTTTAAATTTTGAATTTATTTTGAATTTTGTGTTTTGAGTGTCTGTTTTGAAATTTTTAAAAACGCGTTCTCTTTGTTATTCTGAAAAATTGTTTTTCAAAACAGAAAATTGGAAAATGTGTTTATTTTGAAATTTTGTAAAATGTTATTTTATGATAATTTATTTAAGAAATTTGATTCAAAATAAATTATAAATTTCATTTAAAAAATTTCAAATATAATACAAATTATATAATTTAATCATATATAATATATTAAAATTACAAAGTACATTCTAAGTCATTTTTAATTTCACTCAACTATTAATTTCATAATAAATTTATTTTTACCTATAAATTAAAATTTGATATTAATTTTGAGATTTAAATTATTCACAACATAAATATTTAAAAAATATATAAAGCATAAAATAAAAAAAACTATATTAATTGGGCATGGAGGTGCGAAAGGGAGAAATGGCAGAGGGCGGTGGCGGGCGACTAGATTTGGGCATGGCAAGCGGTGGTGATGGCTTGGGCGTGGAGGGCAGTGGCGGGCGAGAGCGATGGTAGTGGCGGATTTGGGCGTGGAAGGCAGTGGCCGGCGGTGGCTGTGGCAGATCTGGGCTTGGAGGGCAGTGACAGGCGAGGGCGATGGCGGTGGTCGATCTTGGCATGGAAGGCAGTGGTGGTGGAGGATCTGGGCTCGGAGGGCTATGGCGGGTGAGGGAGATGGCAGTGGCTGGCGGATTTGGGCGTGGCAGTGATGGTCGTGGCGAGCGATTGCAGTGATGGCGGTGGCATGGATGATGGAGGCGATCGAGCTTGAACAGAAAAGAAGAGAAAGAGAAGAGAGGTTGAAGAAAAGAGATGAAAACGATGGCTGTTTTCCGTGTTTTGGATGAAGGTTGGTTTTGGCTGAAAACAGCCAAAACGTGTTTTTGGCATTTTGAATTTTTTGTGTAAATTTTTTGTGTGTTTTGCAAAATGTGTTTTTGAAAATAAGTAAATAAACGCGTTTTGAGTGTTTTGAAAAACTGAAAATGAAAAACAGGCTGAGAATGCCAAAGAGAACAGCCCTTTAATATTTGAGACTATTTCACATCACATCATTTCAAGTGCCCTACAAATTAGCTATTTGGCATGCAACCCACCTTGCCTTATCCTACATTTTCCTTAATATAGTCATTAAATTGTACGCATTTGTAAGTAATGTTATATAAACAAAACTTTTATTAAAATTAATTTGTTGCATCTAGATTAATGGTGTGATAATCTTGAAGTAAATTGGATAAGATTTATTTTGCACATTAGGGTTTCTCGACACTAAGAGTATGTTTGATTGCATTACTTATAATTTAATTTTAGGTAATATTTGCCTAGAAAACAAAAACCATTCCACTCCCTTGAAAAATGAATTTTATGGAAAGAAATTTTAAATGTTTGTACCATACATATTTTTTCATAAAAAATATTATAATAATTATACATTTTCTATAATAAATGTGTATAATCAAACACACTCTAATTAAATTTGATATCTCTTAAAAAAAAGACCAATATCTTTCCACACTATTAGGTAAGGATTAATTTTCAATTGACTCGATTTTATCAATGACACTATTATTTGTATAAAACATTCATCTTTGGGGAGAATAGTATTGTCAATAATCTTATTATTTTATTATAGATACACAATAATTAATGTTTTTATCTTTTAATTTTTTTAAAGTAAAAAATTAAGAACATGACAGTAAATTATCAAGATGTGATCTACTTGACCGTGGACCGTGCACCTCTATTTAATTTAAATATACAAGTGAATTGCATATTCTTTACAGAGTCGCCCGACGAGTCTACCGAGCCCTTCATAGAAAGGGGTAAAAAGATAATTTTGCCCCGTCTACTTTGTAAATTTACAAAGCGGGTCACTGCCCCGCCCCTACTTTCTCGTCTCCCCTGCCATGGTCGCCGCCTCACCGCTGCCCTCACCTCGCTGTTGTCGCCCCGTCTCGCCTCGTCGACAGTTTCTGGCGGCAATGGCAGAGAGACGACGGAGACTAGGCGAGGTGACGATAGCGAGGCGCAGCGACGAGACGAGGGTAGCGGCCATGGCAGGGGAGACAAGAAAGTAGGGGCAGGGCAATCAATGGGAGGGGAAATAAGAGAGCAAAACGTAGGGGCAAAATCATCTTTTTGCTCTCTTTTCAATAACCCAATCGGTAAATTCGTTGGACTTTCTAGAAGTCATCTTCTTTACATTATATTTGAGTATAGAATTATTATCATAACTAAATTTATTTCTCGAATCATATTAGTATGACTATATCAATCACGTATTAAATTTAGAATTTATTGAAGTGATATCCTTATCAATTATATATAATTTATAAAATTATGGCATTTGACAATTTTATGCTATTGTAAGTTTTTTTTTAAGAGATGGGCCTAATTAATAAAAAAAATATTTTTATAGAATCAAAAAATCATTTTATAATTACTTGGAAAAACCACCTCCCCCTCCGTGGCAAAACCAGGTCTTGGCCTCTAGAAATTTAGGGTAAAATGTTGGATAGCTGGAAAGAGAGGAACAAACGCACAATGGGTCTTCATTGCATTATAGAATTTAGATGGAAGGGTGGATGGGGGTGGACGGAAGTGTCCACGAATTGGGTTTGACCTTTATGCGGGATTCACACGCTTCAAATTCCTCCACTTGTCTTCTTCTCCTCCTTCTTCCTGCCCCAAACCCTTTCCTTTCTTCCATAAATCTCCTCTCCATCTTCCATAAATTCTTGGCATACCCAGTTTCCTCTTTGCAAGTTCCATACTTTTTTTCCGGGGAAATCCAAGTCTTGAGGTAGGCTGCCTTTCCTTCCTCTTGGAGAAATCGGAATTCAATTGGGTTACTGAATCAGGGAGCTCTGATTTGGTGCTGAAGCTGTTGAGGCACTGAAGTTGAAGAAAGTTCAGGTTTTGTTTTCTTGATTTCTCTGTGTTTTGGATCAGAGAAGAGCAGATCTTGACTGAGTCTTGCCTTTGTCTATTTAGAGAAACATTGACATTGAAGCTTTGATTTTTTTAGGATTGAAGCTTGCGCTCCGGGTTTCTATCTTTTCTAGGCAGAAAGTTCAGGATTTTGTTATTTTTGACCAATATTTGGTTCAGTTTTGGGACAAGTTTTCTGGAACTGTTGCTTTGAGTTATGGGGAATTGTTGTGTGAGGCCCGCTTTTGAATCAGAAAACAAAAAGGTCAAACACAAATCAAACCCTTTTGCAACTGAACATGGTGGAAACCCTAAATCTGTAAATGGTGGGCACAAGTCCTATGTGTTGGAGAACCCAACAGGCCATGAAATTGAGCAGAGTTATGAACTCGGTCGCGAGCTCGGCCGGGGTGAATTTGGGATTACATATTTGTGTACTGATAAATCTTCAGGGGATGTGTTTGCTTGTAAGTCCATATCCAAGAAGAAGCTAAGGACTAGAGTGGATATTGATGATGTGAAGAGGGAGGTTGAGATCATGAAGCGTTTGCCTCCCCATCCTAATATTGTGAGCTTGAAAGACACTTATGAAGATGACAATGCAGTCCACTTGGTGATGGAGCTCTGCGAGGGTGGTGAATTGTTTGATAGGATTGTCGCGAGGGGGCATTACACAGAGAGGGCAGCTGCAGTGGTGACTCGAACGATTGTTGAAGTCATTCAGGTGAAGATCTGCTTCATATTATATTGATATTGTCTTGGGTCTCATTTAATAAGTGATAACATTTCCTTACATGGTTAGAGTATAACTTGGTCAATATTTCCTCACATATTTAGGGGCATAAAGATGATAAGTATGCATCAACATACCTAAGATACACACACACACACACTCTTGCTGTTAGGAGACTATAATAGAAATCCTAATGCTATATGACATGAAAAGTTCACTTCCACCTGTGGGTTCCTTTGTTTATTTGGACATAATTTTTTTTCCAATAAGGGTCTTGATTACTAGATTTTAGCTTTCATTTGCTGATTTTTTGGGATTAGTTGTGGGTACTTATGGGGTCTTAGATTTTATTTCAAAGACAGATTTCAATCCCCCTGTCTCTGTCCTGTCCATTTGAAAATAATTGTGACCTTCCAAATTTGGCTCGTCTTAGTCTCACTCGAGATTCTCATATCCCATGGTAACATTTTGAGAAGTTGGATATATGTGCCATTGTTATGAAACTCAAAAACTTGTCTGATTTTAATCTATTAAGTAGTTCACTTTGTGTTGGATTCCTGCCTGCCATGGATGGAGGTTTATGTCATTGGGCTTTGGTTTGGTCCTTTATTGGTGGCCTTATTTACTCGAATCTTGACAGCTATTGATTTTTTTTCATTTTTATTTTATCTCGTTCAATTTGTTCTTTCTTCTTATTATAGGTTCTCTTCCATGGCAGTCAATATTGCTTTTAAGAAGTTTTTATTTGCCTTCTATCATTCAGTGAAAAGTAATTGATTTTTCTGGATACTTACTTTTTCTTTGTTGCGTTTCAGATGTGTCATAAGCATGGAGTTATGCATCGGGATCTAAAACCTGAGAACTTTCTGTTTGCAAACAAGAAGGAACAATCACCCTTGAAAGCAATTGATTTTGGGCTGTCAGTCTTCTTTAAGCCTGGTAATGCCTTTCAATACCCATTTCTTGGATAATATGCTTGTTGTCATCATCAATAAGTGGTTCCTCTATTGACATTTAGCTGAAATTATTCTACCTTCCACAGGCGAGAGATTTAACGAGATTGTAGGAAGTCCTTACTACATGGCTCCTGAGGTGCTGAAACGAAACTATGGTCCAGAAGTAGATGTCTGGAGTGCTGGAGTAATCCTTTACATCTTACTCTGTGGTGTCCCACCCTTTTGGGCAGGTCTGTATCTGATCTGAAGGTTTCATGCTACTTTTTGCTTCCCTGGCTGTATAAGTCTTAAAAAAAATGGTTTCTGCGGCAGGTATTTGCCAATTAGAAATTTTATCTCAGCATGTTAACAAAATGTATGTGACAGAACTGTACGATGCCTTCATAGTTCAAAACACTTGAATGAGGCCATTTCCTTTATTAATTTTCAGTCTGATGATTCTACAGAAAGTATGAGTGGATGTAAAATGTAGCATGCCTTCATGTATCCCATAAAATGGGCTAGCCAGGATTAGTAGCTTTTGTGTCTTGGAGGGATGGCATATTGGAAGTCTGATTGGAAAGAAGTACTATAATGTTTCCCTGTACCCCTTTCAGTAAGACCAAATAAAGAAGAAAACATCAATCTAAGTACCAGAGACATTTATGAAAGTGCCTTGTTTTTAGGATGGCAGATAAGAGTTTTGGCAATAGTAATATAATTAGATTGTTTTTCCCTTAAATAGGAGTATTATTATGGAGTATGTCCTTATGGACCAAGCCTTGTCATTGATAAATGCCTGCACCATTGCATGCATTGTCAGCAGTTCGTACTTCGAATTTCAATTTTCTAGAGTTTATATAATTGCAACTATGTCACTAAGACCATTTCTCGTCCTACTTTGATTCTTGGAGTTCCCCTCCCATCTAAAATTTTGTTTTCTGCTATGCAGAGACTGAACAAGGTGTTGCCCAAGCAATCATTCGGTCCGTTGTAGATTTTAAGAGGGACCCTTGGCCCAAAGTTTCTGACAATGCAAAAGATCTCGTGAAGAAGATGCTTGACCCTGATCCTAAGCGGCGGCTTACTGCTCAGCAAGTCTTGGGTATGATCTTGTTGAAATGGCAAAGTTTTTTATTTTTGTATTTTTTTTATGTTAACAAAAAAAAAAGTAACTACTACTTTCAAATTTTGGATTCAAATTGTGAGGATCTTTGATTATGAATTTTTTGCTTGCTTAATTTCAGATAATCCTTGGTTACAAAATGCCAACAAGGCTCCAAATGTTTCTTTAGGTGAATCTGTGAGAGCCAGGCTCAAGCAATTTTCTGTGATGAACAAGCTTAAGAAAAGAGCTCTAAAGGTAATGTTCCAAAGCTTGATCAGAATAAACAAATAGCTACTGTGGTTTGCATTTCTGTTCTAGTATATTTTATCGAGTTCAGTGGATCAATCTTGGTCTGCATATTCATATCATTACTGAAACCATTTTCCCAATTTTAACAGGTGATTGCTGAGCATTTGTCAGTGGAGGAAGTGGCTGGCCTAAAACAGGGATTCCAACTGATGGATACTAGCAACAGAGGGAAGATCAACATTGATGAGCTAAGGGCAGGGGTGCTGAAGCTTGGGCATCAGGTCCCTGAGTCGGACCTCCAGATTCTTATGGAAGCTGTAAGTATTATTCCACCACTTGGAATTAGTTTTTAAGCTTCCGAAACTGGTGTCGCACATATAGACTTCAACTTGGGTAATGCACTATTATGAAATTCATTTTACATATTTGTGCAACAATTTAGTATGTGCATTCAAATAGTTAATACGGCAAAGTACACAATCAGTTCTAGGTACTTTCAGATGGAGCATGTTTTACATTAAAAGAATATTTTTCCTCATTACCCACAGTTGAGTACTCTCATGTGATCTCATGTTTCGAGTTCTCTTTGTATTAGACTGGGGTGATGTTATTCAGTCATCCACTGTAGACTGTTCAAAAATTACCTTCAGGAACTGCAAACTCGACAAATGTACTGTTTTAGCAGCAATAGAGTAATTCTTCAATTAGTATAGGCATTAATTGGATATTTGATTGGTTTCTTGAAGGGTTTTCTCTTATCAATTTTAATTTCATTTTATAAATTAATCTTGCAGGGTGACGTGGATAAGGATGGACATTTGAACTACGGAGAGTTTGTAGCTATTTCTGTTCACCTCAGGAAGATGGGTACCGATGATCACCTCCACAAAGCCTTTGATTTCTTTGATCAAAACCAAACTGGGTTTATAGAGATTGAAGAACTAAGGGATGCCTTAGCTGATGAAGTTGAGACCAACAATGAAGAAGTCATTAATGCCATCATGCAGGACGTGGACACGGACAAGGTATGTGTTTGTTGATTACAGTTTGAGTCTAGTGTAGAGTATGCTTAAAATTGATCTGTTAGAATTATAAGCATCGGAGATGGAGATTTGGGTGATTACCGGAGTGTGATTCAATCTGATCTAAGGGTTTTTACCATCAGAAGAGCTAATTTCAAACTCTCAAAGCTTTACACAATTTCAGAACTTGAAAATAGACGGGCTGAGGGCAAAGTTCACTTGCACATATTCAGAACCTGGATATGTTGACAGCTTAGTTTCCTCACTAGTGAAATACCATTAGAGAGAATCTGTTTCTTTGCAAAGCATGGGTAGGGTTGTGCTTTTGTGACTGAAAAGTCACAGATTTAAGTTTTGTATAAACCGTCTCTTTTGCATATGAAAATGACCCTCCCCCGACTCTTATAAAGTTGGCAGTCTCATCTGTTGAGACAACCTTGCAGTCTCGTTTTCTTTATGGTTCCTAATTCGAACTGTAGGATTCTCCAGTGCTAGAACTTAGAACTCTGTTCATTCAGATCTTACCACACTGCTCTGCCTTACATCAGTTCTTTATTTCCCTCCATTTATTTGCAGGATGGGCGTATAAGTTATGACGAGTTTGCCACAATGATGAAGGCCGGCACAGATTGGAGAAAAGCTTCGAGGCAGTACTCACGAGAGCGGTACAACAATCTCAGCTTGAACCTGATGAGGGACGGGTCGCTGCAGATGGGTGGTGAGAGTAGATAATTTGCGAAAACACGACTACTACTGCTGAAAAGACAAAACTCTAATTCGAGAAAATCGCTTGATTTTGTTGGCTCCCAAAATTCTTTTTGTTTTTTCCCTCATATGCTGTTAATTTCCTTCCACATCTCTTCTCAAAAGTGTTCATTGTCTTCCTTTAACTGTAACACAGTGGTTGGTGGTGTTCTGGATATAGCACTTATAGAGTACAGTGTGAAGGTGTGATGGCAGGGATGATAGTTATTTGTGATTGTAAATAACTTGGCATTTGCCTTCATTAAATAGTTATATTTCATGCTTACCATTTGTTTCAATAGACTCCCAGTCCCAGATTGTGTTCATTGATAAAACTGTCCAATATAAAGTGTTCAAATTGTGATTAGATTGCAATTTTAAGAACAAGACACAAAAGATCTTGTCTTTAAAGATGTTTTATTCTTAGAAAGATGGAATTTTATCGTGGCTATTAAGTCTTGTGCTTTTAGAAGGGTTTTTTTTCTCGAGAATTCAAGTTGTGAAAATTGTATTTTGTAGAGAATAAAATGATGATTTTCTTGAGACTTGAAATGTGATAGTTAATTGTAACATCACGAGTTTTTATCTAAAAATAGCGAAGGGGGGAAACAAGTTAGAAGAGAAATCAAAAGACAGCCAAAGCAATGAAGGAAGAATGAGAAGTTGGCGAACCATTGCAAGGTTTCTATGGGGTGGAAATGGGCCAAAGGTTGGGCCTAGAAGTGTTTCTAAGGGAATGAGCTTAGGTTAAGAAAATTTTTAATAGGCGTTTTAAAATAAGGGATTAAAGTTTAAATTAGTCCACAACTTTTGCAATTGCAATCAATCAAATTCAATTTTTAATTTGTGGGCTTATTAGCCCAATACTTCTATTTTGTGACCAATTAAACCCAAAATAGTCTCCTCTTTAGTGTATAGCATTCACTTGGCTCCAAGGCACTTTAACAAGTGTATTAAATGAATAAGTATTGTTTTTCCTTCTCATCAAATCTTTAGACTATTGTATGTCTACTCATTGTTAGTCCTTCCCGTCGTTGTCAAATTTATAAGCTCACCGTCAATCATCGCTTTGCCATTAGATCTACAGACTACTCAATTGTCTCACCATCACCATTGTGTCGGTTGCCCCCACTAAAAAAAATCTCATCAGATTTTTGGACTCATCGTCAATCCTTTCCATCAAATCTACAAATTGCTTGGTCGTCTCATTGTTAGTTGCATAGCCATTGCCATCGCATCGAATTGATCGCCTCTACTAGAAGAGATATTGTTAGATCGACAGACTCATCATCGATCATCACCTCATCGTAGCAATGATCGCCCCCACCAAAAGAGAAGAGACAAAATGCAAAAAGAGAAGTGGAAGTCTGATCTATTGTTACAATGTTGTTGCATTGAAAGTGATGATACATGGGATGATGAAGAATGAAAAGAAGAAGTTGACATTCCAGTAACACCCAGTTAGGGTCTAGGAGTTGGTTTTCTTTAACTAGAGGTCATCCATGATACTTCAACTTATAGTATAATTAGATTTTAAATGATATTTTCATTATGTATAAATTCATTTCCAAATTTAAAAAGTAGTGAATGCTTTAGTGAAAACACCTAGCAAAGCCTTCTAAATCCTAACAATGGACTACTAAAGTTAAAATACTAACACCTCGGGTAGTGTAGATGGTATTCCGCAAACATTCGAAAACTTGAGTGCCCTAAGGTTATGTGTTCGAGTCTAGATCTATCCTTCCTCTGCAACTCTCCTCTGCTCCAGCCACCTAAAACTCATTTTAATCACCAAAAATCTATCTTTTATAGGTCTCTATTAGGTTTTGAACGTCCTTTGCCTTGGAAAGAGTCCATTCCCCTTTGATTTGGAAGAAAACAGGCCTGTATTGCTGTTTTCGTAAGGCTTTGTGCCCTACCGCAACCTTACCCTATAATGCTTTCGGCAGTAAGGTCGTGAGCCACAGAATAGAAATCCTGTCACGGGCCTACCATATAATGCTTTTCACAGTAAGGTCGTGAGCCACATAATACTTCTTTAACCACGACTTTATCATGGAATACTTTCCATAGTAAGGTTGTGAGCCGCTTCTACTTGGCTTCCCAACTCTTCATTTTTCCGCTCATCTCTCGACGCTTCGTTCCTCCATCAAAATCGATTTTCGGATGCTTTCCCCCCACACCTTTAATGCCAAGTTTTGCTTTACTTATGGATTGAAATTATCTTTTCTGCTCCAAATTCCTTCAAATGGGATTTTTACCTACAAAATCGCACATGTGACTAAAATGAGTAGTAATCATGCTCTTTGAGTGAATTAATGCTAAGTTTATATACTCAAGCGTATAAATGACACTTATCAACAGACACGACAAAAATAAAAATAAAAATTAAAACACGAAGGTATGACAATATATATATATATATATTAAATTATCATTATTTTTATATAATTGTAAAAAATATAATTCATAAATTTAAATTCTACACAATTATACAAATAATAAAAATAATTACAAAAGAGTTCATCCGCACAATGATATAAATACAAATTGTTCATCAAATTTCAAACATCATCATAAATTGTAAAATTATAGTTCTCTAAATTTGTTGGCACGTCATTAACATTTGAAAATAACACAAACTCAAATTCAGGCTTGCCAAGGAATAAATTTGCAAATTATAATATCATCTATGGTCACATATATAGGTATATATCTCCAACGTACGAGATCTCTCACATCTTGTGGAGATTTTTTTAATAGGAGATGAATGAGTGTAATCTTGTTTTTTTTTTTTGTTCACTAATTGTATGAATAAGCAAGTATTCTAATTTCTCTCACAAAAGAAAGAGGAGACTCGACCAAGTATTTTAAGGGTAACACTTTGAATTAGAGAAGCTAAAAGCATCATAAACCAGCCACCATATATTTGAAACCATCTCACAGTACTTATCTCCTAAGGATTCAACATCTTCAAACACTTCCATGCAACTAAAAAAATCTGTAAGCTCAATCTTAGCCATTCTTTGCCCCTCTTCGTGTAGAAAATAGCGCATCAAGCAAATTTTTCTCATTTTAGAAATTTCTACATCACTTTTTTGTGAAGTAATATGAGTTAAGACTTTTCAAAATCTATTCCTTAATCAGTATATTAACAAAAATAATATATATATATATATAAATTAAACAATCATATAAATAATAAATTTCAATAACACGTTAGAATTTAAAAGAGTGAACCAAAAAATGAAGAGGAGTGTTGTTTTTATTCCATTTGTTAAATAAGATAAGTAAGGGGTATTAGTGTAATTAACTTTAAATATTTGTATGTATATATATACTTTTGTATTGTACACTTAATGAAATACACAGATTATTTTATTCTTATAACATGGTATCAGAGCCACGAACCCTAGTCGCTGCCGTCGACCGACACCTATCTTGCCGCCTCCAATCGCGCGGCCTTCCGTCTGTCAGATCTCTCGCGCGCTGCCCACTATTGTTTTAGATTTGGTCTTCCTTCTTCAGATCTGTTGTGCTTTTCGCATCATGTCTTCATCTCCAACACATTCTTCATCCACAAGCCGCTCTACCATGTCCACACCTATAACCATTCCCTATTTTTCAGGTACACCAGTTATTACCACAGAGAAGTTGAATGGACAAAATTATTTCGCTTGATCATCTACAATTGAGATTTGGTTTCTTGGACATGGTCTTGAGGATCATTTATCAAAGACTATCTTAACTATTCCTGAGGGAGATCAACCTTTTTGGAGGAAGGTGGATGCCCGATTACTAAGTTTACTATGACAGACTATTGAGCCGACCTTGATGCCTATATTTCGACCTGTTCGGGAGTGTAATGCCCTATGGACTCAGGCTCCTGAGCTGTATACGAGTGATATCACTCGTATTTATGATATGATTGGTGCTTTGTTCAATCTACGTATTTGGGTAAGCTCCAAGCTTCTATTACCGATTTTAATGAGTTGATGCCATTTGATACAGATATCAAGAAACAACAGCAACAACGTGATCACATGTTTATTGTCCTCTATCTTTATGGAATTCGCCTGGAGCTCGAATCCGTTAAGACACAGATTCTCGGCACTGCTTTTCTCCCACCTTTGACAGAGGTATTTGCCAGGCTACTTAGAGCCTCTTATGTTACTGCTGATCGTGGTGTGTCCGTCCCTAGAGATCACTCCGCTCTTGTTACGATACCGACTGATCGTGGTCGTTGGGGTGGTGGTCATCGTCGGCCCCAGTACTCCTATTGTAATCATCTTGGTCACACTAGAGAGACCTGCTATCGCTTACATGGTCATCCATCTCAGCCAGCCAGTACTACTAACATGGTTGTTGGTACTTCAGAGGGTCAGACATCTCTCACACCCAGTAATTCCTCATCAGTGACTATCTTCGAGGAGGAGTATGCTTAGTTCCTTCAGTTCCAGGCAACACAACAGGCTACCTCACCTATCACGTCCCTTACTAACACCAGTAACCCTACTGCCTGTTTTACTAAGTCCTCCTCATCTTCTCTTGGCCCATGGATCTTCGACTCTGATGCTACTAATCACATATATGGTAATCATTCTCTCTTATCTCATATTCAAACTCTGCAGTCTCTTTCTCCTGTTACATTGGCCGATGGCTCTCAAGCCTCAGTCATGGGTATTGACACAACATCACCTCTCCCTACTTTACCATTGTCATTTGTTTTCTATTTACCACAATGTTATTTTAATTTGCGCTCTGTTAGTCAACTCACTCGTAATCTTAATTGCTCTATAACTTTTTTGTCTTATTCTGTTCTTGTGCAGGATCGGAGGACCGGACGGACGATTGGCACAGGGCTTGAGTCTCATGGCCTCTATTATCTAACTTCCCCTGCTTCCTGAGTGGCGTGCATGACGACTACTTCTCCACTATAGGTCCATTGTCGACTGGGACAACCATATCTTCCCAATCTCAAGAAGATGGTTCCCAGTCTCCTGTATTTCTTCATTAGAGTGTGAATCTTGTCAACTTGGGAAACATAGTCGTAGTCTTTCCTAAGTATAGTAAATAAACGTGTTAGTTCTCCTGTTGCTAAGATCTCATCTGTTCTCCTTTTCTTATCCCTTGTTGCTATGTTTCATTGACCTCTTAATCAATTATACATAAAAAAATGCATTCTTTCATGGCGATTTATAAGAAGAGGTGTATATGGAGCAACTTCTTGGCTTTGTTGCTCAAGGGGCGTCTGGGCTGGTGTGTCATCTTTGAAAATGTCTATACGGTTTAAAACAGTCTCCTCGAGCTTGGTTTGGTCTATTTAGTTCAGCTGTTCTTGAGTTTGGGTTAACTCGGAGTGAAGCTGATCATTCTTTGTTTTATCGCTCTTAGTCTGCCGCCACATTCTTCTAGTGGTATATGTTGATGATATAGTACTTACAGGGGATGATGATGTTGGTATCATTGAATTGAAAGCACATCTTCACCAACAGTTTCAGACTAAAAATCTGGGTCCTTTGAAATATTTTTTGGGCATTGAGGTAGCTCGGTTAAAGCAATGCATCTATATTTCTCAAAGGAAACATGCCTTAGATATGCTAGAGGAGACAAGATTGGTTGGATGTAAGCCCACAGATACCCATATGGATCCAAATATCAAGCTATTACTGAGACAGTCTCTCTCTAATCTTGGGCGCTATCGTCGACTAGTTAGGAAACTTAATTACCTCATAGTCACTCGTCTTGATATTTCATTTGTTGTGAGTATGGTAAGTCAGTTCTTGGATTCACCTTGTGACAGCTACTAGGATGCAGTGATTCGTATTTTTCGGTATATTAGGGTTGCCCCTAGTCGGGGTGTATTGTATCAAAATCATGGGCACAATCAGATTATAGGATATACCAATGCTGATTGGGCAGGATCACCTAGTGACAGGCGATCCACATTTGAATACTGTGTATTTGTGGGTGGAAACTTAGTCTCTTGGAAAAGTAAGAAACAAACTGTTGTTGCCAGATCCAGCGCAGAAGCTGAATATAGGGTAATGGCCGTAACAACATGTGAGCTAGTATGGTTGAAACAATTAATTGAGGAGTTAGGAGTTACATAGGTTAAGTCTATGCAATTGGTTTGTGACAACCAAGCTGCAATGCATATTGTTTCTAATCCCGTGTTTCATGAGAGAACCAAGCATATTGAAATTGATTGCCATTTTGTTAGAGAGAATATGCTATCTGGAGATATAGTTACAACATATATGGGTTCTAACGATCAATTGGTCGATTTACTCACCAAGTCACTTAGAGGTTCTTGTGTGAATTATATTTGTACCAAGTTGAGCATGCTCAATATATATGCTCCAACTTGAGGGGGAGTATTAAATAAGATAAGTAAGGGGTATTAGTGTAATTAACTTTAAATACTTGTATGTATATATATAATCTTGTATTGTACACTTAGTGTGTAATACCCAAGAAATTGGGATTATTGGAAAATAAGCGTTTTATTAAGAAAATAAAATTTTGGGGAAGATTGATATCTAAATAGCCTAAAAAATTGACTGAATCGACTGAAGGGAGTACCCTGAAGTCGATATGCCAAATGAAAATGATGTGGCATTAATGAGCATCTCGAGAAATGATTTTAGTATCGAGAGAAGTTGAATCAGGAATGATTTTTGATACAGCTAAAATGCAGCTGCGATTTAGGTTGCAAAACCGAATTATCGTAGAAGCCTTCTAGGAAGTTAACAGAACCTTGAGGGGGCTCATATTCGATATGTAGGACAACTCTTTAATGGTTTTAGGAAGAAACAAAAAGGTTTACAGCCAAAACGAAGATTCGGGCCTAAGTGCAGTTTTCTGAAATTACCGGAGGGAGGTCGAAATGACATTTTTTTGGAATCTTCGAGGATGCAATGGAAAGTATAGAACTTTTAGGTCATAATAGCACTATTGAAAAGCTCAGGGGCTTCAAGGAAAGGACCAAAAGTTCAAAATGGGAAAAAATTAGGGTCAAAGTACAATTTTGCAAAATTACACAAAGAGCAATTCTGCCATGGCCAACCAAGCTTCCTCCACCACCTCCCATCACCGAATTTGGTGGTGAAATACTCGAGAAAAGTACCCTAGGATGCTCTTGGGTCGAGCCTAGGCCAGCAATCGGCCTTTGCTTGGTCGAAAATGACCAAACTTTCGGCTGGAAGAAACTAGATTTTTACCCACTGCAAATCAATTTTTGAGGTAACTTTCAGTGGGTTTTGAGCTCATTAAGGGCAAAAGGAGATATCAGAGGCATTGGGTTGCTCGAGATCTGTCGTTTTGGGGTTCGAATTTGGTTATAAATAGAGAATATGGTGGCCTAGAGTTTTGCAAGATTTGAATTTCAAATCGATCTCGTTATTGAAAAAATTGAGACACCAAACCATAGGAATTTTGTTGCCCATAAGGTGAGGATCATTTCTGAAAATTTTGAGGAATTTTGGAGTTCATATGAGGGATGATCGAAGCTTCGCCGGAAAAATAGAATCTTGCCGGAGCTGGACTGATTTTTGCTCGGAGGGAGGTCTTTCGGGTATTTTTTTAAGCTCAAATTTTTCCAGAGTGATCGAATCAAGGTAGGATATCTTATGGTATAGTTAGTTTAATTTTCCGGTGTACCAGTGCCGGAGAAAATGATCGGAGGTAATTTTTACTATTTTTAAATGCTAAAAATAAATAAAAATAGAGTAAAAATAGAAATAAGATGAATAAAATTCTGGAAAAATATTCATAAATACATAAAAAAGGAATATTTTTCTTGTGTGAATTTTTAGTTGGGAAATTGAATGATAAAATAATTATTTTTAATTTTTGAAAGGAAATTTAATTAGAAAAAAATAGGAAGAGGTTTCGAAACATTACCAGAAAATTTATGGAGGTTAGAAATGTTATTTTAGGAATTTTAATAAAGACTAATTCAATAAATTACTTGATTA